>NC_058523.1:519368447-519993447 GCF_904849725.1 Hordeum vulgare subsp. vulgare
CGATGCCGTCGTAGGCTGACGCGGAAATTTTGCCGGCCGTGAGATTCTTTGCCGTCTGTGGTATTCTCTTTGCCATCCAGGATTTAGTCTTTGCCGTGTGTGATGCCAGACGACAAAGAAGCTGATTCCTGTAGTGGAGCCTTGCGTTGGTGTTCCCTCGAAGTGGAAAGGTTGATGTAGCAGAGCGGTGGTAAGTATTTCCCTCAGTTTGAGAAACAAGGTATCAATCCAGTGGAGGAGTATCACAAGATCCTACACAAAGACAAAAGCTTGCTCCCAACGCTATGAAGGGGTTGTCAATCCCTTATAGATTGTTCGCCAAGTGAGAAGTGAAAGCAACAAAGTAACAAAGCAAAGTAAAAGCGGAGGTGTAAACGATGGATGTGAATAGACCCGGGGGCCGTAATGTTTACTAGTGGCTTCTCTCATAAAAGCAAGTAGACGGTGGGTGAACAAATTACTGTCGAGCAATTGATAGAACCACACAAAGTCATGACGATATCTATGGCAATGATTATATCTATAGGCATCACATCCAAAACAAGTAGACCGATACTTTCTGCATCTACTACTATTACTCCACACGTCGACCACTATCAAGCATGCATCTAGTGTACTAAGTCCAAAATAACAGAGTAACGCCTTAAGCAAGATGACATGATGTAGATGGACAATGTCATATCAACACCAGAGCCCATCTTGTTACCCTTGATGGGAACTACATAATGTGTGCCTTGCTGCCCCTACTGTCACTGGGAAAGGTCACCACATGGTAGAACCCAAAACCAAGCACTTCTCCCATTGCAAGAATCATAGATCTAGTTGGCCAAACAAAACCCAAGACTCGGAGAGACGGACAAGGATATCAAATCATGCATATAAGAAATCAGCAAAGACTCAAATATATATCATAGCTAATCTGATCACAAATCCACAATTGATCGGATCTCGACAAACACACCGCCAAATAAGATTACATCGGATAGATCTCCATGAAGATCATGGAGAACTTTGTATTGAAGATCCAAGAGAGAGAAGAAGCCATCTAGCTACTAACTACGGACCCGTAGGTCTGAAGTGAACTACTCACGAGTCATTGGAGGGGCGATGATGATGATGAAGAAGACCTCCAACTCCAAAGTCCCCTCCGACAGGGCGCCGGGAAGGGTCTCTAGATGAGATCTCGCGGAAACGGACGCTTGCGGCGGCGGAAAAGTATTTTTGAGGCTCCCCTGATTTTTTGCTGAATTTTTGGGAATATATAGGCCAAAGATCTAGGTCAGGGGGCGGCCAGGGAGGCCACATGCCCTGCCACCGCCGCCTCCCCCCTGGTGGCGGAGTGGGGGCTTGTGGGCTCCCAGGAGCCTTCCTGGCTTGGCCCACAGGCCCCCTGATCTTCCTCCGTTAGGAAAAAAATCATTTCGGGGATTTTATTCCGTTTGGACTCCGTTCCAAAATCAAATCTGAAAAGAGCCAAAAACACAGAAAAAACAGGAACTGCACTTGGCACTGAATTAATAAGTTAGTCCCCAAAAAGATATAAAAGGTACATAAAACATCCAAAGATGACAACATAACAGTGTGAAACCATAAAAAATTATAGATACGTTTGAGACGTATCAAGCATCCTCAAGCTTAACTCCTGCTCGTCCTTGAGTAGGGAAGTGATACAGAATGAATTTTTGATGCTTTCATGCTACCTAGCATAGGTGTCCTTTGTAATTCCTCTTATGTGACATGAATGTTCAGATCCATTAGATTCAAAAAAATAGTGTCCTATTGACGTGGAAACAATAATCATTCAAGCAAACTAGCAAGGTAATCATGAACTTTCAAAATAACAAGGCCAAAAGAAAGTTATCCCTACAAAAGCATATAGTCTGGCTATGCTCTATCATCATTGCACAAAGAATTTAAATCATACACAACCCCGGTATTGGCCAAGTAATTGTTTCACACCTTTACTTTCTCAAACCTTTTTTACTCTCATGCAATACATGAGCGTGAGCCATGGTTATAGCACTATAGATGGTGTGGAGTGTGGTGGAGGTTGCAAGACAAAAAAGGAGAAGATAGTCACATTAACTAGGCATATCAATGAGCTGTCGAGATGCTCATCAATAGATATCAATGTGAATGAGTAGGGATTGCCATACAAATGAAGCACTAGAGCTAAGAGTATGTGAAAGCTCTTAAAGAAAACTAGTGGGTGTGCATCCAACTTGCTTGTTCACGAAGACCTAAGGCAGTTTTGAGGAAGCCTATCATAGGAATATACAAGCCAAGTTATATAATGAAAATTTCCCACTAGCTATATGGTGGTGACAAAAGGAGAGACTCTCAATCATGAAGATCATGGTGCTTAATATGCACAAGTGTGGAAAAAGTGGTAGCATTGTCCCTTCTCTCTTTTTCTCTCATTTTTTATTTTTTTTGGTGAGCTCTTTGGCCTCTTTTTTTGGTGGGCTTCTTTGGCCTCTTTTATTTCCTCACATGGGACAATGCTCCATTAATGATGATCATCACACTTTCAACTCAAAATTAAGAGCAACGATGACTCTATATGGAATGGCTTCGGTAGTGTACCGTGACAATGATATATCATGGCACAGACATTAATGGAAACATCATTGTGGTAGCTATCTTACGATCATGCAATGGCAATGTAGACGTGGTGGCACATGTCATTGTGGTAGTTGCATGTCAATATATCTCGAAGTGACTTTGAAAAATCCATAGTAGGTAGGTATGGTGGCTGTTTTGAGGGAGGCTAATAGTGGGTTTTGTGCACCGGCAAAAGTTGCACGGCACTAGGCAGATAGTGATGGTGGCAGGTGAAAGTGCATCTAAACCATGGACTCAACATTAGTCATGAAGAACTCATATACTTGTTGCAAAAGTTTTATTAGTAATAGAAACAACGCATTCAACGCGTACTCCTAGGGGAAGGGTTGGTAGGTATAAACCATCGCGCGATCCCGACCACCACGAAAAGGATGACAATCAATATACTAATCATGCTCAGATTTCATCACATAGCAGTTCACCATACGTGCATGCTACGGGAATCACTAACTTCAACACAGGTATTTCTAGATCCACAACACCTTACTAGCATGACTTCAATACCAAAACCACAACTCAAAACTAATTGAGATGAATCAAACTTCTCTAACTATTCAATGCACATGAAGGTGGAAGTTTTCGTATCCCTTTGGATAACTACCCCTTTTTGAGACTACTTTCAAAGCATAGATCAACTACCATGCCACGCACCGCTGTTCTCTAAAAGATATAAGTGAAGCACATAGAGCGAAAGTATCTAGCTCAAAAGATATAAGTGAAGCACATGTGAGCTGAATTGTCTACCAAAAGATATAAGTGAAGCTCGACAAAATCATGGTGAGTGCATGTCTCTATCTCTAGGTGTGCAGAAAGGAAGATTGTGACATGACAAAAATAAAAGACTCCTACGATACAAGATGGTTGAAGCAAAAACACATAACATGTGGTGAATAAAAATATAGCCCCAAGTAACGTTACCGATGGATTGAAGACGAAAGAGGGGATGCCTTCCCGGGGCATCCCCAATATTAGGCTTTTACGACATCCTTGAATCTCTTGGGGTACCTTGGGAATCCCTAAGCTTGAGCTCTTGCCACTATTTATCTTTTTGTCCATAAGAACTTCACCCAAAACTTGAAAACTTCACAACACGAAACTTAAACAGAAACTCGTGATAACATTAGTATGAGAAAGCAAACCACCACTTCCTTAGGTACTGTAGCAAACTTAAATTCTACTTGTGCTGATGTTGGATTACTGTATTTTCAATCTTCCATGGCTAATACCCCCCGATACTATCCATAGTTTCATCAAAATAAGCAACCAACACAACAAAAACAAAATCTGTTAACAGCAGACCAGTCTATAGCAATCTGTATATTTCGTATACCTCTGGTACTCCAAAAATTCTGAAACATTACGACAGTCTGAAGAATTTGCGTAGAAATCAGCAGCAAAAACAATCAACACAAAATCTCTTACAGAAAAAATATGAAAATTATTTTCGTGAGCAGAAAGTATCTGTCTTTTCCAGCATGACCAAAGGATTATCCCCAAGACTAATCATAACGGTTTTGCTTGGCACAAACACAAAAAGAAACACCAAAAACACAATCATAACAGAATTATGAAAGTGTGGAAAACACAATTTCCGTAGCAATCAGCAGCAAAAACAATAAACTCAAAATCTCTTATAGAAAAAATATGAAAATTATTTTCGTGAGCAGAAAGTTTGTGTCTTTTTCAGCATGACCAAACGATCATCCCCAAGACTAATCATAACGGTTTTGCTTGGCGCAAACGCAAAAATAAACACAAAAAACACAATCATAACAGAATTATGACAGTGTGGAAAACACAAAACAGAAATAAAATAGATAGATTCGTTGGGTTGCCTCCCAACAAGCGCTTTTGTTTAACGCCCTTAGCTAGGCAAAAAGTGATGGAATCACGTATAGTCATCTTTGGTGCTCAAATCATAGGTAGCCCTCATCATAGATTCATAAGGCAATATTATTTTCTTTCTAGGAAAGTGCTCCATGCCCTTATTTAAAGGAAATTTAAATCTAATATTCCCTTCCTTCATATCGATGATAGCACCAATAGTCCTTAGGAAAGGTCTACCAAGAATAATGGGACATGAAGGATTGCAATCTATGTCAAGTACAATGAAATCCACGGGTACATAGTTCTTATTTGCAACAATAAGAACATCATCGATCCTTCCCATGGGTTTCTTGACAGTAGAATCCGCAAGATGCAAATTAAGAGAACACTCTTCAATCTCATGAAAATCAAGAATATCACATAAAGACTTTGGAATCGCGGAAACACTAGCACCCAAATCACACAAAGAATTGCAATCATAGTTTTTGATCTTGATTTTGATCGTAGGTTCCTACTCATCATGAAGTTTTCTAGGTATAGAGACTTCTAGTTCGAGCTTCTCTTCAAGAGATTTCATCATAGCATCTACGATATGCGCGGTAAAGGCTTTGCTTTGGCTATAAGCATCTGGAGAGTTTGCAATGGATTGCATCAAAGAAATGCATTCAAACAAGGAGCAATTACCATAATTGAATTCCTTGAAATCCAAAGTGGGAGTTTCATTACTCCCCAAAAAATTGACTTCTTCTACTCCACTCTCTACACCTTTATCATCAAGATAGGTGGACTCCGAATCATTGCGCCGTTTTTCAACCAAAGTGGATTCATATCCAGCCCCTCCATAAATAGGTTTGACACGCGAAAACAATGATTCAAGAGGAGACACACCAAGCACTTTAAGACCTTCGTGATTTGCATCACTAGAACGCACCCTTTTAAACCATTCATGCCTATCGCGAATTTGGGCGGTTCTTTGTATGATCTCATTCATGGAGACACGCATAGCTTTCAAAGTTTCATCCAAGTTGACCTTGGGAGGAGCGCATCTAACTTTCAAAGCATCAATATCACAAGACATCCTATCAACGCTCTTAGCCAAATTGTCTATTTTAAGTAGTTTTTCCTCTATGCAGGCATTGAAAATCTTTTGAGAGTTGATGAACTCTTTGATATTACTCTCTAAATCAGAGGGTAATTTGTTGTGATTTCCATAAGTGTTGCTGTAGGAATTGCCATAACTGTTAGAGGAGTTACTAGGAAAAGGCCTAGGAACATAGTTTCCTCTAAAAGCATTTGTTGTTGCCAAAATTCTTCCTACCAACAAAATTCACGTCCAAACTAGCGTTGCTACTCTCAATAAAAGAAGATAGTTGCATGTCATTTGGATCTACGCTAGCATTTCTACTAGCAACCAAATTCATCAACTCGTCCATCTTAGCGCTAAGCGAGTTAATCTCTTCTATAGCGTGCACCTTTTTGCTAGCAGGCGACCTTTAGTGTCCCACTGAGAGTAGTTGGTCATGATATTGTCTAGGAGTTTTGTAGCGTCTCCTAACGTGATTTCCATGAACGTTCCACCTGAGGCAGAGTCCAAGATATTGCGAGAAGCGAAATTCAAGCCAGCGTAAAAGATTTGTATAATCATCCACAAACTCAAGCCATGAGCGGGACAATTTCTAATCATAAGCTTCATCTTCTCCCAAGATTGTGCAACCTGTTCATGATCAAGTTTCTTGAAATTCATGATATCGTTACGTAAGGAGATGATCTTAGCCGGCAGAAAATACTTCGATTGTAAGCATCTTTGCACTTATCCCAAGAATCGATACTATTTTTAGGCAAAGAGGAAAACCAAGTTTTTGTGCGATCTCGCAACGAGAAAGGAAAATGTTTCAACTTAATCACGTCATTATCCACATCTCTTTTCTTTTGCATATCACAAAGCTCAATGAAGGTATTGAGATGGGATGCGGCATCTTCACTAGGAAGGCCAGAGAATTGCTCTTTCATAACAAGATTCATCAAAGCGGCGTTGATTTCATATGATTCCGCACTAGTGGCGGGAGCAATCGGAGTACTAATAAAATCATTATTATTATTGCTCGAGAAGTCACAAAGTTTGGTGTTTTCAGCCATGATAACTTCAACAAACAAACAAGCACACAAGCAACCGAGAAAAACGGCAAAGGCAAAAAGAAAACGGCGAAGGAGGAAGAGGCAAATGAAAACGGCAAATGTGAAGTGGGGGCGAGGAAAACGAGAGGCAACTGGCAACAAAAGTAAATGCAAGAGATGAGTTTGTGAGACCTACTTGGATAGATCTTTATCTCTCCTCCCCGGCAACAGTGCCATAAATACTTCTGATGTCAGATGTGCTTCCCTGGCTACGGCGCCAAGAATAGTCGTGTCGACGGCACCAGGAATCCTTCTGCTGCGGCTATGCCTTAAGGGACTTCCTAGGCAAATATGCAAAGAATTTCCCCCGTGGCCTTGGAGCCTTGCGTTGGTGTTCCCTCGAAGAGGAAAGGGTGATGTAGCACAACGGTGGTAAGTATTTCCCTCAGTTTGAGAACCAAGGTATCAATCCAGTGGAGGAGTATCACAAGATCCTGCACAAACACAAAAGCTTAATCCCAACGCTATGAAGGGCTTGTCAATCCCTTATAGATTGCTCGCCGAGTGAGAACTGAAAGCAACAAAGTAACAAAGCAAAGTAAAAGCGGAGGTGTAAACGATGTATGTGAATAGACCCGGGGGCCGTAGTGTTTACTAGTGGCTTCTCTCATAAAAGCAAGTAGACGGTGGGTGAACAAATTACTGTCGTGCAATTGATAGAACCGCGCAAAGTCGTGACGATATCTATGGCAATGATTATATCTATAGGCATCACGTCCAAAACAAGTAGACAGATACTTTCTGCATCTACTACTATTACTCCACACGTCGACCGCTATCCAGCATGCATCTAGTGTATTAAGTCCAAAAAGAACAGAGTAACGCCTTAAGCAAGATGACATGATGTAGATGGACAATCTCATATCAACGCCAGAGCCCATGTTGTTACCCTTGATGGCAACTACTTAATGTGTGACTTGCTGCCCCTACTGTCATTGGGAAAGGTCACCACATGGTAGAACCCAAAACCAAGCAGTTCTCCCATTGCAAGAATCATAGATCTAGTTGTCCAAACAAAACCCAAGACTCGGAGAGACTTACGAGGATATCAAATCATGCATATAAGAAATCAGCAAAGACTCAAATATATATCATAGCTAATCTGATCACAAATCCACAATTCATCGGATCTCGACAAACCCAAGACTCGGAGAGAAGAAGCCATCTAGATACTAACTACGGACCCGTAGGTCTAAAGTGAACTACTCACGAGTCATTGGAGGGGCGATGATGATGATGAAGAAGCCCTCCAACTCCAAAGTCCACTCCGACAGGGCACCGGGAAGGGTCTCCAGATGAGGTCTCGCGGAAACGGAAGCTTGAGGCGGAGGAAAAGTATTTTCGAGCCTCCCCTGATTTTTTCCTGAATTTTTGGGAATATATAGGCCAAAGATCTAGGTCAGGGGGCGGCCAGGGAGGCCACAAGCCCTGCCACCGCCGCCTCCCCCTGGTGGCGGAGTGGGGGCTTGTGGGCTCCCACGAGCCCTCCTAGCGTAGGCCACAAGCCCCCTGATCTTCTTCCCTTCGGAAAAAAATCATTTCGTGGATTTTATTCCGTTTGGACTCCGTTCCAAAATCAGATCTGGAAAGAGCCAAAAACACAGAAAAACACGAACTCGCACTTGGCACTGAATTAATAAGTTAGTCCCAAAAAAGATATAAAAGGTACATAGAACATCCAAAGATGACAAGATAACAGCGTGAAACCATCAAAAATTATAGATACGTTTGAGACGTATCACCCATCTTGTTACCTTTGATGGAACAACACGATGTGTGCCTTGCTACCCCTTCTGTCACTGGGAAAGGTCACCACACGGTATGAACCCAAAACCAAGCACTTCTCCCATTGCAAGAATCATAGATCTAGTTGGCCAAACAAAACCCAAGACTCGGAGAGACTTACAAGGATATCAAATCATGCATATGAGAAATCAATATAGACTCAAATATATATCATAGATAATCTGATCACAAGTCCACAATTCATCGGATCTCGACAAACACACCGCCCAAGAGGATTACATCTGATAGATCTCCATGAAGATCATGGTGAACTTTGTATAGAAGATCCAAGAGAGAGAAGAAGCCATCTAGCTACTAACTACAGACCCGTAGGTCTGAAGTGGACTGCTCACGAGTCATTGGAGAGGCGATGATGTTGATGTAGAAGCCCTCCAACTCCAAAGTCCCGTCTGCCAGGGCACCGGGAAGGGTCTCCAGATGAGATCTCGCGGAAACGGAGGCTTGCGGCGGTGGAAAAGTATTTTCATGGATGCCCTGATTTTTTCCGGATTTTAGGGAATATTTGGCCAAAGAGCTAGGGCAGGGGGCGCCAAGGAGGCCACAAGCCTGGTAGCTGCCCCCTGGTGGCAGCTACAGGGCTTGTGGGCCCCCTGTGGCTCCAGTGCCTTGGCCCTCAAGTCCCCCGATCTTCTTTTGTTCTGGAAAAATTTATTTCGGGGATTTATTCCGTTTGGACTCCGTTCCAAAATCAGATCTGAAAAGAGTCAAAAACACAGAAAAAACAGGAACTGGCACTTGGCACTGAATTAATAAGTTAGTCCCAAAAAAGATATAAAAGGTACATAAAACATCCAAAGTTGACAAGATAACAACATGAAACCATCAAAAATTATAGATACGTTTGAGACGTATCAGGAGCATCCCGACATGATTTGACATTAATGCCCTTAAAATAATATGACCGTTCGTGTGGATAAGATCAGTGATGTGGCGCGACTTGCGGTAACGGTCGGGACCCTCAACTTTGAGAGTCCTCATGTCTCTCATATTCGTCACTTGAGGATTTTGGTAGGATTAGGTTTGGGTTGAGCATCATGATGAAATTCATTCCGATGTGTTACTTTGACCTCCTTTAAGAGTACGATGTTCCTATGACTCAAACGTAAAGAATATAAAACAGACAAAATAAATCTTTATGCTTCAAAATCTTCAGATTGTTTTTCTTCACGACACACCGAATTCCTCATCTTCAATTTCTTCATGAGGAATATCAATTTCATCGCAATTTCTTCGCGATTCAATTCTTCAGCTTTAGACCAATTTCTTCAGCCGAAGATATACATTTTTAGGGGTCGATATTCATCGAATATTTCAAACTCGTCGGCGACTTATAGATCCTGTGTACACTCATGAACACATTAGATACTTAACCTATAAGTATTCAAACCACCAAAATCACTAAGCGGCACTAGATGCACTTACAATCTCCCCCTTTTTGGTGGTTGATGAAAATTAGGTTAAGTCTTCAACGGGGATAAAAATATGAAGTGTAAATACTCATTTGAGGAATTTGAAATAAAGATTCAGAGAGACTCCCCCTGAAGATGTGCATATCTTGAGGATTTTGTTTTTCACAGCAAATGCACATTGATGATTTATATCATGGAGATCTCCCCTGAGTCTTGTAAATCATGCATACATACGACATATAGTATGAAGAAATTGAGAATGCTTGATGAGAAATGGTATCTGACGAATTCCATCATGCGTGCATTAATATTTTGAGGAATAAGCATGCGAAGAAAAACGTTCAAAAGCGTCAGAGTACCATCGGGCTTAAGTTACAACTCATTACATAAAACACTTCAGAAGAGCCAAGAGTTTGTAACTTAAATAAAGTTCATAAGCCCCCAAAATATAACCTGCGTGAAGACTAACTCTCCGATTTCTCCCCCATTGTCATCAAGTGATGAAAAGGGACAAAACTGAGGACTAACGTCCCGTGAAAACTTCCACTTCTTGGCAGTTGAGGAAGACACATGAGGATTCTTGGGAGAAGACTTCCTCCTTCACTACTAGGAAAAGGCTTGCTAATGGCGCACCTATTTTTGCTACTAATGGCGCACTATAGGTGCACCACTAGCATCACGCCATTAGATTTTTTTACTAATGGCGCACCACAAGTGCGCCATTAGTATACTAATGGCGCACCGGGTAGTGCACCATTAGTATTGCTCACAGTGCGCCATTAGTATCTGGTATACTAATGGCGCACCAAGTAGTGCGCCATTAGTATATATCCTGGTGCGCCATTAGTATAGATCCTGGTGCGCCATTAGTATAGATCCTGGTGCGCCATTAGTATATATCTTGGTGCACCATTAGTATAGCTTATGGTGCGCCATTAGTATGCATCCCAGGGCCAAATTTACCCATATGCTCTGGCTTACTAATGGCGCACTAGTGTGCTGAGTGATGCGCCACTAGTGTGCTGAGTGATGCGCCACTAGTATGAATATTAGGTATTTATTTTATTTTTTCTGATATTTGCACAGATTACAAAATATATTATTGAACAGAATATAGATAGCACAACATATAAACAACAGATTTATCGAATACAATAGAAGATTAGTCTCCGAATACAATTCATCATATTAGTCTCCGAATTTAAAATACCGAACAAAGTTAGAACATTACAAGTCTCGAGACAGCGAGTAGCGAGTTTGTCTTCACATTACAAGTCGATATCGACCATCTAAACTACCAGCACATAGAAGAAAGCTGCGGTCATCACAATGAGCATAATCGCAATGAAACTGGTCTTCATCCGGTTCCTCCAACGCTCCCTCCTCTCTCCCGCTAGATAGCGCGCGTATCTAACTTCCGCCTCCGCCCTTGTGGTGTACCCTTTGTAACTGTTACCGCTGAATTGGTGAACCTGTCTCCGACACTCCTCCCAGTCATCGTAGACTCCGGGAACCTTACCCTTGTACACGACATACGACGGCATCTCTATGCACTAGCCAAACAAAACGTTAGTAGGAATTCACAGAGACATACAAGTTCATTAAAATTTAATATTACAACTATAACATCACGATTCATGGTCCTACTAATAAATAGCATCGATTATATATAAGTTGAACGACTGTCCAAACCAAAGAGACATGCCAGTTCATTAAATTTTAATATTGCAACATGAATTAGTAGCGATTCACGGGAACGTGGATGAAGCCGCCGTCTTTCGTGATGGTCATGAAATTGCGGTCGTTGTCAGCCTGCATTTGTAGCATTGTATCTATCTCACTATTGGACAGCGGAGATCAGAGGTAGAACTGCCCCGAGGTACGAAGGACATCTTGATGGATGATTTCCGCAAACTCCGACTGGATGCGAAAGAATTCTTGTCTGATGTCCGCATCCTGGATTGCCGACAAGCGTGCGGCCCAATCTTTGAGATTATTTGGTAGCCGAAGGTGATTACTATCCCGTATGATCGCCCGCATGTGATGGAGGGCATAGTAGGCATCCTTCTGACTGCCAGGCGGCTGCTTGACGCAGGCGAACGTCGTATTGTGGGTGAACACGTGCTTGCCATGCCTGAGACTTGTCCTGCTGAAGGAGCCTCCAGATATGGCGTAGCCGGGAAGAGCTTCATCAAGAACTTTCTTGATATTTGTGTAGTCTTTTTTTGAGTGACGGTCCGAGTCGAAATACGTGGCCATGGAATATTTCAGGCTTAAGAGGATGAGTGTGCAGCGTGTGTCACTGCACAAAACACAGAATGTTAGAAAAAAAGGACGATCAAAATCTAAGAAATCATATGTTACGTGGCGATGAGGGGATAACTTACCAGGGAAAGTAAGGCACGAGGAAGTTATCCTTTTCTGAGTTTGCCAGAATGACGCCTTCGAGGTATGAACTCACGACTTGCTGGTCCCCAGCGCTGCCAAAGATCTTGGCACGCATATAGAAGGGGTCGACTATCACTAGGTCCGGGGTCTTGTCTCTAATGATCCGCATCTCCATACTCAGCGAAAATAGCCGAACGAAGGTCTAGTCCAGCGGATGAAGGTTAAACATAGCGAAGATGTCAGCAAACCACAGGACGATCATACCCCCGATGGCGCTATCGACAAAGCCCTTGCCCTCTAGCACCTTGGCCACGAAAACCGGGTATGCCACATTATTCTCGGAGAGACGCCACTTCTCCAAACAAAGAACACTGTCATGCAGACTCCGGATAGCACCGGTTGCAGCATTGAGCAGATTAGTCGGTAGCATCGGCCTACCCGCCACATGCACCCTCCTCAAGTTATCCTTAGGTGAAGGTGGCTCGTCCAGAGCACGGATCGTACTCAGTGCCGGTTGGCTTGCACCCTTGTTATTCTTTCTTTTCCGTCCCTTCTTCTGCGGATGTAATGGGATCGAGTTCATCTGCTTAGAGACCACCTTCTTGAGTGTGTTGGGGCTGATACTATTTCGCACCACGGCTATCTGAGGCTCGGTGAAGGCGGCAGCTGGAGGCATCTCCCACTACTGGAAATCAGTATTTTGCCATCATCCTAGTCTTTGCCGTCTGCTAGCTGATGGCAAAGATTGTCTTTGCCGTCAGCTTCAGCAAAACAGACGGCAAAGCACAGGCTGATGGCATATAGTCTTTTTGCCATCTGTCACCTCTTTGCAGTTTGCTAGCGGATGGCAAATAGTCCAGAGGCAGACGGCAAAGATGTAGACAGACCCACCTGACCGCGAGGTGGCTAGGTCAAACAAGAGTCGGACCTTTGCCGTCTGCTAGCGGAAGGCAAAGAGTCCAGAGGCAGACGGCAAAGAGTCTAGACTCTTTGCCGTCCGCCGGCAGACGGCAAAGCGCTAACTCCGTTAACGGCTCCTTCCCCCCCCCCACCCCGCCCCTCTCTCTCTGTAACGGCTCATCCCCGCGCGCCCCTCGCTCTCTCTCCCCACCCCGCGCGCTCCTCTCTCTGTAACGGCCGCCAGGACCACCGTCGCGCCGCCGCCCCCGTCACGTCGACGCCCCTGTCGCGCCCCACTGCCGCCCCTGTCGGCCCTGTCGCCCCCGCCGCCACCCCTCTCTCTCTCTCCCCACCTCGCCCCCGCTGCCGCTGCCCCTACCGCCGCCCCTGCCGCCGCCCCCATCGCGTCGCCGCCCCCGCCGCCGCCCCCATCGCGTCGCCGCCCCTGCCGCCGTCCCCGCTGCCGCTGCCGCTGCCCCACCACCGTCGCGCCGCCGCACCTGGTGCCCCCGGCGTCGCCCCACCACCCCCGCCACCCCGGCCCCTCCACAGCCGTCCCTCTTGGTGAGCCCCCACACCCCCCACCCCCCCCCCCCACCTTCATTATTTTTTACTAGTTTTATTATTTTTTAGTAGTTTTAGTAGTTGTTATTGTTAGTAGTTTTAGTGGTAGATTTAGTTAGGTTAGTAGTTTTAGTTAGGTTAGTAGATTTAGTTAGGTTAGTAGTTTTAGTTAGGTTAGTAGATTTAGTTAGGAGGAGAAGAGGAGAAGAGGAGGAGGAGGAGGACAAGAAGAGGAGAAGAAGAAAAGGAGTAGGAGGAGGAGGAGGAGGAGAAGAAAAAGAAGAAGAAGAGGAGAAGAAAAAAATAAGAAGGAGAAGAAGAAGAAAAAGAAGAAGAAGAGAAGAAAAAAATAAGAAGGAGAAGAAGTAAAGAAGAAGAGAAGAAGAAGAGAAGAAGAGAATAAGAAAAAAATAAGAAGGAGAAGAAGAGAAAAAAGAAGAAGTTGATTTTTTATTGTTTGGTATTTAGTGGTAGCTAGATTCTTTTTTAGTTACTTAGTGGTAGATTCTGTTTTTGTTATAGTGGTAGATTCTGTTTTTTTTTTGTTTTTTTTTTGTTTAGTGCTATCTTGGTTTAGCGATAGGTTTAGTTAGCTTGGTTAGTTAGGTTCGTTAGTTAGTTAGCTTACTAGAAAGAATAGGAAGAAGAAGAGGAGGAGGAGGAGGAGAAGAGGAGAAGAGGAGGAGGAGGAGGAGAAGAAGAAGAAGAAGAATAGGAGGAGGAGAAGACAAAAAGAAGATCACATGTTTGCTATTTAGTGTTTTGGAATTAATTAGTAGCTTTAGTGGTAGATTCTGTTAGTTAATTAGTATATTTAGTGGTAGATTCTGTTAGTTTATTCGCCCATCATTATTGCTTAGATTCAAGACTACTTCAAAGAAGATCACATGTTCTTTTGTTGAAATCAAGTCTGTCAAAATAATGTATCGTCTATATTTATTGGTACCGGAGCAAAACGGGACAACTTAAATAATATTGCCATCCTCAAATGTAGAAAATATCGAAAAGTTTTATATAAACTGAAAAGTAGTATAGGTAACCTGGAAAGTCCTCTGGACCAAAAGGGCAACTTCTGGACCTGCGAACTTTGATTGGTAGGTGCATGTCCATGCAGCAGGACAATTTCCCCAACAATGACATAATTAGTCCATTTAGCTCCAAAATACCTTAATAAGCTCAAAATGGCATAAGAACCTTGGTTAGCTCATGAATATTATATACTTAGCTTGTTTTCCTCTAAAATGGGATAATTAGCCCATTTAGCTCAAAAAAGACATAATTAGGTAATTTAGCTCCAATAAGAGGAGAAGAGGAGAAGAAATAGGCAAAATGAAAAGAAGAAGAAGACGAAGAAGAGAAGAAGGAGAAGGAGGAGGAGGAGGAGGAGAAGGCCAAGGACCTTCTATCCTTATCCTCCTCCTCCTTCTCCTCCTCCTCCTCCTTCTTCTTGATTTATTCTTCTTCTCCTCCTCCTCCTCTTTCTTCTCCTCTTTCATATTATCCTTGCTTTAATTAACCCAACAATGACATAATTAGCCCATTTAGCTCCAAAATACCATAATAAGCTCAAAATGGCACAAGAACCTTGGTTAGCTCATGAATATTATATACTTAGCTTGTTTTCCTCTAACAGGACATAATTGGAATATTTGTGTTGATCGGGTGGATTTACATGTGATAGTTGTCTCGTCGCTGTGAGGTCTGCTGTGCGAAGACCTGCCCGTGCGTTGTACGAGCTCCGCCCCTGCATTCGTGGGTCAGTACAAATTTCATCTCCTCCCCGCCCCTTCATTTACTGTGGCTCGGTTTCCAGATGAAACTTTCTAGATTTAGGTAATTCAATTAATTTATCAGTATGCGTGACCAGTTTGCGTCTCCCGTTCGAAAGGGCGACATCTATAAATATGCATGTCTTTGCATATTTATAACCGCCATCCTTTTGAATTGTCCAACATTATCCATGGACAGCCCGAGTATGTGTAGATTGGGTTCGTTTTCCCGTATGATGTGCTCTGGATCCGATGCGGAATTTCGTCAATGCCTCCCTGTTGTTCTCCAGATGCACATCCTCTCTGTTTATTGTGGAGACGTGTATCAGGAGAACAGCGGGGAGGTGCTGCCGAAATTTTGCGTTGGATCCGGAGCATAGCATGGGAAAACCAACCCAATCTACACATACTCGGGTGGGATTAGGACCTATCTTTACCTATTAGCGTGTAGGTTGCCTGGACGTAATAAAAATGGCGAACCTGATTAACCGATGAATATAAATGCTAAATTATATATAAATATATTTCTTCTGTCTTTAGTAGCTACGCAAGATGAGTGATCGTGCGTGGATGTATACCGGTCACCCTAGTCAGAAAGAGATGACGAAAGAATGGTTTTTAAAAACAAAGGAATTTGTGAAAGCCGCATTCGCAAATGGCCAGGAAAGAAACTATTGCCCCTGTCCTGGATGCGACAACTATAAAAAGACGACAGAGGCTGTAATGATTAAACACCTGTAGAGGAGGGGTTTTAAGCCTAATTATACGGTGTGGACATTTCATGGTGAGACTATACAACGCACAAGAGCTGAGGTGGTCCGTCGTCGCACGGACGAGCATGGTACTGGGATCGAAGACATGGTGCAAGACTTTGATGATGCTCGGGATTCGGAAGATGAGATGGAGGAATCTGCAAAGGCCTTTTATGAAATGTTGGAGTCTTCAAAACGTCCTCTCCATGAGCACACTGAGCTCTGTCAGTTGGATGCAATTGCACAAGTAATGGCTCTGAAGGCTCAATTCAACTTGGGAAGAGAATGCTACGACGCGATGATGACACTATTTGGACATTTCCTACCCAAAGGCCATGTCATGCCTGCAAACCTGTACCAGTCAGACAAAATACTTCGTGTACTTAAGATGCCCTATGAGAAGATAGATGCATGTGAGAAAGGATGTGTCTTATTTAGGAAGGAGTATGCACACTTGGACTATTGTCCCAATTGCGAGTCTTGTAGGTATCTTCTGGTAGACAACGGTAAGGGTGAGAAGAGGCAAACCAAAATCGCAGTTAGTGTTCTTCGGTATATGCCAATCGTACCAAGACTTAAACGTCTTTTCATGGTCGAAGAGACAGCCAGACAGAAGACATGGCACAAATTGGGCAAAAGAACTGAACTAGATGCGGATGGGAATAAGATGATTGTACACACATCGGATGAGGAAGCGTGGAAACATTTTGATGGATTGCATCAGGATAAAGCGGCAGATCCAAGGAATCCTCAAGTCTGCGCCGCCACGGATGGTTTTAATCCCTTCGGCATGACGGCAACCCAATACAGTTGTTGGCCTGTATTTGTCATTCCACTCAATCTCCCCCCCCGGGCAGATTATGCAAAGAAAGAACATATTTCTGACGTTGATAATACCAGGGCCCAATTATCCGGGGAAGAATATGAATGTGTACCTGCAACCGCTTAAGGATGAATTTGAAGAAGCTTGGGAAAATGGGGTCAAGACATACGATGCCGCTAGAAAAGAAAACTTCAAAATGCATGTGTGGTACATGTACTCTATGCATGACTTGCCAGCGTATGCGCTATTCTCTGGATGGTGTGTGCATGGAAGGTTCCCGTGCCCCCAATGCAAGGCAGCTCTTCAGTTTCATTAGTTGCAGGAGGGTCGGAAGTATTCTTGCTTTGACTTGCATAGACAGTTCCTAGATCCTGACCATCAGTTCAGAAAAGACAAGAAGAACTTTACCAAAGGTAAAGTTGTCAAAAACTTGGCACCACCTGCGTTCACAGGCCAACAGATCCTGTATCAGTTAAACGCCCTCGAGCCTGATCCAGAGCATCTAGGGTATTTCAAGGGGTATAATTCAAAACATGCCTGGACTCACAAGCCATGCTTCTGGGATGTGCCTTACTTCAAAGACCTCCTTCTTCCACACAATATCGACATGATGCACACTCAAAAGAATATCGGAGAGGCTATTTTTGGTACATTGTTCGACATAGATGGGAAGACAAAGGATAATATTAAGGCTAGAGTCGATCAAGAGACACTATGTCATAGACCGTTACAAAACACGCGAGAAGGCAAAGGAAAGCAGAAGTGGTCGAAGCCAAAGGCCTGGTTCAATCTTGGAAGGCCAGCTATGAGGGAAATTATCTTGTGGGTCAAAATGCACTTGATGTTCCCCGATGGGTATGCAGCGAATCTAAAGAGGGGAGCGAGTCTTGAAAAATTAAAAATGTTTGGTCTCAAGAGTCATGATTGGCACATATGGCTAGAGCGGGTAATGCCGGTGATGTTACGTGGCTTTATTCCTAAGGATGAATGGCTAGTACTGGCAGAGCTGAGCTATTTCTTCCGTGTTCTTTGTGCGAAAGAATTGTCGCCTGGCGTGGTAGAAGACATGGAGGAGTTTGCACCGGAGTTGTTGTGCAAGTTATAGAAGATCTTTCCACCTGGCTTCTTTAACCCAATGCAACATTTGATTTTACATCTATCGACCGAGGCAAGATTGGGTGGGCCCGTGCAAGATCGTTGGTGCTATGCAACTGAGAGGATGCAGAAGACCCTTCGAGCTAAATGTAAAAATAAGCGTAGAATTGAAGCATCGATGGCTGAGGCATTCATTACTGAGGAGGTGGCAAACTTTGTGACAGCACACTACGAAGCGAAAAATCATCATTTGCATAATCCGAAGCCTCGGCACAATGATGCAGACCCTAAAAAAGGTGGGTCCAACCTCAGCCTATTCAAAGGGAAGCTCGCACCAGCCGGTGCTTCGAAACCAATAACGTTGGATATCGAAGAATGCCGGAACATTTCGTTGTATATCTTCAACAACCTAACAGAAGTGCGGCCGTACATCGAGTGAGTTCTCGACACATTTTCCCGTAACTTCTAATTCATTTGAACTGCTCTTATTCCCGGATATTTCAAACAGCTGTTACGTCATCAAATTCTCGGATGGAGCAGTGATCGAAAATGATTCCGTCGAAGAGTATGAGCTTCTGTCAAAGACAGGAGGCGGCTATCCCGGTTTCATCTCTTGGTTCAAACAAACGGTAATTATCAATAATGGACCATTTCATTCTTGGTCTAACTTGCAGCTAATGCAACAACCGTTTCGTATTAAACTTGTAGGCTAATTCAGAGTCTATGGACGCCGAATTGAGACAAGTCGCTAATGGTTTTGACTATAAGGTCCGTTCATTTGAGAAATACAACATCAACGGGTATCTCTTTCGTACCTTTGGCAAAGAGCTATCTATGCCCGACCGGAAATCTACAAATTGTGGTGTCTCTGCTATCGGAGAAGGTGTTATCGAGTATTATGGAAGAGTTGAAGCAATTTATGAACTTCAATTCTATGGTGAAAACCCACCGAACGTCGTAGTCTTCAAATGTTATTGGTTCCAGCCGAAAAAGACTAGAAGGACTCATGAACATATAGGACTAGTCGAAATCAATCCAAACACCCATTTAGATGTTCCCGATGTCTATATTACGGCTCAACACGCGACCCAAGTTTTATATCTACCGTGGGCATGCCAAACGGATAAGAATCTGGAAGGTTGGTATGTTGTTTATGAAGTGCCGCCACATGTCAGACCACCTCTCCCAAATGAACAGGATTATGAACCTCACATTAACCCAGACACATATGATGGAGAATTCTTCCAAGAAGCACGTCTTTCCAAGAAACATTTCAAGAACCGCCGTGCTTCATCCAAGAACATGGAAGTAGACAGCGACAATGAATCCGACTCCAGCCCTGAGCCGGAACCAGAAGACCTGGAACTCGTAGAGGTTACTGATGCGGATGACCTGTCAATGCTTCAACGATTAAAGGAAGGCGTTTCACAACTTCACGCCGTTGAACCCGATGAGCACGTCATTCATGAAGACATGCGTGATAGTGATGATGATGATGCATTTATTGATGATGATTATTAGTTTGTAAGATTCACAACTTAAATTATATATATTTTAATCTTTATTATTCATGTACATATTATTATTCATGTCAGTCATTCAATTTTTTTATGTTGTACTAATTTTTTTTAATCTTTATCATGGCAGGTGTTGAAAGATGGTGGGCGCGGTTCCAGAGCGCTCGACGGGTTCTTCCCAGGCGCCCGCACGAGGGGTGGTACTTCCCTTTCACCCCTATCTCTCCGTAGAGCCTTGGCAGACAGTCTTTCGACACCAGCCGGGGGTTCTTCTTCGTCGGCGGCATTGCCCACTGGGAGAGGTGCTGGTCGGGTAGGGAGGAAGGGGAAGGGTACAGGGAGAGGTGGTGGCCGCGGAAGATCCAGGAGGACTGTTGAGCCGTCCTCGCCACCACCACCAGCTCATTCACCCGAGCATAGGACTAGTATGGTCGACCCGTTTGTGGAGGAGGCTACGGGGACTCCGGTCCAGGAGCCTGGTGTTCACGGGCATTCGTCCCATGAGACTCCGGTCCAGGAGCAGCCTCGGGTCGAGGTGCATTCGGCCCAGGAGCAGCCGGATGAGACTACGGTTCCGGAGGCTTCACCCGACATGGAGAGGCCCGGATGGGAGCCTTGGCCGAATCGTACCGAGTTGCCGGATTGGACCGAGGGTCCGGGTGGCTCAGGGGGCGGGGATGGCGGGGATGAGCTTACGGATAGTGAGGGCGATGTGCAGGTGGACGGGGCCACCGTATACAAGCGTGGTAGTACACGTCTCCCGGTCGCCCCGGCTACCCGCGAGCAGAGGCCGGTGATTAAACCTGAAGGAGATAGGTAAGTACATTTACCCTTTTTTTAGCTTTTGCCTTCAAGTTTGTTCAAATATCTAATGCGCTGACCTTATCATACTGCAGGGATGGGTACACCCTCTTGGAGTCCGCAGGCCGAACTCCGTCCTTGCTATGCTTTGCCGGAAATATTTCCCGGGGTTTGTCACGTTGCCTGGTGAGGGTCAGGTTCCTACACTAGGATTTACCTGGGAGCACTACGAGGCTGCGCAGGCCCCGCTGGAGGAGATTATAGATGGTGTCTTGTGCCACACGAGGGCCGAGATGGTGATCAGGAGCTTTTGGGTAAATTATCCTTTTACAGAATCTAAAATTAACAATATACCTAATTATTGTAATAATCGGTGTTTTCACGTTTGATTCCAGACTTTCTATAGGTGTGAGGATGGATATGAGGAGGAGGCGGCCAGGGTTCTCGAGGTCGAGTGTAGGCGAATACTACAGAACTTGCGCCACGAGGCTCGGCCGCAGGCTATTCGAGATTACTACACCACGCGTGGTATTAAGAAGGAGAAGAAGGATTGCCGCGGAAAGTTTCTCAAGAAGGAGCAATACATGAAGGTAATTACCTATTCTTAAGTCCTTCTACGTAGTTTTCTTGATTTCATTCATAGGCGTAGCGCTGAAAATTCTTTCTAATAACTTACAGGTTCCCCCGAGATGGTGTACGGATAAGATGGATTGTTGGTAGGCGTTGGTTGATGAGTGGTGCACAGGCAGCTGGCGAGCCATCCACGAGAATGCGAAGTATCGGCGTAGCCAAATGGTTGGCGTGCCACACCATCAAGGCAGCGCCAACTTACTTAAGTTTGGACGAAACTGGGTATGTGATTTGCTTCATGATTCATGCAATTCATTCTTGATGCTAATATTTTGTTCCTCTCTTTTAGGCGCATCACAATAAGACTGAGATGCCACACTTGTACGACCTTTATGGCATGGCCCATACTGCCTCGTACAAGAAGGCGAAGGCATTCTCTGAGTCTGACCTGGATGATCCCAGTAACTTCACAAACATATCATCCCACCAGAAGCTCGTGGCATACAGGGACGCGGGGAAG
This sequence comes from Hordeum vulgare subsp. vulgare, assembly GCF_904849725.1. Lineage (NCBI taxonomy): Eukaryota > Viridiplantae > Streptophyta > Magnoliopsida > Poales > Poaceae > Hordeum > Hordeum vulgare. The sequence goes on from NC_058523.1 coordinate 519,389,989, forward strand.
GCTAAGAAAGGGGATGACTTTAACCCTAGCCAGGAACCTTTGGATCCAGAGCTGGTGATGATATCTGGTGGCGGGAGGCCCCATGGCTCGATAGCCATTGGAGATGGGATAATACGTTGTCCACTCACTCTTCCGAAGATCAAGGCGCGCCAGTCGAGCAGATGTCCTGAGATAACGCCTCGTCCACGGCCAGTCGAACTTGCCATCAAGGTTAGTTGTACGGACTAAGAACACTTTCATCCATTTCATTATGTGTGTCACCATAGATCATTACTCTGGTAACGACGAATGGTTTTTCAGGCAGCTCTTCAGAAAGAGAGAGCGGCAAACCAGGCTGCTCTTGAGAAAGAGAGATTGGCAAGCTAGGCTGCTCTTCAGGCTGCTCTTGATGAGAGGGACCAGACCACGGCACGATTGCTTGAGGAGGAGAGGGCCCGGAATGAGGCGGGTCAACGGGCCCTGTACGAGCTTTCTGTGGTATGTTTTTTTTCACATTAGCCAAATCATGTGTGTAATGTATGTTTCAATACTAACTAATACGACCCACTCTTCAGGGTCTGTGCAAGAAGAGCGGTCAAGTCCCTCCGCCGATGCCCGTCTTCTCTTCGATTGGCACGATGAGTTTCATTATAAACTAGTATTAATAATTGAGTGTCATCATGCTAACTGAGACATTGCAAAATATCTTTTCTGCAGAATAACTCCCGAGCGGCATCGCACGACCCTTCTCCAGGGCAACCGTCTCCAAACGAAGCCGGCGCGAGCAACCGTGGTGTTTCTCCTCCTTGATGACCACTACGGTAAGTTTCTCCTCCAAACTTAGCTTGTTTTCCTCTAAAATGAGATAATTAGCCCATTTAGCTCCACGAAGACATAATTAGGTAATTTAGCTCCAACAAGAGGAGAAGAGGAGAAGAAATAGGCAAAATGAAAAGATAGAAGAAGAAGAAGAAGAAGAAGAGAAGAAGGAGGAGGAGGAGGAGGAGGAGAAGGAGGAGAAGGCCAAGGACCTTCTACTCCTTCTCCTCCTCCTCCTTCTCCTCCTTCTCCTCCTTGATTTCTTCTTCTTCTCCTCCTCCTCCTCTTTCTTATCCTCTTTCATATTATCCTTGCTTTAATTTCCCCAACAATGACATAATTAGTCCATTTAGCTCCAAAATACCATAATAAGCTCAAAATGGCATAAGAACCTTGGTTAGCTCATGAATATTATATAGTTAGCTTGTTTTCCTCTAAAATGGGATAATTAGCCCATTTAGCTCAAAAAAGACATAATTAGGTAATTTAGCTCCAATAAGAGGAGAAGAGGAGAAGAAATAGGCAAAATGAAAATAAAGAAAAAGAAGAAGAAGAAGAAGAGAAGAAGGAGAAGGAGGAGGAGGAGGAGGAGGAGGAGAAGGCCAAGGACCTTCTATCCTTCTCCTCCTCCTCCTCCTTCTTGATTTCTTCTTCTTCTCCTCCTCCTCCTCTTTCTTCTCCTCTTTCATATTATCCTTGCTTTAATTAACCCAACAATGACATAATTAGCCCATTTAGCTCCAAAATACCATAATAAGCTCAAAATGGCACAAGAACCTTGGTTAGCTCATGAATATTATATACTTAGCTTGTTTTCTTCTAAAATGTCATAATTGGAACATTTAGCTCAAAAAGACATAATTAGGTAATTTAGCTCCAACAAGAGGAGAAGAGGAGAAGAAATAGACAAAATGAAAAGATAGAAGAAGAAGAAGAAGAAGAGAAGAAGAAGAAGAGAAGAAGGAGAAGGAGGAGGAGGATGAGGAGGAGGAGGAGGAGAAGGCCAAGGACCTTCTAGTCCTTCTCCTCCTCCTCCTCCTTCTTCTTGATTCCTTCTTCTTCTCCTCCTCCTCCTCTTTCTTCTCCTCTTTCATATTATCCTTGCTTTAATTAACCCAACAATGACATAATTAGCCCATTTAGCTCGAAAATACCATAATAAGCTCAAAATGGCATAAGAACCTTGGTTAGCTCAAGAATATTATATACTTAGCTTGTTTTCCTCTAAAATGACATAATTAGCCCATTTAGCTCAAAAAGAAGGAGAAGGAAGAAGAAGAAGAAGAAGAAGAGAAGAAGAAGAGAAGGAGAAGGAGAAGAAGAAGAAGGAGGAGGAGAAGAAGAGAAGAAGAAGGAGAAGGAGGAGAAGAAGGAGAAGGAGCCCTCCTTCTTCTTCTCTCCTTCTTCTCCTTCTTCTTCTCTTCTTGTTCTTCTTCTCCTCCTCCTTCTCCTTCTCCTTCCCCTTCCCCTCCTCCTCCTTCTTGTTATTCTTCTGCTTGTTCTCTTCTTGCTTCTTCTCTTTCTTCTTCAATTTAGCTTATTTGTCATATATATGTTGTTGTTCTTCTTCTTCTGACTTTCTTATTCCCATTTTTCAGATTGGATGTACTACATGCATGGAAGCTGGCATTGGAGTGCTTTAGTTTCTGTTTTTATTTCAGTTGATGAACAATGTGGAACTATATGTATATGTATATATGGATGAACAATATATGTGCAACTATATGTATGTATATATGGATGAAACTTTGTATGTGTTGGTTCTTTTGATATATGGGATGTACGTTGATGAACAAATGGCATTGATGAGCTTTATATGTATATCATATATGTGTTGTGACCTATTTATGATATATGTGCTATGAATTATATGTATATGTGCTGTGAAATAGAAAAAATAAATAAATATGTGACAATATAGGCTCTTTGCCGTTTGCCAGCTGATGGCAAAGGCCTTTGCCGTCAGCTGACCGATGGCAAAGGTGCCACATGGCACCCAGCTGTGCAACCTGGACAGTAGCAGCTGGCCATATAGTCTCTTTGCCGTCTGCTTCCTGGGGGGCAGACGGCAAAGAAGAGGGCACGGAGGAGGGGGGAGGAAGAGGCAGACGACAAAGAGTGGAAAGAGGGGGAGGGGAGGACTCGGCAGACGACAAAGATGGACGGGGACGCAGACGACAAAGATGGAGGGGAGGGGAGGGGAGGAGAAGGCAGACGGCAAAGATGGGCGGGGAGGTGGACGGCAAAGATGGAGGAGGAGGCAGACGGCAAAGCCTCCGATAACCCCTAACGGAGGCAACGCCTGTTGGCTGCCATCTCAAGCGCTTTGCCGACTGCTCCTAAGGAAAGCAGACGGCAAAGAGCTTTGCCGTCCGCTTTGGGTGGGCAGACGGCAAAGAAGGTCCTATGCCATCGTAGGCTGACGTAGAAATTTTGCCGGCCGTGACATCTTTGCCGTCTGTGGTATTGTCTTTGCCGTCCGGGATATTGTCTTTGTCGTCTGTGATGGCAGACGACAAACAAGGTGATTCCTGTAGTGTCCTCAAAACTAAACGCCACACAACGCCTGTTGCAATTGGGTTTCTCCGTGGTACCAGCTAGATCGCGGTCGTCTTTTGCAGGGTTGGGTTCTTGAGGAGGAGGCCCCAAGAATTCCTCACCGTACCCATGTTCAGCAAATTACTTATCGACCTTGGTAAATGTACCATCGTCGTCATCGTCGTCGTCCGGAACCTGTGCCATATGCATGTCCGGATCCTGTGCCATATGCATGCGGCGGTCTTGCCATGGCTTGGCGCCGGCACGACTGACGGTGTTGTCTATGGGGTGGTGTCCCCCGCCCCCAAACGAATCTGGATCTTCGGCCAAAGCAAGGGCCAGCTTAAGCAGGCGCTGAGGGTCATCACATCATCTTTGTCGGCCCCAGCGGGGTGGAACGGAGGTAACAAGTCGTCGCAGCCTGGCAGCACCCGAACCAATTGAACCCTATACGTGGTGGGTGGCATCGGTTTACTGTGGAACATGGGGTTGCCCGGTTGAACGATTCTGCCCTTGGCGACATCGATCAACTCGCCACCCATGAAGTGCAGGAGAGTGCATGGAACGTCGGCGTCGGCGCCCTGCGAAAATATGTAGGGCGTCAGGGGATGCCCAGTCAAAGGCAAGGAGATGAAGTCATCGGCCGAGAGAGGCTTAGGTACCATGATGGCGTCGAGCTCGGCTAATGTCAAGGCACCGCCAACGGCGGGCGTGCAAGTGACGGAGGGGCCGCTTGCTGCCGAGGTGCCGGCCCGCGCCGGAGACACCAATGGCGCCGGCACCGGAGACACCAATGGCGTCGCCTGCGCGTTGTGTGAGTTGCTGGCCGTGAAGCTGGGAATCGGGGTCGGCCCCTGTTGGCCGCCTGCAATCCACGTCTGCAGCCCCTCAATCAAGGTAGGCACAATGGCGGTGATCACCCCTCCCACTTGGTGTTGCACTAGCTCTTGGACCACATCCGGAATCCGCGCCACTTTTGCCTTGAGTTCTTCAACCTCACGCGACTGGCTTTCCAAGTTGGTATTTCTCTCCTTTCGCCCACCAGTGTTATAGTATGACGACCATTTCGTGGGCAAGCCTTTGCCGGCCACACGACCAGCTGACGACGGCTTACTGGACTTATCCTTGTTTTTCATTATGTTAAACGCCCTATTTAAATTGGTGTCCCAATGGGAGCTCTGAGACGACCCCGCGCTACTGCTTTCAGTGTCCTGCGGAAGGAATGAACCATTTAGAAATTTGGCTTCATTAATTAGAATGCAACCATATGGAGCTAATTACGTGGAGTGTATTCCTTACCAGAAAATGCTCAAGCGCCCTGGTCTTCGCATCCGTGGTAAGCTCCTTTGTTACTGGGTCCACCTTGTACCGGGCCCTGACATAGTTCCTGGTCTGCTTGTCACCGTATTTTTCGAAGCGGGGTGGTAGGCCTTGCTCGGCACGCTCCGCGTCCTCCTTGTCCCATATAGGTTCCGCCACTGTGTAACCGCCGGGACCGAGTTGGTGGACCCCTAAGTTCAACTCCCACATTTCTTTCCCCCACTGACATGATTCCTCAGTTGCCTTGCTCTCGCACTTTATCTTGAACTCCTTGTAGTCATCTTCGCTGATCGAAGGATTTTTCGCCTTGATCTTCTCATAACTATCACCTTTGTCAATCATTCTCTTCACCACGCTTCTCCAAGTAGACAGGGCCTTGCTCATCTTCGTGAGGGTGGCACTGTTCACTTTATTCCTTGAGAGGCGTGTGTTTGCGACGTCACCGGGGAACTTGTATCGTTCGTGCAGCTTCGTGAAGAGGAGGTTGCGCAAATTCCCTCGGTCCTTATGCCTTAGGTTCTCGGTGTTGATCGAGACAGTGCTCCGGAGAATGCACCCGAGCTGAACCGCGTACCCCTTGACTATTTCTTTGGGCGTCGTTGGATACCCGTCGGAGTTCACTTCAGTAAATTCGTCCTTTATGGTGCTGAGCATGTTCGGGCGCCGGTCCTTCCGTTGCGTCTTCGATTGGCTGCCATCTGTGCGTGCGCTGCCATCATCAGTGGTGGCATCCTCGGCGGCCCATCAGTGGTGTCATCCCCGACGCCACTAGGGGTTGTGTACTCGGGATTGGTGTCTTCCGTGGCGTCCTCATAGCGGTGAGGTTCTTCCTCCATCTCCTGGGACAGCTCCCAGAATGGCTTGCACGAACCTCCGGCCTCATCGTTGCGGGCCATGTTTCGCTCTAAATAGGAAAAAAGTTTGGTCAAAAAGTTGGTTATTGTCAAGGAACAAGATCATGGTCGAGGCACCCTATGGTTTATCGATGCCGAGGCACCCTAGGTTGACTGATATATATGGGTATCTTCTAATAATATACCCTATCAAGAAAAGGGAAGGAGAATTCTAAGTTGGGCCTAATCACTTGGCTCTATTGCCACCTATGGTTTAATGCAGCAAGAATAAAGGGGTAGTTGATCCTACTTAATTAAGTACTAAGATACCCCGGGCCATGCATTAGTCGCAAGTACCCCATATGTCCTATTTTTACTAAAGTCATGCTAAAATTCACGGAGAATTTCAGCATGACCTTTGCTGAAAATAGGACATATGGAGTACCCGAATTTGCCGGAATGGAAGTTAATCGACATTCCGGCAAACTCAAGGGCCTCTCGGGGTACGTGCAAAATCATCATGACACGATGGTTGGAAACAAAACCCAGCAAACTAGCACCACAATGTGCCTCTACTTTCAGAAGGACACAGACCATATGGTCCTCTGCTTTCATATGGACAAAAATAGGTCACCCAAAAAAAAATCATCAATAGTTTAGCAAGTCTGTACCCTCAACAATGAACATATAGCAATATTTGTTGTCCCCCCATAACATACGGAAATCAAAATCAGCTCAACTTAGATGACTAGCTAACTCATTTTTCATATAGCATATGTAAAGGGGCCAACTCAAAATTCGGAGCCTAGCTAACTCATTTTTCAGATATAAGCTTGCTTGTTTTCCATTGTACCTGAAGAACTAGCTGCTGCTGCTCCTCTGCCCATGCTGCTGATGCTCCTCTGCCCGTGCTGCTGATGCTCCTCTTCCGCTTCAGATATAGGAATGCGTTAAGTATGACCTTTTGACAATGCTAACTTGCAGTAAATCATCGGCCATAAAAAGCATACACAGAAAACATCAAGCTAGCACAAAACACAAACTACATACATGAAACGGGAAGCATTAGTCAGACATCGTTCCAAGTCCAGGTAACCTCTTTGCGATCTACTCCCTCCATTCCAAAATAAGTGACTCAAAAGTGACTCTACTTTGTACTAAAATTAGTACAAAACTGAGTCATTTTGGGACGAAGGGAGTACTTCTCTAGTATCACTGCCTTTCTTCAACATTGTTCATCTCTGCTGCGCCAAAGCATATACTGCATTTCAAGACATATTGTTTGGTTTTCTTCAAGGTTTTTCTCAACACATACATGTTTTTTACTACCATTTCAAGACTGATATGAATGATTACCAGCATATGTAATCAGTTGCTCCGAGCTTTCCTCTCTCAATTGCTATTTTTAGCTCTTGGAGCTTCTTTACACATGTACGGTGCTTCCTCTGTCATGCGTCCTACTCATCACTGGTACTCTAAAACTTAAATTCTGAGTTGTTTTTTTGCCAAAAAAGTCCGGGTTGTTGAATATCAGCATGTACTAAGAATCTTTACTTGCTTTTATTTGTTTGATCGTTTTCTACTTTCTCACCCAAGTCTCCTTGCTGCAGAAGCATTCTGTGCATATTTACAGTTTTCAACTATTTACAGTTTCCAATAGAAAGATTCTGTGCATATTTTTTGGTTTTGAAGGTAGAATAAACAGGAATGTGTGAAGAGTGGCATGACACAGAAACAATCTTTACTATCTAGGAGGGAGAAATTACCCTTGTGCTTGTGGATAGCTGACATTAGCTGTAAATTTCAGTTCAGAGGGCTGGACTAGAAGCATCCCGGATGGAGAAACCTTGTGACTCTTGCAAGAGATATGCGGACCATTTGGATGAAAAGATGAAGTGTTTCCACAGGCACATGGGTGCTGATTTTAGACATGGCATGGTAAGCCTGCTAATATTTTTCATTGTTTGACACTGATAGCCGCCTGCTAGTTGGTTGAACTAATGGCAGTTCTGTTATTAAACAAATAGAAAGAAGTGAATAGATTCTGAACATATTGCTAGTGAGAAAATTCTGTAGTTAAACTAATGGGTTCCAGTTAAGCAGTTATTATTTGTGTAAGGCTGAAATTTTGTGCACTCAGCCAATTACACCTATTTTATACACTCAATCCAATGCCATCTCAGCTCTGGTATATGCAGTATGTAGCCAGAAGAAATATCTCTCCAGAGCCGCCTCGTATGGAGCGGGCACTCTCTAACGAAAAATCGATGCAAATCGTACCCGAAGGACAGAGAGGATCCACTGAGCAGATGAAACAGCGATCCAAGGCTGACGATGAACCGAGTAGTGTGTTTTCTGAAGAAAAAGGAATTGCAGACATAAAAACAAACTTAGCATTTGTTATATGATTGTACAAAAGAACAACTATCTGAATGTTTATAATATATCTGAAGGAAGTAAAAGGATAACACCAGAAGCCACACAAAGAATATTCACTCAATTAAGAAAGAGGTTGTTCTAATCGAACTTGATAAAGAAAATAACAAGAGGGGCAAGGAGAAGAAGAGAGCACATACATGAACTTGACGGCTGTGTCCCCGTCGTGGCGTTCAATCACCTTGAACTCCAGCACCTTGAAATCCAGCACCTTGAACTCCAGAAGAAGAGGGCCACCGGCTGCCGATCTGTGTCCCCGTCGTGGCGTTCAATCACCTTGAACTCCAGCACCGCCTCACCTGAGGGCAGGCCAAGCATCAGCCATGGAGATTCAGAGATTTATTGAAGAGAGGGAGTACAGACTGGACAGGGTGAGTGGACTTCCACCAGCGGCTTCCTTACCAATGACAAACTCGAGGGGCAAGCATGACCAGGCACAACCAACATGTAGACAAACAGGGGAGAGAGCCTGGATTGGATCTGGGACTCACCGGTGACGACGCCGGTTCGGTGCTTCGAGCCTGGATTGGAAAGGGGGTAGGGGGGAGGCCGCGGGAGAAGAGAGGAGGGGGCGGTTGGGTGTGCGGCTTCGGGGCAGCCAGCAAACCCTAGCGCCGCCAGAGCTCCGCTGCATGGACGAAGGTGGGGGAAGGCGTGGGCGGGGACGAGGGCGCGCGAGGGCAGATGGAGTAGAGGCGCGCGAGGGCAGCCGACTTAGGAATGGCGCACCCCGAGCGGTGCGCCATTAGAATTTTTTTTTATATAGTAATGGCGCATGTATATGAGGTGCGCCTTCTCTACCTTGTTAATCTCCGAAAGACTGGCGCAGTGGTGCGTGGGTTTTGCCTCCTAGCAGGAGGTGGCGGGTTCGATCCCCCCTCAGCACCCTTTTTGGGGTTATCCAGAAATGCTAAAAGAAACCTGAAATTTCACGGTACGAAGCTTAGTTGGCCATTCTCCACATGTGGAAAGTTTCGTGATGTTACTACACACATGGTATTTTGAGCGAAGGAAACACAATTTTGACCTTACTACTCATCAAACGATGCCATTTTAATATAGCTTTGATCTTATCATCTTTTGTCCAGATTACCACGGATGCGATCTCTCCATTAAACCTCGTACGCGAGCATGCTGGTTGACTATGCATGCTAAAAAATAAACTCTCATTCTTGTCTATTTTTTCTAGCTTTTTCTTTAAAATTACCATTCATAAGAGGGGCAGGTGGAACCATGTTCATCAAACCCGCGTCCATAGGAATTCTTCTTCATAAACATGACTATTCTTGTTGGCTTTGTGACAAAAAAAAGTGAAGACTCAGACATCACACATCCGCATACACGCCGTAGCACATTCCTGGATGATACCGCATATGGAGTTCTTCTCTTGAACGATACCGCATAGTAACATGAAGGCTACAATTTAAATACAATCGATCTTAGCTAGCTATTTGTTCACAATCTTCTTGCCCTTATTTTTCGTAAATGGAGTTCTTCTCTTGAACGAGACGTCCTTTAGGTAGGGTGGTCCTGCTTCTTCTTGTGGTGTATGCTGGTACTTCATCATCGTCGTCATGTTCCATCTTCGGGTCGCCGTACTTGTCGAAGTCTTGCTCATTGGCGACTCCATCTATTCCGATGATCTTCCTTTTGCCTCTCCTCACGACAACACGACTGGGCTTTGGCGGGTCGGTAATGAAGAAGCATTGGTCCACTTGGGAAGCCAGTACCCATGGCCCATCTGACACGGAACATCGGGACCTTCTCTCCAGCGTAGCTCAGCTCCCAGATCTCCTCGATCCTTCCGTAGTATCTGTCCTTGTCGTTACCGGTGTAGGATTCCATCGTTACCCCGGAGTTCTGATAACCATCGCTCTTCATGTCCTTTCCCTCAGTGTAGAATGTGTAGCCGTTGGTATCGTACGCCTCATACGTCATCAGGTTGTGCTCGGATCCCTGTGACAAGGCGAATATGAGTTGTTCTTCCGCGGAAGAATCCTCATGTAAAGGGTATGACAGAAGCTTCTGCTTGAATCAACGCGTGAAACATGAGTTGTGCTCTTTGATTATATCTCCGTCCGTCTTCTGTTGGCCTCGGTCATTGTACGTCTTTTCAATAAAGGTTTTGTGCTCTACGACCCAAGGATCGACCACGTCTATGTGTTGTAGCGCGACTAGGTTTGCTATTTCAAAGTCGGCGAGTCGACCCTCGAAGTCGACATGCATTTTGCGGCGACCCTCACGGTGACCCCATCCTGCGAGCCTGCCGAGGTGCCTGTTGACGGGCAGACCAACGGGGTTCTCGATGCCTAGATAATTCGTGCAGTAGGAGATGCACTCTGCGGTCAGAAAGCCCCTGGCTATGCTTCCCTCTGGACGTGACATGTTGCGAACGTATCCTTTGATGACACCATTCATCCTTTCGAACAGCATCATGCTGTGCAGGAACGTCGGCCCGAGTTGGATGATATCCTCCATGATATGGACCAGTAGATGCACCATAACGTCGAAGAATGCAGGCGGGAAGTACATCTCAAGCTCGCATAGTATCACCACGATCTCTTCATGTAGCCTTCTGAGTTGCCTCACGCCAACCGACTTCCGAGAGATGACGTCGAAAAAGTTGCATAGGCCAAATAGCGTTTCACGGACGTGCGCGTCCATGATCCCATGGATTGCAACTGGAAGTATCTGCATCATCAGCACGTGACAGTCGTGAGACTTCATCCCGCTAAACTTCTGCTTCACTGAGTCTAGGTATCTTCTTATGTACCCCGCGTAACCGTAAGGAAGTTTTACTCCTACGAGGCAGGTGAAAAAATGATCGATCTCCTCCTGACTTAGAGTGAAGCACGCGGGAGGGAAGTCATTTCCGGTCTTCTTGGACTTTTTGCCTTTGCGACGACTTTCCGTGTCCTGCTTCGCCTCATCGTCATCATCATCATTATTAGCGTGAAGCTCCTCCCTGATGCCCATTGATTTCAAGTCTGCCCTTGCTTTCGGTCCATCTTTGGTCCTCTCTGGCATGTTGAGCAGGGTACCAAGCAGACTCTCGCACACGTTCTTCGTGATATGCATGACATCAAGGCTGTGAGGCACATGGAGGATCTTCCAGTACGGCAAGTCCCAGAAAACAGACCTCGTTTTCCATACTTTCAGCAGCGGCTCTGGCGCCTTTCGCTTCTTTCCCGGCTCTGGCGCCTTTCCCTGCGGTGGGCAGTCTTTCCAATTTTTCAACAGCTCGTATATTTCCTCGCCGCTCCTCATAAGGGGGCGTCTTCGGGGTTCGGTTTCACCATCGAACAGATCCTTGCGTTTTCTCCATGTGTCATCGTCGCGAAGCCACCTTCGATGTCCCATGAACACGGTTTTTGAAGACCCGGGATCTCTATCTAGCTGGCGATACATTGTGTCATCCATGCACCTGACGCATCCAGAAAATCCGTGGACCACCTGCCCCGCGACATATCCATAACCGAGATAGTCGTGCACCATCGTGAGCAGTGCGGCTCTCATAGGGAAATATTCTTTCTCTACGGCGTCCCACGTATTGGCTGGCGTTTTCCACAGCGTGTCTAGCTCCTCTTTCAGCAGCCCTAGATATAGATTGATGTCGTTCCCTGGTTGTTTCGGCCCTTCAATTAGCATACTCATGTGAATGTACTTCCTCTTCATGCACAACCACGGGGGAAGGTTGTACATCCACACAAACACAGGCCAGGTGCTATGTGTGCTTCTCTGGCTGCCAAACGGATTGACTCCATCGGTGCTCGCGCCCAGCATGATGTTCCTTGGATCGTCCCCAAATTCTGGGTATTCGTAGTTCAACGCTTGCCACTGGCTCACATCCTTAGGGTGACTCAGCATCTTGTCTTTTTTATTTATCTACGGATCATTTCCGTCATCTTCTCGCTTTTTCTCCTCCCTATCCGCGTGCCAACGCAGGAGCTTTGCTACCTTAGGGTCCGCGAAATACTGTTTCAGACGAGGAGTGATCGGAAAGTACCACACTACTTTTCGAGGAGCTTTCTTCCTCTTCTTGTATCGACTGACGCCGCACACCGGACATATGGTAGACTCCACGTGCTCATCCCGATAAATGATGCAATTGTTCATGCACACATGGTATTTCACGTGCTGTAAATCCAGAGGACACACGATTTTCTTCGCCTCCTCGAAAATGGTTGGGCACTTGTTCCCCTTGGGAAGACGTTCGTGCCAGAATGACAATTTCTCGTTGAAGCATGCGTCGGTCATTTTGTGTTTTACCTTCATCTCCAGAGCCATACAATGGAGTAACCGCGTCTATCCTCGGGCCTGCATCCTTCATATAATGGAGTAACCGCGTCTATCTCCAGTTGATCCAACTTGGCTTTCTCTCGGGCAGCAACTCTTGTGTTATCCGTCTGCTTGAGAAGCACCTCTTGAATATGAGGGTCCTGCACCGAGGCCATCCATGGTTCATCGTCGTCTGCTCCGGCATCTTCATCTTCATGATCATGCCCTTCGTCTGCTCCGGCATCTTCCTCATCATCATGTCCGGCATCTTCTACATGATGACTGTGTCCTGGAGATTCTTTGTCTTCTCACCCGCCCTCGCCGCGGTTGTCTTGCTCATGCCCTTCCTCATTTCTTTCCCGGCCCCCATGGACGACTTCATAATCATCTTCATCACCATGCCACCGATAGCCATCCATGAAACCACGCAAGAGCAGGTGGTCCTGCACCTTTACGGAATCCAGGTCCATAAGGCTCTTCAGCTTGCATCTTCGACATGGACATCTTATCTCCATCTCGTTCTTTTGAAGCATCTCGCCCTTCGCAGAGCTCAAAAACCTATTCACGATGCCTTCGGTCATCGTGCGGACCATGGTCGCCTGCGGGGTAGAGCAAAACGATATTTTAGAACCAAAAACAAAATTGGCATGACTTTGCCTAAAAATAGGACAAAAAAGAATGCATAGTGCCAAATTCTCGCCGAAACGGAAATGAATCAACATTCCGAGAAAATATTGGCAACTATAGCATTTCAAATACCGGTACCCGCAAACACAAACATATATGCAACACCACAAACATATGCAACACAACAAACATACGTAGATCTAGCTAGGCCATAAAAAGTGCATGTGCATGTTGTTGGAAGGAGAAAAAAGTAGATCTACAACATAAAAGCTTTCCCCTTACTTACCTATCAAAAAAGGTAATTTAACCACTTAATTTGGGTGAATCTATGATGCAAATGAGGTGAGGAGGAGGAGGCACCCGAGACAAGCTTCGAGGAGGAGGTGGAGAGAATGAAAGTGGGGAAACTGAGTGTGGTAGGTGGCTGTCCAAAATATCTAGCTGGTCCCAGGTTACTAATGGCGCACCACCTACATATGCGCCATTAGTAACCCTGGTTACTAATGGCGCACCTCCTCTGGTGCGCCATTAGTAGTTCTGCAAAAAAAAAGTAGTGGCGCACCACCAACAGATGCGCCATTAGTAACACTGGTTACTAATGGCGCACTAGCTTTGGTGCGCCATTAGTAGTTTGCAAAAAACCCCCAAATTTTTTTTATAGTAGTGGCGCACTACTAACAGATGTGCCATTAGCAAGCAGGTTACTAATGGCGCACCAGCTGCTGGTGCGCCATTAGTAGTTTTGCAAAAAAAAAAAAATATAGTAGTGGCGCACCGAGACTGTGGTGCACCATTAGTATCCACCACACTAATGGCACACCTCACATGGTGCGCCATTACTATATAGTAGTGGCGCATTGCTTGCGTGGTGCGCCATTAGTATCTATATCATCTATAGCCCTTTTCCTAGTAGTGCTTGGACCAGTGGCAGTATCTTGTTGGTCTTCATCTGATTCAGCAGTGCGAAATGAAGAAAACAAAATGTCCTCAAGGTCTGGAACTGGAATTGGCCTGAATTTCTTCTTTGGTGGCCATGACCAGTCGAAGTCCTGTGCAAACTCCAATTTTCAAGTTCTGCTGGAGTCTTCAAATGAGCCAGTGTGACCCAAGTGCGATCAAAAACCTCATGAAGATAATGATGATTAAGCTTCACGGCATTCTGAGTTTCATTAAGGGTTTTCACAATGGTGCCGAACTGGCGTTTGACCCACTTGTGATTTCGATCAATCTTTTGGTGAAGACTGAGAAGAAGCTCTCTCGTATTCATCACCCTTGGAGCAACAGGACTTGGTGGAGGGGTTTCAGTGTCATCCCATGAGGAATATGCATCTGGCTCTCGGAACTGGCCATCAAGGGGTCGGCTGCGTTCATCAATCACAGACTTGCCATTTCCTTCAACAGGCTCGAAAGTCTTCTTGTTGACCCTTAGTGGAGGCATATATCCTTGGTGATTATTGAAATCAGCGTGATAGTTGATGTCTGACCTTCGTCTGATGAATCTCATGATCCATGGAGCGTAAATCTTCAGGTCAAAAGGGGACATAGCATTTTTTGCCACAGTCCTCAAGAAGAAATCATGAATGTTGATGGGAATGCGATGGATGATGTTGAAGAGGATATTCTTCATGATGCATACGACATCTTCTTCACCATCATGACCCTTGATTGGCGCAAGAACACTGCCGAGGATTCTGTAAACAGTCCTGGGTTCATACTTCAGCTCATGGCCCAGGAAGGTTGTTATTGGTGGTTGCCCCTTGGCCAAAGGCTGCATGAGGTCTTCCATCAGCTTATTCGGCAGCTCCCGTTCATCATACAACTTCACGGCCTGCTGTAAGGGAATTGACACAAGAAGTTCTCGGAGCAGCTCATTTGCAGGGGCCTTGAAGTGTGTGTGTTGTGTCATCCAATCCAGCACCCAAGTGTTGATATCTGTTGGATCTCTAGAGATGGGTAGAGTTGCATAGAATTGAAGAACAATGTCACTGTTCCAAATGCAGATACCAGAGCACATAGGGAGCAGTCCTGCTTCATGAAGAACGTTGAGGACTGGGGCAAAGCACGGAATTTCTTCAAGCTCAACATGAGGAATATCCCTGTGCTGAAAAATCTTGTTTCTTCCACACAGCACAGATGCATAGTAGTTGAGCTGAGTCCTGGTCCAAAACTTCAGGTGCCTGATGCGAGGCTTGTCATAAGGATTTTCTCCCATGAAATACATGTGTTCCTGAAAGAAGGATTCCTTTTGAAACTTTGGCCGCCTGGAGAACGGCTAATGCTACATCGGTTGAAGGTTTTACTTCTTCCCGTGAGGGGAGACAATCATCGTAGTTTCTGGATTGATGACGACTAGAGCATTCTCTGGATTTGGTGCAGGGGCATTTTATTTAGGATGTTCCTAAGGATGAGGAATTTCATCTGCTTATGCTTCAGGCTGAGGATCTTGCTCTGGATGAGGAATGTCATCAACTTGAGCAGGTTCTTCAGGAGGAATAAATGTCTGAGGACTGTCATCAATCTGAATTTCCTCATCAGTGTGTTCCTCAGATGCAGCATTCTTCATTCCTCATCAGTCAAGTGCTCCTTGTCTTCGCTTTCGAAGGGAGTCATCTCATAAGATGGAGCAATGTTGAGAGGCACAGGATCCAGAGGAGCATTTTCATCAAGAGATTTGAGGCGCTTGGCGTCAGTTGATTCTTCTGTTGATGAAGCTTTTCTCTTCTTGGCTTCCTTTTCAGCAGCTCTGGTCTTGTTCACGTCTGATGCAGACGGAGTCATTTTCTTCACCTTTGACGATTTTGGTGAAGACATTTTCTCTTCAGGAGGCGGAGACACATCCGTCCTGGCAATTTCCTCAGCTGGAACAGAGTCATCAGCTCCCTTAGATGCATCAGGTGGAGGAGTTTCATCAGCTGGAGCAGAGTCATCAGCTGGAGTTTCTTTGGTTATTTCCTCAATAGCCGGTTCATCAGCACGGCTTCCTTGAGGGTTTTCCTCAGCAGCGGCAGTTTGTGGTTCCTCAATCTCAGGCTGCTGTGTTGATGCTGGAGGGGCAGCCTTCTTGTTGTAATCATCAACTACATCAGTAGCAAATTTGATGAAATTGTTCTTGAGACTTTGACGATCAGAGAGCTTGGTGTACTTGTTAGTCAAAGTCTTCAATTATGCCTGAGTGGACACAAGTGCATCAGGCGTCAAGGTGAGGAGATTCTGTCTGAGGAATTTCTCCTTTTTTGAGCTTCGCAGCCTTAGCTTGTTTGGCTTGCGTCTCCTTCCACTTGGCCTCGTTGATGAAAGTGGCCACCATGTGGCTGATGCCTGGGGGAAGCTTCAAATCATCAATAGGTGTGTTGGAGTCCTCATACCATATATTGATGTAATCCAAGAGGACTTTTGGGTCCATGGCCAGACGAATGGCGCTGCCTGAAGCTTGTGCTACCCTCTCTTGCTTGTTTCTGATGATGGCTTGCAGAGTCTCATGATCATATTCATCACTGCCTTCTGATGCAGAAGAAACTTTGATGATTTTGCCAGGGCTTGGTCTGGTTCCTCTCCCAGCAGTCACCTTAGTCTTCATTGGAGTTGGTGAAGACTTTGTCTTAGAGATTGTCACAGAAGGAACAGAGGAGCTGGAGACAGTAGGCAGTTGCTTCACAATCTACTTTTGTTGAGGCTTTGAAGCCTTTGGTGGTGCTGAGGGTTTTGGTGTGGATGCTGGTGCAGCTTTTTGAAGTATTTTCTCCTGAGGCTTTGAAGCCTTTGGTTTCGGTGGCACATACTTCACTTGAGGAATGGCCGTGCCAGAAGTTTCAGCTGCACAGGAGGTGGCGGCAGTAGCAGGAGCAGCAGATTCTTCATTAAATTTCCTTACGACAACTTCTGCCTGCTTCTGAAGCTTTGAAAATGTTTTGTCTTTTCCTCGGGATAGTCATCAATTGTCTTGAGGCTTGAGGGGTGTGCATCCTGATAATCCTCAAGAGGAGGCCGTTTGCCCGGAGGCTTAAGAGCGAATTTCTTCGCATACTTGGGAGTGACGAATATGTATTCTTTCCACTCCTTAGCCCACCGACGTTCTATCTTTTGAAGCCTTATCTTCCTCTTGGGCATTGTCTCTTGCTCATCAGGTGTGTAGTATTCCAAGTATATATCCTCAGGGATATTAATGGCACTGTTCTGTTCGAGCTTCTTGCCATCCTTTTGCTTCCTTTCATCTTCCATTTTCTTCAGCTGAGCTTTTGCTGAGGAAATTGAACTCTTGAGGATTCTGATGAAACCTGTAGATTTTTTTCAAGAAAAGCTGCAAATGAGTTAAGTTGATGAGAACCTAGAGATTCATCAGCTGGCATTTTTGTACCTATGAAGAGAGTATAGTTGCGAGGAATTTGGAGAGGTCATATGCGTTCATAGATTTGATGAACTGAAATTTTTTAAAGTTGAGAAATTTGACCAGTGGGTTGAGGAATTTGTCTAAGCACTCTAATCTTGGGTTCCAGAGTTGTACAGATTCAAAAATTTGCAAAATTGAGGAATCTCGTGAAGACTTTTAGATGGTTAGTGAAATTCATCAACAGTTGAGGAATAAGGAGTGTTTGAGGAATAGAGACTGATAAACACATGAGGAAAAACAGATTTCACAAATCTACGGTAAAATAGTAGATCGAAGGAGTTGTAAAAATAGGGTTTTTATTTACCCTATATAGCGTGCACGAAGAACAAAGAAGGAAGCAGCAGTAGATGCTCTTCGGTGCGAGTCCACTGCGCCCTAACTCGGCAGCACATGACAGCTACGGCGGTGGCGGACGAAGATGGTTCATTTCCAGCGTGATTTCGGCGACGGAGAGGTCGAGACAGTCAAGCTTTTCCTCGCCGGCGACGAGACTTCTAGCGGTGGTGCTAGGGCTTTGCTGTAGCGGAGAGCAGGTCGAGAGAGAGAATGAAGAGTTTTGATTGGAGGGGGTAAGGACATATTTATAGCACAAGTGAAAACTGTCTGGCCTACTCTTTCGGACCGAACTACCCCTGTTCTTTCATCTCCGCATGACACGTGTAGCAACCATTTAAAGCGGTGGAGATCATTCTTATCTGACCGTGGGAAGTGGGGATCAGTTACTGTGTAATGATATAAAAATCATTTTTGAAGATTCGAGGATTTTGTTACAAAATCATCAGCTGACAAGGACGCAGTGAGGATTTCGAACAAAGTTTCAAGTAGAACACATATGAAGAATTGAATAGACTGGGTGAGAGTAGCATAGAGGGAAAGTAGGGTCCGATCAGGGCCGGTCCATACATATTCGGGGCCCTGGGGCGAGACGACAAATGGGGTCCTTGTATACAAATAAAAATTAAAAATATATTATATTTTAAAAGCAATTATGTACATAGCTTAGATTGATGGTCGAGAGAATTACATCATAATAGTATGGAAATAATATAGTTCTACAAAAGAGCGTTCTTGTAACTTACACAAAGAGACTATCATCTTGCTCTTCTAAGTATGAAAACATTGTCAAAACTGATAGCAAGTTGAACCATTTTTGTTTTTTTCCACTTTATTTTCTCACAGATAAACATTTGTTAGAACACATGTCACCAAATAATTGCAGAAAAATTGTTAATACATGGAACAAAATCATTTGGGTATGGGCATATGGCTTGATGTCAAATTGTCGATGTAGTTTCCCTGCATCCAATGTAGGTTCGAAGAACAGACCAACAAAAGAGTAGGAACTAGGAAGAGAATAATTGAAGATGTCAGGTGGAGCAATCAGAAGCAGAGAGGCGGGTTGTTTAACAGCGAATGAAAAGAGTACTTGATTATGCTAAGGAGGGAGACGTACCATCTCTGATGTGGTGATGCATCGAACGTATATTGATGGGGAACACTTAGGATGCTATGAGAGGTGATTGGGGAAGGGAATAGCACAATCGGTCTCCATTAATGAATGCACGGGAGCACCATCTCGAATTTGGAAGTGAAGGGGAGCGACGACGCTATTCCCCGGGATTGGAGAATTTGGGGGAGGAGCGAAGGAGGCAAGATTTTTTAGGAGCCGGGGAGGCGAGATGACCGTAGGTGATCGATCGAGTGCACCAGCAGCATAGTGAACTAGGGACCGATTCTTTGGGTCCGGGAAAGCTAGCTATGTTTTGGGTTTGTGCCTTTTTTCTTTCTCCTATTTTTCTGGATCTAAATAAAAATTTTACTAATATATATATATATATATATATATATATATACGTAATACTATGTGGGATGGGGCCCTCCCTCCCACGGGGCCAGGGCGGCCGCCCCGTTGCCCCTGCCTATGGGCCGGCCCTGGGTCCGATCACATTCACTTAGATGAAATATCAAATTGAAGAAATAGCTATAAGTGAATGCTGTTGAGGACTTTGAAATCACAGTCTATATATATATGTCTAGGCAAATGAAAATCATCAAGTGTTTTTGAAGATTTTGATTAACTTGAGGATTTTGTGACAAAGCGTCATGATGATGAATTTCAGTTTTGAAGAAAGACAAGTTTGAAAAACAAATGCTTTGAAGAAAATCAACTTTGAAGAAATTCAGCTTTGGCGAAATTCAACTTGAGGAATTTTAAGTTGGTTGGTGGCGTGACCCACCATATAAGAATGTTGATTTCAGACGCCGCGTACAATTGTTGTAGGGCCCTGAGAATCAATTTCTTCGTTGCTTTCCGCACACTAAGAGTGATATTCTTCATTGGTTGAAGAAAATCGATTCTTCGTGTGTTGCACATCTAAGTCATCAATTTTGCATAAGTGTTAGGATGTGTGCATGTTTTTACAAAACATTTGAAGATTCTAAGATATTAAGCTCACACCGCAACTTGCAGATCCTTTGCTCATCCAAGGGCTTAGTGAAGATATCTGTCAGTTGATCGTCAGTCTTCACATGGTCGATGAGGATATTGCCCTTGAGGACATGGTCCCAAAGAAAATGATGACGAATCTGGATGTACTTAGTCTTCGAGTGTTGTACTGGGTTGTATGCAATCTTGATTGCACTATCATTGTCGCAGTAGAGAGGCACATTCTTCATGTTGATGCCGTAGTCCTTGAGGGTTTGCTTCATCCCTAGCAATTGAGCACAGCATGAACCAGCAGCAATGTACTCAACTTCGGCAGTGGAGAGTGAAACACAATTCTGCTTCTTTGAGGACCAGCAGATTAGTGATCTTCCGAGGAAATGACATGTGCCAGAGGTTGACTTGCGATCCACACGGTCACCAGCATAGTCAGAATCAGAATATCCCACAAGATGAAGATTTGAGCCCTTAGGGTACCATAATCCTAGTGTTGGTGTGTGAGCTAAGTATTAAAGAATATGCTTCACGGCCTTATGGTGTGATTCCTTCGGTTTTGCTTGAAAATGTGCACACATGCAAACACTAAGCATTATATCTGGCCTAGATGCACACAAATACAGTAAAGAGGCAATCATGGAGCGATATACGTGCTGATCGAATTCTTTACCATTTTGTCAGTGCGGAGGTGGTCGTTGGTAGGCATTGGAGTCTTGGCACCTTTGCATTCATGCATGTCGAATTTCCTCAGAACATCCTTGAGGTATTTCTCCTGTGATATAAAGATTCCATTGCGTTGTTGACGAATTTGAAGACCTAAGAAGAATTTCAGCTCCCCCATCATAGACATCTGATATTCTTCACTCATCATGTAAGCAAATTCATCACTGTAACGTTTGTCAGTACAGCCAAATATGATGTCATTGACATATATCTGGCACACAAATAGTTCATTATCATAGGATTTAGTGAAAAGAGTTGGATCGAGTGAACCAGGTTTGAAGCCTTTCTTTATGAGGAATTCCTTCAATGTATCATACCACGCCCGAGGGGCTTGCTTGAGACCATAGAGTGCCTTTTTGAGTCTGAAGACTTTGTCTGGATTCGTTGGATCCTCAAAACCTGGGGGCTGAGCAACATATACTTCTTCCTCAAGCTTACCATTGAGGAATGCACTTTTTACATCCATTTGATATAAGATAATGTTATGATGATTAGCATAAGCAAGTAGTATTCGAATAGCTTCAAGTTTAGCAACAGGTGCAAAAGTTTCATCGAAATCAACTCCTTCAACCTGTGTGTAGCCTTGGGCTACAAGTCGTGCCTTATTCCTCACCACTTGACCATCCTCATCTTGTTTGTTGCGTAAAATCCACTTGGTGTCGATGATATTGTGCTTGCGAGGACCTGGTCGTTTGACGAGCTCCCATACGTCATTCAGCTTGAATTGAAGAAGTTTTTCTTGCATGGCTTGGACCCACTCCGGTTCCATGAAAGCCTCAGCAACTTTTGAAGGTTCTGTGATAGACACAAAGGAGAAATGACCACAAAAGTTAACTATGTGTGCAGCTTTTGAGCGAGTGAGAGGACCTGACGCGTTGATGTCATTGAGGATTTTGTCAAGTTCCACTTCATTTGCAATCCTCGGATGAGCTGGTTGAGGATTTCGTCTGGGCTGAGGAATTGGTTCTGGAGCAATTTCCTCAGGAGCATCTTCTTGATTTTCATCAGTGTTGGGAATAATCTCTTCATCAATTTCCTCAGTAGGAACAATTTCTTCAGTACCTTTGAGCTTTATTGCTTCCTCAGGAGACAGCTTATCTGGATCAGGAGGCAATTTCTCTCTTTGCGAGCCATTAGTTTCGTCGAACCGCGCATCTATAGTCTCAACAACCTTGTTGTGATAGTTGTTGAAGACTCTGTAGGTGTGCGAGTCCTTTCCATAACTGAGCATAAAACCCTCATGTGCCTTAGGTGCAAACTTTGAGCTATGGTGAGGATCTCTAATCCAACATTTTGCACCGAAGACTTTGAAATAACTTACATTGGGTTTCCTTTCTGTGAGGAGTTCATATGAGGTTTTCTCGAGGAATTTGTGAAGATATACCCTGTTGATGATATGGCATGCAGTGTTAATTGCTTCATGCCAAAAGTGACGAGGAGTCTGATATTCTTCAAGCATGGTTCTTACCATCTCAACCAGAGTCTTGTTCTTCCTTTCGACGACACCATTCTGTTGAGGAGTATAAGGAGCAGACAATTCGTGAGTAATACCAAGTTTATCAAGATAATTATCAAGACCAGTGTTTTTGAACTCTGTTCCATTATCACTCCTGATGTGTTTGATCTTGACACCGAAGTTCGTCGAGGCCCTTGAAGAAAATTGTTTGAAGACTTCCTGCACTTCAGTTTTATAATAAATGATATGCACCCATGTGTATCTGGAATAATCATCAACTATGACAACTATGCACCCATGTGTACCCTTGTGTATCAGCTATATAAAGATGCTGCATTTGTTAGACTGGCATAATGAGTAGGTCCAAATAGATCCATGTGAAGCAATTCAAATGGACAAGTAGTGGTCATTATAGTCTTCAGGGGTGCTTGGATCTGGTCATTTTCCCAGACTAACAAGCACCGCAGAGGTGGTCCTTGAGGAATTTGACTGATTCGATGTTGATGACATGCTTCTTCTTCGCGAGCGTGTGCAAATTCCTCATGCCTGCATGACCAAGTCTTCGATGCCACAGCCACCCTTCTGAGGTTTTTGCTAGTAAGCAAGTGGCTGGTGGAGGACCTGTAGAGAAATCAACAATGTACAAATCCCCTCTTCTAACACCTTCGAATACTTTGGATCTGTCAGATTCCATGATGACAACACATCTATATCTTCCAAAGATAACAATCATATCAAGATCACAAAGCATTGAGACTGACATGAGGTTAAATCCAAAGGATTCAACAAGCATCACTTTGTCCATGTGCCTATCCTTGAAAATAGCTACTTTGCCAAGTCCCAATACCTTGCTTTTACCTTTGTCAGCATATGTGATTTGCTTCAAGGGTCATGGAGTTACTGGCATATTCATCAGCAAGCTTTTGTCACCAGTCATGTGATGTGTGCAGCCACTATCAAGAACCCACTCAGTACTCTTGGGTTTGTCATCATGCAGATGAATTAGTACAGCTTACCATCTCATATGCTTCAGACTTGAAGAATATGATATTAATTTCATCAGATAGGAATTTCATCATAAACAGAATTATAAGGACGTGTGAAATATTTCTATTTCATCAATATTAGCTTGCGTCCCATCAAGCGTTTTCCTTAGGTCTCCAGCAAATTCTTCAGATGATGATTTTCATCTGGAGACCTGACCTGCAGAAGTGATTAGTTCAATTTCTTCACCACCCACATCTAAAGGGGTGGTCAAGCATTCATGATCCCGCGATAAACATATGAGAAAGGGGGCATTGAAGCTAATGCACTTCTCTTAACAGTAGAGTGGTTAAAGTACTCAAATGAATATGCAGAGAACTTATTGGAGGATTTATGAACATAATGATTTGAAGAATGACGCTCATATTCATATTCCTTGTAATTTCCCTGCATGTTAGAAGCATTAGCACGGGTACGAGTATAGTTTTGACCAGTTGAGGATTTTGATCCTCTTGAAGACTTTGGTCCTCCTGAGGAATTTGATTTAGGGTTCAAATTCTTCATAGGTGGTGTCCATGAGGACATTCACCTGAAGATTTTCAAGGCAACTTTTGGGAACCTAGATCTTCCTTAGGGGAGGCCCATTCCTGCAGTTAGTTCCAACATATCGAGCAAATACTTCACCAGATTGATTTTTGAACAATTTATAGTTGGAGTCAAATGACTCATCTGAGGAATAGGATAATTCACATGAAAATCCTGTTCGATTGGATGGATCAAATGGAGGCCCAGTAGCAACAACCCATCAGGTTTTGGGATACTGCTCAGGTTTCCAATATGATCCATCAGCATTCAATTTCCTCTCAAAGGCAATTCCTTCTTTCCTCGGGCTCCTGTTCTAGATCTGCTTTTTGAGCACATCACAAAGGGTTTGGTGTCCTTTGAGACTTTTGTATATGCCTGTAACATACAATTCCTTCAACCCTGCATTTTCATCAGTGACATATGTGGTTTCCTCAAGTGAGGAATTTGACACTACAAGAGCAGTTGAAGAATTTGTAGCAATAGAAGCATTTGATGATTGTGGTGAAGAATTAGAAGTTTCACGTTCGATGCACTTCAGACATGGAGGAATGAATTCATCTTGAGCATCACTGATCTGTTGAGCTAGTAGTGAATCATTTTCCATACGAAGATTGTCATGAGAAATCCTCAGCTTCTCAAGATTAAGCTTCCTTTGAAGAAATTCATAGGAAAGTTTCTCATGATCAGCGAGGAGTGTAACATGATGATCTTGAAGATTATCAAATCTGGACTAAAGACTTTTCATATCTTCAGTGAGGATTTGAGTAAGATTCATTTCATCATTCAACAGATCATCATTTCTATCTAGCAGTTTCTGAAGCTTTTCCACGGCAGTTTGTTGTTTAGTGGCAATGATAGCAAGTTTACTGTAACTGGGTTTTTTATAATCATCAGGTTCACAGTCACTTGAATCAGAGGAGGAAGCATCATTCAGTACCTTTGAACCTTTTGCCATGAAGCAACAGGTTGGAGCGAAGTCATCAGCATAGTCATAAGTGTGGATGGTGTTATCATTTTCTTCAAGGTTGAAGATTGACTTGGTGACGAATGTGGTTGCAAGTGCAAGGCTAGCCTGTCCTGATTCTGAGTCTTCATCAGAACCCTCCTCTTCATCACATTCCTCGGATTCTGCCTCGGAATCCATTTCCTTGCCAATAAGTGCCCGAGCCTTTCTGAAACTAGTCTTCTTGTGCGATGAGGACTTTGAAGATGAGGATTTTGAAGATTTCTTCTTTTTCTTCGAGTCATCAGAACTTTCATCCTTGTATTTCTTCTTCTTTGAATCCTTTCCCCAACGAGGACAATCAGCAATGTAGTGACCTGATTTCTTGCATTTGTGGCAGGTTCTTTTCTTGTAGTCCTTAGATGAAGATTCTGATTTCCTCATATCTCTTCTTGAAGATTTACCAAACTGACCATGTCGTGTAAACTTCTGGAATTTCCTCACGAGCATTGCAAGCTCCTGTCCAAATTCTTCAGGATCACCAATGCTACCATCTGAGTCTTCTTCTTCAGATGAGGAAATTGCTTTGGCCTTCAGTGCACGTGGTCTAGAATAGCTTGGTCCATATAGATCTCTCTTTTCTTCTTGTTGGAATTCATGAGTATTGAGTCTTTCGAGTATATCGGGTGGATCAAGCATCTTGTAGTCTGGTCTTTCTTGAATCATCAGAACTAAAGTATCAAATGAAGAATCCAAAGACCGTAGCACTTTCTTCACAACTTCGTGATCAGTAATGTGTCGAGCTCCCAGTGCTTGGAGTTCATTTGATATGTCAATGAGGCGATCAAAGGTATCTTGGCAGCTTTCATTGTCAAGTCTCTTGAAGCGATTGAAGAGATTGCAAAGAACATCAACACGAGAATCACGTTGGGTTGATACTCCTTCATTAACTTTGGAGAGCCTTTCCCAGATAAGTTTTGTTGAGCCCAAAGCACTCACTCTGCCATACTGGCCCTTGCTCAGATGGCCACAAATGATATTCTTTGCTTGAGAATCAAGTTGCTTGAATTTCTTCACATCAGCGGCACAGACAGTAGCAGTGACGATAGGGACACCATGTTCCACAATATACCAGAGATCATTGTCAATAGCTTGTAGATGCATCTGCATCTTGGTCTTCCAGAAGGGAAAGTCCTTTCTTTCGAAAGTAGGACATCCTGCAGTAACCTTGATCATGCCTGCAGTCGACATAACTAAAACTCCAGGTGGTTAAACCAAAATCACACAGAACAAGGGAGTACCTTCCTCTGATACCAATTGAAAGTGCGTTATATCGACTAGAGGGGGTGGTGAATAGGAGATTTTTAGAATTTCATCACTGAGGAAATTCCTTTTGAGGAAATTCCTCACTGAGGACTAACTAGCAGCGGAAACAGGAGTGCAAAGTATCACTACATCAGTTTTCAAGGTGAAGAATATGAAAAACAGTTTGCACAGTATGCAGGCACGGAGAAAACAGATGAGGATTAACTCACGTGAAGAATTGGGGTTGACGAATTTCAGAGAAAGACTTCAGCAAATTCTTCAAACAGTGACAGTGAAAATCATCAACATACAATATGAGGAATGTAAAGAGTTGAAGAAATAAAACATGTTTCACAGTGAAGACTGTGGTTGATGACCCAGTTCTAACTGTTGTGACAGTTGTACATCTCGTTTGGAGCAGCTTGGTATTGAAACCAAAAGACACACAGTCCCGGGACAAACAGTCCCTACCGTATTCTCCTTGGGCTAAGAACACACAGTCCTCGCCCAACACTCGTGGCAAGTCTTCAGGGCAGACTTCCAAACCCTCACAAAGTTGGTCACCTCGCGATCCACAATTGACTGCTGGATTGCTCTAGACCATGACGCCTAACCGTTTGGAGGATGCACAGTCCTCAAAGGTAAAAGGCTTCAGTCCCACACAGGAACAACTTCTTCAGTAATGCTCAATCACTTAGTTTTCGGTTTGTGGTTTGGTGTTTGGGGTATTTCCTCACTGATGAATTACTCTCGAAGACACTGTGGAATTTGGGTTGCTCTTATGACAAGTGTCAGTTTCCAACGGAGCAGCCAACCAGCTAATGTTTGTGGGGGGGGGGGGGGGCTATTTATAGCCTCGGAGCACCCCGACATGATTTGACATTAATGCCCTTAAAATAATATGACCGTTGGTGTGGATAAGGTCAGTGATGTGGCGCGACTTGCGGTAACGGTCGGGACCCACAACTGTGAGAGTCCTCATGTCTCTCATATTCCTCACTTGAGGCTTTTGGTAGGATTAGGTTTGGGTTGAGAATCATGAGGAAATTCATCCGACGTGTTACTTTGACCCCCTTTAAAAGTATGGTGTTCCTATGACTCAAACATGAAGAAAATAAAACAGACATAATAAATCTTCATGCCTCAAAATCTTCAGATTGTTTCTCTTCAGGACACACCGAATTCCTCATCTTCAATTTCTTCATGAGGAATATTAATTTCATCGCAATTTCTTCGCGATTCAATTCTTCAGCTTCAGACCAATTTCTTCAGCCGAAGATATACATTTTTAGGGGTCGATAATCATCGAATATTTCAAACTCCTCAGCGACTTATAGATCCTGTGTTCTATTTTTTTAACTCTTTCAATTCCTAAATATTGTATGTTGAAGACTTCCATTGTCTCTGTTTGAAGAATTTGCTGAAGATTTTCTCTGAATTTCCTCAACCCAAATTCTTCACACCCATTAATCCTCACCTGCTTACTCTGTGCTTGCGTACTGTGCAAACTGTTTTCCATAATCCTCATCGAGAAAACTGATGTTGTAGTCTTTGCACTTCTGATCCTTTGCTGTTTCTGCCGCAAGTTATTCATCAGAGGAATTTCCTCAAAAGGAACTTCCTCAAATATGAAATTCTAAAAATCGCCTATTCACCCCCTCTAGTCGATATAACGCACTTTCAATTGGTATCAGAGCAAGGTACTCCCTTCTTCCGTGTGATTTTGGTTTAACCACCTAGAGTTTTAGTTATGTCGACTGCATGCATGATCAAGGTTACTGCAGGATGCCCTACCATCGAAGGAAAGGACTTCCCCTACTGGAAGACAAAGATGCTGATGCATCTTCAAGTTATTGACAATGATCTTTGGTATATTGTGGAACATGGTGTTCCCTCCATCGCTGCTATTGTCTGTGCCGCTGATGTGAATAAATTCAAGCAACTTGATTCTCAAGTGAAAAATATCATCTGTGGCCATCTGAGCAAAGGTCAGTATGGCAGAGTGAGTGCTTTGAGCTCAGCAAAACAAATCTAGGATAGGCTGTCCAAAGTCAATGAAGGAATAACAACTCAGCGTGACTCTCGTGTTGATGTTCTTCGAAATGTCTTTAATTACTTCTAGAGGCTTGACAATGAAAGCTGCCAAGATACCTTTGATCACCTCAGTGACATCTCAAATGAACTACAAGCAAAGTGAGCTCGAGACATTACTGACCATGAAGTTGTGAAGAAACTGCTAAGATCTTTGGATTCAATATTTGATACCCTGGTTCTAATGATTCAAGAAAGA
The DNA here is from genome assembly GCF_904849725.1 of Hordeum vulgare subsp. vulgare. Taxonomy (NCBI): domain Eukaryota; kingdom Viridiplantae; phylum Streptophyta; class Magnoliopsida; order Poales; family Poaceae; genus Hordeum; species Hordeum vulgare. The sequence goes on from NC_058523.1 coordinate 519,417,932, forward strand.
TCAGACTATAAGGTGCTTGATCCTGCTGATATACTCGAAAGACTCAATACTCATGAATTCCAACAGGAAGAAAAGAGAGATCTGTATGGACCAAGCTATTCTAGACCTCGTGCACTGAAGGCCAAAGCAATTTCCTCGTCTAAAGAAGAAGACTCGTATTGTAGCATTGGTGATCCTGAAGAACTTGGATAGGAGCTTGCAATGCTCGTAAGGAAATTCCAGAAGTTTACAGATGTGGCCATTTTGGTAAATCTTCAAGAAGAGATATGAGGAAATCAGAATCTTCATCTAAGGACTACAAGAAAAGAACCTACCACAAATGCAAGAAATCAGGTCACTATATTGTTAATTGTCCTCGCTGGGTGAAGCAATCAAAGAAGAAGAAATACAAGGATGAAAGTTCTGATGACTCGAAAAAAAGAAGAAATCTTCAAAATCCTCATCCTCAGAGTCCTCATCGCACAAGAAGACTAGTTTCAGAAAGGCTCGGGCACTCAATGGCAAGGAAATGGATTCTGAGGAAGAATCTGAGGAATGTGATGAAGAGGAAGGTTCTGAAGAAGACTCAGAGTCTGGTGTGGCAAGTCTTGCACTAGGTACCACATTCATCAGCAAGTCAACCTTTAACTTTGAAGAAAACGACAACGCCATCTACACTGATGATTATGCTGATGATTTCGCTCCAACCTATTGCTTCATGGCAAAAGGTTCAAAGGTACCGAAATGACACTTCCTCCTCTGATTCAAGTGACTTGAACCTGATGATTATAAAAAACCCAGTTATAGTAAACTTGCCAACATTGCAACTAAACAACAAACTGCCCTTGAAAAGCTTCAAAAACTGCTAGACACAAGCGCTGACCTGTTGAATGATGAAATGAATCTTACCCAAATCCTCATCGAAGATATGAAAAGTCTTCAGTCCATATTTGGTAATCTTCAAGATCGTCATGGCACACTCTTGGCTGATCATGAGAAACTTTCCTATGAATTTCTTCAAAGGAAACTTGATCTTGAAAAGTTGAAGATGTCTCATGATGATCTTCGAATGGAAAACGATTCATTACTTGCTCAACAGATCAGTGCCGCACAGGTTGAATTCAGTCCACCATGCCTCAAATGCACCGAACGTGGAACTGCCAATTCTTCACCAGAATCATCAAATGCTTCTATTGCTACAAATTCTTCAACTGCTCATGTGGTATCAAATTCCTCACTTGAGGAAACCACAAATGTTATTGACGAAAATGCAGGGCTGAAGGAATTGTATGTTACACTGATACGTCCATTTTGCATCATGCTTTTATGTTGATATTTATCGCTCTATGGGCTGTTATTACACTTTACGGTACAATACTTATGCCTTTTCTCTCTTATTTTATAAGGTTTACATGAAGAGGGAGAATGCCGGCAGCTGGAATTCTGGTCTAAAAAGGGAGCAACTTTAAGATACCTATTCTGCGCAACTCCAAAAGCCGTGAACATCAACGAGGAATTATTTTGGATTTTCTGAAAAATACTGGGCGGAATAAGTACCAGAGAGGAGCCACCAGGAGGCCACTAGCCTGCCAGGCCCCGCCTACCCCCCTGGTCGGGCCTGGGTGGCTTGTGGGCCCTCTGTTGCCTCTCCGGCGCTCATCTTTTTCTATATGGAGGGTTTCGTTACAGAAAAAATCAAAAGAAGGCTTTCGGGAGGAGCCACCACCGCCACGAGGCGGAACTTGAGCAGAACCAATCTAGAGCTCCGACAGGGCCGTCCTACCGGGGAAATTCCCCTCCCGGAGGGGGAAATCGTCGCCATCGTCATCACCAACACTCCTCTCATCGGAGAGGACTCATCTCCATCAACATCTTCATCAGCACTATCTCATCTCCAAACCCTAGTTCATCTCCTGTAACCAATCTCTGTCTCGCGACTCCGATTGGTACTTGTAAGGTTGCTAGTAGTGTTAATTACTCTTTGTAGTTGATGCTAGTTGGATTACTCGGTGGAAGATTATATGTTCAGATCTTTGATGCTATTCAATACCTCTCTGTTCATGAACATAATTATGCTTTGTGAGTAGTCACTTTTGTTCCTGAGGACATGGGATAAGTCCTGCTATAAGTAGTCATGTGAATTTGGTATTCGTTCGACATTTTGATGTGTTATATGTTGTTTTTCCTCTAGTGGTGTTATGTTAACGTCGACTACATAACACTTCACCATTATTTGGGCCTAGAGGAAGCCATTGGGAAGTAATAAGTTGATGATTGGTTGCTAGAGTGACAGAAGCTTAAACCCTAGTTTATGCGTTGCTTTGTAAGGGGCTGATTTGGATCCACTAGTTTAATGCTATGGTTAGACTTTGTCTTAATTCTTCTTTCATAGTTGCGGATGTTTGCGAGAGGGTTTCATCATAAGTGGGATGTTTGTCCAAGTAAGGGCAGCACCCAAGCACCAATCCACCCACATATCAAACTATCAAAGTAGCGAACGTGAATCATATGAACATGATGAAAACTAACTTGACAGAAATCCCTATGTGTCCTCGGGAGCGCTTTACCTCATATAAGAGTTTGTCCAGGCTTGTCCCTTGCAACAAAAGGGATTGGGCCATTTTGTTGCACCTTTTTTACTATTGTTACTCGCTACGAATTATCTTGTCACACAACTATCTGTTACCGATAATTTCAGTGCTGGCAGAGAATACCTTGCTGAAAACCACTTGTCAGTTCCTTGTGCTCGTCGTTAGGTTCGACACTCTTACTTATCAAAAGGACTACGATAGATCCCCTACACTTGTGGGTCATCAAGACTTTTTTCTGGCGCCGTTGCCGGGGAGTGAAGCGCCTTTGGTAAATGGAATTTGGTAACGAAACATTTATATAGTGTGCTGAAATTTATTGTCACTTGTCACTATGGAAACTAATCCTTTGAGGAGCTTGTTCGGGGTATCTTCACCTTGAAAGGAAGCACAAGCAGTTGCTCCTCAACCTTCTGCACCTACTGAAAATATTTGTTATGAAATTCCTTCGGGTATGCTAGAGAAACTGTTGGCTAATCCCTTTACAGGAGATGGAACATCACATCTCGACTTGCATCTAATATATGTAGATGAAGTTTGTGGTTTATTTAAGCTTGCAGGTTTGACCGAGGATGAGGTCAAGAAGAAGGTATTTCCCTTACCTTTGGGGGATAAAGCATTGACATGGTATAGGCTATGTGATGATACTGGATCATGGAACTACAACCGATTGAAATTGGAATTTCATCAAAAGTTTTATCCTATGCATCTAGTACATCGTGATCGGAATTATATTTATAATTTTTGGCCTCGTGATAAAGAACGCATCGCTCAAGCTTGGGGGAGGCTTAAGTCAATGTTATATTCTTGCCCCAACCATGAGCTCTCGAGAGAAATTATTATTCAGAACTTCTATGCTCGGCTTTGTCATGATAATCGCACCATGCTTGACACTTCTTGTACCGGTTCTTTTATGAAGAGAGATATTGACTTCAAAATGAATTTCTTGGAAAGAATTAAACGCAACTCTGAAGATTGGGAGTTTGATGAAGGTAAGGAGTCAGGTATGAATCTTAAGTTCGATTACGTTAAATCCTTCGTTGAAACAAATACTTTTTCTGATTTTAGCACTAAATATGGACTTGACTCTGAGATAGTAGCTTCATTGTGTGAATCATTTGCTGCTCATATTAATCTCCCTAAAGAGAAGTGGTTGAAATATCATCCTCCCATAGAAGTCAATGTAGTTAAACCCAATCCAGTTGAAGAGAAAGTCATTGCTTATAATGGTCCTATTGTTCCTAGTGCTTACATTGAGAGACCACCTTTCCCTGTTAGAATAAAGGATCATTCTAAAGCTTCAACTGTGATACATAGGGGATACATTAGAACACCTACACCCCCTGAGCAAATTAGAGTTGAACCTAGCATTGCTATTATCAAAGATCTCCTGTCCGACAATGTTGATTGCCATGATATTCACTTCTGTGAAGATGCTGCTAGAATTGCTAAACCTCATGCTAGAGAAAAACATAGGCATGTTGTTGGCATGCCTGTTGTTTCTGTTAAGATAGGAGATCATTGTTATCCTGGTTTATGTGACGTGGGTTCTAGTGTTAGTGCAATACCTCAATCTTTATATGATAAATTAAAGACGAGATTGCACCTGTCGAGATGGAACCTATTGATGTTACTATTCAACTTGCCAATAGAGATACTATATGCCCTTTGGGAATTGTTAGAGATGTTGAAGTCTTGTGTGGTTAAACTAAGTATCCTACTGATTTTCTCATTCTTGCCACCACACAAGATAGCTTCTGTACCATCATATTTGGCAGACCTTTCCTCAATACTGTCAATGCTCATATTGACTTTGAGAACCAAACTGTCACTGTTGGCTTTGAAGGTGTGTCACATGAGTTCAATTTCTCCAAGTTTGGTAGACAACCTCATGAAAAATAATTATCTAGTAAGGATGAAATTATTTCCCTATCTTCTATTGTTGTTCCTCCTACTGATCCTTTAGAGCAATACTTGCTTGACCATGAAAATGATATGCATATGGATGAAAGGAACGATATAGATAGAGTTATCTTTGAACAACATCCTATCCTTAAGAATAATTTGCCTGTTGAGCTGCTTGGAGATCCACCCCCACCAAAGGGATCTCCCGTGTTTGAGCTTAAACAGTTACATGATACTCTTAAGTATGCTTATCTTGATGAGAAAGAGATATATCCTGTTATTATTAGTGCTAGCCTTTGAGAGCATGAAGAAAAGAAATTATTGAAAACTTTGAGGAAGCATCGTGCTACTATTGGATATACTCTTCATGATCTTAAGGGCATTAGTCCCACTCTATGCCAGCACAAAATTAAAACCGATCCTGATTTCAAACCAGTTGCTGATCATCAACGGAGATTAAATCCTAAGATGAAAGATGTAGTAAGAAAAGAAATACTAAAGCTCCTGGAACCACGTATTATCTATCATGTTGCTCATAGTAATTGGGTAAGTCCGGGGCATTGCGTCCCTAAGAAGGGAGGTATTACCGTTGTCCCTAATGACAAAGATGAATTGATCCCACAGAGGATTATTACTGGCTATAGGATGGTAATTGATTTTAGGAAATTGAATAAAGCCACCAGTAAAGATCATTACCCTTTGCCTTTTATTGACCAAATGCTAGAAAGATTATCTAAATACACCCACTTCTGCTTTCTAGATGGTTATTCTGGTTTCTCCCAAATACCTGTTGCACAATCTGATCACGAGAAAACCACTTTTACCTGGCCTTTCGGTACCTTTGCTTACAGACGCATGCCTTTTGGCTTATGTAATGCACCTGCTACCTTTCAAAGATGTATGATGGCTATATTCTCTGACTTTTGTGAAAAGATTGTTGAGGTTTTCATGGATGAGTTTTCCATTTACGGGTCTTCTTTTGATGATTGCCTCAGCAACCTTGATCGAGTTTTGCAGAGATGTGAAGATACCAACCTTGTCTTGAATTGGGAGAAGTGCCACTTTATGGTTAATGAAGGCATCGTCTTAGGACATAAGATTTCTGAAAGAGGTATTGAAGTTCATAAGGCTAAGGTTGATGCGATCAAGAAAATGCAATGCCCTACAGACATTAAAGGTATAAGAAGTTTCCTTGGTCATGCTGGTTTCTATAGAAGGTTCATTAAAGACTTCTCAAAGATTTCTAGGCCTCTTACCAATCTCTTGCAAAATGATATTCCTTTTGTTTTTCATGCTACAAGACTTATCAGATGGGTTCTCTTGCTACAAGAATTTGATTTGCATGTCGTTGATAGGAAGGGTGCCGAGAACCCCGTAGCAGATAACTTGTCTAGGTTGGAGAATGTTCTTGATGACCCACAACCTATTGATGATAGCTTTCCTCATGAGCAACTGAATGTCATCAATGGTTCACGTAGTACATTGTGGTATGCTGATTATGCAAATTACATTGTTGCCAAATATATACCACCTAGTTTCACATACCAGCAAAACAAGAAATTCTTCTTTGATTTGAGACATTACTTTAGGGATGATCCTCATCTTTATAAAGAAGGAGTAGATGGTGTTATTAGATGGTGTGTACCTGAGCATGAACAGGGACATATCCTACAAAAGTGTCACTTCGAGGCTTACGGAGGACACCATGCGGGAGATAGAACTGCACACAAGGTATTGCAATCTGGTTTCTATTGGCCTACTCTCTTCAAGGATGCTCGTAAGTTAGTCTTGCCTTGTGCTGAATATCAAAGAATAGGCAATATCAGTAAACGTCAGGAAATGCCTATGAATTATTCACTTGTCATTGAACCATTTGATGTTTGGGGTTTTGATTATATGGGACCTTTTCCGAAGTCCAACGGATATACTCATAGCCTAGTTGCTGTTGATTACGTTACTAAGTGGGTAGAATCTATCCCAACTAGTAGTGTTGATCATAACACCTCTATTAGGATGCTTAAAGATGTTATTTTCCCTAGATTTGAAGTCCCTAGATATCTAATGACTGATGGTGGTTCACATTTTATTCATGTTGATTTCCATAAAACACTTACTAAGTATAATGTCAACCATAGAATTGCATCGCCCTATCATCCTCAGTCTAGTGGTCAAGTAGAGCTAAGCAATAGAGATATTAAACTAATTCTGCAAAAGACCGTTAATAGGTCTAGAAATAATTGGACTAAGAAGCTTGAGGTTGCACTGTGGGCTTATAGAACTGCTTATAAGAATCCCATGGGCATGTCTCCGTACAAAATGGTTTACGGTAAAGCATGTCATCTACCTCTTGAGCTAGACCATAAGGCTTATTGGGAAATCGAAGAGCTCAACTTTGATTTCAAACTTGCTGGTGAGAATAGGTTATTTGATATTAGCTCACTTGATGAATGGAGAACTCGGGCATATGAAATGCCAAGTTGTTCAAAGAAAAAGTTAAGAGGTGGCATGATAAGAGGATACAGAAACGTGAGTTCAATGTAGGTGATTGTGTCTTGCTATATAATTCTCGTTTAAGAATTTTTGCAGGCAAGATTCACTCTAAATGGGAAGGTCCTTAAATTGTTGAGGAAGTATATCGTTCCGGTGCCATGAAGATCAACAACACGGAAGGTAATTTTCCTAGAGTTGTAAATGGGCAAAGAATCAAGCGTTATATCTCAGGTACTCCCGTAAATGTTGAAAGCAATATTATTAATATCATAACTCCGGAGGAGTACATAAGGGATATTTATCAGCCTGTTTCAGACTCCAAAAACGAAGAGGTGTGTGATTCGGTAAGTAAACCGACTCCAAAACTTTTCCAGTAGCAATTTTTCTCCGTTTTGTAATTTTTTAGAAAAATAGAAAAAATTAGAGTAGTCCGGAAAGCGCACGAGGAGGCGACAAGCCTGCTATGCCCAGCCTACTGATACGTCTCAAACGTATCTATAATTTTTGATGGTTTCACGCTGTTATCTTGTCATCTTTGGATGTTTTATGTACCTTATATATCTTTTTTGGGACTAACTTATTAATTCAGTGCCAAGTGCCAGTTCCTGTTTTTCTGTGTTTTTGGCTCTTTTTAGATCTGAATTTGGAACGGAGTCCAAATGGAACAAAATCCCCAAAATGATTTTTTTCCGAACGGAAGAAGATCAGGGGGGCTGTGGGCCTAGCCTGGAGGGCTCTTGGGAGCCCACAAGCCCCCACTCGCCACCAGGGGGGAGGGGGCGGTGGCAGGGCTTGTGGCCTCCCTGGCCGCCCCCTGACCTAGATCGTTGGCCTATATATTCCCAAAAATTCAGCAAAAAATCAGGGGAGCCTCGAAAATACTTTTCCGCCACCGCAATCTTCCATTTCCGCGAGATCTCATCTGGAGACCCTTCCCGGTGCCCTGCCGGAGGGGACTTTGGAGTTGGAGGGCCTCCTCATCATAATCATCGCCCCTCCAATGACTCGTGAGTAGTTCACTTCAGACCTACGGGTCCGTAGTTAGTAGCTAGATGGCTTCTTCTCTCTCTTGGATCTTCAATACAAAGTTCTCCATGATCTTCATGGAGATCTATCCGATGTAATCTTCTTTGGCGGTGTGTTTGTCGAGATCCGATGAATTGTGGATTTGTGATCAGACTATCTATGATATATATTTGAGTCTTTGCTGATTTCTTATATGCATGATTTGATATCCTTGTAAGTCTCTCCGAGTCTTGGGTTTTGTTTGGCCAACTAGATCTATGATTCTTGCAATGGGAGAAGTGCTTGGTTTTGGGTTCTACCATGTGGTGACCTTTCCCAGTGACAGTAGGGGCAGCAAGGCACACATTAAGTAGTTGCCATCAAGGGTAACAAGATGGGCTCTGGCGTTGATATGAGATTGTCCATCTACATCATGTCATCTTGCTTAAGGCGTTACTGTGTTCTTTTGGACTTAATACACTAGATGCATGCTGGATAGCGGTCGACGTGTGGAGTAATAGTAGTAGATGTAGAAAGTATCGGTCTACTTGTTTTGGACGTGATGCCTATACATATAATCATTGCCATAGATATCGTCACGACTTTCCGCGGTTCTATCAATTCCTCGACAGTAATTTGTTCACCCACCGTCTACTTTCTTTTATGAGAGAAGCCACTAGTAAACACTACGCCCCCCGGGTCTATTCACATCAATCGTTTACACCTCCGCTTTTACTTTGCTTTGTTACTTTATTGCTTTCAATTCTCACTTGGCAAACAATCTATAAGGGATTGACAACCCCTTCATAGCGTTGGGAGCAAGCTTTTGTGTTTGTGCAGGATCTTGTGATACTCCTCCACTGGATTGATACCTTGGTTCTCAAACTGAGGGAAGTACTTACCATTGCTATGCTACATCACCCTTTCCGCTTCGAGGGAACACCAACGCAAGGCTCCAAGGCCACGGGGAAAATCCTTTGCATATTTTCCTAGGAAGTCCCTTAAGGCGTAGCCGCAGCAGAAGGATTCCTAGTGTCGTCGACACGACTATTCTTGGCACCGTAGCAGGGAAGCACAGCTGACATCACCTACCCCCCATGGCCGGGCCTGGGTGGCTTGTGGGCACCTCGTGTGCCCCCCAGACTCCGTTTTCTTGCGGAGTACTCCTTTTGGTTGGGAAAAATTATTTATATATTCTCCCGATAGGTGTGACCCTCGTATCTCACAAATCTCCTCTGTTATCGTTTCCAGCTTCTGTGCAGACAGATCTAGATCGCTATGACGTCCCCAAAAGTTCCAAAGGACAAGTTCTTCGAGAAGGTCATCAATCCCTACCTCGTGGGAGTGTTGCAACACCCTCAATCTATCGAGATGCATGAGGGGGTGCTGCACATCCATGATGTTGAGGGGCCCAAGAAGACTAGAAGCATGGAGGCGAGGCTCGAAGCAATGGAGCATCAAGTCTTCAAGTGCCAAGGGATGGTGGAACGCGGACTCAACTCCAAACACATGATGATCACGGAGTTCACCAACAAGCACAAGATCGATGCCAATGACATCGGGAAGCACCTCTCTAGGCTCTATGACAGAATTGATCACCTCCAAGCCCAGATCTATGACCCGCAGAACCAAAACTGTGAGTATGAGTATAGATTTAAATCAATATGGTTGGTTGCAGATTTGAGAATTCCGGAGACTCGATCATCTTTCCATGATGGAGCACCTATGTCTTGGAAGATGGAGGATCAAACCCAGGTTGCAACAACTCCACCACCATCATCTTCGAAGGAAGACAATTGAGCACGGGTATGGGCACTCCCCTTGGCTTGTGCCAAGCTTGGGGGAGTTGCCTCGGTATCGTATCACCATCACATATTTTGCTTTTACCTTTTTCTAAGTTTGATCCTTTTTGGTTTTATCCTTTTCTAGTAGAATTAAGCTCTTAGTATGTTCTTGGCTTGAGTTTTGCTTTGTGTCACCCCCGATGCAATCGAGTTCGTCAGTCATATAATAAAGAGTGTTTTAGTTAAGGGCCTTGCCTCATGCCATGATCTAAAGAAAAGAATAATAAAATAACAAAAGCATGAAATATCATGTAATGATCCTCTGGGAAGTGATGGCTTCACTTGTAAAATGAATGTTGATTGAAACTTGTTGTGGATGGACAAACGTAGACCTTGGTCATTGTTATAATTAATAGGAAGTAATAAAGAAGGAGAGGTTCACATATAAATATATCATCTTGGCCACCATCTATGATTGTGAACACTCACTAAACTATTACATGCTTAGAAGTAGATGTTGTACAAGGAAGACAACATAATGAATTATGTTTGCTTGGTTCCGAAAAATATTATATGACTAGAGATCCCTTAGCATGTGACGCTTGCTTCCACCTCATATCAGCCAAAACTTCCGCACTAAGTAGAGATACTACTTGTGCATCCATAAACCTTCAACCCAGTTTTGCCATGAGAGTCCACCATACCTACCTATGGATTGAATAAGATCCCTCAAGTAAGTTGTCATCGGTGCAAGCAATAGAAATTGCTCCCTAAATATGTATGAGCTATTAGTGTGTGGAAAATAAGCTTTGTACGAACTTGTGATGAGGAAGACATAAAAGCGACAGACTGCATAATAAAGTTCTTTGTGATAGGAGGCAATATAAAGTGACGTTCCTCCACATAAGAGATCACACATTCAAACCTCAAAAGCGCATGACAACCTCTACTTCCCTCTACGAAGGGCCTATCTTGTACCTTTACCTTTTATCCTTAAAAGAGTCATGGTGATCGACACCAATTCCTTATTTCGCCTTTATCTTGGCTAACGTCATGTGCTAGGGAAAGATCTATATTCATATGTCAACCTGGAAGTAAGTACTCATGAATTATTATTGTTGACATTACCCTTGAGGTAAGTAGTTTGGAGGCGAAACTATAAGCCCCTATCTTTCACTATGTCCAACTAAAACATTGATCTCATGAGCACCACGTGAGTTTTAGCAATTGTAGAAGACGAAAGGATGATTGAGTATGTGGATTTGCTTTACAAGCTCTTATTTGACTCTTTCCAATGTTATGATAAATTGCAATTGCTTCAATGACTAAAGACTATTGGTTGTTAATTCTCAATAAGGTTTTTGATCCATACTTTACGTTGTGAAGGAATTGTCACTTTAGCATAAGAGATTATATGACGATATTGCTGTTATAATTATGATCATGATGCCTGCATGTCCGTACTTTGTTTTATCGACACGTCTATCTCTAAACATGTAGGCATATTTATTGATCTCGGCTTTCGCTTGAGGACAAGCGAGGTCTAAGCTTGGGGGAGTTGATACGTCCATTTTGCATCATGCTTTTATGTTGATATTTATCGCTTTATGGGTTGTTATTACACTTTACGGTACAATACTTATGTCTTTTCTCTCTTATTTTATAAGGTTTACATGAAGAGGAAGAATGTCGGCAGCTCGAATTCCGGTCTGAAAAGGGAGCAAGTTTGAGATACCTATGCGCAACTCCAAAAGCCGTGAAAATCAACAAGGAATTATTTTGGATTTTATGAAAAATACTGGGCGGAAGAAGTACGAGAGGGGAGCCACCAGGAGGCTAGAAGCCTGTCAGGCCCGGCCTACCTCCCCTGGTCGGGCCTGGGTGGCTTGTGGGCCCCCTGTTGCGCCTTCGGCGCTCATCTTTTTCTATATGGAGGGTTTCGTTCCAGAAAAAATCAGAAGAAGGCTTTCAGGAGGAGCCGCCGCCGCCACGAGGCAGAACTTGAGCAGAACCAATCTAGAGCTCCGGCAGGGCCGTCCTGCCGGGGAAATTTCCCTCCCGGAGGGGGAAATCGTCGCCATCGTCATCACCAACACTCCTCTCACCGGAGATGACTCATCTCCATCAACATATTCATCAGCACCATCTCATCTCCAAACCCTAGTTCATCTCCTGTAACCAATCTCCGTCTCGCGACTCCGATTGGTACTTGTAAGGTTGCTAGTAGTGTTAATTACTCTTTGTAGTTGATGCTAGTTGGATTACTCGATGGAAGATTATATGTGCAGATCTTTGATGCTATTGAGTACCTCTCAGGTCATGAACATATGTGAGTAGTCATATTTTTTCCTGAGGACATGGGATAAGTCTTTCTATAAGTAGTCATGTGAATTTGGTATTTGTTCGACATTTTGATGTGTTATATGTTGTTTTTCCTCTAGTGGTGTTATGTGAACATCGACTACATAAGACTTCACCATTATTTGGCCCTAGAGGAAGGCATTGGGAATTAATAAGTAGATGATGGTTGCTAGAGTGGCGGAAGCTTAAACCCTAGTTTATGCGTTGCTTTGTAAGGGGCTGATTTGGATCCACTAGTTTAATGCTATGGTTAGACTCTGTCTTAATTCATCTTTCATAGTTGTGGATGCTTGCGAGAGGGGTTAATCATAAGTGGGATGTTTTACCAAGTAAGGGTAGTACCCGACACAAGGATCCCACTTATGATTAACCCCTCTCGCAAGCATCCGCAACTACGAAAGAAGAATTAAGACAAAGTCTAACATTAGCATTAAACTAGTGGATCCAAATCAGCCCCTTATGAAGCAACGCATAAACTAGGGTTTAAGCTTCTGTCACTCTAGCAACCCATCATCTACTTACTACTTCCCAATGCCTTACTCTAGGCCCAAATAATGGTGATGTGCTATGTAGTCGACGTTCACATAACACCACTAGAGGAAAAACAACATACAGCACATCAAAATACCGAACGAATACCAAATTCACATGACTACTATTAGCATGACTTATCCCATGTCCTGAGGACCAAAAGGTCCTACTCACAATGCATAATCATATTCATGACCAGAGAGGTAATCAGTAGCATCAAGGATCTGAACATAAACTCTTCCACCAAGTAATCCAACTATCATCAACTACAAAGAGTAATTAACACTACTAGCAACCTTACAAGTACCAATCGGAGTCGCGAGATGGAGATTGGTTACAAGAGATGAACTAGGGTTTGTAGATGAGATGGTGCCGATGAAGATGTTGATAGCGATGAGTCCCCTCCGATGAGAGGAGTGTTGGTGACGACGATGGCGACGATTTCCCCCTTCGGGAGGGAAGTTTCCCCGGCAGGATCGTCCTGTCGGAGCTCTAGATTGGTTCTGCTCAAGTTCCGCCTCGTGGCGGCGGAGAATCCACGAAAATGCCTCCTCTTGATTTTTTTCTGGACGAAACCCTTCATATAGCAGAAGAGGGGGGCCAGTGGGCCAGCAGGGAGCCCACAAGCCCCCTAGACGCGGCCAGGGGGTGGCCGTGCCTACCAGGCTTGTGGCCCCCTAATTGTGCTCATCTCGCACTTCTTCGGCCCAGTATTTTTTTATAAATCCAGAAAAAAATCGTCGTTTATTTTTACGGCGTTTGGAGTTGCGTAGAATAGGTATGTCAAACTTGCTCCACTTTCAGGCCAGAATTCCAGCTGCAGGCATTCTCCCTCTTCATGTAAACCTTGCAAAAAAAGAGAGAAAACGCACAACTATTGTACCGTGAAGCGAAATAAGAGCCCAAGAAGCGATAAATATAAACATAAAAACCTGATGCAAAATGGACGTATCAACTCCCCCAAGCTTAGACCTTACCGAGAACCTTACCGAGAAGTAACAACCAATAGCCTGTAGTCATTGAAGCAATTGCAATTTATCACAACATCAGAAAGAGTCAAATAAGACCTTGTAAAGCAAATCCACATACTCAATCATCCTTTCGTTCTCTACAATTGTTACAACTCACATGGTACTCATGAGATCAGAGTTTCAGCTCGACACAGAGAAAGATAGGGGCTTATAGTTTCGCCTCCCAACCATTTACCTCAAGGGTAATCTCAACAATAATAAGTCATGAATACTTACTTCCAAGTTGACATATGAATATAGATCTTTCCCAAGCATATGACGTTAGCCAAGATAAAGGCGAAACAAGGAATTGGTGAATATCACCTTGACTCTTTCAAGGGCAAAAAGTAAAGGTACAAGATAGGCCCTTCGTAGAGGGAAGCACAGGTTGTCATGCGCTTTTGAGGTTTGGATGCGTGTCCTCTTAGTGCGGAGGAACGTCACTTTATATTGCCTCCTATCACAAAGAACTTTATTATGCAGTCTGTCGCTTTTATGTCTTCCTCATCACAGGTTCGTACAAAGCTCATTTTCCTCACACTAATAGATCATACGTATTAGGGAGCAATTTTTATTGCTTGCACCGATGACAACTTACTTGAGGTATCTTATTCAATCTATAGGTAGCTATGGTGGACACTCATGGACAAACTGGGTTGAAGGTTTATGGATGCACAAGTAGTATCTCTACTTGGTGCGGGAGTTTTGGATAATATGAGGTGGAAGCTATCGTCACATGCTAAGGGATCTCTAATCATATAACATTGTTCGGAACCAAGCAAACACAATTCATTATGTTGTCTTCCTTGTCCAACATCTACTTCTAGGCATGCAATAGTTTAGTGAGTGTTCACAATCATAGATGGTGTTAAAGATGATATATTTATATGTGAACCTCTCCTTTATCACTTCCTATTAATTGCAACAATGACCAAGGTCTACGTTTGTCTACCCATAACAAGTTTCAATCAACATTCTTTTTATATGTGAAGCCATCAGTTCCCATAAGATCTTTACATGATCTTTCATGCTTTTGTTCTTTTCTCATTCTTTTTTATCATGGCAAGAGGCAAAGACCTTCAACTAAGACACTCTTTATTATATGGATCACGAACTCAAATACATCGGGGGTGACACAAAGCAAAACTCAAGACTAAAACACTAAGACTTTTATTCTACTAGAGAAATAAAAGAATGAAAAGGAACAAACTAAAACAAAGGTAAAGGCAAAAGATGTGATGGTGATACGATACCGGGGCAACTCCCCCAAGCTTGGCACAAGCCAAGGGGATTGCCCATACCCATGCTCACTTGTCTTCCTTTGGTGGTGATGGTGGTGGAGTTGTTACAACATGGGCTTGATCCTCCGTCTTCCCAGGCATAGGTGAGTTTTGGTTCTGCAGGTCATAGATCTGGGCCTAGAGTGGATCAATCCTGTCATAGAGCCTGGAGAGGTGCTTCCCAATGTCATTGGCATCCATCATGTGCTTGTTGGTGAACTCCGTGATCATCATGTGGTTGGCGTTGAGTCCACGCTCCACCATCCCTTGGCACTTGAAGACTTGTTGCTCCATTGCTTCGAGCCTCGTCTCCATGCTTCCGGTCTTCTTGGGCCCCTCAACATCACGGATGTGCAACATCCCCTCACGCATCTCGATAGATTGAGGGTGTTGCAGCACTCCTGTGAGGTAGCGATTGATGACCTTCTCGAAGATATTGTCCTTGAGAGCTTTTGGGGACGTCATAGCGATCTAGATCTGCAACAGAAACAGGCTCGAAACGGAAACAGAGGAAATCTGCATGATACAAGGGTTAGACCTTACGGGAGAATATATAATGATTTTTTCCAGACCAGAAGGAGTACTCCGCACAAAAGCGATGTCTGGGAGGCGCACGAGGTGGCCACAAGCCCCCCAGGCGCGGCCAGGGGGTGGACCCACGCCTGGCAGGCTTGTCACTTCCTCGCGCGCTTTCCGAACTACTTCCAATTTTTGTATTTTTTCAAATATTCCAAAACGGAGAAAAATTCCTACTGGAAAAGTTTTGGAGTTTGTTTACTTACTGAAACACATACCTCTTCGTTTTCGGAGTCTGAAACAGGCTGATAAATATCCCTTAGGTATTCTTCCGGAGTTATGGTATTGATAATATTGCTTTCAAGATTTATGGGAGTACCTGAGATATAATGCTTGATTCTCTGCCCGTTTACAACTCTCGGACAATTACCTTCCGTGTTGTTGATCTTGATAGCACCGGAACGATATATTTCCTCAAAAATATAGGGACTTTCCCATTTAGAGAGAAGCTTGCCTGCAAAGAATCTTAAACGAGAATTATATAGTAAGCCATAATCACCTACATTGAACTGACGCTTTTGTATCCTTTTATTGTCCCACCTCTTAACCTTTTCTTTGAACAACTTTTTATTCTCATATGCCTGAGTTCTCCATTCATCAAGCGAGCTAATGTTAAATAACCTCTTCTCACCAGCAAATTTGAAACCAAAGTTGAGCTCTTTGACTGCCCAATAAGCTTTATGCTCTAGCTCAAGAGGTAAATGACATGCTTTACCGTACACCATTTTTTACGGAGACATGCCCATGGGATTCTTATAGGCAGTTCTATAAGCCCACAGTGCATCATTGAGCTTCTTAGACCAATTCTTTCTAGGCCTGTTGACAGTCTTTTGCAGAATTAGTTTAATCTCTCTATTGCTTAGCTCTACATGACCACTGGACTGAGGGTGATAGGGAAACGCAATTCTATGGTTGACATCGTATTTAGCAAGCTTTTTACGGAAAGCACCATGAATGAAATGTGAACCACCGTCGGTCATTAGATATCTAGGGACTCCAAATCTAGGGAAAATAACTTCTTTAAGCATCCTGATAGAGGTGTTGTGATCAGGACTACTAGTGGGGATAGCTTCTACCCACTTAGGGACATAATCAACAACAACTAGGATATGAGTACACATTGGATTTTGCAAAGGGTCCCATATAATCAAAGCACCAAACATCAAATGGTTCAATGACAAGTGAATAGTTCATAGGCATTTCCTGATGTTTGCTAATGTTACCTATTCTTTGACATTCATCACAAGACAAGACAAACTTACGGGCATCCTTGAAGAGAGTGGGCCAATAGAAATCTGATTGCAATACCTTGTGTGCAGTTCTATCGCCCGCATGGTGTCCTCCATAGGCCTCGGGATGACACTTCTGTAGGATCTGTCCCTGTTCATGCTCAGGTACACAACATTTAATAGCACCATCTACTCCTTCCTTATAAAGGTGAGGATCATCCAAAAAGTAATGTCTCAAGTCAAAGAAGAATTTTTTCTTTTGCTGGTATCTGAAACTAGGTGGTATATATTTGGCAACGATATAGTTTGCATAATCAGCATACGACGATACACTACGTGAAGCATTGATGACATTCAATTGCATCAGGAAAGCTATCATCAATAGGTTGTGGGTCATCAAGAACGTTCTCCAACCTAGACAAGTTATCTGCTATTGGGTTATCAGCACCCTTTCTGTCGACAACGTGCAAATCAAACTCTTGTAGCAAGAGAACCCATCTGATAAGTCTAGGTTTAGCATCTTTCTTCTCCATGAGGTACTTAATAGCAGCATGATCAGTGTGGATAGTGACTTTGGAATCAACTATGTAAGACCTGAACTTTTCACATGCAAACACGACTGCTAAAAATTCTTTTTCTGTAGTAGCATAGTTTCTTTGGGAAATGTCTAGAGTTTTACTAGCATAGTGAATAACATTCAACTTCTTATCAACTATTTGCCCTAGGACAACACCAACAGCATAATCGCTAGCATCACACATGATTTCAAAAGGTAAGTTCCAATCAGGTGGTTGAACAATAGGTGAAGTTATCAAATCCTTCTTAAGTATTTCGAAGGCTTCCTCCCAATCATCGTCAAAAACAAAAGGAATATCCTTTTGCAAGAGATTTGTAAGAGGCCTTGAAATCTTAGAGAAGTCTCTAATGAACCTCCTATAGAAACCAGCATGACCAAGGAAACTTCTTATACCTTTGATATCTGTGGGGTATGGCATTTTCTCGGTTGCATCAACCTTAGCCTTATCGACTTCAATACCTCTTTCAGAAATTTTATGTCCTAAGACGATGCCTTCATTAACCATAAAGTGGCACTTCTCCCAATTCAAGACAAGATTGGTATCTTTACATCTCGGCAAAACTCGATCTAGGTTGTTGAGGCAATCATCAAAAGAAGACCCGTAAACGGAGAAGTCATCCATGAAAACCTCAATAATATTTTCACAAAAGTCAGAGAATATAGCCATCATACATCTTTGAAAGGTGGCAGGTGCATTACATAAGCCAAAAGGCATACGTCTATAAGCAAAGGTACCGAAAGGGTAGTTGAAAGTGGTTTTCTCCTGATCATATTGTGCAACTGGTATTTGGGAGAAACCTGAATAACCGTCTAGAAAGCAGAAGTGTGTGTGTTTAGAGAGTCTTTGTAGCATTTGGTCGATAAAAGGTAAAGGGTAATGATCTTTCATAGTGGCTTTATTCAATTTCCTAAAATCGATCACCATCCTATAGCCAGTAATAATCCTATGTGGGATCAATTCATCCTTATCATTAGGGACAACGGTAATGCATCCCTTCTTAGGGACACAATGCACCGGACTCACCCAATCACTATGAGCAACAAGATAGATAATTCCTGCTTCCAGGAGCTATAGTATTTCTTTTCTTACTACCTCTTTCATCTTAGGATTCAATCTCCTTTGATGATCAGCAACTGGTTTGGAATCAGGATCAGTTTTGATCTTGTGCTGGCATAGAGTGGGACTAATGCCCTTATGATCATCAAGAGTATATCCAATAGCAGCACGGTGCTTCCTCAGAGTTTTTAGTAACTTCTTTTCTTCATGCACTGAGAGGCTAGCACTAATTATAACATGATATATCTCTTTTTCATCAAGATAAGCATACTTAAGAGTATCTAGCAACTGTTTAAGCTCGAACACAGGATCACCCTTTGGTGGGGGTGGACCCCCAAGCAGTTCAACATGCAGATTATTCTTAAGAATAGGATATTGTTCTAAGACAACTCTATCTATTTCATCCCTTTCATCCATATGCATATCATTTTCATGCTCAAGCAAGTATTGCTCTAAGGGATCAGTAGGAGGCACGACAATAGAAGCTATGGCAATAGTTTCATCCTTACTAGGCAACTCTTTTTTGTGTGGTTGTCTACCAAACTTGGAGAAATTGAACTCATGTGACACACCGTCAAAGCCAACAGTGACAGTTTGCTTCTCACAGTCAGTATGAGCATTGACAGTATTGAGGAAGGGTCTGCCAAATATGATGGGACAAAAGCTATCTTGTGCGGTAGCAAGAACGAGGAAATCAGCAGGATACTTCGTTTTACCACACAAGACTTCAACATCCCTAACAATTCCCACACGACAGATAGTATCTCTATTGGCAAGCTGAATAGTGACATCAATAGGCTCTATCTCAATGGGTGCAATCTCGTCTTTGATTTCATCATATAAGGATTGAGGTATTGCACTAACACTAGCACCCACGTCACATAAACCATGATAGCAATGATCTCCTATCTTAACAGAAACAACAGGCGTGCCAACAATAGGCCTATGTTTGTCTCTAGCGTGAGGTTTAGCAATTCTAGCAGCATCTTCACAGAAGTGAATATTATGTCCCTCAACATCGTTGGACAGAAGATCTTTGATAATAGCAATGCTAGGTTCAACTTTAGTTTGCTCAGGCGGTGTAGGTGTTCTAATGTAGCTTCTACGTAAAACAGTTGAAGCTTTAGAATGATCCTTTATCCTAATAGGGAAAGGTGGTTTCTCAATGTAAGCACTGGGAACAACAGGATCATTATAGGCAATGACTCTCTCTTCAACTGGAGTGGGTTTAACTACGTTATCTTCTAAAGGAGGATGATATTTAAACCAGTTCTCTTTGGGGAGATCAATATGAGCAGCAAAAGATTCTCACACTCAAACTACTATCTGAGTGTCAAGTCCATACTTAGCGCTAAAGTCACAAAAAGTATTTGTTTCAACAAAGGATTTAACGCAATTAAACTTGAAATTCGTACTTGACTCCTTACCTTCTTCAAGCTCCCAATCTTCAGAGTTGCATTTAATTCTCTCCAATAAATTTCATTTGAAGTCAATATCTCTCTTCATAAAAGAACCGGTGCAAGAAGTGTCAAGCATGGTGCGATCATCATGAGAAAGCCGAGCATAGAAGTTCTGAATGATAATTTCTCTCGAGAGCTCATGATTGGGGCATGAATATAACATTGATTTAAGCCTCCCCCAAGCTTGAGCGATGCTTTCTCTGTCACGAGGCCAAAAATTATAAATATAATTCCGATCACGATGTACTAAATGCATAGGATAAAACATTTGATGAAATTCTAATTTCAACCGATTGTAGTCCCATGATCCAGTATCATCACATAGCCTATACCATGTCAACGCCTTATCCTACAAAGATAAAGGAAAGACTTTCTTCTTGACCTCATCCTCGGGCAAACCTGCAAGCTTAAATAAACCACAAACTTCATCTACATAGATTAGATGCAAGTCTGGATGTGATGTTCCATCTCCTGTAAAAGGATTAGCCAGCAGTTTCTCAAGCATACCCAAAGGAAATTCAAAGCAAATATTTTCAGTTGGTGCAGCAGGTTGAGGAGCAACTCTTTGTTCTTCCTTTCGAGGTGAAGATACCCCGAACAAGCCCCTCAAAGGATTAGTATCCATAGTGACAAGTGACAATAAATTTCAGCACACTATATGAATGTTTCCTTACCAAGTTCCACTTACCAAAGGAGCTTCACTCCCCGGCAACGGCGCCAGAAAAGAGTCCTGATGACCCAAAAGTATAGGGGATCAATCGTAGTCCTTTCGATAAGTAAGAGTGTCGAACCCAACGAGGAGCAGAAGGATCTGACAAGTGGTTTTCAACAAGGTACAATCTGCAAGCACTGAAATTATCGGTAACAAGTGATTGTGTGGTGAGATGATTCGTAGCAAGCAACAAGTAACAAAAAGTAGCAACGGTGCAGAAAAGTGGCCCAATCCCTTTTGTAGCAAGGGACAAGATTGGACAAAGTCTTATCGGGGGAAAAACGCTCCCGAGGACACACGGGAATTTCTCTCATGCTAGTTTTCATCACGTTCATATGATTCGCGTTCGTTACTTTGATAGTTTGATATGTGGGTGGACCGGCGCTTGGGTACTGCCGTTACTTGGACAAGCATCCCATTTATGATTAACCCCTCTCACAAGCATCAGCAACTACAAAAGAAGAATTAGGACAAAGTCTAACCATAGCATTAAACTAGTGGATCCAAATGAGCCCCTTACGAAGCAACGCATAAACTAGGGTTTAAGCTTCTGTCACTCTAGCAACCCATCATCTACTTACTACTTCCCAATGCCTTCCTCTAGGCCAAAATAATTGTTAAATGTTATGTAGTCGACATTCACATAACACCACTAGAGGAAAAACAACATACAACACATCAAAATACCGAACGAATACCAAATTCACATGACTACTATTAGCACGACTTATCCCTTGTCCTCAGGAACAAAAGTAACTACTCACAACGCATAATCCTATTCATGACCAGAGAGGTAATGAGTAGTATCAAGGATCTGAACATAAACTCTTCCACCAAGTAATCCAACTAGCATCAACTACAAAGAGTAATTAACACTACTAGCAACCTTACAAGTACCAATTGGAGTCGCGAGACAGAGATTGGTTACAATAGATGAACTAGGGTTTGGAGATGAGATGGTGTTGATGAAGATGTTCATGGCGATGAGTCCCCTCTGATGAGAGGAGTGTTGGTGATGACGATGGCAACGATTTCCCCCTCCGGGAGGGAAGTATCCCCGGCAGGATCGTCCTGCCGAAGCTCTAGATTAGTTCTGCTCAAGGTCCACCTCGTGGCGGCGGCGAATCCACGAAAAAGCCTCAATCTGATTTTTTTTTCCGGACGAAACCCTTCATATAGCTGAAGAGGGGGGCCAGTGGGCCAACAGGGAGCCCATAAGCCCCCTAGGGGCACCAAGGGGGGTGGTCGCGCCTACCAGGCTTGTGGCCCCCTGGTTGCGCTCCTCTGGCACTTCTTCGGCCCAGTATTTTTTATAAATCCAGAAAAAAATCATCATTGATTTTTACGGCGTTTGGAGTTGCGCAGAATAGGTATCTCAAACTTGCTCCACTCTCAGGCCAGAATTCCAACTGCCGGCATTCTCCATCTTCATGTAAACCTTGCAAAATAAGAGAGAAAAGGCATAAGTATTGTACCGTGAAGTGAAATAACAACCCAAGAAGCGATAAATATCAACATAAAAACATGATGCAAAATGGACGTATCAATACGTAGGGGCTACATTAGAACACCTACACCCCCTAAGCAAATTAGAATTGAACCTAGCATTGCTATTATCAAAAATCTCTTGTCCGACAATGTTGATGGCCATGATATTCAGTTGTGTGAAGATGCTGCTAGAATTGCTAAACCTCATGCTAGAGACAAACATAGGCCTCTTGTTGGCACGCCTGTTGTTTCTGTTAAGATAGGAGATCATTGTTATCATGGTTTATGTGACGTGGGTGCTAGTGTTAGTGCAATATCTCAATCCTTATATGATGAAATTAAAGACGAGATTGCACCTGTTGTGATGGAACCTATGGGAATTGTTAGAGATGTTGAAGTCTTGTGTGGTAAAGCGAAGTATCCTGCTGATTTGCTCATTCTTGCTACCACACAAGATAGCTTTTGTCCCATCATATTTGGCAGACCATTCCTCAATACTGTCAATGCTCATATTGACTGTGAGAAGCAAACTGTCACTGTTGGTTTTGAAGGTGTGTCACATGAGTTCAATTTCTCCAAGTTTGGTAGACAACCTCATGAAAAAGAGTTGCCTAGTAAGGATGAAATTATTGTCCTAGCTTCTATCACTCTGCCTCCTACTGATCCTTTCGAGCAATACTTGCTTGAGCATGAAAATGATATGCATATGGATGAAGGGGATGAGATAGATAGAGTTATCTTTGAACAATATCCTTTCCTTAAGAATAATTTGCCTGTTGAACTGCTTGGAGAACCACCCCCACCAAAGGGTGATCCTGTGATCTAGCTTAAACACTTTCCTGATACTCTTAAGTATGATTATCTCGATGAAAAAGAGATATATCCTGTTATTATTAGTTCTAGCTTCTCGGACCATGAAGAAAAGAAGTTACTAAAAACTCCGAGGAAGCACCGTGCTGCTAGTGGATATACTCTTGATGATCTTAAGGGCATTAGTCCCACTCTATGCCAGCAGAAGATTAAAACCGATCCTGATTCCAAACCAGTTGTCGATCATCAACGGAGATTAAATCCTAAGATGAAAGAGGTAGTAAGAAAAGAAATACTAAAGCTCTTGGAAGAAGGTATTATCTATCTTGTTGCTCATAGTGATTGGGTGAGTCCGGTGCATTGCGTCCTTAAGAAGGGAGGTATTACCGTTGTCCCTAATGGTAAGGATGAATTGATCCCCAGAGGATTATTACTAGCTATAGGATGGTGATCGATTTTAGGAAATTGAATAAGACCACTAGGAAAGATCATTACCCTTTGCCTTTTATCGACCAAATGCTAGAAAGATTGTCTAAACACACACACTTCTGCTTTCTAGATGGTTATTCTGGTTTCACCAAATACCAGTTGCACAATATGATCAGGAGAAAACCACTTTCACCTGCCCTTTCGGTACCTTTGCTTATAGACGTATGACTTTTGGCTTATGTAATGCACCTGCCACCTTTCAAAGATGTATGATGGCTATCTTCTTTGACTTTTATGAAAATATTGTTGAGGTTTTCATGGATGACTTCTTCGTTTACAGGTCTTCTTTTGATGATTGCCTCAGCAATCTTGATCGAGTTTTGCAGAGATGTAAAGATACCAATCTTGTCTTGAATTGGGAGAAGTGCCACTTTATGGTTAATGAAGGCATCGTCTTAGGACATAAAATTTCTGAAAGATGTATTAAAGTCGATAAGGCTAAGGTTGATGCGATCGAGAAAATGCCATGCCCCACAGATATCATGCTAGTTTCTATAGAAGGTTCATTAAAGACTTCTCTAAGATTTCTAGGCCTCTTACCAACCTCTTGCAAAAGGATATTGCTTTTGTTTTTGACGATGATTGTGAGGAAGCCTTCGAAATACTTAAGAAGGCCTTGATAACTGCGCCTATTGTTCACCACCTGATTGGAACTTACCTTTTGAAATCACGTGTGGTGCTCGTGATTATGTTGTTGGTGTTGTTCTAGGACAAAGAGTTGATAAGAAGTTGAATGTTATTCACTATGCTAGTAAAACTCTAGACAGTGCCCAAAGAAACTATGCTACTACGGAAAAGGAATTTTTAGCTGTCGTGTTTGCATGTGAAAAGTTCAGATCTTACATAGTTGATTCCAAAGTCACTATTCACACTGATCACGCTGCTATTAAGTACCTCATGGAAAAGAAAGATGCTAAACCTAGACTTATCAGATGGGTTCTCTTGCTACAAGAATTTGATTTGCATGTTGTCGACAGGAAGGGTGCTGAGAACCCCGTAGCAGATAACTTGTCTAGGTTGGAGAATGTTCTTGATGACCCACAACCTATTGATGATAGGTTTCCTAATGAGCAACTGAATGTCATCAATACTTCACGTAGTACACCGTGGTATGCTGATTATGCAAATTATATCGTTGCCAAATATATACCACCTAGTTTCACATACCAGCAAAAGAAGAAATTCTTCTTTGATTTGAGACATTACTTTTGGGATGATCCTCACCTTTATAAGGAAGGAGTAGATGGTGTTATTAGACGTTGTGTACCTGAACATGAACAGGGACAGATCCTATAGAAGTGTCACTCCGAGGTTTACGGAGGACACCATGCGGGAGATAGAACTGCACACGAGGTATTGCAATCAGGTTTCTATTGGCCCACTCTCTTCAAGGATGCCCGTAATTTTATCTTGTCTTGTGATGAATGTCAAAGAATAGGTAATATCAGTAAACGTCAGGAAATGCCTATGAATTATTCACTTGTCATTGAACCATTTGATGTTTGGGGCTTTGATTATATGGGACCTTTTCCAAAATCCAACAGGTATACTCATATCCTAGTTGTTGTTGATTACGTTACTAAGTGGGTAGAAGCTATCCCAACTAGTAGTGTTGATCACAACACCTCTATCAGGATACTTAAAGAAGTTATTTTCCCTAGATTTGGAGTCCCTAGATATCTAATGACCGATGGTGGTTCACATTTCATTCATGGTGTTTTCCGTAAAACGCTTGCTAAGTACGATGTCAATCATAGAATTGCATCTCCCTATCACCCTCAGTCTAGTGGTCAAGTAGAGCTAAGCAATAGAGAGATTAAACTAATTCTGCAAAAGATTGTCAATAGGTCTAGAAAGAATTGGTCTAAGAAGCTCAATGATGCATTATGGGATTATAGAACTCCTTATAAGAATCCCATGCGCATGTCTCCATACAAAATGGTTTACGGTAAAGCATGTCATTTACCTCTTGAGCTAGAGCATGAGGCTTATTGGGCAATTGAAGAGCTCAACTTTGATTTCAAACTTGATGGTGAGAAGAGGTTATTTGATATTAGCTCGCTTGATGAATGCAGAACTCAGGCATATGAGAATGCCAAGTTGTTCAAAGAAAAGGTTAAGAGGTGGCATGATAAATGGATACAAAAACGTGAGTTCAATGTAGGTGATTATGTCTTGCTATATAATTCTTGTTTAAGATTTTTTGCAGGCAAGCTTCTCTCTAAATGGGAAGGTCCCTACATTAATTGTTGAGGAAGTATATCGTTATGGTGCCATCAAGATCAACAACATGGAAGGTAATTTTCCGAGAGTGGTAAATGGGCACAGAATCAAGCATTATATCTCACGTACTCCCATAAATGTTGAAAGCAATATTATCAATACCATAACTCTGGAGGAGTACATAAGGGATATTTATCAGCCTGTTTCAGACTCCGAAAACGAAGAGGTATGTGATTCGATAAGTAAACCGACTCCAAAACTTTTCCACTAGGAATTTTTCTCCGTTTTGGAATTTTTAGAAAAATAGAAAAATTTAAAGCAGTCTGGAAAGCGCACGAGGAGGCGACAAGCCTGCCAGGCGCGGGCCAGACACCTGGCCGCGCCTGGGGGCTTGTGACCACCTCGTGTGCCTCCCGGATTCCGTTTTCTTGCGGAGTACTCCTTCTGGTCTGGAAAAAATCATTATATATTCTTCCAAAAGGTGTGACCCTCGTATCACGCAATTTCCCTCTGTTTTCGTGTCGAGCCTGTTTCTGCCGCAGAATTAGGGCAAGATGTCTTCTCAACATTCAGAGGGGGAGAGCTATGTGGCCGATTACCTTGCTAATCCCAAGGTCTATGGGGACTTGGATCACTATGGTTGGACCACTGATGAGGAAGAAGATTATGATCCCAAGGGGAAGGAAGGAACAACCTCCGATGAAGAGGAGGCTCCTCTACCCCAACCTGGAGACACATGCGTGGAGTTCAGAAAGTCAAGCCTCCCTGACTCAAGGAATAAGCCTAAGATTTTGTTTATCCCTTCTCATATTTTGCAGGAAAGTAAGCAAGAATTATGCCAAAGGGTGTTGAGGCTTGAAGAGGAAATGAACAATCTGAAGGAGCAAAACTTTGTGCTCAAGAGGAAATTAAACAAATTCAAGAACTCTGCAACAACTCCACCACCATCACCATCGAAGGAAGACAACTAAGCATGGGTATGGGCAATCCCCTTGGCTTGTGCTAACCTTGGGGGAGTTGCCCCGGTATCGTATCACCATCACATCTTTTGCCCTTACCTTTTCTTAGTTCGGTCCTTTTTGGTTTTATCTTTCTATAGTAGAATAAAGTCCTTAGTGTTTTAGGCTTGAGTTTTGCTTTGTGTCTCCCCCGATGTATTCGAGCTCGTGAGCCATATAATAAAGAGAGTTTTAGTTAAGGGCCTTGCCTCATGCCATGATCAAAAGAATGATAATAGAACAAAAGCATGAAAGATGATGTAATGATCTTATGGGAAGTGATGGCTTCACACATAAAAATAATGTTGATTGAAACTTGTTGAGGGTGGACAAATGTAGACCTTGGTCATTCTTGCAATTAATAGGAAGTGATAAAGAAGGAGAGGTTCACATATAAATATATCATCTTTGACACCATCTATGATTGTGAACACTCATTAAACTATTACATGCATAGAAGTACATGTCGGACAAGGAAGACAACATAATGAATTATGTTTGCTTGGTTCCGAACAATGTTATATGACTAGAGATCCCTTAGCATGTGACGATTGCTTCCACCTCATATCAGCCAAAACTTTCGCACTACGTAGAGATACTACTTGTACATCCATAAACCTTCAACCCAGTTTTGCCATGAGAGTCCACCATATCTACCTATGGATTGAATAAGATCCCGCAAGTTAGTTGTCATCGGTGCAAGCAATAAAAATTGCACCCTAAATATGTATGATCTATTAGTGTGTGGAAAATAATATTTGTACGAACCTGTGATGAGGAAGACATAAAAGAGGCATACTGCATAATAAAGTTCTTTATCACAGGAGGCAATATAAAGTGACGTTCCTTCACACTAAGAGGACACACATCCAAACCTCAAAAGCGCATGACAACCTTTGCTTCCCTCTGCGAAGGGCCTATCTTGTACCTTTACTTTTTAACCTTGAAAGAGTCATGGTGATCTACACCAGTTCCTTATTTCGCCTTTTTCTTGGCTAACGTCATATGCTAGGGAAAGATCTATATTCACATGTCAATTTGGAAGTAAGTACTCATGAATTATTATTGTTGACATTACCCTTGAGGTAAGTGGTTGGGAGTCGAAACTATAAGCCCCTATCTTTCTCTCTGTTCGGCTGAAACTTTGATCTAACGAGTACCACGTGAGTTGTAGCAATTGTAGAAGACAAAAGGATGATTGAGTATGTGGATTTGCTTTAAAAGCTCTTATTTGAATCTTTCCGATGTTATGATAAATTGCAATTGCTTCCATGACTAAAGGCTATTGGTTGTTAATTCTCAATAAGGTTCTTGATCCATACTTTACTTTTTGAAGGAATTGTCACTTTAGCACGAGAGATTATATGATGTTATTGCTGTTCTGACTATGATCATGATGCCTGCATGTCTGTATCTTGTTTTGTCGACACCTCCCTCTCTAAACATGTGGGCATATTTATTGATCTCGGCTTTCGCTTGAGGACAAGCGAGGTCTAAGCTTGGGGGAGTTGATACGTCCATTTTGCATCATGCTTTAATGTTGATATTTATCGCTTTTTTGGCTATTATTACACTTCACGGTACAATACTTATGCCTTTTCTCTCTTATTTTGCAAGGTTTACATGAAGAGGGAGAATGCCGGCAGCTGGAATTCTGGCCTGAAAAAGGAGCAAGTTTGAGATACCTATTCCGCGCAACTCCAAAAGCCGTGAAAATCTACGACTATTTATTTTGGAATTTATAAAAAATATTGGGCCGAAGAAGTACCAGAGGGGAGCGAGCAGGAGGCCACCAGCCTGCTAGGGGCGGCCTACCCCCTGGCCGCGCCTAGGGGGCTTGTGGGGGTCCCTGCTAGCCCTCTGTCCCCCCTCTTTTGCTATAAGGAGGGTTTCGTTCAGGAAAAAAATAGGAGGAGGCTTTCGGGAGGAATCGCCGTCGCTACGAGGCGGAACTTGAGCAGAACCAATCTAGAGCTCCGGCAGGGCCGTCCTGCTAGGGAAACTTCCCTCCCGGAGGGGGAAATCGTCGCCATCGTCATCACCAACACTCCTCTCATCGAAGGGGACTCATCACCATCAACATCTTCATCAGAACCATCTCATCTCCAAACCCTAGTTCATCTCTTGTAACCAATCTCCGTCTAGCGACTCCGATTGGTACTTGTAAGGTTGCTAGTAGTGTTAATTACTCTTTGTAGTTGATGCTAGTTGGATTACTCGGTGAAGATTATATGTTCAGATCTTTGATGCTATTCAATACCTCTCTGGTCATGAATATTATTTTGCTTTGTGAGTAGTCACTTTTGTTCCTGAGGTCATTGGATAAGTCTTGCTATAAGTAGTCGTGTGAATTTGGTATTCGTTCGATATTTTGATGTGTTGTATGTTGTCTCTCCTCTAGTGGTGTTATGTGAACGTCGACTACATAACACTTCACCATTATTTGGGCCTAGAGGAAGGCATTGGGAAGTAGTAAGTAGATGATGGGTTGCTAGAGTGACACAAGCTTAAACCCTAGTTTATGCGTTGCTTCGTAAGGGGCTGATTTGGATCCACTAGTTTAATGCTATGGTTAGACTTTGTCTTAATTCTTCTTTCATAGTTGCGGATGCTTGCGAGAGGGGTTAATCATAGTGGGATGCTTGTACAAGTAAGGGAAGTACCCAAGCACCGGTCCACCCACATATCAAACTATCAAAGTAGTGAACGCGAATCATATGAACATGATGAAAACTAGCTTGACAGAAATTCCCATGTGTCCTCGAGAGCGCTTTACCTCCTATAAGAGTTTGTCCAGGCTTGTCCCTTGCTACAAAAGGGATTGGGCCACTTTGCTGCACTGTTGTTACTTTTGTTACTTGCTACTTGTTGCGAATCATCTTACCACACAACTATCTGTTAGAGATAATTTTAGTGCTTGCAGAGAATACCTTGCTGAAAACCACTTGTCAGATCCTTCTGCTCCTCGTTGGGTTCGACACCTTACTTATCGAAAGGACTACGATAGATCCCCTACACTTGTGGGTCATCATCCACCCACATATCAAACTATCAAAGTAGCGAACGCGAATCATATGAACATGATGAAAACTAGCTTGACAGAAATCCCCATGTGTCCTCGGGAGCGCTTTACCTCATATAAGAGTTTGTGCAGGCTTGTCCCTTGCTACAAAAGGGATTCGGCCATTTTGCTGAACATTTGTTACTATTTTTACTTGTTACTCGCTACGAATTATCTTGTCACACAACTATCTGTTACCAATAATTTCAGTGCTTGCAGAGAATACCTTGCTGAAAACCACTTGTCAGTTCCTTCTGCTCCTCGTTGGGTTCGACACTCTTACTTATCGAAAGGACTATGATAGATCCCCTACACTTGTGGGTCATCAGACACGCATGTACAAAAGTCTCAAAGGGCATCAAACCCTTTGCGATGTGCTCAAAAAACATATATTGAACAGGAACCCGAGGAAAGAAGGAATTGCCTTTGAGAGGAAATTGAATGCTGATGGATCATACTGGAAACCTAAGCAGTATCCGAAACCTCATGGGTTGCCGCTAAAGGACCTCCTGTTGATCCATCCAATCTAACAGGCTTTGCATGTGAATTATCCTATTCCTCAGATGAGTCATTTGGCTCCAACTATAATTTGTTCAAAAATCAATCTGGTGAAGTATTTGGACCACCCCTGAGGAAAATCCGGGTCCTCAAAAGTTGCTTGGAAAATCTTCATGTGAATGTCCTCATGACACTACCAGTGAAGAACCAGAACCCCAGATCAAATTCCTCAGGTGTACCAAAGTCTTCAAGAGGATCAAAATCCTCAATTGGTCAAAACTATGCTCGTACTCGGGCTAATGCTTCTGATATGCAGGGAAATTACAAGGGATATGAATATGAGCATCACTCCTCAAATCATTGTGTTCATCAATCCTCAAAGAACTTCTCTGCCTATTCATTTGAGTACTCTAACCCCCCTACTGTGAAGAGAAGTGCATTAGCTTCAATGCCCCCTTTCTCATATGGTGCTCGCAGGATGATGAACTCTTTGCAACCCCTTCAGATGTGGGTGGTGAAGAAATTGAACTAATCACTTCCGAAGGTCAGGTCTCAAGATGAAAATCATCATCTGAAGAATTTGCTGGAGACCTGAGGAAAATGCTTGATTGGACGCAAGCTGGCATTAATGAAATGATAACATTTCACACGTCCTAAAATTTACTATTTGTGATGAAATTCCTATCTAATGAAATTGATATTATATTCTTCAAGTCTGAAGCATATGAGATGGTAAGTTGTACTAATTCATCTGCAGGATGACAAACCCAAGAGGAATGAGTGGGTTCTTGATAGTGGTTGCACACACCACAAGACTGGTGACAAAAGCTTGCTCATGAATATGCCATTAACTCCATCACCATTGAAGCAAATCACTTATGCTGACAAAGGTAAAAGCAAGGTATTGGGACTTGCCAAAGTGGCTATCTCCAAGGACAGTCACATGGACAAAGTGATGCTTGTTTAATCCCTTGGGTTTAACCTCATTTCAGTCTCAATGCTTTGTGATCTTGATATGGTTGTTATTTTTGGAAAATATAGATGTGTAGTCATCATGGAATCTGACACATCCAATGTCTTCGAAGGTGTTAGGAGAGGAGATTTGTACATTGTTGACTTTTCCACAGGTCCTTAACCAGCCACATACTTACTAGCAAAAACCTTAGAAGGCTGGCTATGTCATCGATGACTTGGTCATGTAGGCATGAGGAATTTGCACGCGCTTGCGAAGAAGAAGCATGTCATTGGCATCAAATCAGTCAAATTCCTCAAGGACCACCTCTGTGGTGCTTGTGAGTCTGGAAAAATGACCAGATCCAAACACCCCTCGAAGACTATCATGACTACTACTCGTCCATTTGAATTGCTTCACATGGATTTATTTGGAGCTACTCAGTATGCTACTCTGACCAATGCAGCATCCTTATATGGCTTTCTCATAGTTGATGATTATTCCAGATATACTTGGGTGCATAACTAGAATTGCTGAGCTACAGACTTAATTGTAGAAGTAATACTTATAGACAGTAGGAAGTCATGAGCTGTTTGTCGAGGGGCAGTTGATTGTATAACTAAAATAACTCCAAAAATTGAATAGCAATCACGGGAAGTCCAATGAATTCGTGTTCTGGTTTCACTGCCACATACATACCTTCTTTCCCAGACTCCATGCAGGTTTTCATGTACAACTCATGCAATTTGTGCATAATCGTTGTTAGAGGAGGATGACGAGGTTTGATGAGAGGCTTCCCGTGCATGTATTTATATTGTTCTTTTGTTACCTTGAGCGGGGGGGGGGGGGGGGGGGGGGAAGGGGCACGATTGCTTCTCCTGTTGGCCCAGCTGGGGAATTGTTTTCCCACTACTTCGTTCTACTAAGTACCTTACATCATTGGAAGTAGTTCCCGACCGCCGCGCTTGTGCATATGTCTTTTTAAGAGTGTGGTCATAGTTGGAATCCATCGGAGGCGGTGGTGGTCGCTTCAGTTGATTGATAGTGCGCTCCACTTTCAGCAGATCTAGCTTCTCCTTCTGAGGTTGTAACATCCCGATTCTCGGAATGTTTAAGAAAAAGTTTTTCCAAAAATCAGGGCGAGAAAATTTTATTTGTTTTATTTGGTTAACAAAGCTTAAGTTGAGTTTTGCTTTACAATTAGTGTTTAAATTAATTAATGTGAACTTAAATTTAAAATTTAATTTTAATTCTTTTCTTTAAGTGGGGTTTTATGCTTATTGTATTTGACATATTAAATTATGCACATTTGTATTTTTGGAACTCCTTTTGACTTTTGTTGAGTTTCCATTCCTGTTTCAAATTTTTTCTTTTCAAAAGATCTTATCCATTGCTTCTCTCAAAACTTTGGAAATCCTTAGATCAAATTTGTCTCTTTCTCAACATGTTTGTCTTTTTCCCAACGGGCCTTCCCAATATGCTTCCCATTATTTTTTATTCCTTCTAACTTGTCCCCTTAGCCCATTTACTTTATACTTGGTGGCTGAACCGTTCTTCTTTAAGTACATGTTCATCCACTAGAGAAAACACACACAGAGAGAGACATCATGAGAGGAAGCGGCAGCACCTTCCTTAAATTTCCTCTCCTCGACTCCTCCCTGCCATATTCTCTCCACTTGCCCATCTCCCAACCGCAGACAAAACGATTCATCTCTCCATCCACAGGACAGAAGGAGAGGAGACGAAACGAGAAGAGAAGACTAAACATACAGCCACGAACGTGCCTCCCTTTAAACTTCCTTGATCTCTGAGCGTTTCAAAATCTGTGAGCATATATATGTGCGCCTCGAGCTCCTTTTCGAATTCCCGCACCAAGCCGTCCTCTGCCTTCCTCGTTCTGCCATCATCTCTCCTCGAACTACTGCTGCTCCATGGACGCGGGTGTTCGTTCCCAGCGACTCCACGCATCTCCATCCTATCTGTTGCGCCAGAAGGTTCTCCTCCACGCCATGATTCCATTCAGAGAAGAAAGAACGCATTCCGTCAACCACACGCGAAGAATTCCGCATGTCCGTGTACACTGTTTGTCAAGTTCATCACCCTGTCTTGTCAAGCTCGGTGAGCCTTTATCAAATTCCATTTACACGCGTACTCCTCATCATCTAGTGTGTCCAATAGACACCATCACTCGACCTATCTATGTCGTTGTTCGCGTCGATGCATGAACGAATGTCATCTGATGGCATCGGCATGTTTTCATAGTTTTTGTTTATCGGTTACGATAGATGAAATGTTCTATATGACCCTAGGAACCCACCGTTGTTTTGAGTTTGAGTAGTTCGCGTATGGTTGTAGAGAATTTGGTATTATTTTTACTTTTATTATGTTCCTGTTATGTATGGAAATATTTTTGATTTACCTCTCGTTGTAGAAGTAATATATGATTCTCTAGACTTATTTTACTCCCGGTTAAATTGTTAAATAGTTAAACATATTGTTTAGGCTCGATGATTGGTGGTACCATGTATAGTTTTCTTTTATGCTTGCGTACAATATTTGGTGAACGATCGACATGCTGATATGTAGAATTATTCTAAGTGTTGCTTATTTATTTTTAATTGTGGAATACTTCATGTTTTATATAATTTATCTTTTGTCTAGCATGAATATATCTTAGGTATATTTTGTATTTTCATTTCATCCTTGTTGCATGTGTATTTGTTGTTTTGAAATCATGTCATGTCTACAATGATTGTGTAACAGACTATTTTTGGTTTAGGTCTTTATAATTATGGTCATGATTAGTATGCTACTTTAGAACAGAGTCATGCGTGCGATGAACTGCGTGTTATAGTCCTATTTTTTGCAGTTGAATTATTTGTTGAACATGTTATTTCATGTGTTATTTTCCTTTCATACGGTAAGTAGTCGTGGGATATATGCACGTACACTTGTTGTGAATTATTATCATGTTTGTAAGGTTTTTATTTATTTATTTATTTTAGTTTTGTGGTCCTCTCTTGTGCATGCACACACAACTTTGGCAATGTTCGTCATGCTTATAGTTACATAGAATTTTCATTGTTTTGTTTCGTTTAATTGCGTAGAATAATTTATCTTTTAATTTATTTTATTTTTGTTTAACATGGCAAATATATTAGATTGTTCCATATTTTCTTTCTCAATTATGTTGCTTATGTGATTTTTTATGTGTGAAGTCATGGCATGTTGTAGGTTAGCGCTTATCTAATCTTATGTGTTATATATTTAATTTTCATTTACTAGTTAGCATGAGCATGTTATGTTACCTTAGATTTTAGAGTAAGTTGATATTGTTTTAGAGTTGCTATAAGCTAAACGAAGCCAAGGTTAATCATTGGTTGTTGCATATAGTTAATTGACATTTAATCTTTACAAATATTTAGAGTTATCTAAATATTTATCTTGGTCGGCTAACATTTAGTCATGCATCTCTAGTATAGGTTAGTTGTATTATTTCATGTGTTTTCCATACGTTAATTATGATAGATATCAAATGAGATGCTTTGTTATTGGAGGTGACTACATTATAGTTCGTTGCATAGATATTGTCGCCTATTTGATCATCTAGTTTTATAGATGTTTGCTATCCATTATTCATGGTTGGTTATTTCATGTCACGTTTCAGATATGTATTGTTACATATGATTTAGGTTGTAGCATATAATCTACTTTATTACTTCCTGTTATTTATCTTAGTTGTCTTGTTTACCTAGGATGGTAGCTATGCATGCTTAGTTGACTTACATGTCATGTGTGTACCAACCCGAGAGTTGTATGATGCCTTGGTTGTGCTTATATGCATTTGCAAGTGAGGTTATACTATTTAGAAATGCATGCCATCATGTTATTCATGTTGTATAATATATGTTGATTAGTTGATTATATGATCTAGTTGTTTACTTGCCTACATGCTCATTATTGTTTATAAACATGATTAACTGTATTAACTGACATGATAGGGTTGTGTGCTTATTCCATGATTTCGTTTTCTTACATGTTATGACTAGAATGTGAGATTGCATGCTAGTGCCATTGATCTTCATGATAGTGGATATCAATTAAGTTATCTCATAGTTACGAGTTGTATTCTTTTGGTAGCGTAGTGTGGTATCTCATGTGATGATCATCCATGTTTAGATGTTATATTTGTTTACCTTGCTATTGCGTTATTCTATACTTAGACATCTTGCATGCCTCGTGATGTTTTGTGTGTTATAGTTGCATACTTAATTCCTCCGTATAGATGTTTGACTTTGTATCATTTTAGTATTATGAGTGTTTAATACTCGTTTCATTAGTTCATCACATGATTGGATAGTTTATGTTTCGTTAGTTGACTTATGCCTTTCTCATATGCTTAGTGTGCTTAGTTTGCCATGCTATTACAAGCATGTGAGTATAATCTTGTTGTTAGTAGTTAATTGGATTTTTGTTATTTCATTTTATAAAGAGCATCTCCTAGTTTAATTATTGTCATGATCACTTGTATGTTTGATGCTTGTGTTATTAGTTAACACATCTGTATGATCCTATACACACATGCATTGCATGAGTTGTGTCTTACTATTAAGTTAATTAATTACTTGGTACCATAGTATTGGTTTGACATAAGGGAGTGGATCCTATTTTATTTTCATTCGTATCACAACGTTAGTCTTGATCGCCAAGCGTTCCTTAGTCATCGTCAACCTAAACCATGTCACCTCATTGAATCATCTCTCTTACATCCCTATCGTGCTATCTCATTTTAGAATCTCTTTGGAAT
The DNA here is from genome assembly GCF_904849725.1 of Hordeum vulgare subsp. vulgare. Classification (NCBI taxonomy): domain Eukaryota; kingdom Viridiplantae; phylum Streptophyta; class Magnoliopsida; order Poales; family Poaceae; genus Hordeum; species Hordeum vulgare. Next base: position 519,453,802 of record NC_058523.1, read on the forward strand.
CTCCATCTTGATCAATATCTTACTATCCTTCCATTCTTGATTTCCTTTGGATGTTATTTGGATTTACTATTGCTTTGGTATTCATGTGTTTTTATTTTCTATCGTTACGACGAGTAGGGAGTGACGATGTTGGACATGGACAGAAACAGGTTACTAAAGAAGGACTCAACAACGAACGCATGCCTTCTTCTTTGATCATGCTTATCCTATATTTAATAAATTGCATTGAGTTTTATCGTTACGATATGCATGTCTTTTATCTTGTAGCTAGCGTGTCGATTGACACATTACCTTCATCCGCTTGTTGCCTATCCGTTTGAAACCTGAATAGAAGTATACAGTATCCGGTAGAGTAGAAATGCTTAGCCATGCTTATTACCCTATAGGTGCTTGTTGATTGACCTTTGAGTCATTGACACCTGAAACTTATAGCTGAGCTGGCCAGTTGGACTTGGTGACCTTCTCTATCCTCTTCTACTCTGGGTGAAACTTACCATCTGAATACTGGCGTGGGCGACAGCTGAATCAAGGATTGATGGAGCGATTGGCTGCCCAAGGTGAAGGGAGCAATCAGTCGTCCGTGCCGCATGAGGCCTAATATGTCTTGGATTTGAAGATTGTGTAAACAGTACAACCACATGCTATATGGGCACTTGCTTGGTCAAGTAAGCTAGTCAGCCTTAGGTGTCGATGTCGCCGTACCGCGGATGGGATAGCTGCCTTGCGAGGAGTATCCTCGGCACAGATGGGGGGACAGGTTTGAGGACGTACACTCAGTTACGTGCGCCAGACCCGATGGGCATGTCACATCTTTGGGGGATCTAGTCCAAAGACCTCGTCACAATCTCCCTGCCGATATACCAAATGGTGTACTAGACCAGTGGCCACTAGTGGCATCAAGACGAGATTGTGTCGTGTGGGTAAAGTGTATAACCTCTGCAGAGTGTAACACTATTTGAATAGCCGTGTCCACGGTCATGGACGACATATGAATCTTTCTTGACATACAGGACCTGTCTTGCTTATTCCCTCTTTGCCACAATTGTTGGAACCTTTGATGAGTGTGAGTTGATCGAGGATCCTCACTTTGATGAAAGTTACTCTGGATATAAACATGTTCTCATCAAAAAATGCTCTTATCCAAATGCTATTGTTTTCAAATAAAATTAGCTTTTATGCCAATTAGCCATACAACCTTCCTTTGAAGCCACATGTAGTTGTTAGGACCTTCTCCGAAGGAGGTATGTTGAGTACGTAACGTACTCATGGGAATACTTTTGTTGACAACAGAGTTACATGAAGATGAAGGTGATGACTACGACTACTATGGGATCCGTAGGAGTGAGGTCACGTGGACTACATCGACTGCCTGTGGCTGAGATGGAGTCGCTACGCATTGTGTTTTCCGCTATTTTATGGTTGTATTAAATGTCATGAGAGATTTGTCAATGTATGCCTTGGGGCAATATGTACTAAAATAATTTTACGTATCTTGCAATGATACCATTTCGCGGTGTTGTCAACAATGATCCCGGGGTTGACAAATATACACAGGAGGGTCTGAAAGTAAATTCCAGGTTCTCACAGAGGTGGAGTTTTCTTTGCAAAATGGGCCCTCAATTAGGCACGACATATGTCCTCGTTTTCCTGCTTGGTCCTCTCATATGGTAACTTCTTCAGAGGCGTGAGAGATGGACGGTATCTGAATTGCCTCCCACCTTTGCTTGTACCGCTAGCCGCCGGAGAGAAGGAGGCGTATCTCTTCTGCTTGAGAGAAGGAGGCGGACTACTCTTACGCGCCGGAGGAGTCGGGGCGGCGGCGTTTGTCTTCCGAAGTTGCCGGCGAGGCGAAGGAGGAGGCGGACTTCTCTGACATGCCGGAGTAGGCGAAGGAGGAGGCAAAGTGCCCTCACGTGTCGGAGCAGCCGGAGAAGGAGGCGGAGTGCCCTGATTACTCGTCGGAGGAGGAGGAGAAGGGGGGAGGAGGTGGAGTGCCCTGACTCGTCGGAGGAGGAGGCGGAGGTGTCCAGTTTGGAGGCTTGATGAACTCCTTCTGCCATAGACATGTACTCCCCAGAGCACGAACTAGCTGATTCTCCCCTTCACCTGTAGGGTGTTCAATCTCGAGCTCCTCAAATCCCTCCATGACTTGATCCACCATCACAACATCATATCCATGTGGAATCGGAAGGCAGTGAAAAGTTTCGTTGGGTTCAGGAGTTGCAACGGAGCCGATAGCCGCCTTGAAAGTGAGGTTCCGACATTTCATCATAAGCTCGCAATGTTGAGCCTCCGTGAAAGTATCCATGGGGTAGCTAGGAGCCGTGAATTCATGCTAAACGGGCTCCGTGGAAGCTACGTTGCTTCTCCACTCAGATGGCGGGGTACCTTCTGGGGTAGCTTCGTGCCGCTGAGATGGTTGGCCGACAGCTCGCTGGCTCTCAAGTTCCTCAAGCTTTTGTAGTCTTGCTTGGGTCTTCTGCATGTCTCCCACCTCCGCTTTCCTCTCTCTCCCGGCTTCTGTAACCGCCTGCATCGGGAAACCCAACCTTCCATGAAACGGAGCCTGGTGTGCCTCGTGTTCGTCCATGGTGCTCAGCATTCCCTAGGGCCTCAGTGAGCTCGTCCTTCTCTCTGTCGGGAATGAACGTCCCTTCCTGCGCCGCGGTGATATACTTCTGAAGCTTGTTGATGGGTATTGCAAGTTGCTCGTCCGTCCAACAACACTCCTTGAATGGTCTGGCCAGTTCAATGAGTGTGGTTCGACCCCTTTAGCAATCAGGTCATTCTCAGCTTTGTCCCAGAACGGTCGGGCTTTGAGGTAGCCACCTGATCCCATGTGATGGTGATACTTCTTCTTTGCGGCATTGTTCTTGTTTCTCTCTGACATTTTCTTACTCTTGTATGATGTCTTGTAGGCCACAAATGAGGGCCAGTGATCTTTTATCTTCTCAAAACGGCCGATGAATTCTGGAGTCTTCCCTTTGTCCACAAACATTGATTTCAAATCGTTCTTCCACCTCCTGAATAGATGTGCCATCTTCTTAAGAGCACACGCCTTGACTAGTGGCTCTATAACTTGCTTATTCATATCCTCCTCTGGCGGTAGGGTGAAATTTGCCTTCAGTGCGGTCCAAAGATCATCTTTCTGCCAATCGGTGACATAATCACCTTCAGGGACGTCATATCCCTTAGGCTTATTCCATTTCTTGATGCTGATCGGGATGTTGTCCCTAACAATATCTCCGCACTGAGCAGAAAATGCGTCCTTGGTCCGCTTGGGTATAATTGGTAGGCCATCGTCCGCAAGTGCTGTGATTGTGAACTTTTCATCCATGCTCAACCTTCTCTTTGGGCCTTGTCTCTTTATCGAAGTTTGGCTCGATCTGGAGGGCAATAAAAGACTAAATAAGAGATAATATATGTACATACCTTCAGCCTTAATGAATATATATACCTCGCGGGACTTTGAAACAGCTCCCTCCTCTGTTCGGCACCGGAGCCGTCATCATGGTGTTCTTCTTCCTCGACATTCAGTCACCGGAGCCATCATGATCATGTCCTTCCTCCTCCATTGTTCGATCACCCGAGCTGTCATCATCTCCTTCCAGACCATCAGTGTCGTTGAGATACGACAAGAAATCACCTCCGGCAAGGATTATCTCCCCCAACAACTGGTCTTGTTCCAAGTCTCTTTGGTCCATAGTTTCTGCAAATATTTCAGCTCCTTGCATGAATAACCGAATTACACGAGCTTCTATGCATTAAACATGCACAAACTTTTTTATATTTCTTTTCTAAATGTTGAATAGTTCATAGATGTACGTTACGATATATAATGCAATAGATCTCAAGAGGAAAAAAGGTTTTCTTTCAGTTACAACCAATAATCAACTTAATACATCTCGAATGTTATCGAATAACATCTCGAATACATCTCTAGTATAACCTCTTCCACTCGCGGTTCATCATCAAACTTATCACCCAAAGAGTTGTCATTGTACTCAAGCACGAGGGGTGGAAACCCACACAAAAGGAACCATAACAGGATCATAGCTCAGGTGAGATCCCTGAAGAACCTGCCAGGTATTGGAGAACCTGGCGTCCAGCACAACCAAGTAGAGACGGACGTGATCGTTCTCCACCCACACATGGTGAAGTACCTCCTCCTCGGGGGTCGGCTGCCTCCGCACCGAATGTGGCCCACACGACCGCCACCAAGAAGCTCCGGGTCGATGATGAGAGCGTGATTCCTCTCCAAGATGCGCGCCCAAGATGGTAGCATCTCCCAGTGCCAACCCAACGGAGCCTAGTCCCTCACATGCTGGCGCCTATCAAGCAGGTGGTAGCCACTGAGTCGATGACGAGGATGCGGGATGGGCATCATCGACGTCGAGAACAATTTCTACAGCTATTTAAATAATAAATCTGGAATTAATATATGTCATTGATGATTTGTTTGCAAATTCCAATTTATTTAGGTAGCAATGGGCAGGAATAGAGAAACAAATTTGCAAAAGCTTTGACTCATCTTTTACGGCAAAAAAAGAAATCTAAAATTAAACCTAAAATACATCTAAAACTAAATTTGCAAAACCTTTGACTTATATTTTACTCATCCAATTTAATATGAAATCTAAAACTAAAATACATCTAAAACTAGCAATTTAGTTAGGTAGCGGAGGAGCTCACCGGGGCCGATGGGCTCGGGGTGGCGACGACAACGGGCTCGGGGGCGGCGACGACGACGATGGGCTCGGGGGCGACGATCAAGGGCTCAGGGGTGACGACGATGGGCTCGGGGCGGCGACGACAACGGGCTCGGGGCAACGGTGACGGGCTCGGGGGTGACGACCACGTGCTTGGGGTGGCGACGGCGACGTGCTACGGGGCGGCAACGACGACGGGCTTAGGTACGGCGGTGACGAGGAGGAGGACTGGATGAGGGTGGCGATGGAAACGGCTCGGGGGCGACGGCGACGACGAGGAGGATGACGGGCTCAGGACGGAAGCGACGATGAGGAGGATGGGCTCGGGGCAAATGGGAGAGATTGGGGAAAATTTCGACAACTCCCGCCTATATGCGAAAACCTTTGGTCCCGGTTGGAGGCACAAATCGGGACCAATGCCACCCTTTCGTCCCGGTTGGTGCCGCAAACCGGGACTAAAGGCCAATTTTTAGCATCCCAAAGGGCGGGAAGAAGAGACCTTTAGTCCCGGTTTGTGCCACCAACCGACACGAAAGAGTGTCATTGGTCTCGGTTGTTGCCACCAACCAACACGAAAGGTCTGTACCTGCCACAATCGCGGTGCGGTTGAATGTTTAGACCCACCTTGCTAGCCGAGAGAGCTCGGGATTCGTTTATAAGCGCTTTTGCGCAGACCCTCTCGAGCTCCTCTCAACTGCAGGCTTCAGGGCCTAATCTGTCACTTCCTATAGGCCTATTGGGCCTTTTGCGGGCCTGAATCCTGACCCAACTATCTGGTTGGGTTACTAGTCGTATTCAAGCCGTGGTGGCCCAATAGGTGGTATTTTTTTTAAACATCTAGTTTTTGTTTTATTTTTTTACTTTACTTATTTTATTTTGTGAATAACTTTACTAAAAATATAGTTTTTTGAGTCATTCTTTTTCCATCTATTTAATATTACTCTGTTTTATCATTATATGCAATTTGGTCGGTTTTAGGTTATTTTCAATGTATGTTTTAATCAAAAACATATCTGTTACAAAAGGGATTTTATTATTTTGAACTTATTTGAACTCCAAATTTTTTGTGCTTCAAAATGCACCATTCAAGGCCACATCATCAATTTTCAACACTTTGTGAGTTCATTTGGTATTTTTCATGCATTTACTGATTTTTTTTGAGCCAAATGACTCAGAAATTGAAAAGCCCTAGAAATGAACTCTGAATAGGTTGAAAATTGGCATGGTATCATCATTTCACCCACATAGCATGTGCTAAAAAGTTGAGAGGGTTGCGGCAAAAACTGGATGCACTTCGTGTACAAATAGGACAATATATTTCGTAGTATCAGGTTTCTTAAGAAAACTCACCTGTTACCAAAGGGATTTTATTTCTTTGAACTTATTTGAACACCAGACTTTTTTGTGTGTTCAAGATGCACCATTCAAGGCCACATGATCAATTTTCAATACTTTCTGAGTTCATTTGGTATTTTTCATGCATTTACTAATTTGTTTTGAGCTAAATGACCCAGAAAGTGACAAGCACTACAAATGAACTCTGAATAGGTTGAAAGTTGGCATGGTATCATCATTTCACCCACATAGCATGTGCTAAAAAGTTGATAGGGTTGCGGCACAAACTGGATTCACTTCGTGTACAAATCGGATAATCTCTTTCGAAGTATGAGGGTTTCTTACGAAAACTCATCTCTTACAAAAGGGATTTTATTTTTTGAACTTATTTGAAGTCCAAACTTTTTTGCATGTTAAAAATGCACCATTCAAGGCCACATCATCAATTTTCAACACTTTCTGACTTCATTTGGTATTTTTCATGCACTTACTGATTTTTTTGAGCTAAATGACCCAGAAAGTGAAAAGCACTACAAATGAACTCTGAATAGGTTGAAAGTTGGCATGGTATCATCATTTCACCCACATAGCATGTTATAAAAAGTTGAGAGGGTTGCGGCAAAAACTGGATGCACTTCGTATACAAATCGGACTATCTCTTCCGAAATATCAGGGTTTCTTACAAAAACTCATCTCTTACAAAAGGGATTTCATTTTTTTGAATTTATTTGAACTCCAGACTTTTTGTGTGTTCAAAATTAACCAATCAAGGCCACATCATCAATTTTCAACACTTTCTGACTTCATTTGGTATTTTTCATGCATTTAGTGATTTTTTGAGCTAAATCACCCAGAAATTGAAAAGCACTACAAATGAACTCTGAATAGGTTGAAAGTTGGCATGGTACCATCATTTCACCCACATAGCATGTGCTAAAAAGTTGAGAGAGTTGCGGCAAATACTGGATGCACTTCGTGTACAAATCACACAATCTCTTTCGAAGTATGAGGGTTTCTTACAAAACTCATCTCTTACAAAAGGGATTTCATTTTTTGAACTTATCTAAACTACAGACTTTTTGTGTGTTCACACTACAAGAAATATGCTCATACATGACGTTTTTAAGATGTCGTTGATGAATTCGTCATAAATCTATGACGATTTAATCCGAGATCGTCGTAAACCATTTGAGGGGATCAAAACTACATATAAATTATGACGATGTGAGTCAAAAACATCGTAACCACGTAAGATGAGATCGTCATAACTTTTACGACAATTATAAAAATGTCGTAACATGAGGATAAGAAGAGCCAGCCATCCAATGAAACGTAAGGAACCTCCTCCACGCGGCTCACCCCACCAGACGCGTTCTGAACCATTCATCACGTGCCCATCCAACGGTGGAGCATCTCTCAAGAAACCAAACCCTAACTATCCGATCCAGACACCCCACCCCTCACACACAGCCACACACTCCTCCCTCGTCCCCATCTCTCTCCCACACGAACCCCTCTCGCCGCCGCCACCAATGGCGCCCTGATACAGGCGACCTCCCCAGACGCCTCCGCGGGGACTGCTGGCGGGGAGGAGGACCTGGCGCGCCGCGCGCTCCAGGGGAGGGAGCGGTGGGTGTACTACACGAGCAACTCCTCTTCGCCGAGCATGGCCACCGCAACGACCACTAGGTCATCCTCGTGCTCCTCGGCCGCCCGGACAGGAACGACATCCACGACCTTGAGGCTACGAACCTCTCTAACGCAAATTGCTCACTCCACTCCCCACCGGCCCATCCATCCATCAATCGTCGTCGTCGCCGGAGATGCTCGATCGGCTGGCCACGCGGCGGCCCCTCCCAGGCAACGGTCGCGACATCGCCGCCGCAGCAGCTTATCGCTCCTCGGCGGCGGCCTCCTCCTCGGTCCTGCCCGACGCGCTCGACCGGAGCTCTGATGCCTACATGCGCAACGCCGCCGCCGTCGGCGGCCTCCTCTCCGACCTGTGCTCCCGCGTCTCCCAAGTTCATAAGCTGCGCGCGCACGTGCAGCCGATCTCTTTCCCCTGCCTTTGCCTCTTCCCTTTCCTGACAAAACGGGAGGCTCTGCAGGTGCTGGGCGGCGGAGGCGCCAGGGCGGTGAAGCGGAATGAGGGGCGGGGGAAGCTGCTCCCCAGGGACCGCATCGACCGCCTGCTCGACCCCGGGGCCTCCTTTCTCGAGCTCTCTCAGGTCACCCATCGTTGTCGGTCTGACCAGTTCTATCAAGCGATGGCATGAAGTAAATTGTATTGTACTAGGGAGTAGTAGTATGTTGATCTGTTTATCCTAGTTATTATCGCTGGTTTGGCAATTGGACTAGGAGCTCATCAAACTTAGCAGCAATACCGAATGGCAGCACTCAATCACTACGTGTTAATCAAATAGTGGATTACTAGCAGGTAGAAGGCGCAGCGGCATGCTGGGCCCATGGTGGAGCATATGGGTGCATCTATGTTTTTTTAAATAAAATAAGAGAATATGTGACAGTGGGCTTGAGGCCTAAGCTGGTGGCGTAGAAGTCCTTGTATCTCTTGGTCCTTATACGTTGGCTGGTGTATACACAGAGCATGAAAAAAACTGTATTACAATTTTAGGAGTATAAGAACGGAGAAAATGAAACTAAGAAAAAAAAATCCATGCAAAGGATATAAGAGGTATGTAATCATACATTTTCAAATACAGTATTGTCTTTTGAAATTCTGCATATCATATCTCTACTCCATAATAAAAATTAGTGAATAAGAAGTTTCGTGATAATAGTTTTCTGCAAGATAAGTTGTGTCAGTAGTCCCCTCATCAAAAAGAGAAAACATGTTCTGTTTCCAACGCTTATCTCCCATTTAAGCTCACCATCAGCTTTTGTTGGTGGAAGATCTAAACAGAACTGATATCTGTTGTTCAGTTTCACTACTAGAAAAAGGCCTATAGCTAATATGGACATTAATGGCGCACCATGCATGTGGTGCGCCACTGCTATATAGCAGTGGCGCACCACATACTGGTGCGCCATTAGTGTCCATATTACTAATGGCGCACCTTGTGTGTGGTGCGTCATTAATATCTTTGTCCTGGCCCCACACCCTTTCCTAAACTTATCAGTGGCGCACCATGGAAAGTGCGCCATTACTAGTTTTAACTAGCAATGGCGCACCACGTCCACGGTGCGCCACTACTAACATTTTTTCAGTTTTTTTAAACTACTAATAGCGCATCCTACGAGGTGCGCCATTAGTAACCCTGGTTACTAATGGCGCATTCTTTCTGGGTGCGCCATTGGTAACCTAGGAGGAGTATATATTTCTGACAGCCCACTTCACACTCACTTTCCCCCCACTTCATTCTCTCCACCACTTCACACTCACTAGTCTCGGCTGCCTCCTCCTCCTCACCTCATTTGCACCATATATTCACCCAAATTAAGTGGTTAAATTTCCTTTTTATGATAGGTAAATAAGGGGAAAGCTTTATTTATGTTCTAGATCTACTTTTTTCTCCCTCCAACACGTGTACACACTTTTTATGGCGTAGATCTACGTATGTTTGTGGCGTTGCATATGTTTGTGTTTGTAGGTATCGGTATTTAAAATGCGATAGTTGCCAATATTTTTCCGGAATGTTGATTCATTTCCGTTTCGGCGAGAATTTGGCACTATGTATTCTTTTTGGTCTTATTTTTAGGCAAAGTCATGCCAAAAAAAATTTGGTTCTAACATATCGTTTTGCTCTACCCCGCAGGCGACCATGGTCTGCACGATGACTGAAGGCATCGTGAATAGGTTTTTGAGGTCCGCGAAGGCCGAGATGCTTCAAAAGAACAAGACGGAGATAAGATGTTCGTGTCGAAGATGCAAGCTGAAGAGCCTTATGGACCCGGATTCCAGATAGGTACGGGACTACCTGCTCGTGCGTGGTTTCATGGATGGCTATCAGTGGCAAGGTGATGAAGATGATTATGAAGTCGTCCATGGAGGTCGGGCAAGAAAAAAGGAAGGGCTGCAAGACAATAGCGGCGAGGGAGGGCGAGAAGATGAAGAATCTCCAGGACATGATCACGAAGTAGATGCAGAAGATAGTCATCATGTAGAAGATGTCGGACATGATGATGAGGACGATCAATACAAAGGGCATGATCATGAAGATGAAGATGCCAGAGCAGACGAGGATGGACCATCGATGGGATGGGTGCAGGACCCTCATATTCGAGAGCTTCTTCTCAAGCAAACGGGTAACGCAAGAGCTGCCGCCCGAGAGAAAGCCAAGCTGGATCAGCTGGAGATAGACGCGGTTACACCATTCTATGAAGGATGCAGGCCCGAGGATACCCGCCTGAAAGTAACGCTCATGGCTCTGGAGATGAAGGTAAAACACAAAATGACCGACACATGCTTCGACGAGAACATGTCATTCTGGCACGAACGTCTTCCCATGGGGAACAAGTGCCCGAACAGTTTCGAGGAGGCGAAGAAAATCGTGTGTCCTCTGGATTTACCGCACGTGAAATACCATGTGTGCATGAACGATTGCATCATTTATCGGGACGAGCACGCCGAGTCTACCATATGTCCGGTGTGCGGCATCACTCGATACAAGAAGAGGAAGAAAGCTCCTCGAAAAGTGGTGTGGTACTTTCCAATCACTCCTCGTCTGTAGTGGTATTTCACGGACCCTAAGCAAGAAGAGCTCCTGCGTTGCCACGCGGATAGGGAGGAGAAGAAGCGAGAAGATGACGGAAATGATCCAGAGATAAATAAAAAAGACAAGAAGTTGAGTCACCCTAAGGATGCGAGCCAGTGGCAAGCATTGAACTTCGAACACCCAGAATTTGGGGACGATCCAAGGAACATCATGCTAGGCGCGAGCACCGATGGAGTCTGCCCGTTTGGCAGCCAGAGAAGCACACATAGCACCTGGCATGTGTTTGTGTGGATGTACAACCTTCCCCCCTGGATGTGCATGAAGAGGAAGTACATTCACATGAGTATGCTAATTGAAGGGCCGAAACAACCAGGGAACGACATCAATCTGTATTTGGGGCTCTTGAAAGAGGAGCTAGACACGCTGTGGAAAACACCAGCCAATACGTGGGACGCCGCAGCGAAACAATATTTCTTTATGAGAGCTGCACTGCTCACGACGGTGCACGACTATCTCGGTTACGGATATGTCGCGGGGCAGGTGGTCCACGGATTTTGTGCATGTGTCACGTGCATGGATGACACAACGTATCGCCAACTAGATAGAGATCCCGAGTCTTTGAAAACCGTGTTCATGGGACATCGAAGGTAGCTTCGCGACGATGACGCATGGAGAAAACTCAAGGATCTGTTCGATGGTGAAACCAAACCCCAAAGACCCCCACGTACGAGGAGAGGCAGGAAAATAGAGGAGCTGTTGAAAAATTGGAAAGACTGCCCACCACCGGGAAAGAAGCGAAAGGCGCCAGAGCCGCTTCTGAAGGTATGGAAAATGAGGTCATTTTTCTGGGACTTGCCGTACTGGAAGATCCTCCGTGTGCCTCACAGCCTTGATGTCATGCATATCACGAAGAACGTGTGGGAGGGTCTGCTTGGTACCCTGCTCAACATGCCAGAGAGGACCAAAGATGGGCCGAAAGCAAGGGCAGACTTGCAATTAATGGGCATCAGGGAGGAGCTTCACGCAAAACGCCCTAATGATGATCATGATGATGATGAGGCGAAGGACACGGAAAGTCAACGCAAAGGCAAAAAGGCCAAGAAGATTGAATATGACTTCCCTCCAGCGTGCTTCACTCTAAGTCAGAAGGAGATCGGTCAGTTTTTCACCTGCCTCGTAGGAGTAAAACTTCCTTATGGTTACGTGGGGAAGATAAGCAGATACCTAGAATCAGCGAAGCAGAAGTTCAGCGGGATGAAGTCTCACGACTGTCACGTGTTGATGACGTAGATACTTCCAGTTGCAATCCGTGGGATCATCGACGTGCACGTCCGTGAAACGCTATTTGGCCTATCCAACTTTTTCGATGTCATCTCTTGGAAGTCGGTTGGCGTGAGGCAACTCAGAAGGCTAAATCAAGAGATCGTCGTGATACTATGCGAGCTTGAGATGTACTCCCCGCCCGCATTCTTCGATGTTATGGTGTATCTGCTGGTCCATATCGTGGATGATATCATCCAACTCGGGCCGACGTTCCTGCACAACATGATGTTGTTCGAAAGGATGAATGGTGTCATCAAAGGATACGTTCGCAACAGGGCACGTCCAGATGGAAGCATAGCCCAGGGCTTTTTGACCGAAGAGTGCATCTCCTTCTGCACGAATTATCTAGGAATCGAGAACTCCGTTGGTCTACCCGTCGGTAGGCTCGCTGGATGGGGTCACCGCGAGGGTCATCGCGAAATGCATGTCAACTTCAAGTGTCGACTCGCCGACTTTGAAAGAGAAAACCTAGACGCGCTACAACACATAGACGTGGTCGATCCTTGGGTGGTAGAGCACAAAACCTTTATTGAGAAGACGTACAATGACCGAGGCCAACAGAGGACGGACGGAGATATAATCAAAGAGCACAACTCATATTTCACGCGTTGGTTCAAGGACAAGCTGCTGTCGTACCCTTTACACGAGGATTCTTCCACGGAAGAAAAACTCATATTCGCCTTGTCACAGGGCGCCGAGCACAACCTGATGACCTATGAGGCGTACGATATCAACGGGTACACATTCTACACCGAGGAAAAGGACATGAAGAGCGATTATCAGAATTCCGAGATAACGATGGTATCCTACACAGGTAATGACAAGGACAGATAGTACGGAAGGATCGAAGAGATCTGGGAGCTGAGCTACGTTGGAGAGAATGATCCGATGTTCCGTGTCAGATGGGCCAAGAGCGTCCTAAAAGAAGACCGGTATTTCACCACAATGGTTATACACGAAGCCAAATCGAAGACCGTGGGCGCAAACGTCACTGCAAAAAATGAGCCATGGGTACTGGCTTGCCAAGTGGACCAATGCTTCTTCATTACCAACCCATCAAAGCCCAGTCGTGTTGTCATGAGGAGAGGCTAAAGGAACATCATCGGAATAGATGGAGTCGCCAATGAGCAATACTTCGACAAGTACGGCGACCCGAAGATGGAAGATGACGACGACAATGAAGTAGCACACAACACAAGAAGAAGCAGGACCACCCTACCTAAAGGACGTCCGTTTAAGAGAAGAATTCAAGGGGTTCCGAGGCTAAATTATTCAACCGCAAGAAAGAAGGGCAAGAAGATCATTGTGAAAAGATAGCTAATTAAGATCGAGTCACGACGTGTCGGCCGCGTGTGTGTGTCAGTGGCAAGCTCAATCTTTGATGACTGTTATTTCACGTCACCTGATTTCAACCATGTCATGTAATTCTAAATCTTTGCACAATGTGATATCACCTCATAACATGATTTTTTTGTAAGTGCCTCTCCGTGAGCTTTATGGATGGGTTAGGTGTAAAACATGCTTTCCTCAGGCTACTCGTAAAACACATTAGCTCGTTTGGCTAAACAAGTGGAAATGAGTGATTGGCTCTTTTCATAGTTCTTAGTAAGAAAATAGATGAAGTAAATACAAAGTATACTAGATAGGCCGCGGAACTATTACATGCATGCAACTAAAAATAAAAAAAAGTTAGTAGTGGCGCACCAGGGGAAGGTGCGTCGTTGCTAGCACCTTACTTATGGCGCACCACTAGAAGGTGCGCCATTGCTATCACCTTACTTATGGCGCACCACTAGAAGGTGTGCCATTGCTATCACCTTACTTATGGCGCACCCCTAAATGGTGCACCATTGCTAACCCTCCCCCACTATACCAATTCATTCCCCCTCCCTTAACTATCCCACAGCGCACCCGTCGTTTCTCCCCCCACCTCTCCTCGATCTCCTCCTCCTCCTCCTCCAGTGACTGCGCCGACGGTGACTCCTCCTCCTCCTCCACGAGGACTGCCCACCGGGGACTCCCTCCTCCTCCTCCACGGGGACTCCCTCCTCCCTCCATAGTAGCGGCCCCTCAGCGGCAGCGGCCCCCTCAACGGCGGCGGCCCCCTCAAGAGCAGCTCCAGCCGCCGGCGCCGCCCCTGTCATGGAGCACAACTGCTCCCGCTGCGCCGGATCTAGGTACAGACCCATGAGACGTCTCCTTTCTCCCCTGCCTTCGCAAGAACAGGAAAAACAGCAAGATCTAGGGTTTAATTACCTCTGATTTCTCATGCGATTTGTTGTTCTTTTTGGTACAAAGCTGCGATTAATTTCACCAAAATCTAGCAATTGGATCCAGTGTCTGACATTAGTAGGAAGTTGCAAGTGTATTAGTGGAAAGTTTAGAGTGTTCAGTTGAATTTTGGTGCTGGTTTGGTGAGAAATTGGGGTTCGGGTTAATTATTCTAAACATGTTCAATAATGGCTCATATAGGTTTGCTCTTTATTATCTTCTTGCTTTATGATTTTATCCAGTTTGTACATTCATTTTAGAACAAACAGTTAGGACTTATATACCAAAACATTTTAATATGTATTAAAGTTGCACTGCCAGCCTATGAAACGAGACAAGCACTCACGCAAGTAAATCACAGTAACGAAAGTACAAACCGCAAGCTTCTAGCAGAACAATTCTGCTGGATGTGGTGTTAGGAGAAAACATAGGTAACACGAAATTTCTTGTTTCAAACAGTCAATTCATGATTCAGATGTATACTTAGTAGGTTATAGCTACCACATAGGCACACACAAAACAATATATCTGTCATCTAAAGCAAAAGAAACTAGTCTAGGATCAAGACATTAATCTAACAACTCTACTCTAGGATTAATAAATTAAGACCCAATGTATTCCTTCACTGCTGCTAGTGCAAGCACTCAACTAACACAACAGTGCTGCAATTATATGCAAACCCTACAGCACTAGAAATTGGGTTCAGTTCCAAAGCGTACAAACCTTTAAGGTTTTTATTTTTATCAACAAACCATTAAGGTTTTGAATACCTGTATTATTGCTTTATGATTCCGGTCAATTTTGGTGCTTGTAGAATCAAGTGTATTAGCAGGAAGTAGTGCAAATTGAAACTCCTAGATGCATTTTTACAGTGACGGACAATTATTGAACATGTCCATCCAATAAAATGATGGTCACTCCTGACTAGCTTTCCATGGCATTCATAGTGCCTAACTTCTTCAGAGAAATGGCGAGTCACGGACATAAGTCAGGGCCTTAGCAAAACAACAATTTAAGATTCCGTTCGATTTGGTTGTGATTAGATGATTATGATACTATGCCATTGTCACTTACTTGTCTGGGGCTATGATAGCCTCTGATTTTGATTATCACTGTCACTTGAGGATATTAAAAACAAGAACATTTGCTAGGAAATAACATGTCCAAATGGCACACTAAGCATATTTTCTCTTATTTGCCACTAACCATCTATGGATTGGTCTGAACTCATCAATGTGTGTACCTTTCTGGAATCCTATATGAGCTTGATGGAACCGCTGACTCATATTTGTTACCCCTTTCTCCTGAAACGTAGATTAATTTCCGTTTCGGTTGAGAATTGGGCACTCCTAGGTCAAGAAAATTAGCAAAGTCATGCCCAATTTTCTTGACCTAGAAGGTGCCTGATTCTCAACCGAAACAAAATCCTTATACTTTCTTGAAAACAGAGCTTATTTCTTTTTAATTCTTATGCTTACTTTTTATGTGAGTAAAATGGGTCCAAAATAATCTATTCAAATGTTAGATTACATGACATTATCAATACTACCACACTACTGGATTAGTGTTATCTTGTTATACTAGCACATTATTTTTGTTTTCTTTTTCTTCACTAAAAGGGCTCTACAAATGAAATACTTACTATTACTACTTTTTGGTATGGATACGTTTGAACTTCTCGTGTGTCATGTTTTGCGATCCTACGGAGTAAAAGAAAAGTAAGATTGGAGACGGTGGAATTATAGTTGGTGATAATTCAACCCCGTGCAATAACTCTAGTATCCTTTTTTCCTATTTGGAGCGAACATGTCCAACAACGATCAGGTCGGCGGTTCGGGCAAGCCATTCTGGGAGTTGTCCCAGGAGCTGGAGGAAGAACCTCACCGCTATGAGGACGCCGTGGAAGACACCGATCACGACTACACAACCCCTAGTGGCGTCGGGGATGACACCAGTGATGGTGCCTCCGGGGATGCCACCACTGATGATGGCAGCGAAAGCACAGATGGCAGCCAACCGAAGAAGCAACGGAAGGACCGGCGCCCGAACGTGCTCGGCACCGCCAGGGAGGAATTTACTGAAGTGTCCTCCAGTGGGCATCCAACGGCGCCCAAAGAATTAGTCGGTGGGTACGCGGGACAACTCGGGTGCATTCTCCGGAGCACCGTCTCGATCAACACCGAGAACCTAAGGCATCAAGGCTGAGCGAATTTGCGCAACCTCCTCTTCACGAAGCTGCACGAACGATACAAGTTCCCCAGTGACATCGCAAACACATGCCTCGCAGGGAATAAAGTGAACAGTGCCGCCCTCACGAAGATGAGCACGACCCTAGCTACTTGGAGAGCCTCGGTGAAGAGAAGGATTCTAAGAGGTGATAGTTATGAGGAGATCAAGGAGACAAATCCTTCGATCAGCGAAGCTGACTACCAGGAGTTCAAGATCAAGTGCGAGAGCAACGCATCCGTGGAATCAAGTCAGTGGGGGAAAGATATGTGGGACTTGAACTTAGGGGTCCGCAAACTCGGTCCCGGCGGTTACAGAGTGGCGGAACCTAAATGGGACAAGGAGGACGCGGAGCGTGCCGAGCAAGGCCTACCACCCCTCTTCGATAAATACCCTGAAAAGCAGACCAGGAACTATGTTAGGGCCCGATACAAGGTGGACCCGGTAACAAAAGAGCTTACCACGGATCTGAAGGTGAAGGAGCTTGAGCGTGTTCTGGTAAGGAATACACCCCTACGTAATTAGCTCCATATGGTTGCATTCTAATTAATGAAGCCAAATTTCTAAATGGTTCACGTTCCTTCTGCAGGAAACTGAAAGTAGTAGCGCAGGGTCACCGAGCTCCCCGTCTGCCCCTTGGGACAACACTTTAAATAGGGCGTTGAACATAATGAAACACAAGGATAAGCTCAGTAAGCCGTCATCAGCTGGTCGTGTAGCCGGCGAAGGCTTGTCCACGAAATGGTCGGAATACTATAAGGCTGGGTGAAAGGACAGAAAGACCATCTCGGAAAGCCAGGAGCGCGAGGTTAAAGAACTCAAGGCACAAGTGGCGCGGATTCTGGAGATAGTCCAAGAGCAAGTGTGAGACCAACTTGGAGCGACGATCACCGCCATTATGCCTTCCTTGCTTGAGGGGCTAAGGGGGTGGATTGTTAGCGGCCAACAGGGGACGCCCCCGATTCCCAGCTTCATGGGCAGCAACTCGCATAACGCATCGGCATCGGTGTCTCCGGCGGAGGAGGCATTGCAGGTGCCTCCGGCGTCGGCGCCGGTATTGGAGGTTAATGCACCTGTGTGTCGGAAGAATACGCCGGCCGGCACCTCCGGATCAAGCGCCCCCTCCGTCACTTGCACACCCTCCGTTGGCTGTGCCTCGACATTAGCCGAGCTCGACGCCATCACGGTAACTATAAGCCTCGGCCGATGACTCCATCTCCTTGCCTTTTTGACTCGGCATCCCTGACGCCCTACATGTTTTCGCAGGGCGCCGCCAACGTTCCATGTACTCTCCTGCACTTCGTGGACGGTGAGTTGATCGATGTCGCCAAGGCCAAAATCGTTGAACCGGACAACTGCCTGTTCCACGGTAATCCGATGGCACCCACCGTGTATAGGGTTCAACTAGTTCGGGTGCTGCGGGGTTGCGACGACTTGTTACCTCCATATCGACCCGCTGGGAACGACGAAGATGATGTGATGACCCTCAGCAGCTGCTTAAAATGGTCCATGCTTTGGCCGAAGAGCCAGATTAGTTTGGGGGCGGGGGACACCACCCCACAGACAACACCGTCAGTCGTGCCGCGCCAAGCCATGGCAAGACCGCCGCAACGGTACCGCCGTCAGCTAATCCGGACATGCATATGGCACACGATCCGGATGACGACGATGATACAATTTCCAACGTCGATAAATACATGAACGAACATGGGTACGGTGACGATGACGACTTGTTCGGGCCTCCTTCTCAAGAACCCAACCCTGCAAAAGACGATGGCGATCTAGCTGGTACCGCGGAGAAACCCAATTTCAATAGGCGTCGGCTGTTGATACGTCCATTTTGCATCATACTTTCATGTTGATATTTATTGCTTCTTGGTCTATTATATTACTTTTGGTACCATATTTATGCCTTTTCTCTCTTATTTTGCAAGGATTATTTGAAGAGGGAGAATTCAGGTAGCTGGAATTCTGGACTAGAAAAGGAGCAAATCCTAGTCCACTATTCTGCACATCTCCAAATGCCCTGAAAATTTACGTGGATTTTTTCCGGAATATATTAAAAATACTGGGCGAAAGAACTACCGGAGGGGGGCCACCAGGGCCCCACAAGCTTGCCCACCGCCACCACCCCCCTGGTGGCGCAGGGCAGGCTTGTGGGCTGCCTAAAGGCCCACTAGACCCCCTCTTTTGCTATATGAAGCGTCCTGGTCTGGAAAAAATCATTAAGGGGCTTTTTCGTGGTTTCGCCACCGCCACGAGGCGGAACTTGAGCAGATCCAATGTAGAGCTCTGGCAGGACGATCCTGCTGGGGAAACTTCCCTCCCGGAGGGGGAAATCGTCGCCATCGTCATCACTAACACTCCTCTCGTCGAAGGGGAGGCATCTTCATCAACATCTTCATCAGCACCATCTCCTCTCCAATCCCTAGTTCATCTCTTGTAATCAATCTTCGTCTCACGACTTCGATTGGTACTTGTAAGGTTGCTAGTAGTGTTGATTACTCTTTGTAGTTGATGCTAGTTGGATTATTTGGTGGAAGAGTTTATGTTCAGATCCTCGATGCTATTCATTACACCTCTGGTCATGATTATGATTATGTCTTGTGAGTAGTTACTTTTGTTCCTGAGGACATGGGATAAGCCATGCTGATAATAGTCATGTGAATTTGATATTCGTTCAGTATTTTGATATGATGTATGTTGTCTTTTCCTCTAGTGGTGTTATGTGAACGTCGACTACATAACACTTCACCATATTTGGGCCTAGAGGAAGGCATTGGGAAGTAGTAAGTAGATGATGGGTTGCTGGAGTGACAGAAGCTTAAACCCAAGTCTATGTGTTGCTTCGTGAGGGGCTGATTTGGATCCACTAGTTTAATGCTATGGTTAGACTTTGTCTTAATTCTTATTTTGTAGTTGCGGATGCTTGCGAGAGAGGTTAATCATAAGTGGGATGCTTGTCCAAGTAAGGGCAGTACCCAAGCGCCGGTCCACCCACATATAAAACTATCAAAGTAACGAACACGAATCATATGAACATGATGAAACTAGCATGACAGAAATTCCCGTGTGTCCTCGGGAGCGTTTTTCCTCCTATAAGACTTTGTTCAGGCTTGTCCCTTGCTACAAAAGGGATTGGGCCACTTGCTGCACCGTTGCTACTACTTGTTACTTGTTACTCTTTGCTTGCTACGTGTCACCTCGCTACACAATCACCTATTACCGCTACTTTCAGTGCTTGCAGTTATTACCTTGCTGAAATCCGTTTATCAGAGCCTTCTGCTCCTCGTTGGGTTCGACACTCTTACTTATTAAAAGGACTACGATTGATCCCCTATACTTGTGGGTCATCAGCTGTTTAGTTCTCAGGAGACGCCTCCAGCTCCCGCCTTCACCGAGACTCAAATAGCCGAGGTGCAAAATATTATCAGCCCCAACACACTCAAGAAGGTGGTCTCTGAGCAGAACTCGATCCCATTACAGCAGAAGAAGCAGAAGGGACGAAAAAGAAAAACTAACAAGGGTGCGAGCCAGCCGGCACCGAGTACGATCCGTGATCAGGACGGGCCACCAATATCTAAGGATATTGAGAGGAACGTGCATGTGGCAGGTAGGCCGATGCTACCGACTAATATGCTCAATGTTGCAACCAGTGCTATGCGGAGTCTGCATGACGTTGTTCTTTATTTGGAGAAGCGGCGTCTCTCCGAGAATGATGGGCATACCTGGTTTTCGTGGGCAAGGTGCCAGAGGTCAAGGGCTTTGTCGATAGCAACATCGGGCGTATGATCGTCCTGCGGTTTGATGACATCTTCGCTATGCTTAAACTTTATCCGCTTCACTACACCTTCATTCGGCTATTTTCACTCAGTATGGAGATGCGGATCATTAGAGACAAGACCCCGGACATCGTGATAGTCGACCCCTTCTACATGCGTGACAAGCTCTTGGATGGTGCTGGGGACCGGCAAGTCGCGAGTTCATACCTCGAAGGCGTCATTCTGGCGAACGCAGATAAGGATAACTTCCTCGTGCCTTACTTTTTTGAGTAAGTCATCCCCTCATCGCCCTGTAACATATGATTTCTTAGATTTCAATCGTTCTTTTTTCCTAACATTCTGTGTTTTGTGCAGTGACACACATTGCACACTCATCCTCTTAAGCCCGAAATATTCCATGGCCACGTATTTCGACTCGGACTGTCAGTCGAAGAAAGACTACACAAATATCAAGAAAGTTCTTGATGATGTCCTCCCCGGCTACGCCAAATCTGGAGGCACCTTCAGGAGGCCAATTCTTAGGTATGGCAAGCACGTGTTCTCCCACGTAACGACGTTCCCCTGCGTCAAGAAACCGCGTGGCAGTCAGAAGGATGCCTACTATGCCCTCCATCACATGCGAGCGATCGTACGGGACCAATATCACCGTATGCTACCAAATGAGCTCAAACATTGGGCCGCACGCTTGTCGGCAATCCAGGACGAGGACATCAGACAAGAATTCTTTCGCATCCTGTCGGAGTTGGTGGAAATCATCTATCAAGATGTCCTTGCTAGATCGGGGCAGTTCTACCTAAACTGTTAATACGTCTCCATCGTATCTACTTTTCCAAACCATTTTGCCCTTGTTTTGGACTCTAATTTGCATGATTTGAATGGAACTAACCCGGACTGACGCTGTTTTCAACAGAATAGCCATGGTGTTGTTTTTGTGCAGAAATGAAAGTTCTCGGGATGTCCTGAAAATTTACGGAGAATATTTCTGGAAAATATGAAAAATACTTGCGTAAAGATCCACCGGAGGGGACGGGCCAGTGGGCCACAAGCCCTGTAGCCGCGGCCTCCCCCCTGGTCGCGGCTACCAGGCTTGTGGGGCCCACGTGGCTCTACCGCCCCCAATTCCAGTGCTATTCATTCCCTTTCGTCCCGGAAAAATCAGGAGAGAAGAGTTCATCGTGTTTCACGATCCAGAGGCGCCGCCACATCCCGTTCTTGCCTTGGAGGGAAGATCTGTAATCCGTTTTGGGCTCTGGATCAAGGAGATCGTCGCCATCGTCATCATTAACCTTCTTCCCTCTCCAATTCCATGAAGCTCTTCATCATTCGTAAGTAATGTATTCATAGGCTCGCTGGGCGGTGATGAGTAGGATGGGATCTATCATGTAATCGAGTTAGTTTTGACGGGGATTGATCCCTAGTATCCACTATGTTCTGAGATTGATGTTGCTACTACTTTCCCATGCTTAATGCTTGTCACTAGGGCCCGAGTGCCATGAATTCAGATCTGAAATTATTATGTTGTCACCAATATGTGTGTGTTTTAGATCCGATCTTGCAAGTTGTAGTTACCTACTATGTGTTATGATCCGGCAACCCTGGAGTGACAATAACCGGAACCACTCCCGGTGATGACCATAGTTTGAGGACTTCATGTGTTCACCAAGTGCTCATGCGCTGGTCCGGTTCTTTATTAAAAGGAGAACCATAATATCCCGTAGTATCCATTTGGACCCTGCTGCCATGGGAGGGGTGGACAATAGATGTCATGCAAGTTCTTTTCCCTAAGCACGTATGACTACACACGGAATGCATGCCTAGATCACATTGACGAACGGGAGATAGTCACATATCTCTCCGTGTTATAACTGTTGCATGATGAATGTCGTCCAACAAATCACCGATCCATTGCCTACGAGTTTGTCCCACTGCTACTGTTGCTACTACTGTTACTTGCTTTGTCCTGCTGCTGCTGCCACTACTGTTGCTACTACTGTTGCTTGCTATTGCTGTTACTTGCTACTGTTGCTACTTGCTACTGCTGTCACTACTGTTGTTCCTTGCCACTGATGTTACTCATTACCGTGCTACTACCTGCTACAATACTTTACTCGCGGCATTGATACTTCAGTTAGGAATAATTTGCCGTCAACAAATTCTTTCCTAGCACCGTTGTTATCATACTACTTTCTGCTTATACCCTGCTTGTAGATAATAATCTTTCATGTGTGGTTGAGCCGACAACTCAACTGCTAATACTGGAGAATATCCTTTCACTCCCATCGTGTCGAACCAACAAATTTGGGTTGAATACTCTACCCTCGAAAAATGCCGCGATCCCACACGCTGGTGGGCCATTGCAAGACAATTGCTAATTGTTGAGCAATTGGAAGCAGCTCTTTTCTGGTGCCGTTGCCGGGGAGGATAGCTATTTTCTCTGAGTCACTTGGGATTTATATCTGCTGATCACTATGAAGAATCTAAAAGATCCAAGAACGAAAGTCTTGCCCTCAACTACGAGGGGAGGTAAGGACCTGCCATCTAGCTCTGCACTTGAGTCACCTTCAGTTATGAGTAAGTTTGCGACACCACCTCCTGCTAGAAATCTTGATATGTCACTTGTGCTAGATGATGCTAGAGATGCTAGTGCTATTGATGATGCTTATGATGTTACTATGCCTGATACTGCTAGAGATGTTATGCCTGATACTGCTAGAGATGCTATGCCTGATACTGCTTTGCCTGATGATGCTAGAGATACTATTTTTCCTGATGATGCTATGCTTGATACTGCTAGAGATACTACTTTGCCTGATATGCCACTAGGGGTATTCCTTTATGCTCATATTGCTAGAGTTACTGCCAATGCTCGTGATGCTTCTGAAACTGCCGATATTATTGAGATAGAACCTGCTTTTGCTCCTACTAGATCTAGCTCTCCTAGATATGTATTGCCTGATATACCTGAGGTTATGTTATGGGGGGAGAGATAGCTGAGGATTTTCTTGCGTGTAAGGATGCCTATGACGCTGAGAAATTACTTCTCAAGTGGAAGGAAAAATCTCTGAAAGCTAGGATGAAATACGACCCAAAGTTTCCCACTTCACCTATCTTTATCACCGATGAGGATTATGAATTCTCTGTCGACCCTGAGATAATCTCTCTAGCCGAATCTAATCCTTTCCACGGTTATGAGTCTGAGACGGTCGTAGCCCATCTTACCTAACTACACGATATAGCCACCCTTTTCACTAGTGAGGAGAAGATCCGCTACTACTATATCCTTAAGTTGTTTCCTTTCTCTCTAAAGGATGACGCTAATGCCTGGTTCACTTCTCTTGCTCCTGGATGTGTCAGTAGTCCCCAGGATATGGTCTATTACTTCTGTGAGAAATATTTCCCTGCCCATAAGAAGCAAGCTACCTTGTAGGAAATATACAACTTTTCTCAACTCAAAGAAGAGAGTCTCCCACAAGCTTGGGGGAGGCTCATCCAGCTACAGAATACTTTGCGTGATCACCCTCTTAAGAAGAACGAGATACTTGATATCTTCTATAACGTACTGACCGATGCTTCTAGAGACCACCTAGATAGTTGTGTCGGTTGTGTTTTTAGGGAACGAACTGTAGAACAAGCTGAGATCCTACTGAATAACATCTTGATCAACGATAATGCTTGGACTATTCCCGAACCACCTCCTAAGCCAACTCCTAAGAAAAGAGGTATGCTATTCCTCAGTCCCGAAGATATGCAAGAAGCCAAGAAATCTATGCAAGAGAAAGGCATTAGATCTGAAGAAGTCAAAAATCTACCGCCTATCGAAGAGATCCATGGTCTCGATAACTCGATACAAGTAGTAGAGGTGAATTCTCTGCGTAGATTCAATGAGAGTGATATTCCTTTTGACAAACCTGCTATCCTATGCTTTGATGAATTTGACAACTTTGTTGCCAAACAACAGAGTTTCAATGATTATGTTAGCAGACAATTGGAACAAAGTACTCGTATGCTTAGTCATTTAAGTGCTTGTGTAGACAGAAATGTCAATGATCTGAAGCTTCTGAGTAAACATGCCTCTATGATTACTACTCAGGTATAAAAAGTACTTAAATCTTAGAATGACTTGCTCAATGAATTAAATGACAACTCTGTCAGAGTCATTACTAGAGGAGGCAAAATGACTCAGGAACCTTTGTATCCTAAAGGCCATCCTAAGAGAATTGATCAAGATTCTCAAGGAATTAATGCTGGTACACCCAGTCATCCTAAGAATAAGAAGAAGGATGACAGAAACCTACATGTCAGTTCACCAAATACTGTCACACCTGAAGAACTAAATGATATATCTGCATCTGATGCGGAAACACAATCTGGTGATGAACATGAACCTGGTGACAATATGGACAGCGATGTTCATAATAATGCTCAACCTAGCAATGAGAAGGATGTGGAGATTGAACCTACGGTTAATCCTGATAACCCACAACCTAAGAGATACGATAAGAATGACTTCACTGCTAGGAAGCATGGTAAAGAAAGGGAGCCATGGGTTCAGAGACCCATGCCCTTTCCTCCTAAGCCATCCAAGAAAAAGGATAATGAGGATTTTGAGCGCTTTAATGAAATGTTGAGACCCGTCTTTCTGCAGATGCGGTTAATTGATATGCTCAAAATATCTCCATATTCCAAGTACATGAAAGATATCGTGACCAATAAACGGAAGATACCAGATCTTGAGATCTCCACCATGCTTGCCAATTACACTTTCAAAGGTGGAACTCCTAAGAAACTTGGTGATCCCGGAGTGCCCACTATACCTTGCTCCATTAAATGAAACTACGTAAGAACTGCCTTATGTGACCTTAGAGCCGGTGTTAGTGTTATGCCTCTCTCTCTTTATCGCAGACTTGAACTGGATAAGTTGACACCCACTAAAATTTCTCTGCAAATGGCTGACAAATCAAGTGCTTTCCCTGTCGACATTTGCGAGGATGTGCCTGTCGTGGTTGCTAACATTACTATCTTAACAGACTTTGTTATCTTGGATATTACCGAGGACGATGCCATGGTTGTCATCCTCGGAAGACCCTTTTTAAACACTCCAGGGGCTGTTATAGATTGCAGCAAAGGCAATGTCACTTTCCATGTCAACGGTAATGAGCATACAGTGCACTTTCCGAAGAAACGAGATCAAGTACATTGCATCAATGCTATCGAAAAAAATTCATCGATTCTTATTGGGAGCTTTGAATACTCTATTCCTCGTGTTAAGATGAAGTATGATTTGTTTGTTGGGGAGATTCATATCCCCATTGAGGTGACTTAGTGGCTATTCGACAATTCTCCATTTCCTTTTGCGATTTGAAAAAGTTTTGTCATGAGGTTTTGATCAACCCCATTGACGGATTTCTTTCGATGACCATGAAATGGATGAATCAAAGAGTCACATACCTCTGTTTTAAGCATTCACTTTTTGTTGCTTAGAAGGAAAATCATAGATTTGGTTTAGTTTTTCCTGTTTTCTGTTTTAGCGTCCCGGAGAAAAGTACCCCAAAAATAAAAGTTCTCCGATGGTCCTGAAAATCAGATGTGATTTTTTCTGGATTTTTTGAAAAATACTGGGACTGAGAGCTGGCCTGGGGGCCACAACAGTGGGCTACAAGCCCTGTAGCCGTGGCCTCCCCCCTGGTCGCGGCTACCAAGCTTGTGGGGCCCACAGGGACCCCCTCCACTCATTCCAGCTCCCATCCTCTTCTTCTACCTCTAGAAAAAATCGTTTCACAGCTCAAACCCGTGTTCTTGCTCATTTGGCTGTGATTTTCGATCACCTTGCTCAAAGCACCATCCTCCGAACCATTTTGGGGAAATTACTCCTTGGTAAGTGACTCCTCCATTGGTCCAATTAGTTTCTACTCTAGTGCTTTATCCTTCGCGTATTCTTGCTACCTTGGTGACCCTGTTCTTGAGCTTGAAATGTTATTTTAGCTGGTCCCAAGTAGTTTTAACGTGTGATACTGTCTCTAGGCACTAGTAGGAGTAGTTGCTACAAGGTGTGGTTGGTCTTTATTCACTTTTCTCTTGAACTTCAAAAATTTCAGGAAAAAGAAATTATGTTGAGGAGGAAGTTTCATGGTGGTTCCTTAAGTAAGAAGGGTCCCCGTCTTTCTATTCGGGAGCCTGATCCTTGTCAACTATGGGACGCACCGGCACAACCATGTGAATGGCCTTTCGATGAGTTCATGATCGAAGTAGGCTTCAAGGATGAGTTTGATACACTTGTCCGCAATGCCGGGTTAGAAGAATTCCTCTCAGATAAATGTGAACAGTATGTTATGCTCACTGCCTCTTTCGTGCGTAGATTTAAATTTTCAGTTGGCCATGACGCATCCATATTGTTTGATCTGTATGATAAATACTACACCATGCATTTGGAGAATTTCAATAGGATTTGCAAGATACCCGATGGGGGTAGTCTTAAAGATCCTGCTAAGTCTTCGGTTAGATATTTTGTCTCTAGTATAACTGTTGGAGAAACTAGAGACATCACGCAAGCTACCATAGGAAGCATTCATTTCCCTGCCTTGCACTACTTTGCCCTCTTCATAGGTAGATGCATTAACGGCAAGGTTGAACATTGTCACCTATGTGCATCCGACCTTAGTATCCTTTAGAGCGCAGTAACAGGTGACAGGAGCTTCAACATGGGAGCTATAATAGCAAGGAGGCTGAATAATAATGCCATTGATGGGGATTTCTTTGGTGGGATTTATGCTACGCGCTTAGCAAATTTTCTTGGAGTACCCATCCGTTCAGGAGATCCCCCTCTCCGTAAAGCCTACCTTGATTGTGTCGCTCTGACACGCTATCAGTTTCTCAAGAGGGATGAGGAATCCCTCGTTTACCGGTTTCTATTTAACCGGCAGCGTGCTTTTCATATTACGCTTCTTGCTCCTGCCTTCTTTGACTTTCAGGTTAAACGAAGATATTACATAACCATTGGAGAAGCAGAGGAGTATGAGAGGGAGGCTGAGGCTTCTCGTCTCCGCGAAGCAGCCATTCATGCAGTGGCTTGCTGCTAGCTATGCCTCTAGGGATTTCCTTGGCAAATATGCAAAGGATTCCCCCGCGGCCTTGGAGCCTTGCGTTGGTGTTCCCTTGAAGAGGAAAGGGTGATGTAGCACAGCGGCGGTAAGTATTTCCCTCAGTTTGAGAACCAAGATATCAATGTTGTAGGAGGATCGCGTCAAGTCACAAGTACCTCCACAAACACAAAGAGCTTGCACCCAACGCTATGAAGGGGTTGTCAATCCCTTATAGATTGTTTGCAAAGTGAGAACTGAAAGCAAAACGTAAACAAAGCAAAGTAAAAGTAAAAGCTGAGATGATAATTGTGAGTAGACCCAGGGGCCGTATTGTTCACTAGTGGCTTCTCCTATGAAAGCAAGTAGACACAGGGTTAACGAATTACTGTCGAGCAATTGATAGAACCGTGCAAAGTCATGACGTTATCTATGGCAATGATCATACATATAGGCATCTCGTCCAAAACAAGTAGACCGATACTTTCTGCATCTACTACTATTACTCCACACGTCGACCGCTATCCAGCATGCATCTAGTGTATTGAGTTCATAAGAACAGAGTAATGCCTTAAGCAAGATGACATGATGTAGATGGACAATCTCAAATCTATGATGAAAGCCCATCTTGTTACCCTTGATGGCAACAACACGATGCGTGCCTTGCTGCCCCTTCTGTCACTGGGAAAGGTCACCGCACGGTATGAACCAAAAACCAAGCACTTCTCCCATTGCAAGAATCATAGATCTAGTTGGCCAAACAAAACCCAAGACTCGGAGAGACTTACAAGGATATCAAATCATGCATATAAGAAATCAGCAAAGACTCAAATATAATTCATAGATAATCTAATCACAAATCCACGATTCATCAGATCTCGGCAAACACACCGCCAAAGAGGATTACATCGGATAGATCTCCATGAAGATCATGGAGAAGTTTGTATTGAAGATCCAAGAGAGAGAAGAAGCCATCTAGCTACTAACTACGGACCCGTAGGTCTGAAGTAGACTACTCACGAGTCATTGGAGAGGCAATGATGTTGATGTAGAAGCCCTCCAGCTCCAAAGTCCCCTCCGGCAGGGCACCGGGAAGGGTCTCCAGATGAGATCTCGCGGAAATGGAAGCTTGCGGCGGTGAAAAAGTGGTTTCATGGACGCCCCTATTTGTTCTAGGATTTTAGGGAATATATAGGCCAAAGAGCTAGGGCAGGGGACCTCCAGTGAGGCCACAAGCATGGTAGCCGCGGGCCCCCCTGGCCGCGGCTACAGGGATTGTGGGCTCCCTGTGGGCCTCCTGCCTTGGCCCTCAAGTCCCCCGATCTTCTTCTATTCTGGAAAAATTCATTTCGGGGATTTTATTCTGTTTGGACTCTGTTCCAAAATCAGATCTGAAAAGAGTCAAAAATACAGAAAAAACAGGAACTGGCACTTGGCACTGAATTAATTAGTTAGTCCCAAAAAAGATATAAAAGGTATATAAAACATCCAAAGTTGACAAGATAACAACATGAAACCATCAAAAATTATAGATACGTTTGAGACGTATCAAGCATCCCCAAGCTTAACTCCTGCTCGTCCTCGAGTAGGGAAGTGATAATGAATGAATTTTTGATGCTTTCATGCTACCTAGCATAGATGTCCTTTGTAACTCCTCTTATGTGGCATGAATGTTCAGATCCGTTAGATTCAAAACAATAGTTTGCTATTGACGTGGAGACAATAATACTTCAAGCAAACTAGCAAGGTAATCATGAACTTTCAAAATAACAAGGCCAAAAGAAAGTTATCCCTACAAAATCATATAGTCTGGCTATGCTCTATCATCCTTGCACAACGAATTTAAATCATGCACAACCTCGGTATTGGCCAAGTAATTGTTTTCACACCTTTACTTTCTCAAACTTTTTCAACTCTCACGCAATACATGAGCGTGAGCCATGGTTTTAGCACTATAAGTGGAATGGAGTGTGGTGGAGGTTGCAAGGCAAACAAGGAGAAGATGGTCACATTGACTAGGCATATCAATGAGCTATGGAGATGCTCATCAATAGATATCAATGTGAATGAGTAGGGATTGCCATACAAATGATGCACTAGAGCTAAGAGCATGTGAAAGCTCTTAAAGAAAACTAGTGGGTGTGCATCCAACTTGCTTGCTCACGAAGACCTAAGGCAATTTTGAGGAAGCCCATCATTGGAATATACAAGCCAAGTTATATAATGAAACTTTCCCAATAGCTATATGGTGGTGAAAAAACGAGAGACTCTCAATTATGAAGATCATGGTGCTTAATATGAAGCACAAGTGTGGAAAGGAGATAGTAGCATTGTCCCTTCTCTGTTTTTCTCTCATTTTTCTGGTGGGCTCTTTGGCCTCTTTTTTTATATATTTTTTATTTTGGTGGGCATCTTTGGCCTATTTTTGTAAATGGGCTTTGCTGGCCTCTTTTATTTCCTCACATGGGACAATGCTCCATCAATGATGATCATCACACTTACAACTCAAAACTTAGAGCAATGATGACTCTATATGGAATGCCTTCGGTAGTGTACCGTGACAATGATCTAGCATGTCATAGACATCAATGGAAACATCATGCTAGCTATCTTATGATCATGAAATGGCAATGTAGAAGTGGTGGCACATGTTATGGTGGTAGTTGCATGGCAATATATCTCGGAATGGCTTTGAAAAAGCCATAGTAGGTAGGTATGGAGGCTGTTTTGAGGGAGGCTAATGGTGCTTTTATGCACCGGCGAAAGTTGCACGGCATTAAAGAAGATAGTGATGGTGGAAGGTGAAAGTGCATCTAAACCATGGACTCAACATTAGTCATGATGAACTCATATACTTGTTGCAAAAGTTTTAGTAGTAATCGAAACAAAGCATTCAACGCATACTCCTAGGGGAAGGGTTGGTAGGTATAAACCATCGCGCGATCCCGACCGCCACACAAAGGATGACAATCAATAAACTAATCATGCTCATACTTCATCACATAGCGGTTCACCATACGTGCATTCTACGGGAATCACTAACTTCAACACAAGTATTTCTAGATCCACAACGCCTTACTAGTATAACTTCAATATTACCACAACTCAAAACTAATTGAGATGAATCAAACTTCTCTAACTACTCAATGCACATGAAGGTGGAAGTTTTCATATCCCTTTGGATAACTACCCCTTTTGAGACTACTTTCATAGCTTAGATCAACTACCACGCCACGCGCTTCCTTTCTCTAAAAGATAGAAGTGAAACACATAGAGCCAAATCAACTAGCTCAAAAGATATAAGTGAAACACATGTGAGCTGAATTGCCTAACCAAAGGATATAAGTGAAGCTCGACAAAATCACGGTGAGTGCATGTCTCTCTCTCTAGGTGTGCAGAAAGGAAGATTGTGACACAAGAAAAATAAAAGACTCCTACGATACAAGATGCTCCAAGCAAAACACATAACATTTGGTGAATAAAAATATAGCCCCAAGTAATGTTACCGATGGATTGAAGACGAAAGAGGGGATGCCTTCCCGGAGCATCCCCAAGCTTAGGCTTTTTCGGCATCTTTGAATCAACTTGGGGTGCCTTGGGCATACCCAAGCTTGATCTCTTTCCACTCTTTATCTCTTTCTCCATAAGAACTTCACCCAAAACTTGAAAACTTCACAACACGAAACTTAAACAGAAACTTGTGATATCATTAGTATAAGAAAGCAAATCATCACTTCCTTAGGTACTGTAGCAAACTTAAATTCTACTTATTTTGATGTTGGGTTACTGTATTTTCAATATTCCATGGCTAATACCCCCGATACTATCCATTGTTTCATCAAAATAAGCAACCAACTCAACAAAAACAGAATCTGTTAACAGCAGACCAGTCTGTAGCAATTTGTATACTTCCTATACTTCTGGTACTTCAAAAATTCTGAAAAATTACAACAGTCTGAATAATTTGCGTAGAAATCAGCAGAAAAAAGAATCAACTCAAAAGCTCTCAAAGACAGAAAATGAAAATTCTTTTCGTGAGCAGAAAGTTTCTGTCTTTTCCAGCATGATCAAACGATCATAACCCAAGACTAATCATAACGGTTTTACCTGGCACAAACGCAAAAGAAACACAAAAAACACAATCATAACAGAATTATGAAAGTGTGGAAAACACAAAACAGAAAGAAAAAGGATAGATTCGTTGGGTTGCCTCCCAACAAGCGCTATTGTTTAACGCCCTTAGCTAGGCATAAGGTGATGGAATCACATATAGTCATCTTTGGTGCTCAAACCATAAGTAGCCCTCATCATAGATTCATAAGGCAATATTATTTTATTTCTAGGAAAATGCTCCATGCCCTTATTTATAGAAAATTGAAATCTAATATTCCCTTCCTTCATATCGATGATAGCACCAATAGTCCTTAGGAAAGGTCTACCAAGAATAATGGGACATGAAGAATTGCAATCTATTTCAAGTACAATGAAATCCACGGGTACATAGTTCTTATTTGCAACAATAAGAACATCATTGAACCTTCCTATGGGTTTCTTGACAGTAGAATCCGCAAGATGCAAATTAAGAGAACACTCTTCATTCTCATGAAAACCAAGAATATCACATAAAGACTTTGGAATCGCGGAAACACTAGCACCCAAATCACACAAAGAATTGCATTCATAGTTTTTGATTTTGATTTTGATAGTAGGTTCCCACTCATCATGAAGTTTTCTAGATATTGAGACTTCTAATTCGAGTTTCTCTTCAAGAGATTTCATCATAGCATCTACGATATGTGCGGTAAGGACTTTGCTTTGGCTATAAGCATGTGGAGAGTTTGCAATGGATTGCATCAAGGAAATGCCTTCAAACAAGGAGCAACTATCATAATTTAATCCCTTGAAATCCAAAGTGAGAGTTTCATTACTACCCAATATTTTGATTTCTTCTACTCCACTCTCCACACCTTTATCATCAAGATAGGTGGACTCCGAATCATTGGGGCGTTTTTCAACCAAAGTGGATTCATATCCAGCCCCTTCATCAATAGGTTTGACACGCAAAAACAAAGATTCAAGAGGAGTCACACCAAGCACTTTAAGATCTTCGTGATTTGCATCACAAATTTAAGGTTTAGCTGCCATCTTATTGACTAAGGTAGCTGCTACTGCAACAAAAGACCTTCCAACGGCGCTAGAAATAGGTGTGTCGACGGCACCAGGAATCATTCTGCTACGGCTACGCCTTAAGGGACTTCCTAGGCAAATATGCAAAGGATTTCCCCCGTGGCCTTGGAGCCTGGCGTTGGTGTTCCCTCGAAGCGGAAAGGGTGATGTAGTGCAGCGGTGGTAAATATTGCCCTCAGTTTTGAGAACCAAGGTATCGATCCAGTGAAGGAGTATCACAAGAGCCTGCACAAAGACAAAAGCTTGCTCCCAACGCTATGAAGGGGTTGTCAATCCCTTATAGATTGTTCGCCAAGTGAGAATTGAAAGCAACAAAGTAACAAAGCAAAGTAAAAGCGAAAGTGGAAATGATAGATGTGAATAGACCCGGGGGCCGTAGTGTTTACTAGTGGCTTCTCTCATGAAAGCAAGTAGACGGTGGGTGAACAAATTACTATCGAGCAAAGTCCTGATGATATCTATGGCAATGATTATATCTATAGGCATCACGTCCAAAACAAGTAGACCGATACTTTCTGCATCTACTACTATTACTCCATACATCGACCGCTATCCAGCATGCATCTAGTGTATTAAGTCCAAAAGAACAGAGTAACGCCTTAAGAAAGATGACATGATGTAGATGGACAATCTCATATCTACGACAGAGCCCACCTTGTTACCCTTGATGGAAACTACACAATGTGTGCCTTGTTGCCCCTACTGTCACTGGGAAAGGTCACCACACGGTAAGAACCCAAAACCAAGCACTTCTCCCATTGCAAGAATCATAGATCTAGTTGGCCAAACAAAACCCAAGACTCGGAGAGACTTACAAGGATATCAAATCATGCATATAGAAAATGAGTAAAGACTCAAATATATATCATAGATAATCTGATCACAAATCCACAATTCATCGGATCTCGACAAACACACCGCCAAAGAAGATTACATCTGGAGAACTTTGTATTTTAGATCCAAGAGAGAGAAGAAGCCATCTAGCTACTAACTACGGACCCGTAGGTCTGAAGTGAACTACTCACGAGTCATTGGAGGGGTGATGATGATGATGAAGAAGCCCTCCAACTCCAAAGTCCCCTCCGGAAGGGCGCCGGGAAGGGTCTCAAGATGAGATCTCGCGGAAACGGAAGCTTGCGGCGGCGGAAAAGTGTTTTCGTGGGTCCCTTGATTTTTTTCTGATTTTTAGGGAAGATATAGGCGCAAGATCTAGGTCAGGGGGGCACCAGGGAGGCCACAAGCCTCCCCATCGCCCCCAGGTGACGGAGTAGGGGCTTGTGGGTTCCCTGTAGCCCTCCTGGCTTGGCCCACTGATCTTCTTTCGTTAGAGAAAAAATCATTTCGGGGTTTTATTCCGTTTGGACTCCGTTCCAAAATCAGATTTGAAAAGAGCCAAAAACACAGAAAAAACAGGAACTGGCACTTGGCATTGAATTAATAAGTTAGTCCCAAAAAAGATAAAAAGGTACATAAAACATCCAAAGATGACAAGATAACAGCATGAAACCATCAAAAATTATAGATACATTTGAGACGTATCAAGCATCCCCAAGCTTAACTCCTGCTCGTCCTCGAGTAGGGAAGTGATAAAGAATGAATTTTTGATGCTTTCATGCTACCTAGCATAGGTGTCCTTTGTAACTCCTCTTATGTGACATGAATGTTCAGATCCATTAGATTCAAAACAATAGTTTGCTATTGACGTGGAAACAATAATAATTCAAGAAAACTAGCAAGGTAATCATGAACTTTCAAAATAACAAGGCCAAAAGAAAGTTATCCCTACAAAAGCATATAGTCTGGCTATGCTCTATCATCATTGCACAACGAATTTAAATCATGCACAACCCCGGTATTGGCCAAGTAATTGTTTCACACCTTTACTTTCTCAAACATTTTCAACTCTCACGCAATACATGAGCGTGAGCCATGGTTTTAGCACTATAGATGGTGTGGAGTGTGGTGGAGGTTACAAGACAAAACAAGGAGAAGATGGTCACATTAACTAGGCATATCAATGAGCTGTGGAGATGCTCATCAATAGATATCAATGTGAATGAGTAGGGATTGCCATACAAATGATGCACTAGAGCTAAGAGTATGTGAAAGCTCTCAACGAAAACTAGTGGGTGTGCATCCAACTTGCTTGCTCACGAAGACCTAAGGAAATTTTGAGGAAGCCTATCATTGGAATACACAATCCAAGTTATATAATGAAAATTTCCCACTAGCTATATGGTAGTGACAAAACGAGAGACTCTCAATCATGAAGATCATGGTGCTTAATATGCACAAGTGTGGAAAAGTGGTAACATTGTCCCTTCTCTCTTTTTCTCTCATTTTTTTTTAATTTTTTTGCTGGGCTCTTTGGCCTCTTTTTTTGGTGGGCTTCTTTGGCCTCTTTTGTTTCCTCACATGGGACAATGCTCCAACAGTAATGATCATCACACTTTCAACTCAAAACTTATAGCAACGATGACTCTATATGGAATGCCTTCGGTAGTGTACCGTGACAATTATCTAGCATGGCATGGACATCAATGAAAACATCATGCTAGCTATCTTATGATCATGCAATGGCAATGTAGAAGCTGTGGCACATGTCATGGTGGTAGTTGCATGTCAATATATCCCGGAATTGCTTTCAAAAAGTCATAGTAGGTAGGTATGGTGGCTGTTTTGAGGGAGAATAATGGTGGGTTTTGTGCACCAATGATAGTTGCACGGCACTAAGAAGATAGTGATGCTGGAAGGTGAAAGTGCATCTAAACGATGGACTCGACATTAGTCATGAAGAACTCATATACTTGTTGCAAAAGTTTTATTAGTAATCGAAACAAAGCATTCAACGCATACTCCTAGGGGAAGGGTTGGTAGGTATAAACCATCGCGCTATCCCGACCGCCACGCAAAGGATGACAATCAATAGACTAATCATGCTCAGATTTCATCACATAGCGGTTCACCATACGTGCATACTACGGGAATCACTAACTTCAACACAAGTATTTCTAGATCCACAACACCTTACTTGCATGACTTCAATATTAGCAAAACCACAACTCAAAACTAATTGAGATGAATCAAACTTCTCTAACTATTCAATGCACATTAAAGTGGAAGTTTTCGTATCCCTTTGGATAACTACCCCTTTTGAGACTACTTTCAAAGCATAGATCCACTACCAAGCCACGCACCGCTGTGCTCTAAAAGATATAAGTGAAGCACACAGAGCAAAAGTATCTAGCTCAAAAGATATAAGTGAAGCACATGTGAGCTGAATTTTCTACCAAAAGATATAAGTGAAGTTCGACAAAATCACGGTGACTGCATGTCTCCCTCTCTAGTTGTACAGCAAGGATGATTGTGACACAAAAAAAATAAAAGACTCCTACGATACATGACGCTCCAAGCAAAAACACATAACATGTGGTGAATAAAAATATAGCCCCAAGTAACGTTACCGATGGATTGAAGACGAGAGAGGGGATGCATTCCCGGGGCATCCCCAAGCTTAGGCTTTTACAGCATCCTTGAATCTCTTGGGGTGCCTTGGGCATCC
This sequence comes from Hordeum vulgare subsp. vulgare, assembly GCF_904849725.1. NCBI lineage: Eukaryota > Viridiplantae > Streptophyta > Magnoliopsida > Poales > Poaceae > Hordeum > Hordeum vulgare. The sequence goes on from NC_058523.1 coordinate 519,489,946, forward strand.
CCAAGCTTGAGCTCTTGCCAATCTTTATCTCTTTGTCCATAGGAACTTCACCCAAAACTTGAAAACTTCACAACACGAAACTTAAACAGAAACTCGTGATAACATTAGTATGAGAAAGCAAACCACCACTTCCTTAGGTACTGTAGAAAACTTAAATTCTACTTGTGCTGATGTGGGGTTACTGTATTTTCAATCTTCCATGGCTAATACCCCCCGATAATATCCATAGTTTCATCAAAATAAGCAACCAACACAATAAAAACAGAATTTGTTAACAGCAGACCAGTCTGTAGCAATCTGTATATTTCATATACTTCTGGTACTTCAAAACTTCTGAAAAATTACGACAGTCTGAAGAATTTGCATAGAAATCAGCAGCAAAAGGAATCAACTCAAAAGCTCTTACAGAAAAAAAAAATCGTTTCATGAGCAGAAAGTTTCTGTCTTTTCCAGCATGACCAAACGATCATCCCCAAGACTAATCATAACGGTTTTGCTTGGAACAAACACAAAAAGAAACACAAAACGCATAATCATAACAGAATTATGAAAGTGTGGAAAACGCAAAACATAAAGAAAAAGGAAAGATTCGTTGGGTTGCCTCCCAACAAGCGTTTTTGTTTAACGCCCTTAGCTAGGCATTCAATGATGCTCTCACAAAAGACAAGAATTGAAGCACCTCGAGAGCATCATAAAGCATGTGAAAATCACATCTAAGTCTAACATACTTCCTATGCATTGGCATTTTATATGAAAACAGATTGTCAAGACAACCTGATGGGGTCATAGTCCTAGGGTAGGGTCATAGGCCTGCCGTACATGTCCTACCCAAGGACTACCCCACACAAAGGACAGGACCTTAAGTCTGCCCCGACTGAATTAAGGAGTCCCCATCATCCAGTCGGGGACTAGCATTCGGAGGGCACCAGGCCAACCGACTGGATACACTCGGTACATCGTAACCTCTCTGGAGGCAAACTGTCGTACGTTTCTGGGTGCATTTATTAGCATTTAGAGCGTACGTTACCTGTAACGTATGCATTCAATCGCCACTACTCCGCCCCTGAATCAGAACCGTTGTGGAGGGCAGCGCACTCTATATAAGCCGCCCTCCCCCACTGGTAAAAGGGTTAGCGAATCACTGTACTCCATATTACACTCGGTAACAAGCTCCGAGAGCACTGAGACGTAGGGCTGTTACCTCCACCGCAGAGGGGCCTGAACTCATACAACCTCGCCGTAGCTAGGACTCTGCCCATCTCATTCGTACCCCACACATCTACTGTCAGGCTTATACCCACGACAGTTGGCGCCCACCGTGGGGCAGGCGTCTAAGCGACTTCCGGCGAGTTTGCGACTACTTCCTTTCGTCATGTCGTCTGGTGGAGATTCAAGCATGGGTCACCAGATCCTCTTCGGCGCTCTCTCCTTCACCGTCGACGATTCGGCGTGGCTTCGGGAGGCTCCTCTCGACGTCGAGGCGCTTCCCCGTCGCGGGGCCACGCACTTCCGTGCTGGCGCTCGCGGCGTTCTTCTTCTCCAACAATCGGCTCCATTGTCGGCTTGCACCTCCGTCATGCGCTGCAACAAGCGTTCCCGCAGTCCGCGTCTCCAACGTTGGGTGCAGCATGCCCGAGCGCGTCAGATCACGTCCTCTCAAGTGGCAGTTCTGGAGTCTGTTGTGGTTGCCCCGCGTTCCCAGTGCTCGGGCTCGGTTCCGACTGAACTCCCCTTCGAGTACACGGGCCGCGGGCCTGCAGCAGAAGTACACATGGCCAACACCCATGAAGATCCCCATCAGGCCGGCCGGAGCGAGCGCGAAGTCGGTGAAGCATCCGGTGCACGCCGTCTGCCTCGTCGTTCCGCCAGTCGGCACACCCGGCGGAGCAACGTGGAGTTCTTCCGCACACCTCTCCTCAACTTGGCTGCAGCTGCCAAGATCGCCAATTCTCTCCAACCGACTGATTCAGAGGCAGGAAGGAGAATCGAGCAGATCCGTGCTCTGTTGCACACGGCGCAGCAGCAGAATTCGGCAGTCTCCCAGTCGCACAATCGGATCCACAATATTTCCATCCATGCAAACACGCATCGGTCGGTTCACAGCCCTGGTTCCCATCAGCATCACAGGGGAGGCAGCCGTTCCATGATCCATTAAGATCGCCGCCGCTCGCGCACCCCTCCGCGGGGTGGACCCTATGGGTCCCGACATCATGATGATCGGCGTTCAGTCGGCGACAGTTACGACCCAAGACCCGACGCAAGAGGGCGAATCGCCCAACGAAGAGTCGACAGAGGTCGAGCCCACCGCGATGGTCACGATCTGGATCGTCCAAGTGGCAGCAGGACCATCGTGTCCGGCCCCGAGTGTTTTAGTCGAGCCATCAGCTCGGCTGACATCCCGCCCAACTACCGATTGGCAGCGGGAATCGGTAAATTTATGGGGGAATCCAAGCCTGAAACATGGCTAGACGACTACCGAGTGGCAGTCCAGATCGGAGGAGGGGACGACCATGTCGCTATGAAGCACCTCCCTCTGATGCTCGACGGCTCGGCGCGAGCCTGGCTGAACCAGTTGGCCCCCTCAAGCATTTACAGTTGGGCAGATCTGGCCCGAGTGTTCATCAGGACCTTCGAAGGGACGTGCAAACGCCCTGCAGGCCTTGTGGAGCTTCAGCACTGTGTCCAGAAGCCGAACGAGCCCTTGCGTGACTTCATCCAGCGATGGACAACTCTCTACCACACGGTGGACAACGTCACCGAACATCAAGCGGTCTGCGCATTCAAGGCAGGCGTACGCTACAGGGAGCTGTACCTAAAGTTCGGCCGGACAGGCGACATCTCCATGAGCAAGGTGATGGAGATAGCAGCTCGCTATGCAAATGGCGAGGAAGAGGACCGCATCCGGAGTGGCAAACACAAGACAGTCGGCGATGCCGACGGAGGTAACACATGGAAGCAAAAACAGAAAGTTCCGCCCATACCGCAGGCAGAAGCTGCAGCTGTGACCAGCACCAAGTTCAAGGGCAAAGGGAAAACGCAGTCTGCCCCAAGAAGAAGCCGTTCAACAATCCCATCCTGGATCAGCCTTGTCCGGTCCACACAAAGATGGACGAAGAAGGCAACCCCATATACGCGAAGCACACCACTCGGCAATGTCGTCTCCTGATCCAGGGGTTCAGCGAAGGGCAACCGAGTGAGAAGAATCCTGAACAAGATGAGGAGGATAAAGAGGATCCGTTCCCCCAAGTCCATGCAACCCTCATGATTTTTGCTGACGTTGAAAGCAAGAGTCGACTGAAGTTGGTGAACAGAGAGGTCAACATGGCCGTTCCGACTGCTCCCAAGTTCCTTAAATGGTCTCAGACTGCGATCACCTTTGATCAGTCGGATCATCCAACGCATGTCCCCACCCCAGGAAGACAGGCTCTGGTCGTCGACCCGGTGGTGGAAGGAGTCCGACTGCGCAAAGTCCTCATGGACGGTGGTAGGGGACTGAAGATCATGTACGCTAACACTCTCAAGGGAATGGGCATTCCGATGTCCAGACTCAGCGAGAGCAGTATGCAGTTCCACAGAGTCGTCCCTGGACGGAAGGCCAGGTCACTCGGCCAAATCGCGTTGGACGTCACCTTCGGCTCCGACAAGAACTTTCGCAAGGAGAAGCTCACATTTGACGTTCTGGATTTCCAGAGCACTTACCATGCAATTCTGGGCCGCCCGGCATACGAGCTTCATGGCACGTCCATGCTATGTGTACTTGAAGTTGAAGATACCGGGCCCAAAAGGCGTTATCACCATCACCGGCAACCACCAGCGAGCCGAGGAGTGTCTGCAAGAGGGATCAAGAATCGCCGACCATCAGATGGCGGTACTCGACCTCGACGAATACAAGAAGACAGTCGACCCTGCCGACCTGATGCACTCAAAGAAACCAGCTTCTGAGTCCGCATTTCAGTCGGCGGGAGAGACGAAGAAAGTCAGCATCCACCCGACGGACGATTCTGCCGCCCCGACGAACATCTCCACCACCCTCGATCCTAAATAGGAAGCCGAGCTCACCCAATTCCTCCGTGAGAACTGGGACATCTTCGCATGGAAACCATCTGACATGCCAGGTGTACCCAGGGAGTTGGCTGAGCATCGACTGCATGTGGATCCCGCTGCTCGGCCCATCCGAGAGCGCCTGCGCCGGTCCGCCGCGCACAAGAGGAAGGCAATCGGAGAAGAGGTGGCCAAGCTGTTGGCAGCCAACTTCATTCGCGAGGTTCACCACTCCGAGTGGCTCGCCAATGTCGTCATGGTGCCCAAGAAGGACAAGTCACGCCGAATGTGCATTGACTTCAAGCACCTCAATAAGGTCTGCCCGAAAGACCATTTTCCGCTCCCCCGCATAGATCAAATTGTCGATTCGACTGCGGAATGCGAGCGTTTGTCATTTCTTGATGCCTATTCGGGCTATCATCAGATCCGTCTGTATGGTCCCGATGAGTTGAAAACGGCCTTCATCACCCCGTTTGGGTGCTTCTGCTACATCACTATGCCTTTCGGTCTGAAGAATGCAAGAGCTACCTTTATGCGCATGATCCAAAAATGTCTCCTCGACGAGATCGGTCGCAATGTGGAGGCATACATGGATGATATCGTAGTCAAGTCACGCAAAGGTTTCGACCTGCTGACTGACTTGGCAGAAACATTCGCCAACCTTCGTAGGTACGATATCAAGCGCAACCCAGCCAAATGTTCATTCGGTGTTCCCAGCGGAAAGTTACTCAGTTTCTTTGTTTCCGAACGAGGGATCGACGTCAACCCCGAAAAGATCGGGACCATCGTCCGAATGGAGAGGCCGGTCAGAATACACGATGTTCAACGGCTCACAGGTTGCCTAGCGGCTTTGAGCAGGTTTATCAGTCGACTCGGCGAAAAAGCACTTCCTGTGTACCGACTCATGAAGAAGCCAGATACCTTCGAGTGGACAGACGAAGCCCAAGTCGCATTCGACGACCTCAAAGTCCTACTTTCCACCCAGCCGGTTCTTACTGCTCCACTCTGTAAAGAGCCCCTTCTTCTATATATCGCGGCTACAAATCAAGTCGTTGGTACTGTTCTTACAGTCGAGCGAGAAGAAGAAGGCAAAGCGTACAAAGTTCAGCGCCCAGTGTACTACGTCTCCGAAGTCCTGACCCCTTCCAAGCAGAGGTATCCCCATTATCAAAAACTTATCTATGGGATTTATATGACTGCGAAGAAGGTGGCCCATTATTTCCAAGACCACTCGGTATCTGTCGTTTCTGATGCTCCGTTGTCGGAAATTCTCCACAATCGAGACGCATCAGGCCGAGTGGCGAAGTGGGCAATGGAGATGATGTACTGTGACATCAAGTTTGAAGCCAAGAAAGCTATTAAGTCTCAAGCCCTGGCTGACTTTATAGCAGAATGGGTAGAACAACAGCAACCGACCCACATCTACTCGGCTCATTGGACAATGTTCTTCGATGGGTCTAAGATGTTGAATGGCTCCGGTGCTGGCGTTGTGATCATATCACCAAAAGGCGACAAGCTCAAGTACGTGCTGCAGATACACTTTGATTCCTCCAACAACGAGGCAGAGTATGAAGCTCTCCTCTACGGATTGCGCATGGCCATCTCACTCGGCGTCCGTCGCCTGATGGTCTACGGCGATTCGGATTTGGTGGTCAACCAAGTGATGAAAGAATGGGACGTAAGGAACCCCACCATGACAACATACTGCAATGCAGTGAGGAAGCTGGAGAAGAAGTTTGAAGGTCTAGAGCTCCATCATGTTCCGAGACTGAAGAACCAAGCAGCTGATGAGTTGGCGAAACTCGTATCCACTCGGAGACCAGTCCCGAGTGATGTCTGCCTCGAACACCTCCATCTTCCCTCAGTCAAAGAAGATCCCTTCACAGAAGAACCGGTACAACCCAAGAGCGCAACAGATCCGACTGAAGTCGATGTACCTACTGTGGTTGATCTGGTCACAGAGATTCTGGTTGTCATTCCCGATTGGACTGAGCCGATCATTGCATATATCCTAAGACAAGAACTTCCAGAAGATGAAGTTCGAGCCCGGCAAATAGTTCGTAGGTCGAAGGCATTCACTGTCATTGACGGTCAATTGTACAAGGAGAGTGTTTCAGGCGTTCTTCAACGCTGCATTTCCCCAGAAGAAGGGCAGTTGATCCTAGAGGATATTCACTCGGGAACCTGCGGCCATCATGCTTTTTCGAGAGCAATCGTCGCCAAGGCGTTCAGAGCTGGATTCTTCTGGCTACAGGCTAATGAGATGGCTAAAGCTATGGTTGACCGATGTGAAGGCTGTCAGTTCTACTCCAACAAGTCCCACAAGCCAACATCTGCACTAAAGACGATCCCACTTGTGTGGCCATTTGCAGTTTGGGGAGTAGACACAGTCGGACCATTCAAGACAGGCCAAGGAGGCTACACACATCTGTTGGTGGCAGTCGACAAGTTTACAAAATGGATAGAAGCCAAGCCCATCAAGAAACTCGACGCCTCAACAGCTGTCAAGTTTGTCAGGGACATCATCTCCAGATTCGGGGTACCTCACAGCATAATCACGGACAATGGGACAAACTTCGACTCGGACAGGTTCAAAGGCTTCTGTGCGAGTCAGGGTATCCGAGTGGATTTTGCTTCCGTAGCACATCCACAATCCAACGGACAAGCTGAGCGTGCGAATGGACTTATCCTTCAAGGTTTGAAGCCCCGACTCTTGCGAGAGGTAGGACACGCTGCTGGTGCATGGGTCACCGAGTTACCTTCAGTCCTTTGGGGCCTCCACACCACTCGGAACAGATCAACGGGACGATCACCGTTCTTCCTCATTTATGGAGCAGAAGCGGTCCTTCCGAGTGACCTGCTTCACAATGCCCCATGAGTCGAACTCGTCCCCGAAGCTGAAGCAGAACAAGCAAGGCAAGATGGAGTCGATCTTCTGGAGGAGGAACGCGAGATGGCACTCACTCGTTCAACAATTTACCAACAAGATCTGCGACGCTTTCATGCGCGTCATGTCAGGAGTCGCACATTCCAGGCAGGCGATTTAGTGCTCCGAGTGGATCAGCAAAGACCCCACAAGTTGGCTCCGGCCTGGGAAGGGCCTTTCATCGTCTCTAAGGTGCTGAACAAGCATACAGACTCTACAACATTCAGAGGGAGACAGACGAGCCGCGCGCATGGAACGGGGATCTCCTCAAGCGTTTTTATACGTGATCGTCGACTGAAGCAGTGTAACAAACAAGTTTTGATGAAATAATATATACAGCAGATTCAGTTTTGTGCAGATTCAGAGTTCTCCCACAGTCGCAGACTCCGGTCACAAAAAAAACTTAACTGCGATCCTGAATCGCCTAAGTACTAACTTCCTCCGAGTGTGCACTACACGTCGCACTCGAGGGCTTAGTTGCGATCCTGAATCGCCTAAGTTTTAACTTCCTCCGAGTGTGCACTACACGTCGTACTCGGGGACTTAGCTGTGATCAAGAATCACCTAAGTAATAACTTCCTACGAGTGTGCACTACACGTCGCACTCGGGGACTTAGCTGTGATCAAGAATCACCTAAGTAATCACTTCCTACGAGTGTGCACTACACATCGCACTCGAGGACTTAGCTGCGATCCTGAATCGCCTAAGAACTAACTTCCTCCGAGTGTACACGTCGCACTCGGAGACTTAGCTGCGATCCTGAATCGCCTAAGTACTAACTTCCTCCGAGTGTGCACTACACGTCGCACTCGGGGACTTAGCTGCGATCCTGAATCGCCTAAGTACTAACTTCCTCCGAGTGTGCACTACACGTCGCACTCGGGGACTTAGCTGTGATCAAGAATCACCTAAGTAATACCTTCCTACGAGTGTGCACTACACGTCGCACTCGGGGACTTAGCTGTGATCAAGAATCACCTAAGTAATAACTTCCTACGAGTGTGCACTACACGTCGCACTCGGGGACTTAGCTGCGATCCTGAATCGCCTAAGAACTAACTTCCTCCGAGTGTGCACTACACGTCGCACTCGGAGACTTAGCTGCGATCCTGAATCGCCTAAGTACTAACTTCCTCCGAGTGTGCACTACACGTTGCACTCGGGGACTAAGCTGCGATCCTGAATCGCCTAAGTACTAACTTCCTCCGAGTGTGCACTACACGTCGCACTCGGGGACTTAGCTGTGATCCTGAATCGCCTAAGAACTAACTTCCTCCGAGTGTGCACTACACGTCGCACTCGGGGACTTAGCTGCGATCCTGAATCGCCTAAGAACTAACTTCCTCCGAGTGTGCACTACACGTCGCACTCGGAGACTTAGCTGCGATCCTGAATCGCCTAAGTACTAACTTCCTTCGAGTGTGCACTACACGTCGCACTCGGGGACTAAGCTGCGATCCTGAATCGCCTAAGTACTAACTTCCTCCGAGTGTGCACTACACGTCGCACTCGGGGACTTAGTTGTGATCAAGAATCGCCTAAGTACTAACTTCCTCCGAGTGTGCACTACACGTCGCACTCGGGGACTTAGCTGCGATCCTGAATCGCCTAAGAACTAACTTCCTCCGAGTGTGCACTACATGTCGCACTCGGAGACTTAGCTGCGATCCTGAATCGCCTAAGTACTAACTTCCTCCGAGTGTCCACTACACGTCGCACTCGGGGACTTAGTTGTGATCCTGAATCGCCTAAGTACTAACTTCCTCCGAGTGTGCACTACACGTCGCACTCGGGGACTTAGCTGTGATCAAGAATCACGTAAGTAATAACTTCCTACGAGTGTGCACTACACGTCGCACTCGGGAACTTAGCTGTGATCCTGAATCGCCTAAGAACTAACTTCCTCCGAGTGTGCACTACACGTCGCACTCGGGGACTTAGCTATGATCAAGAATCACCTAAGTAATAACTTCCTACGAGTGTGCACTACACGTCGCACTCGGGGACTTAGCTGTGATCAAGAATGACCTAAGTAATAACTTCCTACGAGTGTGCACTACACGTCGCACTCGGGGACTTATCTGCGATCCTGAATCGCCTAAGAACTAACTTCCTCCGAGTGTGCACTACACCTCGCACTCGGAGACTTAGCTGCGATCCTGAATCGCCTAAGTAATAACTTCCTCCGAGTGTGCACTACACGTCGCACTCGGGGACTTAGCTGCGATCCTGAATCGCCTAAGTAGTAACTTCCTCCGAGTGTGCACTACACGTCGCACTCGGGGACTTAGCTGTGATCAAGAATCGCCTAAGTACTAACTTCCTCCGAGTGTGCACTACACTTCACACTCGGGGACTTAGCTGCGATCCTGAATCGCCTAAGAACTAACTTCCTCCGAGTGTGCACTACACGTCGCACTCGGAGACTTAGCTGCGATCCTGAATCGCCTAAGTACTAACTTAATCCGAGTATGCACTACACGTCGCACTCGGGGACTTAGCTGCGATCCTGAATCGCCTAAGTACTAACTTCCTCCGAGTGTGCACTACACGTCGCACTCGGGGACTTAGCTGTGATCAAGAATCACCTAAGTAATAACTTCCTACGAGTGTGCACTACACGTCGCACTTGGGAACTTAGCTGTGATCCTGAATCGCCTAAGAACTAACTTCCTCCGAGTGTGCACTACACGTCGCACTCGGGGACTTAGCTGTGATCAAGAATCACCTAAGTAATAACTTCCTACGAGTGTGCACTACACGTCGCACTCGGAGACTTACCTGCGATCCTGGATCGCCTAAGAACTAACGTCCTCCGAGTGTGCACTACACGTCGCACTCGGGGACTTAGCTGTGACCAAGAATCACCTAAGTACGAACATCCTCCGAGTGTGCACTACGCGTCACACTCGGTGACTTAGCTGTGATCAAGAATCACCTAAGTATTAATCTTCTCCGAGTACGCACTAAGCATTGCACTCGAAACAGCATTCAAACAAAACACTAAATGTTTTCACTCCGATTCCAAAAGTTTAGAAACGATAGCTGACTCGGTGCGGATCAAGCTTACCCGCACCGATTTAAAAGTATGACAGCCGACAGAAGTGGCCAGAGTATCTTACAGGTAAACACTCGGCATACCGAGGATAAAGTTTTATTATGCGTCAGCTGGGCCGGCGCCAGGACTGGAGGGCTCCACAAAAGTGTCCAAGTCGATTCCATCAGCGATGCGGGTAGCAGTCTCAAGGAACGTCTCCATGAAGTCTTCGAATCGAAGCTTCTTCGTGTTGGCGACCTTCAATGTCTTCAGCTTATCTTCCCGCACCTCCTTCCAATGGACACGGACCAAGGACAGCGCAACATCAGCACCGCAACGCGCTGCCGATTTCTTCCACGATTGCACTCGGCTCGGAATCTCCTCCAGTCGCGCCAACAGAGTCTCCATCTCCTGCCGTGGCTCGTCTTCTGGCCAAAGTTCCTTGTCAATTCGGCCGACGACTTCTCTCAGTCGGCTGATGAAAGGACCCACTTTGCCTACGCGGATATGCGCCCGGAGCAGATCCCGGTTAGCGTCCTCACCGAGTGGCACATTGTCCTTAATGGACCGCTCCACAGCCGCCGTTTCAGCTTCAGCGTCACCGCAAAAGTCTGCAACAAACGGGCAAGCAGACAATAAAACCGAGTGTACAGCACACGGTACAAGCACTCGGCAAAACATAAGACTTACCAGCTAGACGAGTCATCATTTGCACAGCCCAGTCGTTGACATACTTCTCCTGAGCTGTCCATCATCTGTTCCGAACGGCCATCTGATAGTGCAGCTCAGTCCTCTGTTTCTTCAGTCTCTCCACCTCCTCTATCAACACCTTGTTCGCCTCCCGAGCCTCCTCTAGGGACTTCTCTCGTCCCTCCAGAGCATCCTTCATGCCGGCCATGGCGAGCATAGCAGCATCAAGTTCACCAGCGACCTGGTTCCTCTCCGCCCTCAGGGCCTCATAGGCCGTTCCCATTTCACAAGTTTTCTGCCACCAAGAAACAAAGCGTAATCAGCAAGTTTATCAGTTCACAGTCTAAGTTCTTCAGACCCCTGCCGACGCAAGCAGTCGACAGCGGTCTCGGGGACTACACCCAGTGGGTTCACTAAGAGTGACCCCACTGGCATGCACCTCAAGCAGGCCTGCCCTATTGAGATGCATGTTTTCACCTTCGCCTCAGAGGCCAATACTACCCGACCTGCGTGCAACTTACTCTCGGAGACTCTTACCGCAAGAGCGCTCCGACTGCAACAAGTACTCGCACTCGGAAATCCTGTCTATAGACACAACCAAACTAAAGGCAAAATGTGTAAAGACAACTGTCGGTGCAAGCACTCGACAGAAGTCTCGGGGACTACACCCACTGGGTTCACTCCGAGTGAACCCATTGCAGAAAAAACAATAACACCCAGTGGGTTACAGGAGAAAAGCAAATACATACTGGACTAATTACTCGGATATCATCGCGCAGCTCCAAGCTCCGCTGGTACAAGGCCGCAACGGAGTCATAAGCCCTCTTGGCTTCTCCAGCCATCAACTCCACCTGCACCATGGCCCAAGTGGCCGCTCCCACCTGCTCCTCTCGAAGACGCCGGATGCTGAATTCAGCATTCGACGAACCGGGAACCGTGGGAGGCTCCTGAGGCATCCCAAGGTTCGCCCCAGTCGGTACTTCCCCCACCAGCACCGGTTCAGTCGGTGGAGGCGCTTCAGTCGGTGGAGCGTCGGCGGCAGGAGTGGCGGCAGGAGGAGCAGCCTCGGGGACAGGCTCCAGGACAGGCTCCACGGCGGGGTCGGCTCTCCCCTGGTCGTCCTCGTCCAGGCAAATCGCCCCTGACAAGTCGAATGACATGACGCCTCAGAAAAAGAAAGAATGGCACAGTCCGCGGGGATAAAACACCCGACTCTCCTACAACTCACCGGGTTGGGACGAAACGATGTTGTCCGTGTCCATGGGGTCGTCCCCTTGGCGGGCCGGAGAGGTTGCAGAGGTGGTGACCCTGTCGAGTGAAATCCATTCGACTTATAAAGCAGGAGTTCACTCGGATAACAGAAAGAGCCAAAAGTTAGATTCACTTACGTGGAGGTGACGGGGATAGCGACCCTCATTCGAGGCAGAGCCTTCTGAGGTTTGGGCCCACTCGGCTTGGGCGCCTTGGAAGACTGGCCTGCGGGCTCCGCGGCGGCGTCCCTGGCCCTCTTGGTGCCTCGAACACTCGAGACCAACGGAGCGGCAGGCGGAGCACTCGACGATGCAGGAGGAGCTGAAGGGACGGCGGGCTCATGTCGGCGCTTGCTCCGATGCTCTGGCCGTGGAGGAGGCGAGTCTTGATCTTCGTCCTCTTCCTCTTCCTCGCTGTCCTCCTCCTCCGACTCCCCGCTGTCGGGGACGTATTCAGCGCTCTCCACGCTGCCCTCCTGACTGCCTTCCTCCTCTTCCTCCTCCGGATTCCCGTTCGAGACAGGGGAGAACCAGTTGGTCCACGCCTGCATGAAGTACAGTCGGAAGCATTAGGCATCACACGGAGATATAAGTAAGCGACTGGAATTAAGACAGTTCAATGCACTCGGCTCATGTCACTCACCCGATTCGATGGAGGGTGGTCCGCGCTGTAAGGCTTCACTCGGCGAGCTCCTTTGGGGTTCTCACAAGGGCCCGTCATTTGGAGCACCCACGAGATCACTCTCTCCTCGGGTACGCCCACCACGTTGGTCCGAGTGGAATCCTCGGGCCCTGTGTAGTGCCACATAGCGTGGTTGCGAGCCTGCAGCGGTTGGATCCGCCGACCCAGGAAGACTTCCAGCAGGTCTATGCCGGTGACCCCCCTCCTGACGACATCCACGAGTGCCTCGACCAAAGGCCGGATGTCGTTCTTCTCGGCCTTCGAGAGCGCGAGCTGGTTAGGTGGAGCGGGCCGGTCTAGACTAAACGGAGGCAGCCCAGTCGACGCATTCGGACAGGCGATGTCCTGGCGGTAGAACCACGTCGACTGCCAGTTCCTAACCGACTCGCTCAACTGGAGAGCAGGATAGCTGCTCCGACTCTTCTTCTGGAACCCTAAACCCCCGCAGAGCTGGAGGAGGTGCGTCTTATCGTCCGACCGACTAAGACGTTTGATGGTTTGAGAGAGGGCGGAGAAGATGTGTTTGAACAAACCCCAATGGGGGGCAACCGATAAAGCACTCGCACAAAATGATAAAGGCAGAAAGATGGGCGATGGCATTCGGAGGAAAGTGATGGAGTTGAGCACCCAAGTGATTCATGATGCCTTTGAAGAAGGGATGCGGGGGCAAAGAAAAACCTCTGTGAACATGGCTGAGGAGGAAGACGCGCTCCCCATCCCGTGGCGCCGGCTCGACCTCGTCGTCCGTCGGCAACCTCCAGGACTTATGCACGAGCATTCCGTGCTCCACCAGCTCCAGCACATCTCCCTCCGTCACCGTGGAGGGGAGGAAGTCTCCTTGGATCCACCCCGCCGGCAACGGCCGCTGCCGCCGTTGAGCAGCCGCCGCCTTGTTCTTCGTCTTCCTCACCTCCATCTTGTTGGCCTGACCTTTGGTCATGGAGGCCACGACGATCCCTCGAGAAGGAGGAGAAGGAAGGAGTGTATGAACGCAGGGGTTGGCGAGGAAGACGGAGCAGACAAGAGCAAAAGCTTCGGCGAGCGTAACCGAGGAGCCTCGTCGCCCAGAGTTAAATAGAGCGCCCACTGGGTCGCTGGCGAGCGGGCCCGAAATCTTATCCGCCTGACCGGCCGCGGCGAGATCAGTGGAGGAGTTGAAGGCGCGAGAATCGAGGAGTCAGGCGCTACTCGAGCGCGCTGACATCGTCCCCGCTGAGCGTGCGGAACCCGAAATTTGAGATCCCGGGAAATCCGCCGCTGTCAGTTGACCGGTCGCGTCAAAAGATGCCGCGGAAGCACTCGGTTCCCGACAGTCTGTTCCGCAAGCACCCCCACTCGGAGCGCTGGTCAGGAGAGATAAAATGGATAGAGGCAAGCAACGCCCAAGCCGAACCCAGTCCAGTTGGATCTGAACCTCAAGCACCGCTTCGGCGTTTCAACCCCAATCCATTCGGGGACTAATGATGGGGTCATAGTCCTAGGGTAGGGTCATAGGCCTACCGTACATGTCCTACCCAAGGACTACCCCACACAAAGGACAGGATCTTAAGTCTGCCCCGACTGAATTAAGGAGTCCCCATCATCCAGTCGGTAACAGGCCCAGAATCATCCAGTCGGGGACTAGCATTCGGAGGGCACCAGACCAACCGACTGGATACACTCGGTACATCGTAACCTCTCTCGAGGGAAACTGCCGTACGTTTCCGGGTGCATTTATTAGCATTTAGAGCGTATGTTACCTGTAACGTATGCATTCAATCGCCACTACTCCGCCCCTGAATCAGAACCGTTGTGGAGGGCAGTGCACTCTATATAAGCCGCCCTCCCCCACTGGTAAAAGGGTTAGCGAATCACTGTACTCCATATTACACTCGGTAACAAGCTCCGAGAGCACTGAGACATAGGGTTGTTACCTCCACCGCAGAGGGGCCTGAACTCATACAACCTCGTCGTAGCTAGGACTCTGCCCATCTCATTCGTACCCCACACATCTACTGTCAGGCTTATACCCACGACACAACCAATAACTGCCAAATGCAAGGAAGAAGAAAGAGACAAGAGCAATCTCAACATAACGAGAGGTGATTGGGTAACATGAAAGTTTCTACCACAATATTTTCCTCTCTCATAGAAATTACATGTGGGATCAAAATCAAATTCAACAATATAGCTATCCCATAGGATATTCTTTTCATGATCCACATGCATGCAAAGTTGACGCTCTTCAAAAATAGTGGGATTATCATCTGAAGTCATGACTTCTCCAAACCCACTTTCAATAGTATTGCAAATATCATAGTATTGCTAATGCGTTGGTCCGGTTCTTTATTAAAAGGAGAACCTTAATATCCCGTAGTATCCATTTGGACCCCGCTGCCACGGGAGGGATGGACAATAGATGTCATGCAAGTTCTTTTCCCTAAGCACGTATGACTACACACGGAATGCATGCCTACATCACATTGACAAATGGGAGCTAGTCACATATCTCTCCATGTTATAACTGTTGCATGATGAATGTCATCCGACAAATCACCGATCCATTGCCTACGAGTTTGTCCAAGGGCCACTATTACTTGCTCCGTCGTTACTACTGTTGCTGCTACTGTTACTTACTTTGTCATGCTGCTGCTGCCACTACTGTTGCTACTACTGTTACTCGCTATTGCTGTTACTTGCTACTATTGCTACTTGCTACTGGTGTCACTATTGTTGTTCCTTGCCACTGCTGTTACTCGTTACCCTGCTGCTACCTACTACAATACTTTTCTGGCGCCATTGATACTTCAGTTAGGAATAATCTGTCATCAATAGATTCTTTCCTAGCACCGTTACTATCACACTACCTTTGCTGCTTATATCCTGCTTGCACATACTAATCTTTCAGGTGTGGTTGAGCCAACAACTCAACTGCTAATACTGGAGAATATCCTTTCACTCCCATCGTGTCGAACCAACAAATTTGGGTTGAATACTCTACCCTCGAAAACTGCTGCGATCCCACACGCTGGTGGGCCGTTGCAAGACAATTGCTAATTGTTGAGAAACTGGAAGCACGCATCCATACTATTTGATCTGTATGATAAATCCTACACCATGGATTTGGAGGATTTCAATAGGATTTGCAACATACCCGATGGGGGTAGTCTTAATGATCCTGCTAAGTCTTCGGTTAGACATTTTGTCTATAGTATAACTGTTGGAGAAACTAGAGACATCACGCAAGCTACCATGGGAAGCATTCATTTCCCTGCCTTGCACTACTTTGCCATCTTCATAGGTAGATGCATTAACGGCAAGGTTGATCATTGTCACCTATGCGCATCCGACCTTAGTATCCTTAAGGGCGCAGTAACAGGTGATAGGAGCATCAACATGGGAGCTATAATAGCAAGGAGGCTGAATAATAATGCCATTGATGGGGACTTCTTTGGTGGGATTTATGCTACGCGCTTAGCAAATTTTCTTGGAGTACCCATCCGTTTAGGAGATCCCCCTCTCCGTACACCCTACCTTGATCGTGTCGCTCTGACACGCTATCAGTTTCTCAAGAGGGATGAGGAATCCCTCGTTTACCTGTTAGTATTTACCGGCAGCGTGCTTTTCATATTACGCTTCCTGCTCCTGCCTTCTCTCACTTTCAGGTTAAACGAAGATATTACATAACCATTGGAGAAGTAGAGGAGTATGAGAGGGAGGCTGAGACTTCTCGTCTCCATGAAGCAGCTATTCATGCAGTGGCCGCAGCGCTCCCATACAACCCACATTATGATTTTGGGTATCACCCGGACCACCCTTGGGAGTAGACCAAGCTAGGCCAAAAGCCTAAGCTTGGGGAGTACGTGTTTGCACCAACTTTACATTCATGCTTATGCTTTCACTTTGTTAGTCGGTGTTTACACTTTGCCACTTTATTATCCATGCTAGTTTATTTTCATTTTCTTGTTTTCTTGTTTTGTGTGCTTCTGAGAAAACCCAAAAAGATTTTCCTTTCTTCTTTTTCTTGTTGGGAGCTTTCCTGTGTAAATAGTCTTCTTTTTCTTTGAGTCGAGGTAGAAGACCATGGTTACATTATTTAGTGGCTCTCGCATGCATACCTGTTCATTTGTTAAAGAGCCATATTACTTTGTCTTCTCCTTTGTGTTTGCCTGCAGATTCAGCTTAGCCCAATGCACGAGCACTCTTATTATTGTTCACACCGTTCGATCGTGCAAGTGAAAGGCAATAATGATGATCTATGATGAAGTTACTGAGACTAGAAAAGCTGGTATGAACTCTATCTATTTTTTTGTAAATATGACTAGCTTGTCGTCCCAGACTCAGCTTTGTTGAGAGAGAACCATGTTTGCAATTACAACTTAGAGATCATAGTTTCTGATGCCATTCTTAATTAGCTAGGAGCTCATAATGGTTTGTCTTGAGTGCCAACATAGATTTTGAGTTTGACTATGATGTAATATGATAGGATGGTATTCTCCTTTGAATGATTCAAGTGGCTTGACTTGGCGCATGTTCATGCATGTAGTTGAAACAAAATCAACATAGCCTCTATGATGTTCGTGTTCATGGTGATTTATATCCTACTCATGCTTGCACTCAATGTTAGTCAAACTCATTACATCTTGATGACTATTGCCGCTCTCTAGTTGGTTGCTTCCCAGTCTTTTGCTAGCCTTCACTTGTACTAAGCGGAATACTGCTTATGCATTCACTTCCATAAACCCAAAAGTTTTTCCATGAGAGTCCACCATACCTACCTATTTGCGGTATCTACCTGCCGTTCCAAGTAAATTTGCACGTGCCATTCTCTAAACCTTCAAGAAATAATCTGTTTTGCATGCCCGAACCGCTCATGTGGTGATAGGGGGCTATTGGTATCTTCCATGTTAAGCATGTTATCCTCGACATGTGTCTATTCACTGTCATTCACGAGAAAGGGGCCGGTAATTGGAATGCCCAGTTCCACGCTTAAATCGAAAACATAACTGTAAAACAAGACTCCCCCGGATTGATGTTAGTATGGACGGTACCCGAGGATTCGGCTAGCTGTGGAGTGTGATTGATTGGTGGTGGGGGAGTTAAAACTTTACTTTTCTATTTGGGAACCGCCTATAGCATGAGTAGCATGGAAGATATTGAGAACTCTTGGTCATTGCATTGATAATGAAAGCATGTCACCCAAAATTATTATCTCTGTTTTCAAAGCTTGAGCTCTCGCATCTCTGCAAATCAATGCTTCCCTCTGCGAAGGGCCTGTCTATTTATTTTCCTGTTGAGTCATCCTCTTCTTATATAAGCACCAATTGGAGAGCACCTCTGTCATTTTTATGCTTTGCTTTTAATTGATATTGAGTATGACTATGGCTGGATCTTCGTTGCTATGAATTACAATGTTTAGTCAGCCCTTGATCTTTGAAAGTGTTCTGCACTTATGTTTTGCGGTCTCGGAAAGAGCTAGCGAGATACCACCTATTCATATTGCTTCATGCTTGTTTGATTGAATTGTTGGTATCTAAAACTCATTATTATTTGCTCGCTAGCTGATTATGCCATTGATATTAGTTTACCGTGAGACCTATGTGTCACTTGCTTATGTGGTTAACTATTGATCTTGCTGAAATTCTGGTTATGAGTTAGACATAGTTGCAACAACAAGATCAAACAGAGTTTGTCAAAGTTTTTCTTTCTCTTTCAGTTTGTCAACTGAGTTGCTTGAGGACAAGCAAGGTTTTAAGCTTGGGGGAGTTGATACGTCTCCATCGTATCTACTTTTCCAAACGCTTTTGCCCTTGTTTAGGACTCTAATTTGCATGATTTGAATGTAACTAACCCGGACTGACGTTGTTTTCAGCAGAATTGCCATGGTGTTGTTTTTGTGCAGAAATGAAAGTTCTCGGAACGTCCTGAAAATTTACGGAGAATATTTCTGGAAAATATAAAAAATGCCTGCGCAAAGATCCACCTTAGGGGACGGGCCAGTGGGCCACAAGCCCTGTAGGCACGGCCTCCCCCTGGTCGCGGCTACCAAGCTTGTGGGGCCCACGTGACTCTACCGCCCCCAATTACAGTGCTATTTATTCCCTTTCGTGCCGGAAAAATTCAGGAGAGAAGAGGATAGAAGAGTTCATCGCGTTTCACGATCCAGAGGCGCCGCCACATCCCGTTCTTGCCCTGGAGGGCAGATCTGGAGTCCGTTTTGGGCTCCGAATCAAGGAGATTGTCGCGGTCGTCATCATCAACCTTCTTCCCTCTCCAATTCCATGAAGCTCTTAATCGTTCGTGAGTAATCTATTCATAGGCTCGTTGGGCGGTGATGAGTAGGATGAGATTTATCATGTGATCGAGTTAGTTTTGACGGGGATTGATCCCTAGTATCCACTATGTTCTGAGATTGATGTTGCTAATACTTTACCATGCTTAATGCTTGTCACTAGGGCCCGAGTGCCATGAATTCAGATCTGAAATTATTATGTTGTCACCAATATATGTGTGTTTTAGATCCGATCTTGCAAGTTGTAGTTACCTACTATGTGTTATGATCCGGCAACCCCGGAGTGACAATAACCGGAACCACTCCCGGTGATGACCATAGTATGAGGAGTTCATGTGTTCACGAAGTGCTAATGCATTGGTCCGGTTCTTTATTAAAAGGAGAACCTTAATATCCCGTAGTATCCATTTGGACCCCGCTGCCACGGGAGGGGTGGACAATAGATGTCATGCAAGTTCTTTTCCCTAAGTACGTATGACTACACACGGAATGCATGCCTACATCACATTGACGAACGGGAGCTATTCACATATCTCTCCGTGTTATAACTGTTGCATGATGAATGTCGTCCAACAAATCACCGATCCATTGCCTACGAGTTTGTTCCACTGCTACTGTTGCTACTACTGTTACTTGCTTTGTCCTGCTGCTGTTGCCACTATTGTTGCTGTTACTTGCTACTGTTGCTACTTGCTAATGCTATCACTACTGTTGTTCCTTGCCACTGCTGTTACTCGTTACCCTACTACTACGTGCTACAATACTTGACTGGCGCCACTGATACTTCAGTTAGGAATAATCTGCCGTCAACAGATTCTTTCCTAGCACCGTTGTTATCATACTACTTTGTTGCTTATACCCTGCTTGCAGATACTAATCTTTCAGGTGTGGTTGAGCCGACAACTCAACTGCTAATACTGGAGAATATCCTTTCACTCCCATCGTGTCGAACCAACAAATTTGGGTTGAATACTCTACCCTTGAAAACTGCCGCGATCCCACACACTGGTGGGCCATTGCAAGACAATTGCTAATTGTTGAGCAACTGGAAGCAACTGTCCACCGTCCAACGGTGATATTGACACAACGCTACAAATGCAGGCTGACAACGACCGTACATTCATGACCATCACGAAAGACGGCGGCTTCATCCAGGCTCCGGTCCCTGAGTCGAGTCGAAAGTACTGATGCTAGGTTGTAATTAAACTTTCATGAACTAGTATGTCTCTTTAGTTTGGACAGTCGTTGAACTTATATGTGTAGTCGATCCTATTTATTAGTAGGACCATGAATCATGCTATTGATGTGTTGATTTTCTCTTTCGATCCTTTTGTTGCATACTTATATATTGCTTATATATTATCGGTGAATTGCTTTTGTTTGTCTAGTGCATAGAGATGTCGCCGTATGTCGTGTACAAGGGTGAGGTTCCCAGAGTCTACGATGACTGGGAGGAGTGTCGGAGACAGTTTCACCGTTTCAGCGGTAACAGTTACAAAGGGTATACCACTAGGGCGGAGGCGGAAGCTAGATACGCGCGCTATCTAGCGGGAGAGAGGAGGGAGTGGAGGTGGAACCGGATGAAGATCAGTTTATCGCGATGATGCTCATCGTGACCGCAACCCTCTTCTATGTGATGGTAGTTTAGATATAGACTTGTAATGTGAAGACAAACTCGCTACTCGCGGTCTCGAGACTTGTAATGTTCTAACTTTGTTCGGTATTTTGAATCTGGAGACTAATATGATGAATTGTATTAGGAGACTAATCTTCTATTGTATTCGATAAATCTGTTGTTTATATATATGTTGTGATGTTTATATTCTGTGCTATAATGTATATTTTAACCTGTACAAATATCAGAAAAGAAAAATAATCCTTATATTCAAAGTAGTGGCGCACCAAGTTGCTGGTGCGCCATTAGTGTCTTGGATAGTAATGGCGCACCAGGTGGTGCGCCACTGTTATGTATATTAACAGTGGCGCACCAGGGATGCGCCATTACTATTTATTAGTAGTGGCGTGATAATAATGGCGCACCTATAGTGCGCCATTAATAGATAAAGTAGGTGCATCACTAATAGCCCTTTTTCTAGTAGTGTTTAGTCAAAGATCCATAAAAGAAAATTAATACTTTTGTAGCTGGACTATGTTGTTGTCTTAATTTGTATGTTATATTTTCGCATGATAAATTTTTTTTTTGTTGCAAAGTAATAAAAATAAAGGAAGTCACCCTAAAATATATTTGCGGGTATTAGATGAACTGGCATATGAACATAAAAGAAAGTCACCCAAAGCTAGTCATTTAGCTTGATTGCTACTCTTTTCCTTGTTTTCGACTAATTTTATTTCCATTTTCACCTATTTTTTCTTAGTGGACTTAATCTTGGGTGAACAAACAGAAATCCGACCAAAGGATAAACACGAATGTAAATTTTTCATAGTAGATAAACATTGATTAGTATGGAATTAGTTGTGGATTTCCTGATTGGAAATCTAAGCATGTGGTCTAGAAGTAACTATGCAAGGAAGAACATGCAGGAGGAAAATTCATAATAGATACACTGATTCTCTAGATTAGCACGAAATTTGCTATGGATCTTCTGATTGCAAGTCCAAAGATGTGAGCTAGTAGTAACCAATGTAGGAAGCGCATGTACGAAACAACATATAGACAAAAGTAATTGACATCCACTGTCTCATTACCTGACTATGGTCAAGCTGAATGCGGCTAAGGTTCAGACACCAAATACATAACCCTAGGGTTATAAAAAATACATGACCACCGTTCTTAGACCCTGGTACTGGTCCCGAGCGAAAACATGTATGACCGAAGAATGGTTTTCAACTCCCTTCATTCACTTATCTTTTTTGTCCTTTTGGATTCTCTGGTCGAAAGAACTCCTTTCTTGCTTGGCTGATTGTACAAAAATGTTGTCAGTGCAAATAAAAAATAATTGCAACTAATGCATATGAAACACTAAGTGATGCTAGTTCTCCTTTTGTTTGATTTCATCTGTGAACCAGTTGCATCTTGATGGAAAGTAAACATGATTATTTCAGGTACATCATTTTTTTATTCTGTGAACCAGTTGCATCTTAATCTCATGAGGCATGCCCTTGGTGTTGTTTGAGGTTGCTCGAAACCTTGCATCTTCATCTTTGTGCTGAACTACTTGTTTATGATTGTGTTGAACTTTACTGTTTTGCCTATGCAACTTCTATATATGCTACAACGTTGTTCTGTTATCATGCTTGACACAGGAACCCAGTCATTTTGTGCTGCCAGTTGACCCTGTCATGTTGGAAATGTTTGTAGTGACACCAAACTTCGCCAAGCACGGGGCCAACCTGAAGGTGGGCTCATCATTCGTCAATTTGGGCCTGGAGAGGAGTGAGGGGCGGTGGGTTGCTTCCTCTACTCCAGCTGCTCCCAATGAGCCAGGGGACCACGACGTCGGATCCACCTCCATGACGACGCACGAGCAGCCATGGAAGATCAGGGTTCTTGGTCCTTTCCATGTGCTTCTTCTCCATGGATCTCCACAACATGGAAACCCTGGAGCTTGTCAAGGTCCCTCTCTCCCCGCCTCTCCCCCGTCCCCACCCCCTCCTCTTGTCATTTCGGTTTGGCCGCTCCCTGACTCATGCACGTGTGCAGGTTCACCACTTAGAAGACCAACGCTCCTGTCGTGTGCTTCTTCTGCTCTCCCTGTTGTTGCTCGACTCTAGTATGGAGCTCAAGGTATCTCTCTCCCTCACTCTCTTCTCTGGGTGAATTAGTTAGGTGTGAGAAGAAAAATGTAACTTTCTTCACAGAGGAGAGGTCCTAGGCTCCTAGCTAGAGTGCATCTGGAAATTATTGTCCATGTTTTTATGGTGCTGCTTGGTTGATGTTCAGGTTTGTCGATGTTCATGTTTGGTTGTGTGTTGGTTTACCCAGCACTAGTCTTTTCTTCTTTTTGATTGGCAAAGTCATTTTTTTATCATTGGATTAAGTAACTGACTGTTCCTACTTCTCAAACAACAGCGCCCGAAATTGACACGTTGATGGAGACTTGCTTGCGTTGGTTTTTCCCTTGAAGAGGAAAGGGTGGTGCAACACAGGAGCAGTAAGTATTTCCCTCAGTTTGAGAACCAAGGTATCAATCAAGTAGGAGAATCTCGTCAAGTCCAGAGTACCTGCGCAAACACAAACGAGCTTGCACCCAACGCTATAAACGGGTTGTCAATCCCTTCAAGATTGATTGCAAAGTGAGATCTGAAGGCGGAAAGTGCAACGAAGTAAAAGAGTAAGGCTGAAAATATGGTGTGAAGTAGACCCGGGGGCCATAGTGTTCACTAGAGGCTTCTCTCAAAATAGCAAATATTACGGTGGGTGAACAAATTACTGTCGAGCAATTGATAGAACTGCGCAAAGTCATGACGATATCTAAAGCAATGATCATACATATAGGCATCACGTCTGAGACAAGTAGACCGATACTTTTTGCATCTACTACTATTACTCCACACATCGACCGCTATCCAGCATGCATCTAGTGTATTGAGTTCATGACGAACAGAGTAACGCCTTAAGCAAGATGACATGATGTAGAGGGATAAACTCAAACCAATGATGAAAACCCCATCTTTTTACCCTTCATGGCAACAACTCGATGTGTGCCTTGCTACCCCTTCTGTCACTAGGTGAGGTCACCGCACGGTATGAACCCAAAACCAAGGACTTCTCCCACTGCAAGAATCATAGATCAAGTTGGCCAAACAAAACCCACAACTCGAAGAGAATTACAAGGATATGAAATCATGCATATAAGAGATCAAAAGAAACTCAAATAAGATTCATAGATAATCTGATCATCAATCCACAATTCATCGGATCTCGACAAACACACCGCAAAGAAGATTACATCGGATAGATATCCATGAAGATCATGGAGAACTTTGTATTGAAGATCCAAGAGAGAGAATAAGCCATCTAGCTACTAGCTATGAACCCGTAGGTCTATGGTGAACTACTCACGCATCATCGGAGAGGTCATGGTGTTGATGAAGAAGCCCTCCGTATCTAAATCCCCCCTCCGGCAGGGCACAAGAACGTGCCCTAGATGGGATCTTGCGGAGACAGAAGCTTGCGGCGGCGGAAAAGTACTTTCGATGATCTCCTGATTTTTTCTGGGATTTAAGGGAATATATAGGCGAAGGAGCTAGAGCAGAGGAGGCCTAGGGAGCCCACAAGCCTGGGAGGCGCGGCCCCCCTGGCCGCGCCATGAGGGCTTGTGGGGTCCCTGGTGACCCTCTGCCTTGGTTCTCAAGTCCCCTGATCGTCTTCTGTTTCGAAAAAAATCTTTTCGGAAGTTTTATTCCGTTTGGACTCCGTTCAAAATCCTCCTCTAAAAAGGGTCAAAAACACGGAAAAAACAGGAACTGGCACTTGGCACTGAGTTAATAAGTTAGTCCCAAAAAATATAAAAAGGCATACAAAACATCCAAAGTTTGACAAGATAATAGCATGAAACCATCAAAAATTATAGACACGTTGGAGACGTATCAAGCATCCCCAAGCTTAACTCCTGCTCGTCCTCGAGTAGGGAAGTGATAAAGACTGAATTTTTGATGTGGAATGCTACCTAGCATAGTTGTACTTTGTAACTTCTTTCATGTGACATGAATGTTCAGATCCGTAAGATTCAATACAATAGTTTTCTATTGACATGAAATCAATAATACTTCAAGCAAACTAGCAAGGTAATCATGAACTTTCGGAATAACAAGGCCAAAGAAAGTTATCCCTACGAAATCATATAGTCTGGCTATGCTCCATCATCCCCACACAACTAATTTAAATCATGCACAACCCCGGTATTGGCCAAGTAATTGTTTTTGCACTCTTACTTTCTCAAACTTTTTATAACTATCACGCAATACATGAGCGTGAGCCATGGATATAGCACTATAAGTGGAATAGAGTGTGGTGGTGGTTGTGAGACAAAAAAGGAGGAGATGGTCACATTGACTCGTCGTATCAAAGGGCTATGGAGATGCCCATTAATAGATATCAATGTGAATGAGTAGGGATTGCCACACAAAGGATGCACTAGAGCTATAAGTATGTGAAAGCTCAAAAGGAGTACTAGTGGATGTGCATCAAACTTGCTTGCTCACGAAGACCTAGGGCAATTTGAGGAAGCCCATCATTGGAATATACAAGCCAAGTTATATAATAAAGATTCCCACTAGCATATGGTGGTGACAAAACGAGAGGCTCTCAATCATGAAGAACATGGTGCTATTATGAAGCACAAGTGTGGAAAAAGATAGTAGCATTGTCCCTTCTCTCTTTTTCTCTCTTTTTTTATTTGGGCTCTTTGGCCTCTCTTTTTTTTATTTTCTCTCTTTTTTTTATTTGGGCTTTTTGGCCTCTTTTTTTTATTTCCTCACACGGGACAATGCTCTAATAATGATGATCATCACACTTTTATTTACTCACATCTCAAAGCTTAGAACGATGATGACTCTATAGAAAATGCCTCCGGCAGTGTACTAGGATGTGCAACAATCTAGCTTGGTGTATGACTTTGAAACATCTCGCTAGCTATCTTACGATCATGCAATGGCAATATGAGAGTGACGGCACAAGTCATGAGACAGAACGGTGGGAGTTGCATGGCAATATATCTCGGAATGGCTATGAAAATGCCATAGTAGGTAGGTATGGTGGCTGTTTTGAGGAAGGCATATGGTGGGTTTGTGTACCGGCGAAAATAGCGCGACACTAGAGAGGCTAGCAATGGTGGAAGGTGAAAGTGCATCTATACCATGGACTCACATTAATCATGAAGAACTCACATACTTGTTGCGAAAGTTTTTATTAGTAATCAAAACAAAGTGCTAAACGCATACTCCTAGGGGAAGGGTTGGTAGGTATTAACCATTGCGCGATCCCGACCGCAACACAAAGGATGACAATAAATGGATCAATTATGCTCCGACTTCCTAACATAGCGGTTCACCATACGTGCATGTTACGGGAATCACTAACCTCAACACAAGTATTTCTAGATTCACAACACCCTACTAACATAACTCTTAATATTACTGAATCCATGTCTCAAAACTAATTGAGAGGAATCAAAACTTCTCTTTCTATTCAATACACATGAAAATGGAGGTTTTTGTATCCTCTTTGGGTACCTATCACCTTTGGGACTACTTTTATAGCACAAACCAACTACCAAGTGCTCCCAGTTGCTCAACAATTAGCAATTGTCTTGCAATAGCCCACCAACGCGTGGGATTGCGGCAGTTTTCGAAGGTAGAGGATTCAACCCAAATTTGTTGGTTCGCACGACGGGAAGTGAAATAATAATCTCAAGTATTAGCAGTTGAGGCGTCAGCTCAACCACACCTGAAAGATTAGTATCTACAAGCAGGATATAAGCAGCAAAGGTAGTATGATAGCAACGGTGACAGAAACAATCTGTTGACAAGGTAGACTATTCCTAACTGAAGTATCAATGGTGCCAGAAAAGTATTGTAGCAGGTAGCAGCAGTGTAACGAGTAAAAGCAGTGGTAAGGAACAACAGTAGTGACAGCAGTACTAAGTAGCAACAATAGTGAGTAACCGCAGTAGCAAGTAACAGCAGTAGCAACAGTAGTGACAGCAGCAGCAGGACAAAGCGAGTAACAGTAGCAGCAAGTAATAGTAGCAGCAAGAGTAGTAACAACAGCAGAGCAAAACAAGTAACAGCAGAAGTGGGACAAACTCGTAGGCAATGGGTCGGCGATTCGTTGGATGACATTCATCATGCAACAGTTATAACACGGAGAGATATGTGGCTAGCTCCCGTTCGTCAATGTGATGTAGGCATGCATTCCATGTGTAGTCATACGTGCTTAGGGAAAAGAACTTGCATGACATCTATTGTCCATCCCTCCCGTGGCAGCGGGGTCCAAATGGACACTACGGGATATTAAGGTTCTCCTTTTAATAACGAACCGGACCAACGCATTAGCACTTGGTGAACACATGAACTCCTCAAACTATGGTCATCACCGGGAGTGGTTTCGGTTATTGTCACTCCGGGGTTGCCGGGTCATAACACATAGTAGGTAACTACAACTTGCAAGATCGGATCTAAAACACACATATATTGGTGACAACATACTAATTTCAGATCTGAAATCATGGCACTCGGGCCCTAGTGACAAGCATTAAGCATAGCAAAGTAGTAGCAACATCAATCTCAGAACATAGTGGATAATAGGGATCAATCCCCGTCAAAACTAACTCGATTACATGATAGATCTCATCCTACTCATCACCGCCCAGCGAGCCTACGAATAGATTACTCACGAACCATGAAGAGCTCCATGGAATTGGAGAGGGAAGAAGGTTGATGATGACGATGGCGACGATCTCCTTGATCCGGAGCCCAAAACGGACTCCAGATCTGCCCTCCAGATGAAGAACAGGAAGTGGCGGCGCCTCCGTGTCGCAAACGCGATGTAATCTTCTCTCCTGATTTTTTCCGGGATGAAAGGGAATAAATAGCGCTGGAGTTGGGGGCGGCAGGGCCATGTGGGCCCCACATGCTTGGTTGCCGCGGCCAGGGGGGCTGCAGCGTCAGGGCTTGTGGCCCACTGGCCCGTCCCCTCCGGTGGATCTTTGCGCAGGTATTTTTCATATTTTCCAGAAATATTCTCTATAAATTTTCAGGACGTTCCGAGAACTTTCATTTCTGCACAAAAACAACACCATGGCAATTCTGCTGAAAACAGCGTCAGACCGGGTTAGTTCCAT
This sequence comes from Hordeum vulgare subsp. vulgare, assembly GCF_904849725.1. Classification (NCBI taxonomy): domain Eukaryota; kingdom Viridiplantae; phylum Streptophyta; class Magnoliopsida; order Poales; family Poaceae; genus Hordeum; species Hordeum vulgare. The sequence continues at coordinate 519,517,648 of NC_058523.1, forward strand.
TCAAATCATGCAAATTAGAGTCCAAAACAAGGGCAAAAGAGTTTGGAAAAGTAGATACGATCGAGACGTATCAACTCCCCCAAGCTTAAAACCTTGCTTGTCCTCAAGCAACTCAGTTGACAAACTGAAAGAGAAAGAAAAACTTTGACAAACTCTGTATGATCTTGTTGTTGCAACTATGTCTAACTCATAACCAGAATTTCAGCAAGATCACAAGTTAACCACATGAGCAAGTGACACATATGTCTCACGGTAAACTAATATCAATGGCATAATCAGCTAGCAAGCAAATAATTATGAGTTTCAGATACCAACAATTCAATCAAAACAAACATGAAGCAATATGAATAGGTGGTATCTCGCTAGCTCTTTCTGAGACTGCAAAACATAAATGCAGAGCACTTTCAAAGATCAAGGGCTGACAAAACATTGTAATTCATAGCAACGAAGATCCAGTCATAGTCATACCCAATATCAATCAAAAGCAAAGCATAAAAATGACAGAGGTGCTCTCTAACTGGTGCTTATATAAGAAGAGGATGACTCAACAGGAAAATAAATAGACAGGCCCTTTGGAGAGGGAAGCATTGATTTGAAGAGGTGCTAGAGCTCAAGCTTTAAAAACAGAGATAATAATTTTGGGTGGCATACTTTCATTGTCAACGCAATGACCAAGAGTTCTCAATATCTTCCATGCTATTAATGCTATAGGCGGTTCCCAAACAGAAAAGTAAAGTTTTAACTCCCCCACCAGCAATCAATCACACTCCACAGCTAGTCGAATCCTCGGGTACCGTCCATACTAACATCAATCCGGGGGGAGTCTTGTTTTACAGTTATGTTTTCGATTTAAGCGTGGAACTGGACATTCCAATTACCGGCCCCTTTCTCATGAATGACAGTGAATAAACACATGTCGAGGATAACACGCCTAACATGGAAGATACCAATAGCCCCCTGTCACCACATGAGCGGTTCGGGCATGCAAAAGAGATTATTTCTTGAAGGTTTAGAGAATGGCACATGCAAATTTACTTGGAACGGCAGGTAGATATTGCAAATAGGTAGGTATGGTGGACTCTCATGGAAAAACTTTTGGGTTTATGGAAGTGGATGCACAAGAGTATTCCGCTTAGTACAAGTGAAGGCTAGCAAAAGACTGGGAAGCGACCAACTAGAGAGCGACAACAGTCATCAAGATGCAATGAGTTTGACTAACATGGAGTGCAAACATGAACAGGATATAAATCACCATGAACACGAACATCATAGAGGCTGTATTGATTTTGTTTCAACTACATGCATGAACATGCGCCAAGTCAAGCCACTTGAATCATTTAAAGGAGAATACCATCCTATCATACTACATCATAGTCATCTCAAAATCTATGTTGGCATTCAAGACAAACCATTATAAGCTCTAGCTAATTAAGCATGGCATCAGAAACTATGATCTCTAAGTTGTCATTGCAAACATGGTTCTCTCTCAACAAAGCTGAATCTGGAACGACAAGCTAGTCATATTTACAAAAACAAAATAGATAGAGTTCATACCATCTTTTCCAGTCTCAGTCACTTCATCATATATCGTCATTATTGCCTTTCACTTGCACGATCGAACAATGTGAACAATAATAAGAGTGCTCGTGCATTGGACTAAGCTGAAATCTGCAGGCAAGCACAAAGGAGAAGACAAAGTAATATGGCTCTTTGAAAGCTAAAAAGTTATGCATGCAAGAGCCACTAAACATTGTAACCAATATCTTCTACCTTGACCCAAAGAAAAAGAAAACTATTTACACGGGAAAGCTCCCAACAAGCAAAAGAAGAAAGGAAAATCTTTTTGGGTTTTCTGAAAAGGACACAAAACACGAAAACAAGAAAACAAAAATAAACTAGCATGGATAATACAGTGGCAAAGTGTAAACACCGACTAACAAAGTGAAAGCATAAGCATGAATGTAAAGTTGGTGCGAACACGTACTCTCCCAAGCTTAGGCTTTTGGCCTAGCTTGTTTTACTCCCAAGGACGGTCCTGGCGAAACCCAAAATCATAATCGGGGTTATACGGGAGCGCTGCAGCCACTGCCTGAATAGCTGCCTCACGGAGACGAGCAGTCGTCGCCTCCCTCCCATACTCCTCTGCCTCTCCTATGGTTATGTAGTATCTCCGTTTTACCTGAAAGTCAAAGAAAGCAGGAGCATGAAGGGTAATATGGAAAACACGCTGCCGATTAAATATCAATCGGTATAGGAGGGATTCATCATCCCTCTCAAGGAACTGGTAGCGTGTCATAGCGACGCGGTCAAGGAAAGCTGTATTGAGCGGGGGATCTCCTACGCGGATGGGTACTCCAAGAAAATTTATTATGCGAGTGGCATAGATGTCGCCAAAGAAATCCCCATCAATAGCATTCTTATTCAGCCTCCTTGCTATAATAGCTCCCATGTTGAATCTTTTGTCACCCGTCACTGCGCTCTTAAGGATACTAAGGTCGGATGCGCATAGGTGACAATGTTCAACCTTGTCGTTAATGCTTCTACCTATGAAGAGGGCAAAGTAGTGTGAGGCAGGGAAATGAATGCTTCCTATGGTAGCTTGCGTGATGTCTCTAGTTTCTCTAATAGTTAATTATACTAGAGACAAAATCTCTAACCGAAGACTTAGCAGGATCTTTAAGATTACCCCCATCGGGTATCTTGCAAATCCTATTGAAATCCTCCAAATCCATGGCGTAGGATTTATCATACAGATCGAACAGTATGGATGAGTCACGGCCAACTGAAAATTTAAATCTACGCACGAAAGAGGTAGTGAGCAAAGCATACTGTTCACATTTATTTGAGAGGAATTCTTCTAACCCGGCATTGCGGACAAGTGTATCATACACATCCTTGAAGCCTGCTTCGATCATGTACTCATCGGAAGGCCATTCACATGGTTGTACCGGTGCGTCCCTTAGTTGAAAAGGATCATGCTCCCGAATAGAAAGATGGGGACCCTTCTTACTTGAGGAACTACCATGAAAGTTCCTCCTGAACATAATTTCTTTTTGCTGAAATTTTTGAAGTTCAAGAGAAAAGTGAATAAAGACCAACAGCACCTTGTAACAACTACTCCTACTAGTGCCTAGAGACCCTATCACGCGCTAAAACTACTTGGGACCAGCTAAAATCAACATTTCAAGCTCAAGAACAGGGTCACCAAGGTAGCAAGAATACGCGAAGGATAAAGCACTAGAGCAAAAACTAATTGGACCAATGGAGGAGTCACTTACCAAGGAGTAATTTCCCCAAAACGGTTCGGAGAATGGTGCTTTGAGCAAGGAGATCGAAAATCACAGCCAAATGAACAAGAACACGGGTTTGAGTTGTGAAACATTTTTTCTGGAGGTAGAAGAAGAGGATGGGAGCTGGAATGAGTGGAGGGGGTCCCTGTGGGCCCCACAAGCTTGGTGGTCGCGGCCAGGGGGGAGGCCGCGGTGACACGGCTTGTGGCCACTGGTGTGGCCCCCAGGCCAGCTCTCAGTCCCAATATTTTTCAAATATTCCATAAAAAATCATACTAGATTTTCAGGACCATCGGAGAACTTTTATTTTCGGTGTACTTTTCTCCGGGACGCTAAAACAGGAAACAGGGAAAACTAAACTAAATCTATCATTTTTCTTCTAAGCAACAGAAAGTGAAAGCTTAAAACAGAGGTATGTGACTCTTTGATTCATCCATTTCATGGTCATCGAAAGAAATCCGTCAATGGGGTTGATCAAATCCTCATGACAAAACTTTTCCGAATCGCAAAAGAGAACGGAGAATTGTCGAATAGCCACTAAGTCACCTCAATGGGGATATGAATCTCCCCAACAAGCAAATCATACTTCATCTTAGCACGAGGAATAGGGCATTCAAAGCTCGCAATAAGAATCAATGAAGTTTTTTCAATAGCATTGATGCAATGTACTTGATACCGTTTCTTCGGAAAGTGCACGGTATGCTCATTACCGTTGACATGGAAAGTGACATTGCCTTTGTTGCAATCTATAACAGCCCCTGCCGTGTTTAAAAAGGGTCTTCCGAGGATGACAACCATGGCATGGTCCTCGGGAATATCCAAGATAACAAAGTCTGTTAAGATAGTGGTGTTAGCAACCACAACAGGCACATCCTTGCAAATGCTGACAGTGAAAGCAGTTGATTTGTTGGCCATTTGCAGAGAAATGTCAGTGGGTGTCAACTTATCCAGTTCAAGTCTATGATAAAGAGAGAGAGGCATAACACTAACACCGCTCCAAGGTCACATAAGGCAGTTCTTACGTAGTTTCCTTTAATGGAGCAAGGTATAGTGGGCACTCCGGGATCACCAACTTTCTTAGGAGTTCCACCTGTGAAAGTGTAATTGGCGAGCATGGTGGAGATCTCAAGATCTGGTATCTTCCGTTTATTGGTCACGATATCTTTCATGTACTTGGCATACAGAGACATTTTGCGCATATCAATTAACCGCATCTGCAGAAAGACGGGTCTTATCATTTCAATAAAGCGCTCAAAATCCTCATCATCCTTTTTCTTGGATGCCTTAGGATGAAAGGGCATAGGTCTCTGAACCCATGGCTCCCTTTCTTTACCATGCTTCCTAGCAGTGAAGTCATTCTTATTGTATCTCTTAGGTTGTGGGTTATCAGGATTAACCGTAGGTTCAATCTCCACATCCTTATTATTCCTAGGTTGAGCAGTATTATGAACATCGTTATCCATATTGTCACCAGGTTCATGTTCATCACCAGATTGTGTTTCTGCATCAGACGCAGAAATATCATTTGGTTCTCCAGGTGTGACAGTATTTGATGAACTGACATGTAGGTTTCTATCATCCTTCTTCTTAGGATGACTGGGTGTATCAGCATTAATTCCTTGAGAATCTTGATCAATTCTCTTAGGATGACCTTCAGGATACAAAGGTTCCTGAGTCATTTTGCCTCCTCTAGTAATGACTTTGACAGAGTTGTCATTTAATTCATTGAGCAAGTCATTCTGAGCTTTAAGTACTTGTTCTACCTGAGTAGTAATCATAGAGGCATGTTTACTCAGAAGCTTCAGATCATTGACATTTCTGTCTACACAAGCACTTAAATGACTAAGCATACGAGTACTTTGTTCCAATTGTCTACTAACATAATCATTGAAACTCTCTTGTTTGGCAACAAAGTTTTCAAATGCATCAAAGCATAGGCTAGCGGGTTTGTCAAAAGGAATATCACTCTCATCAAACCTACGCAGAGAATTCACTTCTACTACTTGTATCGGGTTATCAAGACCATGGATCTCTTTGATATGTGGTAGATTTTTGACATCTTTAGATCTAATGCCTTTCTCTTGCATAGATTTCTTGGCTTCTTGCATATCTTCGGGACTGAGGAATAGAATACCTCTTTTTATAGGAGTTGGCTTAGGGGGTGGTTCGGGGATAGTCTAAGCATTATCCTTGATCAAGATCTTATTCAGTAGGATCTGTTCTTGTTCTACAGTTCGTTCCCTAAAAACACAACCGGCACAAGTAGCTAGGTGGTCTCTAGAGGCATCGGTAAGTCCGTTATAGAAGATATCAAGTATCTCGTTCTTCTTAAGAGGGTGATCAGGCAAAGCATTCTGTAGCTGGATGAGCCTCCCCCAAGCTTGTGGGAGACTCTCTTCTTTGAGTTGACCAAAGTTGTATATTTCCTGCAAGGCAGCTTGCTTCTTATGGGCAGGGAAATATTTCTCACAGAAGTAGTAGCCCATATCCTCGGGACTACTCACACATCCAGGAGCAAGAGAAGTGAACCAGGCTTTAGCGTCATCCTTTAGAGATAAAGGAAACAGCTTAAGGATATAGTAGTAGCGGATCTTCTCCTCACTAGTGAAAAGGGTGGCTATATCGTGTAGTTTGGTAAGATGGGCTACGACCGTCTCAGACTCATAACAGTGGAAAGGATCAGATTTGACTAGAGAGATTATCTCAGGGTCGACAGAGAATTCATAATCCTCATCGGTGATAAAGATAGGTGAAGTGGCAAACTTCAGGTCGCATTTCATCCTAGCTTTCAAAGATTTTTCCTTCCACTTGAGAAGTAATTTCTCAGCGCCATAGGCATCCTTACACGCAAGAAAACCCTCAGCTATCTCTCCCTCCATAACATAACCCTCAGGTATATCAGGCAATTCATATCTAGGAGAGCTAGATCTAGCAGGAGCAAAAGAAGGTTCTATCTCAATAGTATCGGCAGTTTCAGAAGCATCACGAGCATTGGCAGTAACTCTAGCAATATGAGCATCAAAGAATACCCCTAGTGGAATATCAGGCAAAGTAGTATCTCTAGCAGTATCAAGCATAGCATCATCAGGCAAAATAGCATCTCTAGCATCATCAGGCAAAGCAGTATCAAGCATAGCATTCCAAGCAGTATCACGCATAGCATCTCTAGCAGTATCAGGCATAGCATCTCTAGCAGTATCAGGCATAGTATCTCTAGCAGTTGCACCATAAGCATCATCAAGCACAGGCGACATATCAAGATTTCTAGCAGGATGTGGTATCGCAAACTTACTCATAACTAAAGGTGAATCAAGTGCAGAGCTAGATAGCAGTTCCTTACCTCCCCTCGTAGTTGAGGGCAAGACTTTGGTTTTTGGATCTTTCAGATTCTTCGTAGTAATCAGAAGATATAAATCCCAAGTGACTCAGAGAATATAGCTATCCTTCCCCGGCAACGGCGCCAGAAAAATATTGTTGACGTGCAACTATTCCTGACTTGATGCCTCCACGGCAACGGAGCCAGAAAAGAGCTGCTTCGAGTTTCTCAACAATTAGCAATTATCTTGCAATAGCCCACCAGCGCGTGGGATCGCGGCAGTTTTCGAGGGTAGAGTATTCAACCCAAATTTGTTGGTTCGCACGACGGGAAGTGAAAGAATATTCTCAAGTATTAGCAGTTGAGGCGTCAGCTCAACCACACCTGAAAGATTAGTATCTGCAAGCAAGATATAAGCAGCAAAGGTAGTACGATAGCAACGGTGCCAGAAACAATCTGTTGACAAGGCAGACTATTCCTAACTGAAGTATCAATGGCGCCAAAAAAGTATTGTAGCAGGTAGCAGCAGTGTAACGAGTAACAGCAGTGGCAAGGAACAGTAGTAGTGACAGCGGTAGCAAGTAGCAGCAGTAGCGAGTAACAGCAGTAGCAACAGTAGTGACAGCAGCAGCAGGACAAAGCGAGTAACAGTAGCAGCAAGTAACAGTAGCAGCAACAGTAGTAACAGCAGCAGAGCAAAACAAGTAACACCAGCAGTGGGACAAACTCATAGGCAATGGCTCGGCGATTCGTTGGATGACATTCATCATGCAACAGTTATAACTCGGAGAGATATGTGGCTAGCTCTCGTTCGTCAATGTGATGTAGGCATGCATTCCGTGTGTAGTCATACGTGCTTAGGGAAAAGAACTTGCATGACATCTATTGTCCATCCCTCCCATAGAAGCGGGGTCCAAATGGATACTACGGGATATTAAGGTTCTCCTTTTAATAAAGAACCGGACCAACGCATTAGCACTTGGTGAACACATGAACTCCTCAAACTATGGTCATCACCGGGAGTGGTTCCAGTTATTGTCACTCTGGGGTTGCCGGGTCATAACACATAGTAGGTAACTACAACTTGGAAGATCGCATCTAAAACACACATATATTGGTGACAACATAATAATTTCAAATCTGAAATCATGGCACTCGGGCCCTAGTAACAAGCATTAAGCATAGCAAAGTAGTAGCAACATCTATCTCAGAACATAGTGGATACTAGGGATCAATCTCCGTCAAAACTAACTCGATTACATGATAGATCTCATCCTTCTCATCACCGCCCAGCGAGCCTACGTATAGATTACTCACGAACGATGAAGAGCTTCATGGAATTGGAGACGGAAGAAGGTTGATGATGACGATGGCGACGATCTCCTTGATACGGAGCCCAAAACGGACTCCAGATATGCCCTCCAGATGAAGAACAGGATGTGGCGGTGCCTCCATGTCGAAAACGCGATGAAATCTTCTCTCCTGATTTTTTCCTGGACGAAAGGGAATAAATAGCGCTGGAGTTGGGGGCGGCAGAGCCACGTGGGCCCCACAAGCTTGGTTGCCGTGGCAGGGAGGGCCGCGGCGTCAGGGCTTGTGGCCCACTGGCCCGTCCCCTCCAGTGGATCTTTGTGTAGGTATTTTTCATATTTTCCAGAAATATTCTCCATAAATTTTCAGGACGTTCCGAGAACTTTCATTTCTGCACAAAAACAACAACATGGCAATTCTGCTGAAAACAGCGTTAGTCCGGGTTAGTTCCACTCAAATCATGCAAATTAGAGTCCAAAACAAGGGAAAAAGAGTTTGGAAAAGTAGATACGATGGAGACGTATCACCAAGTAACGCACCGCCGTGCTCTAAAAGATCTAAGTGAAGCACATAGAGCAAAATTATCTAGCAAAAAGATATAAGTGAAGCACGATGAGCATTCTAGCAAAACCGCGATGAGTGCATGTCTCTCTAAAAAGGTGTGCAGCAAGGATGATTGTGACACAACAAAAAGAAAAGACTCCTATGATACAAGATGCTCCAAGCAAAACACATATCTTGTGGTGAATAAAAAATATAGCTCCAAGTAATGTTACCGATGGATTGAAGACGAAAGAGGGGATGCCTTCCCGGCGCATCCCCAAGCTTAGGCTTTTTGGTGTCCTTGAATTTGGCTTGGGATGCCTTGGGAATCCCCAAGCTTGATCTCTTTCCACTCTTTATCCCTTTGTCCATGAGAACATCACCCAAAACTTGAAAACTTCACAACACAAAACTTAAACAGAAACTCGTGATATCATTAGCACAAGAAAACAAACTACCACCTCTTTAGTTACTGTAGCAATCTTGAATTCTATTTATATTGGTGTTAGATTACTGTGTTCTCACTTCTCCAATGCTAGTACCCCCCCCCCCCCGATACTATCCATAGTTTCATCAAAACAAGCAACCAACTCAACAAAAACAGAATATTGTCAAAAACAAACCAGTCTGTAGCAATCTGTATACTTCGTATACTTCTCGTACCTCAAAAATTATGAACAATTACGAATGCCTGGCCAAAAGGCATATCAACCAGCATCAAAAAGAATCAACTCAAAAGCTCTTTCTGAATAAAAATGAAAAATAATCTCGTGAGCAAAAAGTTTCTGTCTTTTTCCAGCAGGATCAAACAACCATCACCAAGACTAGTCATAAAGGTTTTGCTTGGCTCAAACACAAAAAGAAACACAAAAGACACTATCATAACAGAATTATGATGGTGTGGACGCAAAAAAACAGAAACAAAAAAGTAAATTCATTGGGTTGCCTCCCAACAAGCATTATTGTTTAACGCCCTTAGCTACGCAAAAAGTGATAGAATCACGTATCGTCGTCTTTGGTGCTCAAACCATAAGTAGCCCTCATCATGGATTCATAAGGCAATCTTATTTTCTTTCTAGGAAATTGCTCCATGCCCTTTTTTAAAGGAAATTGAAATCTAATATTCCCTTCCTTCATATCGATGATAGCACCGATAGTCCTTAGGAAAGGTCTACCAAGAATAATAGGGCATGTAGGATTGCAATCGATGTCAAGCACAATGAAATCCACGGGTACATAGTTCCTATTTGCAATAATAAGAACATCATTGATCCTTCCCATGGGTTTCTTAATAGTAGAATCCGCAAGATGCAAATTAAGAGAACACTCCTTAATCTCATTAAAACCCAGAACAACACATAAAGACTTTGGAATCGTGGAAACACTAGCACCCAAATCACACAAAGCGTTGCATTCATAGTTTTTGACTTTGATTTTGATAGTAGGTTCCCACTCATCATGATACTTTCTAGTGATTGATACTTCCAATTGAAAGCGTGTGGAGAGTTTAGCATCGATTGCATCTAGGAAATGTATTCAATCAAGGAGCAACTATCATAATTGAATTCCTTGAAATCCAAAGTAGTAATTTCATTACTACTCAATGTTTTAATATCTTCTACTCCACTTTCAATGCATCTAGCATCAAGATAGATGGACTCCGAATCATTGGGGCGTTTTTCAACCAAAGTGGATTCATATTCAGCCCCATCATCATTAGGTTTGACACAAGAAAACGAAGATTCAATGGGAGTCACACCAAGCACTTTAAGATCTTTGTGATTCTTATCACGAGAACACGCCTTTTTAAGCCATTCATGTCTAGCACGAATTTGGGTGGTTCTTTCTTTGCTCTCGCTCATGGAAACATGCATATCTTTCAAAGTTTCATCCATATTGATCTTGGGAGGAGCACATCTAACTTTCAAAGCATCAATATCACTAGACATTCTATCAACGCTCCTAGCCAAATCTTCAATTTTGAGTAGTTTTTCCTCTGTGGACCCATTGAAAATCTTTTGTGAGTTGATAAACTCTTTGATATTACTCTCTAGATCAGAGGGTAATCTATTGTAATTTCCATGAGTATTGTTGTAGGAGTTGCCAAAGTTATTAGAGGGGTTACTAGGAAAAGGCCTAGGAACATAGTTTCCTCTAAAAGCATTGTTGTTGCCAAAATTATTCCTACCAACAAAATTAACGTCCATGCTAGCGTTACTACTCTCAATCAAGGAAGACAAGGGCATATCATTAGGATCTAAAGGAGCACTTTGCTGCTGGCTACGCCTATAGGGATTTCTTTGGCAAATATGCAAAGGATTCCCCCGCGGCCTTGGAGCCTTGCGTTGGTGTTCCCTTGCAGAGGAAAGGGTGATGTAGCACAGCGGTGGTAAGTATTTCCCTCAGTTTGAGAACCAAGGTATCAATCCAGTAAGAGTATCGCGTCAAGTCACAAGTAACTGCACAAACACAAAGAGCTTGCACCCAATGCTATGAAGGGGTTGTCAATCCCTTATAGATTGTTTGCAAAGTGAGAACTGAAAGCAAAAAGTAAACAAAGCAAAGTAAAAGTAAAAGCTGAGATGATAATTCTGAGTAGACCCGGGGGCCGTAGTGTTCACTAGTGGCTTCTCTCATGAAAGCAAGTAGACGGTGGGTGAACGAATTACTGTCGAGCAATTGATAGAACCACGCAAAGTCATGACGTTATCTATGGCAATGATCATACATGTAGGCATCACGTCCAAAACAAGTAGACCGATACTTTCTGCATCTACTACTATTACTCCACACATCGACCGCTATCCAGCATGCATCTAGTGTATTGAGTTCATAAGAAGAGAGTAACGCCTTAAGCAAGATGACATGATGTAGATGGACAATCTCAAATCTATGATGAAAGAACATCTTGTTACCCTTGATGGCAATAACACGATGCGTGCCTTGCTGCCCCTTCTGTCACTGGGAAAGGTCACCGCACGGTATGAACCCAAAACCAAGCACTTCTCCCATTGCAAGAATCATAGATCTAGTTGGCCAAACAAAACCCAAGACTCGGAGAGACTTACAAGGATATCAAATCATGCATATAAGAAATCAGCAAAGACTCAAATATAATTCATAGATAATCTGATCACAAATCCACAATTCATCGGATCTCGACAAACACACCGCCAAAGAGGATTACATCAGATAGATCTCCATGAAGATCATGGAGAACTTTGTATTGAAGATCCAAGAGAGAGAAGAAGCCATCTAGCTACTAACTACGGACCCGTAGGTCTGAAGTAGACTACTCACGAGTCATTGGAGAGGCAATGATGTTGATGTAGAACCCCTCCAGCTCCAAACTCCCCTCCGACAGGGCACCGGGAAGGGTCTCCAGATGAGATCTCGCGGAAACAGAAGCTTGCGGCGGCGGAAAAGTGGTTTCGTGGACGCGCTTTTTTCTGGCATTTTAGGGAATATATAGGCCAAAGAGCTAGGGCAGGGGAGCTCCAGGGAGGCCACAAGCCTGGTAGCCGCGGGCCCCCTGGCCGCGGCTACACGGCTTGTGGGCTCCATGTGGGCCTCCTGCCTTGGCTCTCAAGTCCCCCAATCTTCTTCTGTTCTGGAAAAATTCATTTCGGGGATTTTATTCCGTTTGGACTCCGTTCCAATATCATACCTGAAAAGAGTCAAAAACACACAAAAAACAGGAACTGGCACTTGGCACTCAATTAATAAGTTAGTCCCAAAAAGATATAAAAGGTATATAAGACATCCAAAGTTGACAAGATAACAGCATGAAACCATCAAAAATTATTGATACGTTTGAGACGTATCAAGCATCCCCAAGCTTAACTCCTGCTCGTCCTCGAGTAGGGAAGTGATAAAGAATGAATTTTTGATGCTTTCATGCTACCTAGCATAGATGTCCTTGTAACTCCTCTTATGTGACGTGAATGTTCAGATCCGTTAGATTCAAAACAATAGTTTGCTATTGACGTGGAGGCAATAATACTTCAAGCAAACTAGCAAGGTAATCATGAACTTTCAAAATAGCAAGGCCAAAAGAAAGTTATGCCTACAAAATCATATAGTCTGGCTACGCTCTATCATCCTTGCACAACGAATTTAAATCATGCACAACCTCGGTATTGGCCAAGTAATTGTTTTCACACCTTTACTTTCTCAAACTTTTTCAACTCTCACGCAATACATGAGCGTGAGCCATGGTTTTAGCACTATAAGTGGAATGGAGTGTGGTGGAAGTTGCAAGGCAAACAAGGAGAAGATGGTCACATTGACTAGGCATATCAATGAGCTATGGAGATGCTCATCAATAGATATCAATGTGAATGAGTAGGGATTGCCATACAAATGATGCACTAGAGCTAAGAGTGTGTGAAAGCTCCTAAACAAAACTAGTGGGTGTGCATCCAACTTGCTTGCTCACGAAGACCTAAGGCAATTTTGAGGAAGCCTATCATTGGACTATACAAGCCAAGTTATATAATGAAAATTTCCCACTAGCTATATGGTGGTGACGAAACAAGAAACTCTCAATCATGAAGATCATGGTGCTTAATAAGCACAAGTGTGGAAAGATAGTAGCACTATCCCTTCTCTCTTTTTCTCTCTTTTTTTGGTGGGCTCTTTGGCCTCTTTTTTATATATTTATTTTTTATTTTTGTGGGCATCTTTGGCCTCTTTTTGAAAATGGGCTTCGTTGGCCTCTTTTATTTCCTCACATGGTACAATGCTCCATCAATTATGATCATCACACTTACAACTCAAAACTTAGAGCAATGATGACTCTATATTAAATGCCTTCGGTAGTGTACCGTGACAATGATCTAGCATGGCATAGACATTAATGGAAACATCATGTTAGCTATCTTATGATCATGCAATGGCAATGTAGAAGCTGGGGCACATGTCATGGTGGTAGTTGGATGGAAATATATCTCGGAATGGCTTTGAAAAAGCCATAGTAGGTAGGTATGGTGGCTGTTTTGAGGGAGGCTAATGGTGGTTTTATGCACCGGCGAAAGTTGCACGGCACTAAAGAAGATAGTGAGGGTGGAAGGTGAAAGTGCATCTAAACCATGGACTCAACATTAGTCATGAAGAACTCATATACTTGTTGCAAAAGTTTTAGTAGTAATCGAAACAAAGCATTCAACGCATACTCCTAGGGGAAGGGTTGGTAGGTATAAACCATCGCGCGATCCCAACCGCCACACAAAGGATGACAATCAATAAACTAATCATGCTCAGACTTCATCACATAGCGGTTCACCATACGTGCATGCTACGGGAATTACTAACTTCAACACAAGTATTTCTAGATCCACAACACCTTACTGTTATAACTTCAATATTACCACAACCACAACTCAAAACTAATTGAGATGAATCAAACATCTCTAACTACTCAATGCACATGAAGGTGGAAGTTTTCATATCCCTTTGGATAACTACCCCTTTTGAGACTACTTTCATAGCATAGATCAACTACCACGCCACGCGCTTCCTTGCTCTAAAAGATATAAGTGAAACACATCGAGCAAAATCAACTAGCTCAAAAGATATAAGTGAAACACATGTGAGCTGAATTGTCTAACCAAAGGATATAAGTGAAGATCGACAAAATCACGGTGAGTCCATGTCTCTCTCTCTAGGTATGCAGCAAGGAAGATTGTGACACAAAAAAATAAAAGACTCCTACAATACAAGACGCTCCAAGCAAAACACATAACATGTGGTGAATAAAAATATAGCCCCAAGTAACGTTACCGATGGATTGAAGACGAAAGAGGGGATGCCTTCCCGGGGCATCCCCAAGCTTAGGCTTTTTCGGCATCCTTGAATCAACTTGGGGTTCCTTGGGCATCCCCAAGCTTGATATCTTGCCACTCTTTATCTCTTTGTCCATAAGAACTTCACCCAAAACTTGAAAACTTCACAACACGAAACTTAAACAGAAACTCGTGATATCATTAGTATAAGAAAGCAAATCACCACTTCCTTAGGTACTGTAGTAAACTTAAATTATACTTTGGGTTACTGTATTTTCAATATTCAATGGCTAATACCCCCGATACTATCCATAGTTTCATCAAAATAAGCAACCAACTCAACAAAAACAGAATATGTTAACAGCTGACCAGTCTGTAGCAATCTGTATACTTCGTATACTTTTGTACTTCAAAAATTCTGAAAAATTACGACAGTCTAAAGAATTTGCGTAACAATCAGCAACAAAAAGAATCAACTCAAAATCTCTCACAGAAAAGAAAGAAATCTTTTCGTGCGCAGAAAGTTTCTGTATTTTCCACCATGATCAAACGATCATCCCCAAGACTAATCATAACGGTGTCACTTGGCACAAACGCAAAAGAAACACAAAAAACACAACCATAACAGAATTATGAAAGTGTGGAAAACACAAAACATAAATAAAAAGGATAGATTCATTGGGTTGCCTCCCAACAAGCGCTATTGTTTAACGCCCTTAGCTAGGCATAAGGTGATGGAATCACGTATAGTCATCTTTGGTGCTCAAACCATAAGTAGCCCTCATCATAGATTCATAATGCAATATTATTTTCTTCCTAGGAAAATGCTCCATGCCCTTCTTTAGAGGAAATTGAAATCTAATATTCCCTTCCTTCATATCGATGATAGCACCAATAGTCCTTAGGAAAGGTCTACCAAGAATAATGGGACATGAAGGGTTGCAATCTATGTCAAGTACAATGAAATCCACGGGTACATAGTTCTTATTTGCAACAATAAGAACATCATTGATCCTTCTCATGGGTTTCTTGACAGTAGAATCCCCAAGATGCAAATTAAGAGAACACTCTTCAATCTCATGAAAACCAAGAATATCACATAAAGACTTTGGAATCGCGGAAACACTAGCACCCAAATCACACAAAGCATTGCATTCATAGTTTTTGATCTTGATTTTGATAGTAGGTTCCCACTCATCATGAAGTTTTCTAGGTATAGAGACTTCTAATTCGAGTTTCTCTTCAAGAGATTTCATCATAGCATCTATGATATGTGCGGTAAAGGCTTTGCTTTGGCTATAAGCATGTGGAGAGTTTGCAATAGATTGCATCAAGGAAATGCATTCAAACAAGGAGCAACTATCATAATTGAATCCCTTGAAATCCAAAGTGGGAGTTCCATTACTACCCAATATTTTGATAGGTGGGCTCCGAATCATTGGGGCGTTTTTCAACCAAAGTGGATTCATATCCAGCCCCTTCATCAATAGGTTTGACACGCGAAAACAAAGATTCAAGAGGAGTCACACCAAGCACTTTAAGATCTTCGTGATTTGTATCACTAGAACGCACCCTTTTAAACCATTCATACTTAGTGCGAATTTGGGCGGTTCTTTCTTTGCTCTCATTCATGGAGACACGCGTAGCTTTTAAAGTTTCCTCCAAGTTGACCTTGGGAGGAGCACATCTAACTTTCAAAGCATCAATATCACAAGACATCCTATCAACGCTCTTAGCCAAATCGTCTATTTTTAGTAGTTTTTCCTCTATGGACGCATTGAGAATCTTTTGAGAGTTGATGAACTCTTTGATATTACTCTCTAAATCATAGGGTAATTTGTTATAATTTCCATAAGTGTTGTTGTAGGAATTTCCATAGTTATTAGAGGAGTTACTAGGAAAAGGCCTAGGAACATAGTTTCCTGTAAAAGCATTGTTGTTGCCAAAATTATTCCTACCAACAAAATTAACATCTAAACTAGTGTTGCTACTATCAATCAAGGAAGATAGTGGCATGTCATTAGGATCTAAAGGAGCATTTCTACTAGCAACCAAATTCATCAACTCGTCCATCTTAGAACTAAGCGAGTTAATTTCCTCTATGGTGTGTACCTTTTTGCTAGCAGGTGACCTTTCAGTGTGCCACTGAGAGTAGTTGGTCATGATATTGTCTAGGAGTTTTGTAGCTTCTCCTAACGTGACTTCCATGAACGTTCCACCTGAGGCGGAGTCCAAGATATTTCGAGAAGCAAAATTTAAACCAGCGTAAAAGATTTGTATAATCATCCACAAACTCAAGCCATGAGCGGGACAATTTCTAATCATTAACTTCATCCTCTCCCAAGATTGTGCAACGTGTTCATGATCAAGTTGCTTGAAGTTCATGATATCGTTACGGAGAGAGATAATCTTAGCTGGCGGAAAATACTTGGATATGTAAGCATCTTTGCCAAGGAATCGATACTATTTTTAGGCAAATAAGAAAACCAAGTTTTTGCACGATCTTGCAAAGAGAACGGAAAAAGCTTCAATTTAACAACATCATTATCCACATCTTTCTTATTTTGCATATCGCAAAGTTCAATGAAAGTATTGATATGGGATGCGGCATCTTCACTAGGAAGGCCAGAAAATTGCTCTTTCATAACAAGATTCAGCAAGGGAGCATTGATTTCATATGATTCCGCACTAGTGGCGGGAGCAATCGGAGTACTAATAAAATCATTATTATTAGTATTCGAGAAGTCACAAAGTTTGGTGTCTTTAGCCATGATGACTTCAACAAACAAACAAGAACACAAGCAAGCAAGAAAACTGGCAAAGGAAAACGACAAAAGGCAAATGGAAACGGCAAAGGAGAAAGGCAAATGAAAACGGCAAATGTGAAGCGGGGGATAGGAAAACGAGAGGCAACTGGAAAAATAGGTAAATGCAAGAGATGAGTTTGTGACACTTACTTGGATAGATCTTGACTTGATCTCCCCCCGGCAACGGCACCAGAAATCCTTCTGCTGTTGGCTACACCTATAGGGATTTCCTTGGCAAATATGCAAAGGATTCCCCCACGGCCTTGGAGCCTTGTGTTGGTGTTCCCTTGAAGAGGAAAGGGTGATGTAGCACAGCAGCGGTAAGTATTTCCCTCAGTTTGAGAACCAAGGTATCAATCCAGTAGGAGGATCACGTCAAGTTACAAGTACGTGCACAAACACAAAGAGCTTGCACCCAATGCTATGAAGGGGTTGTCAATCCCTTATAGATTGTTTGCAAAGTGAGAACTGAAAGCAAAAAGTAAACAAAGCAAAGTAAAAGTAAAAGCTGAGATGATAATTGTGAGTAGACCCGGGGGTCGTAGTGTTCACTAGTGGCTTCTCTCATGAAAGCAAGTAGACGGTGGGTGAACGAATTACTGTCGAGCAATTGATAGAACCGCGCAAAGTCATGACGTTATCTATGGCAATGATCATACATATAGGCACCACGTCCAAAACAAGTCGACCGATACTTTCTGCATCTACTACTATTACTCCACACGTCGACCACTATCCAGCATGCATCTAGTGTATTGAGTTCATAAGAACAGAGTAACGCCTTAAGCAAGATGACATGATGTAGATGGACAATCTCAAATCTATGATGAAAGCCCGTCTTGTTACCCTTGATGGCAACAACATGATGCGTGCCTTGCTGCCCCTTCTGTCACTGGGAAAGGTCACCGCACGGTATGAACCCAAAACCAAGCACTTCTCCCATTGCAAGAATCATAGATCTAGTTGGCCAAACAAAACCCAAGACTCGGAGAGACTTACAAGGATATCAAATCATGCATATAAGAAATCAAGAAAGACTCAAATATAATTCATAGATAATCTGATCACAAATCCACAATTCATCGGATCTCGGCAAACACACCGCCAAAGAGGATTACATCGGATAGATCTCCATGAAGATCATGGAGAACTTTGTATTGAAGATCCAAGAGAAAGAAGAAGCCATCTAGCTACTAACTACGGACCCGTAGGTCTGAAGTAGACTACTCACGATTCATTGGGGAGGCAATGATGTTGATGTAGAACCCCTCCAGCTCCAAAGTCCCCTCCGGCAGGGCACCGGGAAGGGTCTCCAGATGAGATCTCGCGGAAACAGAAGCTTGCGGCGGCAGAAAAGTGGTTTCGTGGACGCGCTTATTTTTTCTGGGATTTTAGGGAATATATAGGCCAAATAGCTAGGGCAGGGGAGCTCGAGGGAGGCCACAAGCCTGGTAGCCGCGGGCCCGCCTGGCCGCGGCTACAGGGCTTGTGGGCTCCCTGTGGGCCTCTTGCCTTGACCCTCAAGTCCCCCGATCTTCTTCTGTTCTGGAAAAATTCATTTTGGGGATTTTATTCCGTTTGGACTCCGTTCCAAATCAGATCTGAAAAGAGTCAAAAACACAGAAAAAACAGGAACTGGCACTTGGCACTGAATTAATAAGTTAGTCCCAAAAAAGATATAAAAGGTATATAAAACATCCAAAGTTGACAAGATAACAGCATGAAACCATCAAAAATTATAGATACGTTTGAGACGTATCACACTTCTACTAGCAACCAAATTCATTAACTCATCCGTCTTAGCACTGAACGAGTTAATTTCTTCTATAGCATGTACCTTCTTACTAGTAGGTGACCTTTAAGTGTGCCACTGAGAGTAGTTCGTCATGATATTGTCTAGGAGTTTTGTGGCTTCTCCTAACGTGATTTCCATGAATGTTCCACCAAATTCAAAGACTCAAGCCATGAGCGGGACTATTTCTAATCATCAATTTCATTCTCTCCCAAGATTGTGCAACATGTTCATGATCAAGTTGCTTAAAATTCATGATATCATTACAGAGATAGATAATATTAGCCGGCGGAAAATACTTGGATATATAAGCATCTTTGCACTTGTTCCAAGAATCAATACTATTTTTGGGCAAAGACGAAAACCAAGTTTTTGCTCGATCTCGCAACGAGAAAGGAAAAAAGCTTCAATTTAATCACATCATTATCCACATCTTTCTTCTTTTGCATATCGCAAAGCTCGATGAAGGTATTAAGATGGGATGCGGCATCTTCACTACGAAGGCCGGAGAACTGCTCTTTCATAACAAGATTAAGCAAAGAAGCATTGATTTCATATGATTCCGCACTTGTGGCGGGAGCAATCAGAGTACTAATAAAATCATTATTATTAGTATTCGAGAAGTCACAAAGTTTGGTGTTTTCAGTCATGGTGACTTCAACAAGCAAGCAAGCACACAAGTAAACGAAGAGCAAGCGAGAGAAAAGGGCGAACGAAAAAGGCAAACGAAAAAGGCAAATATTTTTGTAAATTTTTGTTTTTTCAGAAGTGGGGGAGAGGAAAACGAGAGGCAAAAAAGTAAATGCAAGAGATGAGTTTGCGACACTTCCTTGAATGAGTTCTTGACTTGATCCTCCCCGGCAACGACGCCAGAAATCTTTCTGCTACTTCTCAAACAACAGCGCCAGACATTGACACGTTGATGGAGACTTGCTTGCGTTGGTTTTTCCCTTGAAGAGGAAATGGTGGTGCAGCACAGGAGGAGTAAGTATTTCCCTCAGTTTGAGAACCAAGGTATCAATCCAGTAGGAGAATCTCGTCAAGTCCAGAGTACCTGCGCAAACACAAACGAGCTTGCACCCAACGCTATAAACGGGTTGTCAATCCCTTCAAGATTGATTGCAAAGTGAGATCTGAAGGCGGAAAGTGCAACGAAGTAAAAGAGTAACGCGGAAAATATGGTGTGAAGTAGACCCGGGGGCCATAGTGTTCACTAGAGGCTTCTCTCAAAATAGCAAATATTACGGTGGGTGAACAAATTACTGTCGAGCAATTGATAGAACCGTGCAAAGTCATGACGATATCTAAGGCAATGATCATACATATAGGCATCACGTACGAGACAAGTAGACCGATACTTTCTGGATCTACTACTATTACTCCACACATCGACCGCTCTCCATCATGCATCTAGTGTATTGAGTTCATGACGAACAGAGTAACGCCTTAAGCAAGATGACATGATGTAGAGGGATAAACTCAAACCAATGATGAAGACCCCATCTTTTTACCCTTGATGGCAACAACATGATGCATGCCTCGCTACCCCTTCTGTCACTTGGTGAGGACACCACATGGTATGAACCCAAAACCAAGCACTTCTCCCATTGCAAGAATCATAGATCAAGTTGGCCAAACAAAACCCACAACTCGAAGAGAATTACAAGGATATGAAATCATGCATATAAGAGATCAGAAGAAACTCAAATAAGATTCATAGATAATCTGATCATAAATCCACAATTCATCGGATCTCGGCAAACACACCGCAAAGAAGATTACATCGGATAGATCTCCATGAAGATCGTGGAGAACTTTGTATTGAAGATCCAAGAGAGAGAAGAAGCCATCTAGCTACTAGCTATGGACCCGTAGGTCTATGGTGAACTACTCATGCATCATCGGAGAGGTCATGGTGTTGATGAAGAAGCCCTCCATATTCGAATCCCTCCTCCGGCACGGCACCAGAACGTGCCCCAGATGGGATCTTGCGGAGACAGAAGCTTGCGGCGGCAGAAAGGTACTTTCGATGATCTCCTGATTTTTTCTAGGATTTTAGGGAATATATAGGCGAAGGAGCTAGGGAAGAGGAGGCCGTGGGAGCCCACAAGCCTAGGAGGCGCGGGCCCCCCTGGCCACACCATGAGGGATTGTGGGGTCCCTGGTGACCCTCTGCCTTGGTTCTCAAGTCCCCCGATCGTCTTCTGTTTCGGAAAAAATCTTTCGGAAGTTTTATTCCGTTTGGACTCCGTTCAAAATCCCCCTCTGAAAAGGGTCAAAACACGGAAAAAACTGGAACTGGCACTTGGCACTGAGTTAATAAGTTAGTCCCAAAAAAGATAAAAAAAGGCATACAAAACATCCAAAGTTTGATAAGATAATAGCATGAAACCATCAAAAATTATAGATACGTTGGAGACGTATCAACTGTCATTCTCTCGTCTTACACCTAACTAATTTTCATGGGAAATCATGCCTGATACCACAACCCTTAGCAGGGATGTTGTCTGGCTTATATTGACATTTTTTTCTCTGACTGATGGATCTAGTTTGGTATGCATAATCAAACATTTATTGTTCATTCTTGACTTCCGGATTTACGTAGAGCAACTCCTCTCCCTTTTGGTATATACAGAAAATGCTCGTTTAACTAGTACTCTATAAGATAGTCTTTTTCCTGTTCTTGTAATTACCTTACTTTTTGCTTGCAATTTTGACGATGGCTTCTGGTAGTGATGTTGTTTTTCTGGCAACATAAGCTTTCTATTGTGCAGATTTGACTTGTTTAATATCCCTTACTGTTGTTGTGACTGTTGTGATACAGCTATACTACTAATGATGGAAGATCTGATTCTGATAAAATGCCTGAACAGCGTGCATTGCTTGCAGAACCAAACAAGTCAGTGTTCTCGTTGTCCTTTTTTGTTCTTCCTTCAAGTTCGTGGTAGGCTATTTGTTGTCAATGGCCTAGCTTTATTTGCTCACCACTATCTGTTCACCTCTCAGATGGAAAACATTCAAACTATTGTAGTTGCATTCTTTTTATACTTGATCGTGGATGTGATAGAACAAGCACTATGAACTTCTGAAAGATCATGTAAATACCCTGCAGTATTTAGTTTGTCTCCTAGACAACATATTTCTTCATGAATTCTAGCATCTCTTGATCCAATTATATGTTTTCACAGGTGTCATGCCTAAATTGTACTCCCTCTGTAAAAGAAATATAGGACGTTTTAGACCTCTAAAGTAGTGATCTAAAATGTCATGTATTTCTTATAGAGGGAGTAGCATGGATATATAATAATTTTTATTATTTCTAGTATTTTTTATATTTATTTCCTTTTGATTGATTCATGTGCAGTGTAATGTTCTTGTAGGATGACAAGTTGTTGCATCTCGAGCATGCCTCATGGGAGAGCGGAATGAAGTCCACTGTACTGTTGGGATAGTAGCAGATGTGCCATTGTTCTGTTGTGCAATTTTGTTCATTCTTGCTAAATTCCTGTGTAAGAAAATGTATTCATGAGATGACTTATTGTGTTATGTAAACCTGGGATATGTATTTTCTGATGTTATATGATGGATCATTTTAATTCGACTTGGAGTTTTCTTGATTTGAATATGAAATAGTGTTGGATTTAATACTAGACAAATAATTGGGTTGAAAAGGCCCAACAAATAGAAATGAAACCAAGTTTTGGAACAAACAGTTGCTGAATTAAAAATGAAAAAAGGCCAAAACTGAAAGTGGACCAAATGTATTTGGGCACTAAAAGGCGAGGGCTCAAATTATAATGATAAAAAAATTCGAATTTTTTTTACTAAAGTGGTTGTAAATAGGCTAAGGCCCAAAAAGAAGCCCAATAAGAAAAAGCCCAAAAAAATAAAACCAGCCCATGTGATCAATTGAAATGGGTTGGGCTGATATCAACCATGACCTTTTGATTTTGTTGTAATTTTCCCACATAGGACTGGATTTGATTGCCAACGACGATTTAGGATCGTCGTAAAGGTTACGACAATCCAGGAATCGTCGTAAAAGTTACAACGATTTTGAACAAAACGTCGCTGCTATTCATTTGTGACGCTCCGTTTTCGACGCTTGGTTTTTCGTCATGAGATCGTCGTAAATTAAAAACCGTGACGATGTAGCGACGAAAAAATAGCGTCGTGTATTAGCATATTCCTTGTAGTGTCAAAATTAACCATTTAAGGCCACATCATCAATTTTCAACACTTACTAACTTCATTTGGTATTTTTCATGCATTTACTGATTTTTTTTTGAGCTAAATGACCCAGAAATTGAAAAGCACTACAAATGAACTCTGAAAACCATGCATGTGGTCGAAATGAAGCATGCTATATATATATATATATATATATATATATATATATATATATATATATATATGTGTGTGTGTGTGTGTGTGTGTGTGTGTGTGGTCGAAATGCATGATACCACAAAAATTAGAAAATGAAGTTAGAAAGGGCTAAACCATTCAAAATTGATAATGGCACAAACAGAAACTAGACAGATATAAATTGGTCCAAGGAGTACATAATAATACTCGTCCAAGCAGTACATAATAATAGCTAGCACAGATATATATACAAGTGTTTGCCGTTGTGAACACTACTCGTCCGAATCAGATTGTCCCCAAGCTGGTGTGAGGTGACGCTAGCCATGGTTCATGATTCCAATCTTGTGGTACAACTCGTATGAAACGTATGCATCTTTTGATGCATACTCAATGTTGATAGGGTCAAGTGGGGGTCCTCTCCCACTGTTTGTGATGATGCTTTGGGAATTTTCTCTTTATATCAGTGTACTCCTCGTCGATCAAAGAAACTGCCATATGAGCCATCGAAGTCCTGTCATGTTCAAGCTTGAATTTTTCTTCGATATGAATGTGGCAGTCAGCTGGTATCTCAATACCGAAGCCGCGCCTCATCTTCAGCTTGTCGTTCCTTATGACAATTTTAGCAAAATTTATGCCGCTGCGAAGGAATTCCATGAGTTCTGGACAATGCTTGTCATTACTGCAACAACAACAAATTAAAATGGAACAAATGTTACATACTACTGCAACAAGGAAAAATGATTCACTACAACTAAAGAGAAATTTATCTTTAGGATTCAAATGGAACATATTGCTATCCTATGCAATTTTCATATCCTATGAACTGATCAAGAAACCGTAAATTAACTATGACATATATATATATTCTCCCACAGTTTTGCAAATATGCATCAAGGAAAATTGTTTCACTATAACTAATGAGAAATTGATCTTTATAGGATTCCAATGAAACATATTGATATCCTATGCAAGAAACCCTCAATTAACTATCCAATAGAGCATATATAGAAACTGCATATTGCTATCCAATGGAACCTAGAGAGATCACTATATTCAATTTTCATAACCTTGAATCAAAGAACGTCGCGGAAAATTGTTTCACTACAACTAAAGTGAAATTTATCTTTATAGGATTCCAATGGAACATATTGCTATCCTATGCAAGAAACCCTCAATTAACTATCCAATGGAACATATATAGAAACTGCATATTGCTATCCAATGGAACCTAGAGATATCACTATATGCAATTTTCATAATCTTGGATCAAAGAACGCCGCGGAAAATTGTTTCACTACAACTAAAGATAAATTGATATTTATAGGATTCCAATGGAACATATTTCTATCCTATGCAATTTTTATTTCCTATGAATTGATCAAGAAACCCTCAATTAACTACCCAATGGAACATATATAGAAACTACATATTTCTATCCAATGGAACCTAGAGAGATTACTATATGCAATTTTCATAACCCTGGATCAAAGAAAGACTCAAAACATACCTCGCCCACTGGTAGGTCAAGACATGGAGTTTGAAACATAGTTGGATGATGGCAACACCTTGTTTATTAGTTGTGTACTCCAGATCAAGCCCCAAGAAATGCTCATGCTCCTCCGCGGCGTCAAGCCATCCCTGCAACCATCAAAGAAAATGCGGCACCTCCCTACTGTCATTCTTGTACACGACATCGAGCTTGGGCATGCCATGTGCGAGCACCTCTCCGAAGCGAGTTGTTGTCATGGTGGAAGAAGAGAAGGGAAGAAGAAAGGCGAAGAATAGAGAAACAAGAGAGGAGAAGAACAGAGAATGGCGAGAGACTCTGCTTCGGTTGTGCTTTTCATCGCTGGAAAAAATGCAGGAGAGGAACTATTTGGATCTTTAGTCCCGGGTTGAGCCACCAACCGGGACTAAAGGGGTGAGACAAACGGTTGCCACCACACCTTAGTCCCGGGTTGAGACACCAACCGGGACTAAAGGGGGATACAAACGGTTGCCGACCTATTGGTCCCAGTTCGTGTATGGAACCGGGACCAAAGGGGTGACACGAACTGGGACCAATGGCCCACGATGCCCGGCCGGCGCCCTGGGCTCACGAACTGGTACTGATGCCACCATGGGTCCTGGTTCATGAGTGAATTAGGACTAATGGGATTTCAGCCCTCGACGAAGCCCTGTTTTCTACTACTGAAGCTTAATGGGTGAGGTAAGGTTAAGTGGTGAGGCTGCAGCAAGCGACTAAGCATTTATTTGAGGTGGCTAACTTACGATTACAAAAATAAGAGGGGGAATGATCTACGCATAATCAGATGTGAACTACTGATGATCAAATGAATGATCCTGAACACCTACTTACGTCACACATAACCCCACCTGTCCTCGATCGGAGAAGGAGCTCACGAAAGAGACAGTCACTGTTACGCACTCAGTTGGCAAGTTTTAATTAAGTTTACTTCAATTTATCTAGAACTGGATGTTAAACAAAGTTTCCACGTTGCCACATAACCGCGGGGACGGCTTTCCAAAAGAGTTAAACCTGCAAGGGTGCTCCAACTAGTCCATCACAAACTACCACACGTTGCGACGGAATGACCTCGATCAGGGCAAACCCGTGATCTCCTTGGGTTCCTATTGGAAAACCTCAACCTCGAGATAGCCCAAAGTATCCTCGGAATCCCTCGCACAAGACGCTTGAGAAAGGTAAAACAAGTCCAGCAAGGCCGCCTGACGTGCCGACAATCCCGATAGGAGCCGCGTATTTCGTTCTCAGCGCACAATCGGATGACCGCAGCGTAAAGTGGCCTTATAGAAATCACCCGAGTTGGCCCGTGTTGGCCCCGCACAAGACTCTATTTAGGACCAGCACCATCAGCACTTGACATCCCTGTATTATGTTGAATTAATCCTCGGGTAGCGCTAACTCCCTATGTTTTCAGTATTAACATAATTATTATGTTGGGCAAATGAAGTACCAATGTCAGGCCTTGCCAGACGAGCTTTATCCCAAAACGAGAATCTAGGGGGTCCCCATAACAACCCTAAGCATGTTAGGAGCGCTTATTTATGGACCATAACACCGGTAGCCAAAACTAAGGTGGCAAAGGTGGAACAAAACACTAGGATAGAAAGCCAAGCCTTCCACCTTTTACCAAGTATATAGGTGCCTTGAATTAAATAGCATTAATAGGGTGATTTAAAAGGAAGCCATGTTATCACATGGAAGCAACTGCTCCTGCAACTAGCAATGCTCACACATGGTTAAGAAAGCGGTAACATAGCCAATCAGTGATTTGCTAGGTTGTGATCACATTAAAGGTTTTCATGGCAATGTTGAGAGGCTGACATTTAACAGGTGGTAGACAACAAGACATTACGAAAGAAATGAGACAACTAGCATGCCATTGATAGTAATGGTATCTAGGGAAATCATCATCTTGCGTGAGATCCCTCTTGGAAGAAGAATGACTCTGTGAAGCAGACGGACCGACATAGTTGAACGGATCCTCACATTTCGACATGCTTGCGGAACTCTATCGAGACGAAGCAAACCGAAACAAGAATCAACTTATCTAGGCATTTTAAATGAGGCCGGAAATGACATATAGCATCTCTGAACTGACCCCACACGCTAAATTTGTACTAATCACATTTTATGTTTGCTAAACGGCCAAACAAAGTGATTCACGTGATTCTACTCGTCGTTCTAGTCCATTTACATATATGTCTCATCTCCAACGGAGCTATGGTTAATTAACTACGACCTAAACCGTCTCTATCACGTCGACACGCAGACTGATGCAAACAACACACTAAACAGCTTTAAATATGCATGAGAGTTGAAAAATATTAATCTACGCGAAATTCTACACGTTGTACATATATAAACTAGTGTGATCCGACGCGCGGTTTAAAATTTACGCGGGTTCTAAAAACAATGTTTTTTTCTGAAATCCCTCATTATATCTAAATTCGTCCACCGGGAAAAAATTACATGGGCCGAAATCTGATGCTACACGGGCCTAACCGGGTGAGCGCAAAATACATTAGGCCGCTCGGGGCGAGGAATAGGGTTGCTTACCAGAGCGGGCTAGGCCCAGCTGGAGAGGAGCCACGGGGTCGCTAGGCCGTTGGACCCATCTGGGCCGGCTCGGGGGGAGAAGAGGCAGGCCGGCTAGAGGCTGGGCCGGCTCGGTTGCTGGGCTGCCTGGGCGTTAGCGAGGCCCGAGGCAGGAGCGACCGAGGCAGGCGAGCAAGCAATGCCCTCGTCCCGCGTAACCGACGTGGAGGCCGGCGACACAAGCTCCCTGGGGGAAGCCAGATTCAGGCCTGGGCAGGATGGACTGGCGCGGATCTCATCGGATCCGGCGCCGGCGACGAGGTTCACGCCGGCCACGGGGTTCCTGCAGACTGAACCGAGGGACAGAGATGAGCGAGAGAGATGGGAGATCAGAGGAGGGAAACGGGAGGAAAAGGGGCTCCACGGGGCTCCAGCCTGGTTCCGGCGGTGGTCCGACGAGGTGTAGATGCGGCGGGGCGGCACGAGCTCAGCGGCGACGACTGCCCGTGGATCGGGCGCGGGAGGTGGGCAGCGAGGCAGACGCAGCTCGCGCGGTTGGTGCGGGCGAGTGGCGGCGCGGTCTGGTTTTGGGCCGGACGGGCCTGCTCCGGGCTCTGCGGGCCCTGACAGCTGGGCTGAGGAGAGAGAGGTGGCAGGTGGCGGCGGTAGCGGGTTTCGACGTGGAGGAGAGGTGAGAACAAAATAGGCAGGGTTAGACTGCTATTTATAGCAGGTAGTCCTAGGGTTAGCTAGTTCCACCCGTTTCGGATCTTTCGATTCCGATCAAACGGTTCAAAAGCCGGGGGGTTAGGGTTAGGTGGGTGGTGTTGGGTGATACGTCTCAAACATATCTATAATTTCTGCTTGTTCCATGATCTTTTGGGTGACATTGTTATATGTTTTGCTACACTTCTATATATTTTTACACATATTTGGACTAACCTACTAACTCAGTGCACAATGTGCCAGTTTCTGTGTGCTGATGTGTTTTTTTTGCAGGGACTTTTACCCAAATTTCCAGAGCCCCAAAAATCCCGAGAAAAATATATAAAAATCAGTGTGACGGAAGCTTCCACATCACCGAAGATGGGCTAGAGGGGAGCCACGGGCTGCCGAGGCGGCCTGGCCCCTAGCTGCACCCACAGGTCGCCTGGGTGGGCCCCACCTCCTCTGATGCCCTCCTTTGGCCTATATTTACCCCTCCGATCGGAAACCCTTCCATCATATCCAGAATCGCGAATTTCTCCATCGTTCCGCCGCCGCAGCACTTCCGAGATCGGGAGCGTTAGGAGACCTCTTCCCGGCACCCTGCCGGAGGGAGGATTGACCTCCGGGATCTTATCCACGACCATGGACACTTCTTGGACGTGCCGTGAGTAGTTCTCCTTGGACCATGAGTCCATGACCAGTAGCTATGTGATGTCCTCTCTCTAATCTTGTGCTTCAAAGATTAGCCCTTGTGAGCTGCCCTACATGATCAAGGCACCTATGTAATATTCCTGCTGTCGTGGGTATAAGTCTGACAGTAGATGTGTAGGGTACGAAAGGATGGGCAGAGCCTTAGCTACGGCGAGGTTGTATGAGTTCAGGCCCCTCTACGGTGGAGGTAAAAGCCCTACGTCTCAGTGCTCTTGGGAGCTTGTTGTCGAGTGGAATATGGATTACAGTGAATTCCTAACCCCTGCACAAGTGGGGAAGGGCGACTTATATAGAGTGCGCTGCCCTTCACAACGGTTCGGTGCACAGGGGTGGAGTAGTGGCGAATAAATGCCTATGTTACGGGTAATGTATGTCTTAGATGCTAATAAAGGTACATGGAAACGTATGACCGTTGCCCTCCAGGGGGGTTACGATGCACAGAGTGGAATCCAGTCGGTAAGTTTGATACGCTCCGAATGCTCATCCCCGACTGGATGATGGAGGATTCGTCACCGACTGGATGATGGGAAGTCCTTAATTCAATCGGAACTGACTAAGGGCCTTATCCCTTATGAAGGGTAGTCCTTGCGTAGGACTCATAGGGCAGGCCTATGACCCTACCCTAGGACTATAACCCCATCATTAGTCCTCGAATGGATTGGGGTTGGAACGACGAAGCGATGCTTGGAGTACGGATCCGACTGGTACGGATGCGACTTTGGCGTTGTTTGCCTCGATCCATTTTATCATCTTTGAGCAATGATCCGAGTGGATGTATTTGTGAAACGAACCGTCAGGGACCGAGTGCTTCCGTGGTATCTTTTGACGTGACCGGTTAACTGACAGCAGCGGATTTTCCGGGATCCTCAAATTTCGGTTGCCGCGCGCTCAGCGGGGATGACGACATCGTAATCGAGTAGTATCTGCCGCCTCAATTTCCGCGCCTTCATCTTCTCCACTAATATCGCAGCAACCGGTCGGGGGATAAGATTTCGAGGCCACCTGCTAGTGACCCAGTCGGAACCTTATTTAAACCTCCACAGCGAGGGTTTT
The DNA here is from genome assembly GCF_904849725.1 of Hordeum vulgare subsp. vulgare. Lineage (NCBI taxonomy): Eukaryota > Viridiplantae > Streptophyta > Magnoliopsida > Poales > Poaceae > Hordeum > Hordeum vulgare. The sequence goes on from NC_058523.1 coordinate 519,547,387, forward strand.
TCGTTGCATTCGCCTGATAGCTCGCACTTGCCCCGCTTCTCTCGTCACCTCCCGCGCATCTCAAGCTCCTCCCTTCTCCTTCTCCCTCGCGGATCTGCAGCCTCCACCATGACAAAGGGGCAGACTAGCAAGCTCGAGGCACGAAAAAAGAAGGGGAAGGCGGCGGCTCCTGCTCAGCGGAGGCAGCGAGCACTGCCGGCGGGTTGGATCCAGGGGGATTTCCTCCCCTCCACGGTGACGGAGGGGGACATGCTGGAGTTGGTGGAGCACGGCATGATCGTGCACAAGACGTGGAGGTTGCCGACGGAGGGCGAGACCGAGCCGGCGCCCCGGGAGGGGGAGCGTGTCTTGCTGCTCAGCCACGTGCACCGAGGCTTCTCTCTGCCTCCTCATCCCTTCTTCAGAGGTATAATGAACCACTTCGGGGCGCAGCTCCACCATTTTCCTCCCAACGCAATAGCTCATCTCTCTGCCTTCGTCGTGCTGTGCGAGTGTTTTATCGGCTGTCCTCCCCATTGGGGGCTTTTCAAGCACATCTTCTCTGCTAGATCTCAAACCATCAAAAGACTCAACCAGTCGGGTGACAAAACTCACCTCCTTCAGCTCTGCGGAGGCTTAGGCTTCCAAAAGAAAAGTAAAAGTAGTTATCCCTCTCTTCAGTTGTCTGAATCTGTTAGGAACTGGCAGTCGACATGGTTCTACTGCCAGGACGTTGCTTGCCCGAATGCCGCAACTGGACTGCCTCCTTTTAGGTTAGACCGACCGGCTCCGCCTAGGCAGCTCGCGCTCACGAAGGCGGAGAAGATCCAGATCCAGCCTCTGGTCGATGCGCTTGTAGAGGTCATCCGAAGGGGAGTCACCGGCATAGATTTGCTGGAGGTTTTTCTGGGTCGGCGTATCCAGCCTCTGCAAGCTCGACACCATGCTATGTGGCACTACACCGGGCCTGAGGACTCCACTCGGACTAACGTCGAGTGCGTGACCGGGGAGATGGTGGCGTCGTGGGTCCTCAACATCACAGGCGCCTGCGATAACCCTAGAGGAGCCCGGCGAGTGAAGCCCTTCCGCGCAGACAACCCTCCTCCGAATGAGGTGAGTATAACTTGTCGAGTGCATACAATTGTCTTAGATTTATCGCTTTCTTGAATCACTGTCTGACGTCTGATGTTGTCGACTGTATCTTGTGCAGGCGTGGACTAACTGGTTTTCTCCTGTCTCGAACGTGAATTCGGCCAAGGAGGAGGAAGGTAGCCAGGAGGGCAGCGTCGAGTACGTCTTCGATAGTGAGGAGACGGAGGAGGAGTCCGAAGAAGAAGAGGAGGAAGATGAGGAGCAGAACTCGCCACCACCACCGCCAGAGCTTCGAACTAAACGCCGTCACGAACCCGTGGCTCCGTCGGCTCCTCCAGCGGCCTCGAGTGCCCCGCCAGCTGCAACTGTGGTTCCGAGCGCCTCGCCAGCCGCTCCCGTGGTCCCGAGTGCTCGGAGCACAAAGAGGACCAGGGACTCTGCTGCTGAGCCTACGGGCCAGCCCTCTAAGGTGGCCAAACCGAGTGGATCTAAGCCTCGGAAGGCTTTGCCGCGGATGAGGGTCACAGTTCCCGTCACCTCGACGTAAGTGCATTGTTCTTCTACCTTCTTCCAGTATTTGATTGAACTCATGCTTATTGGTCGAATGAATTTTACTCGACAGAGCTGCCACCTCCGCCACCTATCCGCCACGCCAGGGGGACGATCCCATGGACATGGACAATGTTGTCACATCCCAGCCAGGTGCGTCGTGGCGATTCCGAGAGTTTACATTATTGCATCACGAATTCTGTCTTTGGTCTTGCCTTTTTCCTGTGGTCTCACGCCGTTCAGTCGGGTTTCTCTCAGAGGTGATTTATGTGGAGGAGGGCGACCAGAGGAGGTCCTAGCAAGCTGCGGTGCCTGTCCTTGAGGCCGTTCCGCCGGTTACTACTCCCGCCATGGACGCGCTGCCGACTGAAACGGCGCTTATCACTGCTGAACCGACTGGAGCAGGACTTGGGATGCCCAAGGAGCCTCCTGTGGTGCCAGGTCCGTCGACTGTCCAGTACGACGTCCAGCGCCTCCCGGAAGATCAGGTGGGAGCTGCCAAGGGAGCCATGGTGCAGGCGGAGTTGATGGCGGGAGATGCCAAGAGAGTGTACGACTCCATCACGTCTGTGTACAAGCGAAGCTTGGAACTCCGGGACGATATCCGAGTAAGTGGGCTAGTAAGTATTTACTTTCCCCTTGTAACCCTGTGGGTGTTTAAGTAATGTACTCGGATTCAGTATGATTCTTTTGTAGTGGGTTCACTCTTAGTGAACCCAGTGGGTGTAGTCCCCGAGACTTCTGTCGAGTGCTTGCACCGGCAGTTGTCTTTATATACATTTTCTTTAACTTGATCAGATCAAAACTGATCTGTTCGAATGTTACCGCTAGGGGCACTCCGAGTGCACCTACTGGATGAGTCCCCGAGAGTAATTTTACTCAGGTCGGGTAGTAGTAACCTCATAGGCTTGTTTGTTGTCATGTATCTCAATAGGGCGGACCTGTTTGAGCATCATGCCAGTGGGGTCACTCTTAGTGAACCCACTGGATGTAGTCCCCGAGACCGCTGTCGACTACTTGCGTCGGCAGGGGTCTGAAGAACTTCGAGTTTTTATTGTTGTCCTTGTTGAATTTGTCTGATCGTCTCTTGGCGCTGACTTGCACAAGACTTGCGAGATGGGATCAGCGTACGAGACTCTGAAGGCTGAAAAGATTCAGTTTGCTGTGGAACTGGATGCAGCAATGCTTGCCTTGGCTGGTCTGAAAGATGTTGTGGCTGAACAAGAGAAGTCCTTGGAGGAGTCCCGTGAGGCAAACAAGGGATTGGCGGCTGAAGTGGAGAAAATGGGGAAACAAAGAACCGAGCTGATGGGACAGATGCAGGTGTTGAACAAGCGGTGCATAGCACAGGAGAATTACGTCACTGACTGGGCAAGGAAGATGATTGCGCTTCTCGGTGGTAAATTCTGTTTTTCCGAGTGCTTCTTGACTGTATATTTCATTCTGTGCTTACTTTTTGCTCGTCCTGTCTTTGCAGATTTTTGCATGGACGCTGAGGCTGAGGCAGCTGACGTTGAGTGGTCGGTTCTTCTGAATGTTCCACTCGGCGAGGACGCCAATCGAGACCTACTCTGAGCGCACATTCGCCTGGGCAAAGTGGGACCTTTCATCGGTCGGCTGAGAGAGGTCGTCGGCCGAATCGACAAGGAGCTTTGGCCTGAAGACGAGTCTCGGCAAGAGATGGAAGGTTTGATGACTCGGCTGGAGGAGGTCCCGAACCGAGTGCAGGCGTGGAAGAAGTCTGCAGCTCGCTGTGGTGCGGACGTGGCGTTGTCGCTGGTCCGAGTGCACTGCAAGGAGGCTCGCGAAGAGAAGATGAAGGCGTTGCAAGTCGCCAACACCAAAAAGCTTCGATTCGAAGATTTCATGGAGACCTTCCTTGAGAGCGCCACTCGCATCGCAGACGGGATCGACCTCCACACTTTCGTGGAGCCTGCCAGCCCCAGTGCCAGTCCTGACGACGTTTAAGAAAACTTTTACCTCGGTATGCCAAGTGTTAGTTGTATGAAACTTTGGCCACTGCTGTTGGCCGTCACATTCGTGGTTCGGTGTGGATAAGCTTGATCTACACCGAACCAACTATCTTTTAGACAAACTTTGAATTTGAACCGAATCTTTTTGCTCTTCCTTTGCCAAAAAGTTGTTGACACGATTTTGGCTCGTGGTTTTTGTTTGGCGTTTCTTGGTGAAGCCAATGGCAAACATGCGGAGCATGTAATTGTCAGTTGTCTTGACATCTGCATGAGCCTCACTAAGGGTCTGCTGAGTCTCCGAGTGGATCTGTAGGATACACTCGAAGGCAATTGTGTACTTAGGCGATTTGTGATCGCGGCTAAGTCTTCGAGTGTGACTGTAAGGTCGTACTCGGAGCGAGTTGCTACTCATGTAATTTTCAGTTGTCTTGACATCTACATGAGCCTCAATGAGGTTCTGCTACTCATGTAATTGTCAGTTGTCTTGACATCTACATGAGCCTCAATGAGGTTCTGCTACTCATGTGATTGTCAGTTGTCTTGACATCTACATGAGCCTCAATGAGGTTCTGCTACTCATGTAATTGTCAGTTGTCTTGACATCTACATGAGCCTCAATGAGGGTCTGCTAAGCCTCCGAGTGGATCGTGGAGATACACTCGAAGGAAGCTTTCTATTTAGGCGATTCTTGATCGCACACAAGTCTCCGAGTGCTACGTTTAGTGCACATTCGGAGAAAGTTAGTACTTAGGCGATTCGTGATCGCAGCTAAGTCCCCGAGTGCGACGGTTAGTGCACACTCGGAGAAAATTTGTACTGAGGCAATTCTTGATCGCAGCTAAGTCCCCGAGTGCGACGTTTAGTGCACACTCGGAGAAAGTTTGTACTTAGGAGATTCTTGATCGTAGCTAAGTCCCCGAGTGCGCGTTTAGTGGACACTCGGAGAAAGTTTGTACTTAGGCGATTCTTGATCGCAACTAAGTCCCCGAGTGCGACGTTTAGTGCACACTCGGAGAAAGTTTGTACTTAGGCGATTCGTGATCGCAGCTAAGTCCCCGAGTGCGACGTTTAGTGCACACTCGGAGAAAGTTAATACTTAGGCGATTCGTGATCGCAGCTAAGTCCCCGAGTGCGACGGTTAGTGCACACTCGGAGAAAATTTGTACTTAGGCAATTCTTGATCGCAGCTAAGTCCCCGAGTGCGACGTTTAGTGCACACTCGGAGAAAGATTGTACTTAGGCGATTCTTGATCGCAGCTAAGTCCCCGAGTGCGACGTTTAGTGCACACTCGGAGAAAGTTTGTACTTAGGCGATTATTGATCGCAGCTAAGTCCTCGAGTGCGACGTTTAGTGCACACTCGGAGAAAGTTTGTACTTAGGCGATTCGTGATCGCAGCTAAGTCCCCGAGTGCGACGTTTAGTGCACACTCGGAGAAAGTTAATACTTAGGCGATTTGTGATCGCAGCTAAGTCCCCAACTGCGACGTTTAGTGCACACTCGGAGAAAGTTAATACTTAGGCGATTCGTGGTCGCAGCTAAGGATTTTTTTTGTTTTTTTAGTCCGGAGTGTGCGACCACGGAAGAATTTTGAATCTGCAAAAACTCAATCTGCTTTGTATTACTTCAACGATACTTGTTCTTTACATTGCTTCAGTCGACGGTCACGTGTAGAATCGCTTCAGGAGATCTCCATTCCATGCTCGCGGCTCGTCCGTTTCCCTGTCGAGGTTGTAGAGTCGATATGCTCCGTTGTTCAGCACCTTGGAGATGATGAAGGGTCCTTCCCAGGCGGGAGCCAACTTGTGAGGTCTCTCATGATCCACTCGGAGCACCAGGTCGCCTGCTTGGAATGTACGACTCCTCACGTGTCGCGCGTGAAAACGCCGCAGATCTTGTTGATAAATGGTTGAGCGAGTCAATTCCATCTCGCGCTCCTCCTCCAGAAGATCAACTCCGTCTTGCCTTGCTTGCTCTGCTTCAGCTTCGGAGAAGAGTTCAACTCGTGGAGCATTGTGAAGCAAGTCACTCGGAAGGACTGCCTCTGCTCCGTAAACGAGGAAGAATGGGGATCGCCCTATATATCTATTTGCGGTTGTGCAGAGACCCCAAAGCACCGAAGGCAGCTCGATGACCCATGCGCCAGCGGCATGTCCCACTTCTCGCAGGAGTCGAGGCTTCAAACCTTGCAGAATAAGTCCATTCGCCCGCTCTGCTTGCCCGTTTGTTTGGGGATGCGCCACGGATGCAAAATCCACTCGGATACCTTGGCCTGTACAGAAACCTTTGAATCTGTCCGAGTCAAAGTTTGTTCCGTTGTCAGTGATTATGCTGTGAGGTACTCCGAATCCGGAGATGATGTCCCTGACAAACTTGATGGACGTAAGGGCGTCGAGCTTCTTGATGGGCTTGGCTTCAATCCACTTTGTGAACTTGTCGACTGCCACCAACAGATGTGTGAATCCTCCTTGACCGGTCCTGAATGGACCGACTGTATCTAATCCCCATACCGCAAACGGCCAAACAAGAGGGATTGTCTTCAACGCAGATGTTGGCTTGTGGGACTTGTTAGAGTAGAACTGATAACCTTCACATCGGTCGACCATATCCTTCGCCATTTCATTCGCCTGCAGCCAGAAGAAGCCAGCTCTGAATGCTTTGGCGACGATTGCTCTTGAAGAGGCGTGATGACCGCAGGTTCCCGAGTGAATTTCTTCTAGGATTAACTGTCCCTCCTCAGGGGAGATGCATCGTTGAAGGACACCTGAAACGCTTTCCTTGTACAACTGGCCATCGATGACAGTGAACGACTTTGACCTGCGGACCATCTGTCTGGCTTGGACTTCATCTTCTGGTAATTCTTGCCTCAGGATGTATGCAATGATCGGCACAGTCCAATCGGGGATGACAGCAAGAATCTCCATGATCAAATCAACCACAGCAGGTACTTCGACTTCAGTCGGATCTGTCGAGCTCTTTGGTTGTACTGGTTCCTTTGTGAAAGGGTCTTCTTTAACTGAGGGAAGGTGGAGGTGCTCGAGGCAGACGTCACTCGGGACTGGTCTCCGAGTGGATCCGAGTTTTGCCAACTCATCAGCTACTTGGTTCTTCAGTCGTGGAACATGATGGAGTTCTAGACCTTCAAACTTTTTCTCGAGCTTCCTCACTGCATTGCAGTATGTGGTCATGGTGGGGTTCCTGACGTCCCACTCCTTCATCACTAGATTAACCACCAAATCCGAATCGCCATAGATCATCAGGCGGCGGACGCCGAGTGCGATGGCCATGCGCAGTCCATAAAGGAGAGCTTCATACTCTGCCTCGTTGTTGGAGGAATCAAAGTGTATCTGCAACACATACTTGAGTTTGTCACCCTTTGGCCATATAATCACAACTCCAGCGCCGGAGCCATTCAACATCTTGGACCCATCGAAGAACATTGTCCAATGAGCCAAGTAGATGTGGGTCGGTTGCTGTTGTTCTACCCATTCTGCTATGAAGTCAGCCAGAGCTTGAGACTTTATAGCTTTCTTGGCCTCGAACTTGATGTCGCAGTACAACATCTCCATTGCCCACTTCGCCACTCGACCCGATGCGTCCCGATTGTGGAGGATTTCCGACAACGGAGCATCAGAAACGACAGACACCGAGTGGTCTTGGAAATAATGAGCCACCTTCTTCGCAGTCATGTAAATCCCGTAGATAAGTTTTTGATAGTGGGGATACCTCTGCTTGGAAGGAGTCAGGACTTCGGAGACATAATACACTGGCCGCTGAACCTTGTATGCTTTGCCTTCTTCTTCCCGTTCGACTGTGAGAACAGTGCTGACGACTTGATTTGTAGCCGCGATGTACAGAAGAAGGGGCTCTTTACTGAGTGGAGCAGTAAGAAGCGACTGGGTGGAAAGTAGGACTTTGAGGTCGTCGAATGCGACTTGGGCTTCGTCTGTCCACTCGAAAGTATCTGATTTCTTCATGAGTCGGTACAGAGGAAGCGCCTTCTCGCCGAGTCAACTGATAAACCTGCTCAAAGCCGCTAGGCAACCTGTGAGCCTTTGAACATCGTGTATTCTAATGGGCCGCTCCATTCGGACGATGGTCCCGATCTTTTCGGGGTTGACATCGATCCCTCGTTCGGAAACGAAGAAACCGAGTAACTTTCCGCTGGGAACTCCGAATGAACACTTGGCTGGGTTGAGCTTCATATCGTACCTACGAAGGTTGGCGAATGTTTCTGCCAAGTCAGTCAACAGGTCGGAACCTTTGCGTGACTTGACTACGATATCATCCATATACGCCTCCACATTCCGACCGATCTGGTCGAGGAGGCATTTTTGGATCATGCGCATAAAGGTTGCTCCTGCATTCTTCAAACCAAATGGCATAGTGATGTAGCAGAAGCACCCGAATGGGGTGATGAAGGCTGTTTTTAATTCATCGGGGCCATACAGACGGATCTGATGATAGCCCGAGTAGGCATCAAGAAATGACAAACGCTCGCAACCCGCAGTCGAATCGACATTTTGATCGATGCGGGGGAGCGGAAAATGGTCTTTCGGGCAGACCTTATTGAGATGCTTGAAGTCGATGCACATTCGGAGCGACTTGTCTTTCTTGGGCGCCATGACAACATTGGCGAGCCACTCGGAGTGGTGAACCTCGCGAATGAAGTTGGCTGTCAAAAGCTTGGCCACTTCTTCCCCGACTGCCTTCCTCTTGTGCGCGGCGGACCGACGCAGGCGTTCTCGGACAGGCCGAGCGGCGGGATCCACATGCAGTCGGTGCTCAGCCAACTCCCTCGGTACACCTGGCATGTCAGCGGGCTTCCATGCGAAGATGTCCCAGTTCTCACGGAGGAATTGGATGAGCTCGGCTTCCTATTTAGGATCAAGGGTGGTGGAGATGTTCGTCGGGGCAGCGGTGTCGTCCGTCCGGTGGATGCTGACCTTCTTCGTCTCTCCCGCCAACTGGAAAGCGGACTCCGAAGATGGCTTCTTCGAACGCTTCAAGTCAGCAGGGTCGACTATCTTCTTGTACTCGTCAAGCTCGAGGACAGCCATCTGCTGATCGGCGATCCTCGATCCCTGCTGCAGACACTCCTCGGCCCGCTGTCAATTGCCTGTGATAGTGATCACACCTTTCGGGCCTGGCATCTTCAGCTTCAGGTACACATAACATGGACGGGCCATGAAACGCGCATACGCCGGGCGGCCCAGAATTGCGTGGTACGCACTCTGGAAGTCCACCACCTCAAACGTCAGCTTTTCCTTGCGGAAGTTCTTGTCGGAGCCGAAGACGACGTCCAACGCGGTCTGGCCGAGTGACTTGGCCTTTCGTCCAGGGACGACTCCATGGAACTGCATGCTGCTCTCGCTAAGTTTGGACATCGGAATGCCCATCCCCTTGAGAGTGTCAGCGTACATGATGTTCAAACCACTGCCGCCGTCCATGAGGACTTTGCGCAGTCGGACTCCTTCCACCACCGGGTCGACGACTAGAGCTTGCCTCCCTGGGGTGGGTACATGTGCTGGATGATCCGACTAGTCAAAGGTGATCGCAGTCTGAGACCATTTGAGGAACGTGGGGTTGGTCGGCGTGGCCATGTTCACCTCCCTGTTCACCAGCTTCAGTCGACTCTTGCTCTCAAAGTCAGCAAAAATCATCAGTGTCGCATGGACTTGGGGGGAACGGATCCTCCTTGTCCACCTCATCCTGTTCATTGCCCTTTTCACTCGGTTGCCCTTCGCCGAACCCCTGGATCAGGAGGCGACATTGCCGAGTGGTATGCTTCGGATATATGGCGTTGCCCTCTTCATCCATCTTCGTGTGAATCGGACATGGCTAGTCCAGGATGGGGTTTCCGAACTTCTTCTTCTTGGGGGTGAACTGAGCCTTCCCCTTGCCCTTGAACTTGGCATTGGTAACGGCTGCGGCCTCTGCCTGTGGAGTGGACGGAGCTTTCTGCTTCTGCTTCCGAGTGATGTTTCCATCTCCATTGGCGACTGCTTTGTGCTTGCCGCTACGAATGCGGTCCTCTTCTTTGCCATTTGCATAGTGTGCCGCTATCTCCATCATCTTACTCATGGAGATGTCGCTTGTTCGACCGAACTTAAGGTACAAATCTCTGTACCGCACGCCTGCCTTGAAGGCGCAGACTGCTTGGTGCTCTGTGACGTTCTGCACCGTGTGGTAGAGGGTCGTCCAACGCTGAATGAAATCGCGCAGGGGCTCATTCTGCTTTTGGACATAGTGTTGGAGCTCCACGAGGCCAGCAGGGCGTTTGCACGTCCCTTCGAAGGTCCTGATGAAGACTCGGGCCAGATCTGCCCAGCTGTAGATGCTTGAGGGAGCCAACTGGTTCAGCCACGCTCGTGACGAGCCGTCGAGCATCAGAGGGAGGTGTTTCATGGAGACGTGGTCGTCCCCTCCTCCGATCTGGACTGCCACTCGGTAGTCGTCCAGCCACGTTTCTGGCTTGGATTCTCCTGTAAACTTGCTGATCCTCGTCGCCAATCGGAAGTTGGGAGGGATGTCAGCCAAACGGATGGCTCGACTGAAACACTCGGGACCAGAGACGATGGTCCTGCTTCCACTCGGACGGTCCATATCGTGACCATCGCGGTGGGCTCGGCCCCTGTCGACCCTCTTCTAGGCGATATGCCCTCTCGCATCGGGCCTTGGATCGTAAGTGTCACCGACTGAACGCCGATCATCATGATGTCGGGGCCCGTAGGGCCCACCCCGCGGAGGGGTGCGTGAACAGCGACGATCTTCGGGATTTATGGAACGGCTGCCTCCCCTATGTCGTTGATGAGAACCGGGGCTGTGAACTGACCGATGCGTGTTCGCATGAACAGAACTATTGTGGATCCTCTTGTGTGACTGGAAAACCGCCGAATTTTGCTGCTGCGCAGTGTGTAGCAGGGCGCGGATTTGCTTGATCCCCCTGCCAGCCTCTGAATCAGTCGGCTGGAGGGAATCGGCTATCTTGGCGGTGGCAGCCAGGTTGAGGACGGGTGTGCGGAACACCTCCACGTTGCTCCGCCGAGTGTGCCGACTGGCAGAACGGCGGGGCTGACGGCGAGCGCCGGATGTTTCGCCGACCTCGTGCTCGTTCCGGCCAGTTTGGCGGGGACTCTCATGGGAGTTGGCCATGTGCACTTCAGCCGCAGGCCCGCGACCCAAGTACTCGGAAGGAAACTCAGTCGGAACTGAGTCCGAGCACTGGGACGGCGGCGCAACCACAACCGACTCTAGGACCGCCACTTGTGAGGACGCATTCTGGCGCGCTTGGGCGTGTTGCACCCAACGCTGGAGCCGCGGACGGCGGGACCGCTTGTTGCGGCACGCGACGGCGGCGTAGGTCAACACCGGAGCCGACTGCTGGAGAAGAAGAATACCGCGGGCACCGGCACCGAAGTGCGTAGCCCCGCGACTGGGGAGCGCCTCGACGTCGAGAGGGGCATCCCGAAACCATGCCGAATCGTCGACGATGAAGGAGAGAGCGCCGAAGGGGATCTCGTGACCCATGCTCAAATCTCCACCGGATGACATGACGAAAAGATGTAGTCGCAAACTCGCGGGAAGTCGCTTAGACGCCTACCCCACGGTGGGCGCCAACTGTCGTGGGTATAAGTCTGACAGTAGATGTGTAGGTACGAAAGGATGGGCAGAGACTTAGCTACGGCGAGGTTGTATGAGTTCATGCCCCTCTACGGTGGAGGTAAAAGCCCTACGTCTCAGTGCTCTTGGGAGCTTGTTGTCGAGTGGAATATGGATTACAGTGAATTCCTAACCCCAACACCAGTGGGGAAGGGCGGCTTATATAGAGTGCGCTGCCCTTCACAACGGTTCGGTACACAGGGGTGGAGTAGTGGCGAATAAATGCCTACGTTACAGGTAACGTATGTCTTAAATGGTAATAAAGGTACATGAAAACGTATGACCGTTGCCCTCCAGGGGGGGTTACGATGCACAGAGTGGAATCCAGTCGGTAAGTTTGATACGCTCCGAATGCTCATCTCCGACTGGATGATGGAGGATTCGTCACCGACTGGATGATGGGAAGTCCTTAATTCAGTCGGAACTGACTAAGGGCCTTATCCCTTATGAAGGGTAGTCCTTGGGTAGGACTCATAGGGCAGGCCTATGACCCTACCCTAGGACTATAACCCCATCACCTGCTATTTTTATGCTTGGTTTGTTGGGATCACATGGATTATGAGATTATGTTCAGATTTTGATGAGTTATATATTTGAGTATCCTTTTATATTATGTTCTTTAGTGATTCATGCATGTTTTCCGTTGCTCTTTATTGCTTTGGACGAGTAATAGATTGTAACTCCAAGAGGGAGCGTTATGCATGATTGTGGGTTCATGCCCCTTGATGTCCAGCTTGAGTGACAGAAACATGAGACTAGGGGATGTGTTGTTGCCACCAGGGAGAAAACAACGGTGCTTGTGACCGCGGTTGCAAGGATTGTTTACCTTACACATAGTTCATTAATGCAGTTGTCCGTTGCTTTGAGTTTACACTTTGGGTGGGGCTCGCAATTTAATACCAGCGAGATGTTGTGGATAGATATCTCAATGTGGATGATTAGTAAGTAGATGCTGATGAATAAATGGTCTACTTGTCTTGGCATACTACACATTATTATTGATCCTCTAACTTTCAAGTAGCATAATTAGCATTGTGGTGCGTTTATAATTCTTTCAATTGTCCAACTGTAATTTGTTTACCCAAGGATAATTGTTTATCGTCTTTTGGGAGAGAGACGTCACTAGTGAACATCATGTGACTCCGGTCCATATCACCACCATTGCTTACACCTCCATCATTTACTACTTTCATTTACTTTTCCGTTGCAATCACTATCACTATTCCCGCTTGTGTTTTGATCCTTTGCAAACTGCAAGACCGGAGAGATTGACAACCTCTTTGTACTCGCAGCGGACACCTACTTGTTGATCGTCGGAGTCCTCCTGGGTCGATAAACCTTACACTCTCCGTGTAAGGGAAACTTGATGCTGACAACATCTCCACCTTCCACTTGGGGTAACCAACGAGGGGCGAGAAGTATATTCATCAACTCGTCGTCGAGCAAGTTTTTGGCGCCGTTGCCGGGGACTCCAGTCTTCAAGTGTGGGGACCCCGACTTACAAGTCGATATCACCGAACGGTCGTGCTCAGTGATCCAGAGATCAATGCTCACTAAACATACAGATACTGCAATAATAAGAGTCTTACATCCGAGTACCGAATTATTACATCACATGATCGAATGGTCAAGTTCACAAGGTTGAACCTAAGACCAAATCATTCTGATACACCAGTTTTAGATTTCTTCCTTCTAGACTGAGGACGCCACGCAAGGTCCTGCCCTTGACCATCACTCCTGCAACCTTTCGATCCCTTCTTGTTGAAGCGTGCCCACAGCATCAGATAATGCGGCCCAATAAATTTCCTTAATTGCATGCGTATGCAAGAATCGGCGGACCGTCACATCAATTAATTTAATTTGGTACAGTATATAGGTGGCAGACCGACAGGCAGGCATATGAGCATTTCGCTGTATATAAAATCCGATGAGCTGCTTGGCTCCATCCTAGATTGTATTGGGTTACTGATAGTTATCCAGCACCTTGTGAGATCAACTCACTGGCCGTATTGTACGACACGTCGCCGGTCAAGAGATGTGGAGGCTCAAGGTGTCCGAGGGTGGCGGCCCGTGGTTGCGATCAGTGAACAACTTCCTCGGCAGGGCTGTGTGGGAGTTCGACCCCGACTACGGCACGCCGGCGGAGCGCGCCGAGGTCGAGAGGGTGCGCCGGGAGTTCACCCAGCGCCGCTTCGAGAAGAGGGAGTCGCAGGATCTTCTTATGCGCATGCAGGTACATGGACGATCAAGAGGAAGGCGCACGATCTTCTTATGCGTACACATCTATTGTACTATTACCACTATGCGTACACATTATATACGTACACGATCGTGTACACATATACCACTATGCATCGGAGTATATACCACTACTCATATCTGACAATGAAACTGACATATACTCCCTTGGTTTCTAAATATAGATCTTTTTAAAGGTTTTATTAAAAGACCACATACAAATATATATAGACATACTTTAAAGTATAGATTCATTCATTTTGCTTTGTATGTAGTCTTCTAATGAAATTTTTTTAAAAACTTATATTTAAAAATGAAGGGAGTATTTCATAGTAATCCTCTATAACACTAAGTTTCTTAGTATTGAATAATCCACGTTTAATTGAGGTTGCTAATTAAAATTTGGTCACCTGATTTTGATGGAGTTGAGTGGCGTAGCCAGGCCCAGGCAACACTGGTCATGGCCCGGGGCAAGTTCCTTTGTTAACTGTTGATACTGTAGCAACCATTCACCAATTTTCATTACTACAGCATGAGGTTGGCCCAGGTCGTCGGCTCATCCTGGATATGCAACTGATCGAGTTCATAGTTTCTTAAAGGCCTCCCATTCAATTCTTTTATTACAATGCATTATACTTTTTTTCGAAACGTAGGTAAAAGTTTTGCCTCATCGATTAATTAAGAGGAAGAGAATTACCCAGTTAATTTACGAAAAATCAGACCAAAACCAATACAAACGGAGCATGCACTAACTGCTCACACGGTAATAAACCCCACAACCACACATGCGACCCCCGTCGTACTCTCCGAATACACAACCTCCACGAACTCCGACATTGCTACTACGCCAAGAGACCCCTAATAAAAACACCTCGACATAAGACATCAGGCACCTCTCGAACCACAATGAAAACCCAATCCAAAAGGACGGGCCAAGAGAGTAAAGGTCATCCATCAAGCACCCGAAGACGCTTTGCTTGTGGCATCACCCTTTCTTTTGCCTACCTTCTTTTGTTTGCCTCTTATTGGCATCCCCGTCAAGAGGCAAGCAATCGACCTGCCGAAACCAGGTCCAGCAACCTCCACACTGGGCAGCAAAGTCACAAAGTTCCTTCGCGAAGAGAGCATTTGGATTTGGAGTAGGTGCCAACACACTTGGCGTACAATGGTCATGCGAGTCAGAGGCATCACATGCTCGATGGTCGTGGATGAGGGGAGGGCAGCAACATCCAAAAATCTGTGCTCCATGACATCAAGAGGTAGGATGGCTGACGCATGACACCCAACGGACTTAGGCAAGTAAGGGATTGCAACATCCAAGTCACCACACTCCTCAACATCAATTTTTTGGCTAGACTCCCCGGGTGATGCTGGCAGTAAAGCCACACTCGAGATCACAGGGAGGTCTACCTTCAGTTGTTCGACGGACAGACGTTAAACCGGACCCTCACACAGGTCCCGAAGCTCACGCATGATCTACATCACTGGAGTTACAACCACGTCATTATTAAGTCTCTAAGAGGCTGACGACGGCGAGTTGGTTCTAGCATGAGGGGAGAAACGACCATGAAGCTCGGCTCCCCTCTCGATCTCGAAGTTGTCATCGGGCACAACTAGAGGGCACAACACATGAGCGTTCTACAACACATGTGACGCCAGAGAGATCGCGCCCAATGCAGCCTCTGCCCGCTCCATGAAGTTCTCCATCCTCAACATCCAACCTTGCATGGAGTCAACGACATCACGCAGAGGTTGGACCGTCTCCTCAAACCGGAAGGAGGCCATACCAAGGAGCTCAGAGCGCAGAAGCTCGGCCTACCTCTCCAAGGTGGGCTGCACCGAGATACCCATCGAGGCCGTGGAGCCAGCAGAGCCAGAAGAAGCACTATACTTTCTAATTTTTAAGTCTTCTCAATTAATTGAGCTATTCAATTTAGAACCGTGTCATTCGATTTTGACTGGGTCAACAATTTCTCAAACTCTCCCATTCAATCCTTTTAATTCACTAGGTTCTCTAATTCTCCCAAGTTCAAATTGTATGGAAATTCATTTAATAACAACCCTTAAAAATACCGATTTGAAATTACGGATTTTGATATATTTCTCTAGACATTTGATCAATCTTAAAATGTTTACCATTTTTCATGCAAGCTTTTGCTGAGGAATGCATGCATGGTTATCAATGATTTTTTTCGTCTTCAATCTAGCTTTACTGAGGTGTTCCTTTGCAATCCAGATCGATGTCAACATTAATGAATTACTTATCATGTGCTATTGATTAATGTTGCAGCCTAAATAGATTTTTTTAAATGTTAACATGTTAAATAACATAAGATTCAGATTCTACATACTTTTCTAATCAAATTTCATATATAACATGTTTAAATTGAAGTTATGTTCTAAAAAATATGAATATTTTACGAACAATAGTATTTGCTCTAGGTGGACTATGGGTTAGGTATCTAAAAAGGCAGGTTTTTTCATAAATGCATAAATAACAATTTGTTTACACACTTAAAGATGTACTATAGGTTTATTAGCAGAAAATGCAGGCAGTTTTCTAAAAATAAGAAAAACAATTTGTTTTTTGTATACTAAAGGGTGGACCGCGAGTTAATTATTACAAAGTGAAGGGGGTTTTCTACAAAATTGTGTAACAAACGGCAAAAGTTTTAGCCCCTTTATTAGTAGGTAAAGACTAACACATATACCCATGTGTTGCAACACGAGAGACAATTGATGTGTCAACTTACCATTAGCATGCATGACCCAATAACATTCGAATTGTGCCCGGCCACAATAGAGATGCGCACGCTGAGGTCTAGCAGAAATTCACGTCAGTAGTATATTAAGAAGCACGTAGACAATACTTTTGGTACGGTTCTTGTGCGACTAATCTAACCTTAAAGAGCCTAATGTTTTCAAAAAAAATATATCAAGGTATTATTCGTAAGTTGAAGCAGTGTTTGAAATTTTCACCAAGTCATGAGAAAAATCTTAGTAAAAGGATTCTATTAAATTTGTTTTAGGTCATCTTTGCATAAGTTTGAAGATTAATAAGAAAAAGGCTCACACCCTTTATTCTCTCATTTCTTTATTACACCTATGTGTTCATTAAAACTTATCCTTTAGACTCCCTCCAATTCATATATATATATATAGACATTCCTAACATTCTTCATATATACAAATGTTATATTGCATGTTAGCATTTTCTATAACACACCATAAGGCTGCCCGTAATGGGAGTATCATAGGCAGTATCATGCATGTCAACTAGGCAATTTTGATGATGTGACATATAATTAAATGAAGAAAGAGAGGGTTGAGTATCATATCATGATACCGTATCATATTAAATGTTGTGCTACTATGTGTCTTGCATGACAATAAATGAACCATCCTATGATCCTAACATATGATACTATGCATTACGGTTGTGGTATCATATACTGGTATCATATGCAACACTAGTATCATATGCATGATACTAGTATATAATACTACCCATTACAACCAGCCTAATAATTAGGGTTGTTTATGACACATCTAGACGTGACATAGTTATTGCACATCTAAATGACTAAATCAAGCATAAAAAAGAAAAAAATAGAAAAATAATATCCACACCAATCTTTACGTTGGATCAATGATATAGTGGCACATCTAGATGTGATTTAGCAAAACCGTAACAATTAATTAGGTTAATTAATATTATGTCGTAAACATCATTTTAAAGTGGCTCACAGGAAGAAAAGTTGCACCGTTATAAACTTCTTTGACATTTTTTCCACATCAGGTGAATATACACATAAAAACTAGAGGGTATTACCTGACTCTTCTACTTATAACTTGTTTTATCAAGATTATTTCTAGAAAAAAAATCTATATTACATACTGTGCATGGCTGTCGTCCCGTGCGGCGGCTTTGAAAAGGCTTTGGATACACTAAGCCTGGCTTCGTGGACATGGGCATGCACCATGGGAGGCGATTCTAGGCCACGCGTGTTAGGTTACTTTTTTCTTCTTATAAGGACCAGTTGCTACATCATTATTTTTGCAAGTTTACAGTGCTCACGTTCCTCTCGCCCTCTTCTACTCATTACTAAATCCAGCTGACGAAAAATAGTAGCTAGCCAAAAAATCATGATAATTAATACGAGATTTTATCTAGATAGTATCCTATTTTTTCCATCGAGCAAATACACTCATATTTGCTTAAATCCGACAACTGCATCTTTTCAAACGTGACAACGGCATCTTTTAACCTGATAAACATGTGAATATATATCCCACGAATACATCCATTCTAATCTGGTAATTACATCTGCTGAAACATGGCAATCAGGTATAATCAGATCTTGTATTTGTGGCAACTCCCAGCATATAATGTAACTAAGCATGTTTAGAATTTTGCCAACTTAGTACTTTATAATCCGACGACTAACATGTTTAACGTAGCAACCAAGTACCAGTAATCTGGTGGCTAATCACCTGTACATTAACAACGACAAGAAATCCCTGACGAACGGAGGTAGCACTTTGTTAAGTTTAAAAATACTTAATTTCCATATTACAAGCACTCAGTTATCGAATTACAGGTGATTAATTGCCAGATTATCGGTACTTGGTATTTGGTAAGACATGCATGTTAAGAAGCTGAGCCATGTTATAAATACTGACTGTATATTTTCACTGTACATTTGTACCTAATGTGCTGCCATGCATTCTTTTTTGTTTGGCTTTTTACGACCCACGCTTCACATGCATCAATGCATCAGCTTGCATGTGCTGTCAGCAGGTGCCCTTTTTCTTAAGAGAAATGCCGATGCATGTGCGCTGTGCCACTGCATGTTGAAGCCTAGAGCGTTGAGTGACAGAGGCGCTAGCGTTAAAACACGAATTTTACAATAAATTAATGGTAAACGTTTTTGGCCGATGCATCGGCGAAACCGTTCGGTCGGCCGCACACGACCCGCTGATTTGGTATGCAATTTTTTTCGTCTAAATTTGTTGCAATTAGTGTTTACATTTGTTACAAGCGTTTTTATTTCTACATTTGTCCAGTAAAAAAGATGCATCCACGCTTGGTTACAACCAGCATCTTTTTTGCTGTAACTGTTCACTAAAAAAATTGTATACACGTTCACGTAGATATTTGCTACAACCGGCGCTTAACTTTTGCTATCACGAATCATCTTTTTCGTTTTTTATTACGATTATGTAGATATTTTTTTTATTACAATTTTTTTTGTTGCAACAGTTGATAAAAATTGCTGCATAGCACTAAAATTTATTGCATCGAAGAAAAAATATTGTATAAAGATCTAACGACGCGGCCCGTCTGCAGCTGGCCGCGTGGCCGGCCGAATCTTTCACAAAGCATCGCCCTAAATTAATAGCCGTCGTACGGAAATATCTATGTAGGCCCTGTGTAGTCGGCTCCTTATTTCTAACAAGTCACGACACGCCAACGACTAGTTTTAGATTTCTTCGTTCTAGATTAAGGACGCCACAGAAGTTCCTGCCCTTGACGATCACTACTGCAACCTTTCGATCCCTTCTTGTTGAAGCGTGCCCACAACATCAGATAATGCGTGCCCCATAAATTTCCTTAATTGCATGCGTGTGCAAGGTTCAGCGGGCCATCACATCACTTAATTTCATTTGGTAGTAGGCTGGTCGTAATAGGAGTACGTATCATAAATAGTATCATGCATGCCAACTACGTAGACAATTTCGATGAGATGACATAGAATTAAATGAAGAAAGAGATGGTTGAGTATCATATCATGATACAGTATTATATTAAATATTGTGTTACTATGTGTCATGCATGCTAATAAATAACATATTCTATGATACTAACATATGATACTATATATTACGGGTGTAGTATCATACATTAATATTATATGCATGATACTCCCTCCGGTCCTTTTTACTCTGCATATTAGATTTCGGTCAAGTCAAACTTTGTTAAGTTTGACCAAATTTATATTAAAAAATATCAATATCTACAATACCAAATATATACATTATGAAACTACATTTAATAAAGAATTTAACAATATTGATTTGGCATGGTGAATGTTGATGATTTTTTCTATAAGTTTGGTCAAAGTGAAGATACTTTGACTTCAGACAAAACTAATATGCAGACTAAAAAGGACCGGAGGGAGTACTAGTATATGATACTCTTCATTACAACCAGCCGTAGGTGACAAACCGGCAGGCCATCACATCACTTAATTTCAACTAAGATCTTTAATGAGAATTTGACAATCTGATTTTGATCGAGTTCTGAGGTGTAGCCAGGCCCCAGGCAACACTGGCCATGGCCCGGGACGTGACAGCAAGTTCCTTTATTAAGACCCTGTTTGCTTTAGAAGTTTCAAAAAAGAAAATTGATTTAACTAAAAAGTCCCTAGTTCCTATCCCTAATTCGTTTGTTTTCATGAATTAACAGGGACTAGAGGTCATTAAATGACATGCAAAAGACCATGTTACCCCTAATAATGTACTAAAAGATATTAAATGACATGCTAAAAGTAGGGATACTGTTGAAAAGTGTCAAAAAAGTATAAAAAGACCCTCCCATAGGGACTTCTTCCTTTAGTCTCAAATACTCCCTTTTAGTACCTAAAAGTTCCTCATGTTTGTTTCACATAGGACTAAATAAGACTTTTTTAATTCCTACACCAAAAAGTTTCTAAAAACAAACACACCCTAACTATTGATACTGCAACAACTATTTGCCAACTTTCATTACTACATCGTGATGTTGGCCCGGGTCGTCAGTTGATCCTGGGTACGCAGCTGATCGAGTTCATAATTTCTTAAAGCCCTTTCATTCAATTCTTTTATATACTATGCACTATACTTTTAAATTTATAAATCTTTATAATTAATTGAGGTATTCAATTTAAAATTGGGTTATCCGGCCATTCAATTCTTTTAATTCACTAGGTTCCCTAATTCTCCCAAGTTAAAAGCAGAAACATCGACATCCCAATATTAATAAAAAAAGTACGGAAATTCATTTAAGAACGAGTCTAAGAAATACCGATTTGATATTACGAATTTTGATATATTTGACTAGAAATTTGATAAACTTAAAATGTTTACCTTTTGGAAAATAATTTATATTATATTTTAAAACAGAGTGATTATTTTTTCAGAAAACCAACGACACCAAATACGCGCAAAGCGCATCAAACCCTTCTAGTCTTATAAGATTACTACAAAAAGAGCGAGTACGTTCCAACAGAAAAAATACCTCACGCCCTAACTGTATAACCATGATTTAAGACCCAATAACCTTGCCGAGGCGTTTCTATGTCGTCTTTGGCTTAGAAATCTTTCTTTTTCATGCAAGCTTTTGCCGAGGAGTGCATGCTTGGTTATCGGTGGTTTCTTTGGTCTCCAATCTGACTTTGCTAAGGTGTTCGTTTGCAATCCAAACCGGTGTCGATAAGAACGGATGACATATTGTGCACCATTGATTAATGTTGCATCCTAAATATTTTTGTTTAAATAGTTAACATGTAAAATAACATACGATTCAGATTCAACATACTTTTCTAATTAAATTTCACATAATATGTTTAAATTGAAGTTATGATCTAAAAGATATGAATATTTTAAGAAGAGTAGTATTTGCTCTAGGTGGACTACGGGTTAATTGTCTAGAATGGAAATTGTTTTCCCAAAAGCATAAATAACAATTTGTTTTCACACTTAAAGATGTACTACAGGTTTATTAGCAGGAAAGGGAGGGGGTTTTCTAAAAAATAAGGAAAACAAATTGTTTTTTGTGTACTAAAGGGTGCACCGCATTTAATTATTAAAAAGTTATGGTTTTTTTTGTAAAATTGTGTGACGAACGGGCAAAAGCTTTAGCCTCTGTATTAGTAGGTAAAGACTAGCACATATGCGCATGCGTTGCAATGGGAGAGACAATTGACGTGTCAACTTACCATCACCTTGAGCCAATAACATTCGAATTGTTCTTGGCCAATTCCTGGCCACAGCAGAGACGCGCACACTGACCACTAGCACAAATTTGCATCGATAGTATATTAACAAGCATGCATACAATACTTTTGGCACAATTTTTGTGTGACTAATCTGGCCTTAAAGAGGCTATTTTTTTAAAAAAAATCAAGGTATTATTTGTAAGTTGAAGCAGTGCTCGAATTTTTTACCAAGTCATGAGAAAAAATCTCTGTAAAAGGATTCTATTAAATGTGTTTTGGGTCATCTCTGCATACGCTTGAAGATTAATAAAAAATGGCTCACATACCTTATTCTCTTATTCCTTTATTACACCTATATGCCCATTAAAACTTATACTTTACACTCCCTCCGACCCATATATGTAGACCCTCCTAACATCATTTTATATACAAATGTCATGTTGTGTATTAGCATTTTCCAAAACACAACATAGCAATTAATTAGGTTAATTAATTTTATGCCACAAACATCATTTTAAAGTGGCTCACAGGTAAAAAATAGCATCCTTGGAAACTACGCATTTTTGTAATAATTTTTTTTATATAAAATATTTTAATCCGAGTTACGGTTGCAAAGTTATAACATGATCATGTCTAACATATTCTCTGTAAATAATAAAATTCAGAAACCTAAACGGGCTGAAAACATAACGAATTGGGCCTAGTGCACTGCAGCTGAACACAGTAATACCAACCAACGTCCCGGCGCATGAGATAGGGGTTACCGTAGTTGGCACTTAATGTTGGATGGCGGATTACTTAAAGAAAAAATCAAGGGCTTTTTTATGGGAACTCCTACCTGCCATTCACTGCGGCAGGGAATTCTTCCGAAATCACTAATTAACGAATACACTTTTTAACGATTACTCCTACCTTCACAGGTTGTAACAAATGACGCACTCAATGCATGTCACTTGTCGCAACCTGGGAGTTTCCCTTTTTTCGTATATCCATATTTTAAAAATGTTTTATCTTCTAAACCGTGCTTTCAAATCTTGAACCGTTTTTATCGTTCGCGTCGAGATCTTCAAAACTAGATCCCATGTTGATAAGTTCTGATGATCTTTTTTTTTATGAAAAAAATCGGACGAAAAAACCGTGCCTCACGCGATAAAAAATGGAAAACGCGGTTTTTTCCCTTTCTGAGAGACACGGGTCGTGCCTCTCGCGAAGGCAAAATCGTGCCTCTCGCGGAAAAAAAGAGAGCCCTCTCGCGAAGGCAAAATCGTGCCTCTCGCGGAAAAAAAGAGAGCAAAAAACATGTTTTTTCCTTCTTCGGAAGAGACACGGGCGTGCCTCTCGCAAAGGTAAAACCAAGCCTCTCGAAAAAAAAACAGAAAACACGTTTTTTCCTTTTCGGGAGAGGCACGGGCGTGCCTCTCGCGAAGACAAAACCATGTCTTTCGCGGAAGCAAAACCGTGCCTCTCGTAAAAAACAAAAAACACGTTTTTTTCCTTTACGAAAGACACGGGCATGCCTCTTGCGAAGGCAAAACTGTGTCTTCGTGAAAGCAAAACCGTGCCTCTTGCAAAAAAATAAAAACACGTTTTTTTTTCTTTTCCGAGAGGCACGCGAAGGTAAAATTGTGCCTCTTGCTGAAGCAAAACCTTCCCTCTCGCAAAAAAACAGAAAACGAGTTTTTCCGCGTAAAAAAAATATAACACGTTTTTTCGCGAAAAAAATGATATTTTTTGTCCAAAAGTTACAAAAGTCCGATGAAAAACCATAACACACAAATTTTTTTAAAAAAACATTCAAAAAAGGCGAAAATGCGTGAAAAAAATAAAGAAATAAATAAGCCGAAGGAAACACTCAGAGCGCGACATGTGGCGACGGCTGGAAACGCGCCAAGTGGCGGCGCGCGGGAGCGATTGCTTTAAGGCTCGCAAGGGAGCCCTCGCTAACTAGTTGGTCCCACGCACAGTCACGCAAAACTGTAGCTTTTTTTTCTGTTTTTTTTAAGAACTTTTTCTTCCCGTTTTATTTTTTTATTTTTTATCAAAACAGAAAAACTTGAATTTTGACAACCCAGTATATTTTTTGGAAAATCAAGAAATTTTTCTAAAAATTCAGAACATTTTTTTGAAAAAAAACAGGAATAAACCTTGAAGAACATTTTTTGTAAACTCAGTAAATGTTTTGAAAATCAACAACATCTTCTGAAAATCCTGTACATTTTTGGAAAATCAATTTTTTTTTCCGAAATGCAGAATGTTTTAATACTGAACATTTTTTTGGAAAAAAAGGAGAAATAAAATTTGAAGAACATTTTTTGAAAACCCAATTTGTTTTTTGGAAATTGAGAACAGCTTTCGAATAAACAAAAACATTTTACGAATTTGAAGAACAACTTTCAAAAATCCCGAACATTTTGTCAAAATCAAGAACACTGTTTCATATTCTGGAACATTGTTTTAAATCCAGAACAATTTTGTAAAAAGTAAAAGTATTTTTAGAATTTGAAGAATAATTTTTTTAAATCCCGAACATTTTTTGAAAATACATAACATTTTTTGAAAATCTAGAACATTTTTTTGAAAGAGAGCCGAAACATTTTCCGAATTTGAAGACCATTTTTTGAAAACCAAGTACTTTTTTGTGAAAATCCAGAACATTTTTTGAAAATCGTGAAGTTTGAGAACATTTAAAAAAATCTAAAACCGTACTCTGAAAAACAAAGACATTTTCTGACTTTGAAGAACATATTTTGAAAATCGCTAACATTTTTTGAAATCCAGAACGTTTTTTGAAAATCTGGAACATTTGTTTAAAAAAAGCAGGAACATTTTCGGAATTTGAAGAACATTTTTTGAAAACCTAGTGTATATTTTAAAAATCCAAAACATTTTTGTAAAGTACAAAACAAATTGTCAAATTTGAAGAATAAATTTTGTAAATCCCAAACATTTTTTGAAAATCCAGAATATTATTATTAAAAAACAGAAACATTTTTGACTTTGAAGTACATTTTTTGGAAATCCCTAACATTTTTTTTAAAGAAAGCACAATCATTTTCTGAATTTGGAGAACATTTTCTTAAGACCCAGTACATTTTTTCAAAATTCAAAACATTTTTCTGAAACACAAAAACATTTTTCGAATTTGAAGAAGAAAATTTGAAAATCCCGAACGTTTTTTGAAAATCCAGATCATTTTTTGAAAATTCGGAATGTTTTTTAAACATAAACAGAAAAAATAGAAAAGAACAAAGGAAAAGGGAAATGAAAAAAAAGAAAAAACCGGTTCCGGGAATGTTCTAGAAAGTTCCTAAAACCAAAAAAACCCGTTTGGGAAAGTCTAGAAGTTTCCCAAAACTGGCATCCCTGCAACTGTTAATGGACCGGCCCAGATCATCCCTCGCTCAAGTTTATGTGCGCGAAGCCACGACAATTTGCCGGAACTCGCGTCAAATAGGGTTTTCCTTTTTTATAAGACATATGATGGATGGGCGAAAATGCTCCATAATTTATTAATAGGGTGCTGGTCTACGCCGGCGCGTCGGTCGAAACTTTCGGTCGACCGTACGAGAGCGGCGTGATCCGTCAGATTGAATCCCGTTTAACCGTCATATCTGTCCATGCAGCAAAAATCCTCGACCGTCGCAAACATAAGCAACGATGTAGCAAATTTCGGGCATGGATGCAGCAAAAATATGGCTGTAGCAAAAAATATCAACGTGGTCGTAGCAAAAAAGCGATGTTGATGATGTGTGGCAGCAAAACAAAATATGGGTTGTAGCAAAACAATCCGATGAACTCGGGTTGCAACTTTCACGAACGTGCATGCAGCTTTTTTTCGTGAACGGTTGTAGCAAAAAGTGATACCGGTTGTAGCAAAAAAATCGAACGAGCTCGGGTTGCAACTAAACGTATATGGAACCTTTTTAGTGGACAAAATGTAGCAAGATCACCAACGGTTGCAGCAAAAAATCACCAATGATGGGGTGTCTTGGTTGTGGTAGTCGGCTCTTCTTCTCCGACGGGTCCGTGGGTGTGCCTCTACCGTTTGTTGCTGCGATGTCGAAGCCATCGTGGGGGTGCCGATGGTATACGATGACGCATGACAGTGGTTCGTCCGGTGAATCTCCGTGTGACGTCCTCGATTTGATTGTACGCTAATCATACACGCAATGTGTACGACCAATATTAAGAACTAACGGGAAGATATCACAACACAACTCTAGACACAAATAAAAACATACAAGCTTCATATTACAAGCCAGGGGCCTCGAGGGCTCGAATACAGAAACTCGAGAAACACACGAGTCAGCGAAATCAACATATGTGTGAGTACACACATAAAACAAGATGATGTCTTAGAGAAGGCTAGCATAAAAGAAAACATAGATCTAACGAGGCGAGGCCTCCTGTATGGGAACCTCCTAAACTACTCCTGGTCGTCAGCGGTCTTCAGGTAGTAGTAGGCATTGTCGGGGTAGTAGACGTCATCGGCGGGATACACCATCTCCTAGGCTCCATCATCTGGTTGTAGCAATCACATCAAGGAGAAAAAGGGGGAGCAAAGCAACGGTGAGTACTCATCCAAAGTACTCGCAAGACTGACATCAGAACTATGCTAAGTATGCATCAAAATCAAGGGAACGGGGTTATATGTGGACTGACTGCTGTAATGCGAGAATAGAGAGAAGGGCCTAGTCCTATCGAAGACTAGCATCTTCAGGGTCTTGTAGCAATAGACGAGAGTAGAGAAAGTAACACAAATATATAGTCATATTGTTGGAGCAAATTTAATTAAGGTCATGCCTAGAGATTCTTCCTCGACTCCCTGCGAGAAAGCAATCTCGGAGCAAACATTCCAGTTAAGTAACAGTTGTAGTTGTATTATATCGGGGCACAACTCCAAGTCGTCCTGTAACCTTGGACACAACTATTCGAATAGTTAATTTTCATCCCTACACGGGGTGCACCACAGTACCCAACACACTTGATAAACTCTGGCGGGCACACTTTCATGGGTCATGCTCGGCCTCGAAACATCAACACGTCGCGACCCTACCTAGGCTAAATAGAGAGGTCAGCTCGCCAGTCTAAATCCTAAGCGCGCAGGGGTCATGGCCCGATCACCCTTTGTGCTCCTACACCATGCATGGGAGGCCGAGGTCAGTCCTGGCACCTCTTATACAAGAACGATGCTTACGCGGACCACTCAGGCGCGCGCCGCTCCATTGCTCACGTCTGAAGAGCTTCGACTGATACCATGACGTCGAATACCCATAACTTCTCGCACGTGAAGGTTAGTGCGAAAAGGTCTCCCAACCAACTCAAATCAAATACCCTAATCCCAGTAGCATTTTAATTAACACTACGGCGACGATCAAGAATCCACGATATGTCGTCCTGTCACCCCGTCTCGAGGATTTGTGGCAAGGGCCAAGAATGCTCGGCCATGCGTCGTCACAACCACGCGGGAATCCACCCGCAACACACCTCATGAACCCAAGTAGCAAGGTCATTTTAACTATGCAGCTGTAACATGAGAGGGATCCGAGGTATCACCCTCGATGGATTCCGAACAATGTAATCGTCGAGGTGGCCAGGGAGGAATCACCCTCGATGGACCATGCTTGATGGGTTGTATGACAGAGTCGTTATCGGGGGTCGTCAAGGAGGAATCACCCTCCGCGAACCACCGCCGGTCAACTACACTACAACGCTAACATCGTAGTACGTAACGTGGTGTCACCCTCATTACTCGATAGTAGCCCCGCAGAGTCATACAACTAAGGGGGTGTGAGTAATGTGACGGGTCTTGACTCGTCGATCAGAAGATTGAGACTTGGTGATAAAGTGGGGCAACTGGACTAAGGGGTCAAAGGGGATCACTGCCCCACCTATACTAAACGGTTAAAGTGCGGTAGAGTAAAGTAAGAGTTCATAAAAAACATGCTATATATCAGAATAGGAGCTATCGACAATAGTGGCAAAATCTAATGCAAGCATGAGGGAGAAAGAATAAGCAATATAGAAATGATAAGGGGGGTTTGCTTGCCTGGTTGCTCTGCAGACAAAAACGGATCCTCAACTGGAAATAATCGATCACCGGATCATCATCGACCTCAGGGTCTATCGGAAAGAAAGTAACATAGGGGAAACACAATAAATAATAGAGCAATCAAATGCATCACACAACATGACATGGCTATATGCAGCGCTAGGTATGAGCTAACGTAGTACTACACGTTATAGACGGATCGGAAAAATATCTGACGATATTTCCCGGGTCTCTCGCTACTATTGGACATGCGAAAATGAGGGAAAAGTTCCATGTTCGCTATGCTAGAGACGCGTGACACACGGACGGACAACGTATCGGGGTTCTTCTCGTTTTTTGATCAACTTTCGTGTACAAATTTTTTTCATACGGATTAAGGACTATTTTATATTATTTTTTAATGTTTTACTATTTTTAGGATTTAACATATTTAATTTAGTTAGAAAATACTATAATGACTCATTATGACGTTAGCAGTCAACAAGACTGCTTAGTGGTCAAACTGACCTATGGGGCCCATTTATCATAGACATACTGTTAACCCAGAGTTTGATTTAATTAAAACATCTAATTAACTAATAGGGCCCCACCTATGAGTGGGTCATTAAATTTAAACTAATTAAATTAGTTAATTAAATTAGTAGGTTAATTAGGTGGGGCCACCAATGAGTGCCCCGGTCTAATTAACTAAAGTGTTTTAATTAGTCTACACTAAAGTAGTCTTAATCTAAACAAGTGTTGACCCACCTCGCAGTGGCACCGGCCACACATTCACACAACGCGCACACACTAGCTCGCGTGCTCGGCAGCCTTAACCATGGCTTTGGCTATGGCCGGCAGCAGGACTAGCAGCCGCCGAGGAGGGTGGGGTGCGGGGCGCGGGGCCAGCGACGGGGCGCGTGGCGGGCGGCGCAGTGGACGTCACGGGGAGCAGCATTCTACGTTGGGGCGAAGGCGGGCGGGCTCGCGATGGAGGGTTAGGTGCGGCGAGGGGGAGGGGCCACCAGAGTGGTGCCGAAGGGTGGGGCACGCACGACGGCGCGACGGCTGGACCAAGGGGGGAGAAGTGGGGAAGGAAGGGGGAACATCTCACCCCCATTTGGAGGGGAGTGGAAGAAGGCTCGAGGGAGAGGCGGGGGAGGCCGGTGGCGAGAAGGATCCGGCAGAGGGGCGCAATGGCCGATGAGGAATGTCGACGGCACCGGACGTTGTCCCGATCCAATCGGGACGAGGGGGATGGGGGGCAAGAGGAGAGTGGGGGAGTGGGGCGATAGGGGTGGGGTGTCAGTGGGAGTGGACCCCGGGGTGGGCCGGTCGGCCCGGCCTATTGGCCAGCTGGGCCGAGGCCAAGTGGGGGTGGTGGTGGTTATCCTTTTTCTTTTATAAAGTTTCCCTTCTCTTTTCTTTTTTTGTTTTCTTTTATAAAACAAGAGTATTTTAGTTTTATAAAATATATAACTTTCACCAATAATTATAATGCATTAATACACAATGCGAGAAAAAGTTTGTGATCTAATTGAAGTGCTTTGGAATTTATATAATTCAAAAGCATTCAAAATATTATTTAGGCCTTTGTTTTAATTCTTTTGAGGCACTTAGATACTCACTAAAATGTTGGTTTCAATTTTCACTAACACTTCAAGAATATTTAGAACCCAACCAAGATTTTTATTATATACTTTGAAGAAATAATTTATTTGAATTTATTTTAATTTTGAATTTAATTTTGGATTTTTTATCAAGTGGCAATTTGGCTTAGTTAATCTTGATGACGTGGCATCATTAGCGTGTGATTACTCTAGCTTAACTACCGGGGTATCACACTCCGTGACGCCAACCTTGCCTAATTTCCTTTATAGTTCACCGTCGGAGTCGGAGCTGCGCTGTCTAGTTTGGTTTGTATGAAGTGTTGTGATGCAACTTTTAGAGCTGCTATTTTTCTTTTTCTTTAATCTTCGAATCTTTTGGTCCTAGGACCTTCATCACTTTGTTTTTTTTCGTTGCTTCCTGCTATTATCAATGAATGTGAACGATGCTGGATCTTTCAGAAAATAAACTTAGACTGGAAACTCGTCGATGGAACCATTTCGTGATTCGGCTGACGAGTATAAAAATATTGACCAAACCAAACCAAGCACTAGTTTGTTTTCCATATGCATAGATCCCCAAGTCCGTGAAAGTTAGTGTGAGGCGAATGTTTCTTTTCTATAGGCATATAAGATAATGGACAATCTTCAGAATGCTTAATTACTTAGGCTCTAGCTAACTTTTGGTTTACTGTTCTACAATTTTTCATTTAAATATAAAATATGGGCTTCAATAATTATAGCATCCCACATAAAACTCTCACTTAGGCTATTGTGTGTTGCAGTATGGAGAAAAAAAGCATCTTCAGGTGGATCTTCAAGCTCTCAAGCTTGTAGATAGTGCACAAGTCACGGAACAGACTTTATTAACATCATTGAGGCGATCACTTTGTCATCACTCTGCTTTGCAAGCACACGATGGGCATTGGGTTGGCGACTTTAGTGGAATTATGTTCATTATGCCTATCCTGGTATACAATTTATTACTTATGACACACTATATTTGATTGACTTTACTTCCTCGAGTATATTTTATAGTCAATAGGTGGATATTGCCAGGAGAAACCATAAGCCTCAATAGATGATGAATCAGATTGTTTGCCAAATTTTTGTTTGTAGTTAATTGAATTTTTACTGAAGTTTTACCATCAAGTTGGTATTGTGTACACTGTCTTTATGTAGCTTCCATACATGGTCTTAGTGACATATTAAATTATGTACTAAAAGTTGATGTACCTATGCTATGAAGCTTTGTCATTTGACTAAGTTTTTGAAGTGCTTAGAACTATCTAAAATAGGCAACCTATGCTACTCCATACCTAAGATGCAACTGGATTTTTACGAGGCTAATCTAATGGTTCCAAATGTTCCAAAGTTCATATTGATCTTTGTTTATACATAGTCATGGACTTTATCACAAGTTGCATACCATAGTTGGTGTATAGACAATATTTGGTGATTCTTGCAGATATTTTCTCTACATGTTACCGGAACACTAAATATTGTGCTATCAAGAGAACATCGACGTGAGATTTGTCGTTATATTTACAACCACCAGGCATGCAACTTTCGAGTCCTGCTACTTGCAATAGTATTCATCTCTTAAATGTGCATTACTAACCGAAGGTATATAAAATGATGTAAAATTTGTATGCAATGGAATGTTTGTAGAATGAAGATGGCGGTTGGGGAACACAAGTATTGGGACAGAGCACCATGTTTGGATCCTGCTTAAACTATGTTACCTTAAGGCTTCTTGAGGAGGTGGATAATGATGCATTGATCAACGGGCGTGCTTGGATTCTATCACGTGGAAGTGCAACCGCTATACCACAATGGGGAAAGATATGGCTCTCGGTATGCCATTGAGACGTAAACAATTATTAAATATAACATGTGTATGCTTGCATGTGTGTTAAAGGAGAGGGGGGGGGTCCTTTGCCATGTATTCTTTGACCTTAATTTTATAAATTTATAGGTATCGTGCATGGATTCTCTGTCGAACCTCAACGTGTTAACAACCATTTCCGTAACTAGCTTGAACAATTCTTTGTGAAGTTTAAAGTTAATTCTTGTTTATATGAATTTTTTATTTGTATGCCTAGATTGTTAAAGAACCATATCATGAACATTTTTTAGTAAAATATTTAATTTCGAATGGTATTTACTCAGCTAATATTTCCTTCCACATTGAAGTGAATTTTCGACTACTTGTTGTTTCTATTTCAGTGACTAAAACTGATTCGGGAATATTATTTATGCTTCAATATAGTGTAAGTAATCCTGGGTAATATAAATAGCTTCACAATTTATAGGGTTGTTTGGTATGAATTTCAAAACTTGCAATTATTAGCTGTTGGTTTCCAAAATTCTAGTTGCAGATGTTTATTTTGTCTAGAAATTTATACAATCTATATTTTTTTAATTGAAGGTGGTTGGTTTATATGAATGGCCAGGAAACAATTCAATCATTCCCGAGTTATGGCTTGTGCCACATTTTCTTCCAATTCATCCAGGTACTTGCGTCCTTTTTCGGGTAAATAATGTCAAGTCATTGGCATGTGTAATGATCCTCATGACAAAAATGCACATTGGTTGCCACTTTTTTATCTTACCATGTAACTATTTGGTTTTCTCCTTATCAAATCTACACTAAATGCATGATTTGTTAACACAGTACGTGAGCACATTGACATTTTCATTTGTACACGTATTGACCATTAACCACTTATTTAATTTTGATTGTGAAATTTGCATTTTCGTAAACGACATATATGTTTCATAAACGTTTTAGTAGTCACACCTATTGCGTCCATTTGTTAGTAACACTGATTGGTGGTATACTAACTGTTAAAGAGGAAACAAAAGGTATCAAATGCTAAATTCTTTTGGTATTTTTCTATCCTTGACACAACAATTGTAATTTCATGAAATTTCCTCAATTATTCAAGACTACTTTATTAGTGTATGCAACATTATGGATATTATATAAGTTAATAACATGGATAGGCTGATGATGATTCTGAGCTAACAAGTAACATAGCAATGAAACTATAATTTTGGTGCTAGGAGGTATTGTTTGAGTGCCTAGAAAGTAGTGAAATAAAAGGAGTTCAATAATTATGATCAAGGAAAATGCATTTGAATTGTTATTTCAATAATGATTTGAAAATAGAGCATAGTAGGATTCTACTCCCGCATGAGCCATAATTTATTCCGTGTTGTCTAATGACTCGTGTTTGGTAATACTTCTTTTAAATTACACCATTGGCTCCTAGTCCGAGGTTGGTCTAGTTTTTTATGATCATCTTCCTTATCCAACTGAAATTTATTTTTTACAGGACGATTCTGGTGCCTTACTCGGTTGGTTTATATGCCAATGGCTTACCTTTATGGAAAGAAGTTCGTTGGGCCAATTACACCAAAGATACTAGCAATAAGAGATGAGCTCTATAGTGTACCATACCGTGACATTGATTGGAACAAAGCACGTGATACATGTGCTAAGGTTCGTTCAGCAAGACTCTTATATCATTAAAACCAACACTTGTTTTAGAAGCATATAATGGATAGTACATATTTTTTGTTGAAATGTATGTATCATACTACAGAGTGCAAACCGGCTACATCATTAGCTTTTTGATGGCTGACATCTCACACTTAGCGTATAATCACAGTGTATGTAATAGCTTATAGTTATGTGTAAGCTAGTTCATTACAAAATTAAAATAACATTATATATCTCTTGTGACCTCATTATATTTTCTTAGTTTGGATTTGAAATTATTTGTATATATACGCAACATGTTTTAGTTCATTTTGAGTCAAATTTTTTACTCCTGTTCCTTGTAGCATTTTTTTTTGAAAAACAAAACGACAATTACCTTTCAAGAAATATAACTATGTGTAAACAATGTTGAAGAATCACTACATAGCTGGTGAAACTGCTTATAAAACTTTGGACACAATAACTACTAATCTAATTTAAATCCCAATTTTCTTAAATTCTTTGTCATATATATTCGTTTTACTGCTTGATTGTCTGTTATGTTCTGCTACATGCAGGAAGACCTTCGCTATCCACGATCATTGTTGCAAAATATTATTTGGACTTGTCTTAATAAATTTGTAGAACCAATACTGAATTGTTGGCCCATTAACAAGTTAAGAGATATGGCGTTGAAGAACCTCATGAAACATATACATTATGAAGATGAAAGTACTAAATACATTGGTGCATGTCCGATAAACAAGGTAATGGAAGCAAGTGTAGTGTCTTACTTCTTGTTGTATCACCAAAAAGTGGATGGCATACATGATGTTTGCAAGGAAAATTATTTTGGTACAGACCTATTTGTTTTCCAAAGGACCAACCTTTATATTTGGCTTAGACCTTAGCTAAATAGGACTGTATTTTTCGAGATCATGCATTGTGTTGAAGGATTTGTCCATCCATGTAGCATTTCGCCCTAATTTATGTTTTGCAAAAGTACACAATATCATTGAAAAAAAATCCTCATACTCACTCCTATTTGACTCCACGGGTTCTCGGAGGCACCTATATAGACAAGAACACTCACAACAATAAAAAAATTCCATAGTCGTTTTGAAATTATATAGCACAATAACCATAGTAAATTTATTGTATTAAATTTTGCATACAAAATGAAGAGCACAATGACAAATGTAGTGTTATTTAGCAATGTATTTTTCGTATCGGACAAGTCAAGTGGTCTTTATGATTCTACCCTTGAAACCCAAACTAACTGCATTTGTTTCTTATTCCTTCCTATGTCAAGTTAGAATTCCTTTCTGGAAAGTGGAATATTATTTAAAAATTAACTTCTAATAAATTTCTTTGGATGTTATAACATCCCTATTTGTATTTTTACAATCAAAATAATAGACTGAAATTTTCATATTTTATATCCAGTAGCTACCAATCAATCTCACAACCCGATTCATTTGTTGATTGCTAGGCACTAGATATGATTTGTTGTTGGGTTGAGGATCCAAATTCAGATGCACTGAAGTTGCATATTCCAAGGATCTATGATTATTTTTGGCTTGCAGAAGATGGCATGAAAGCACAGGTATCACCATTCTTCCTTATCTACTCCACTACTTATTCTTCACCTGCTTGTTTGCGGTTCGGAGTTGTCGAGGACCATTTTTCAGAAAGCTTTAACTAAACATCCCCACTTTCATTTGTGGATATCCCTACCACCCGTAGGTTATCTATTTATGATCTTGTTGTCCCTTGAATGTTTGATTACGAGTGGAAGTGAATTATGAGAAAGGAATGTCACATGATATTAGTACTTTAAATAATTATAAGGATGTACTTAGTTTCCCTGTTGTAGCTTTTACATGAGATAGACTCATTTTAATTCATTTTTTTTCGGAAAAACACTAAGCTTTGTGTCTTGATGCATTGATAGAAATGGATAGTTATGTACATGACTCGGTGTGGGGCACACCCAAATTTACAGTGTCACGCCATTAAGTACTAGCTAGGGGCATTGCATGTTCATACACACATCCAGGCCTCGACTGCGATCATGCAGAGAAGGATAGTGATGTTATGTTGGACCTCTTCAAAGATGACCGCATTATGTTATTTCTAGATCCACCATGTCGTGATGATCACAAAAGAGGTGGCGTTTCTCGAGGAAGTGTTGTGGAGGGGACGACATGCTGTCAGCAATCCACAAAGTTTTCCGTAAGAGAGGAAGGGCATAAACTGTGTATAAGATACTACCTTCGTCCTAAAATTCTTGTCTAAGATTTATCTAGATATGAATATATCTAATACTAAAACGTGACTAGATACATCCATATTTAAAAAAATCTAAGACAAGAATTTTAGGACGGAAGGAGTATATGAAAAAACCTCGTCCCAAATTCTTCATTAAAGGGAATACTCGGTGAGGAGATGACCCATCGTCTTCTTGGATTGGTCACATAGCGTGTGCTATATCCCACAACCTTGCAAGCTGGTACATCTTTACCTAATAATAAAGAGGCTATCGCTTTCGTCGGAAAACCCACCGAGGTGATTTTACAAAAAAGCCCTTACTGTTTATGACAATAAATTCATAGTATATATTAAATATTTTTTAAAATACTCATATCTTTTAAACCGTAACTCCAAATTTAACATATTATACATGGAATTTGATTAGAAAAATATGTAGAATTTAAATATGATATTATTTTATCTGTTAAACGTTTAATAAAAATACTATCTAGGGTGCAATCTTAATAAATAAGTCATTATTCGTCTTTCTTTCTTACCGGTACTCATCCGGGTTGGGAATGAACACGTCAACAAAAATCAGGATTAGAGATGAAACTGAAGGTCACTTGACTGATTCTTTGTACGTATTAAATCTACATGCAAGCCGTGTTAAAATAGAAGACCTGTGAAATTTTGAACTGCATTTTTGTAGGATAAAACCATCTTTATTTGTATCGTAACTATAAATTCTTAAATTATAGACATTTTTTATAAATTAAGAGCATGTGCCATGTGGTATTTCTTTCTCCCGTTGCAACGCATGGGCCCTTT
Source organism: Hordeum vulgare subsp. vulgare (assembly GCF_904849725.1). Classification (NCBI taxonomy): domain Eukaryota; kingdom Viridiplantae; phylum Streptophyta; class Magnoliopsida; order Poales; family Poaceae; genus Hordeum; species Hordeum vulgare. The sequence goes on from NC_058523.1 coordinate 519,583,067, forward strand.
TGCTAGTAATATAATAATATACTACGAAGCAAGCCATACAGAGAACTTAACCGTTAAAAGAGAGCGTTGTAGCGTCCAAGGCCTCGAATCAGTTGCCCCCTCGAGGAGAGCATTGTAGCATGTCTTAGAACTATACTAGCCATTGTACAACTTTTTTAACACAGTACAAACACAAGCGCTCATATACACACGCATACACTCATTCCTATAAGAGCACACATGCACACCCGGTCTATCTCTATGAACACCTCCGAGAGACTGAGCCGTCATATCATCTTGAGACTTATGAAGTCACCGTAGGTGCCTCGTCGTCGAGGAAAACGTTTACTTCCATTAAAAACGTATCACCAGAAATCCTGTAATGAATTCAGGAATAATGCAAGCACCATGATTTGAATCCTAGTGGGTTGAAGATAACACCGTCTTTCTAACCATCTAACAACATATTGGTTTTCCTAGCCGTTGCACATCCATCGCCATGTGATGATGTTCGTTGCTACCAAGATATGTACTCCACGGAGCAACCACTAGATATAGTTTCATTGGCTTCAGGGGTCCTCTAATCTCTATGCTGGAAAATGCAAATTTTTGCTCAATTTTTTTGATGTTCCCCGAACAAATTATTGCACCAACCGGAATACTACTTTGTGTCAGATGCAACTGTATGATCTTTTAGTCCAGAACAAATAGTCATGTTGATCGAACATGGTATTGAAAAATCTTCTAGTGTGCTGACTAACAAAAATATATAACTATTAGTGGGTCATAAATTATTAGTTCATAAATAAATAAATTCCTATTGGAAAAATTCATTGATATGGGTGGAATAATGAATTATAAATTAATCTGTATAATTGAAGTACTTGTGGAACAATTCATGGCTTCTAGTGGAAGACAAAATATAATGGAATTGGTTCTGAAACATATGAATACCTCAAGCGGAACAAATAATTATCAATAGTTGGAGCAACCATAGTGCTTGTGGAACTATTCATGAATGCTACCGGAACAAAAACCAACACTGCATGAAATAAATTAAAATGATTCATGACAACAAATGAAAAAGCATAAATGAGTGGAGCTAAAGTGTTCATCCAAGGAATCATGACTCTTAGAGAAATAAATGAATGATTGAGGCAAAGTGTTCATGTATTTATTCATGGAAAATAGTAGAACAAAAGCTACAATTAGTATAGACCAATTGATGGTGTCTAGGAGTACCACCTCTTGCTGCGGTCGTGGAGTTGCCGGGCACTACTCCAACCACCAGGCTTTCTTGTATCGTCTTTCTATAAAAAACTAATGGTGACTAATGGAACAAAGTGTAACTAAATATATATATATATATATATATATATATATATATATATATATGGAAATTATAATAAAAAATTACCAGTACATGAATCTTTGGAAAAAAGTGAAACAATTAGATGAACTATTTTTTTTGAAAAAGGAACACATAATCATATGTAGCCATATAGGGAATGCGGACATCAAACCATTATTACAACTGGAATTTGGATTGTCTACTCCACAAAGCTATGTAGCAATACGTTTGTTAGCTATGTTGGATTGATCAACATGCATATGCCTATGATGATTTGCATGTTCTTTAGTACCATGAGATGCACTTAGAAGTAAGAACCATGACCATGTCTTTTATGTTTCTTGCATACACCTATGTTTGTATTCATAATATATTTTGACTTACACAATAACCTTCCTCACATAAAATAAATAAAACTTGCATAGTGAAAACTATATATTCCTACGTTTCAAAATAGAAAGACATGACACTACTTTTTGATAACGACTTGCCGACGTTTTCTTGTGCTCATTTATCTTATTTTTATGTTCTTATGCTTTGGTCATATTTTCCATATATTTCATAAGAGCATCACATTACAAACACATGTAATGCATGTGTTTATTATTAAACTTGAAGAAGCATCAAGTATCCGAGTTCTTGGTAAAAAAACATATGTATTATAGACACCTTTATCGCCTAAATTCTTTACACTAGGTGTACGATGGTTGTCCAAGCTGGGAGCTAGCTTTTATTGTTCAAGCATATTGCTCAACTGGCCTTGCTAATGAGTTTGGTCCAACACTACGAAAATCCCACGAGTTCATTAAAAATTCACAGGTTCAATTTTCTTTAACTCATAGCCTTGTACATTATTGTAAACAAAATGATATTTCTTTGTATACTAAGTTTTGAGACGGGATTTTTACTTCACGTAGATTCTAGAGAACCATCCCGACAGCGAATTTTTTTATCGCCATAGATCAAAAGGTTCATGGACACTCTCAACAAGGGATAATGGGTGGTCTGTATCAGATTGTACTGCGGAAGCACTTAAGGTCGAGATAAGTTGCTTATGATTTTATTTTAATCTGGAAATGTGGTAAATCGTATTTTGATTTTTTAAAATCAATATGTCAAGCATAGTAATTTTTAATATGTGCGTTGTAATAATTATTATTTATTGAGTGCAATCAGAACATTAATTTAAATAATAATTAGCTGCATTTTTCACCCATTCATGTTTACACATGTGAAAGGAAGAAGCCAATGCTCGTATACATGAAAAATATTGGTTGTAATGTGTGGAAACTCTTACTTCTTTAGGCATTACTTATGTTGTCAAAGATCTCTCCTCATCTTGTTGGGGATCCCATAAAAGGAGAAAGGTTGCATGATGCAGTGGATTGCTTACTTTCTTTTATGGTATGACTCTAATTTCAATCATTCTAATCATTTACTTTTATCAAATTCATGAGTTACTATGTATGGTTGATACTTGATGTAATCCATTTAGTTCATATCTTCATAACATTGAAATGATAAGCTCTTGCATAGTTGTGACTCATGCCTAGAGGTCAATTTTTGGAAATGAACATAAAGGTGCATTTGGATTGAAGATAACATGAGAAAAATCTTTTATGTATGAAAAAAAGTAAATTGCAGCAAATTTGTACCTTCAGTTATATTGATCACACATGACCAATAAATATGTGCCAACAGACTATGAGTCACCATAACGCCCATATGGGTGTGCCCTAACAAAGAGAAACAATTTTATGTTTTCTATTTCAAGTAAATTTTTTAACCGGGTTCTAAATAAATACTAGTAATAACCAGATTTTAAAATATCGAGGGATAAAATGTCTATAAACTTGTACAAAAAATATTCATGTGTTCAAAAAAATGTGTTCCTTATGTTTACAAGAAACAATGTTCATGCAGAAGTAAATATAGTCCCATACATTCGAACAAACGTTTGTGCATCCCCCTCGCTCCCACCCCAAGCGTGAATGAAAGTAAAGAAACAAAAAGAACAATGTAAACAGAAGAATGTTGAAATAAAGAAAATGAGAAAAACAGAAGAAAAAGAAGGATAGTGGAGAGAAACTACATGTAAATAAATAAATAAGCAATAAACAAAAACAAAGGAAAATAAGTGTCGGTCTAACTTGGACCGCTTAAGGCAATGTTGCAACCATATTGCTTACGACATACAATAGAATTTCCAGTGTTTGTTGGCGAGGGCATCTTTGTCAATTGAACTAACGTGAGGTGCATATTGATGTTGAACAACAATTTTAAAGTCCAATAGACTATAAGAATGCATTACGCTAGTTCAAAGTCATCGTATTTTAATTATAGAGTTATTTTTGCTTGCCTTTTTGGCATAATTGCGTGTTTGCTTAGCTCGCTGGTTCAAAGTCACGATATTTTAATTATAGAGTTATTTTTATAGTACACAATAATTTGAGATAAAAATTGGGGCAGTGCATAGCTACCATCATGGGTATCAAATTATTTCCGTTACTTAATATTCACTTCACATAAATATTATTGCTGATCATATATTTTTCTCCTATGAAGAATAAAGATGGCACATTTTCAACTTATGAGTGCAAGAGAACTACACCTTTACTAGAGGTGAGTATTACACGGGTCTACCTCAATTTTGTGGAAAACCATGTACACCAATTATTTGGGAGCTCTAAGTGTGATAAATTTTGAAAACCATGTGTACACAATATAATCTTACAGCCAGGACAAATAGTTCTAGTTTGCAAATATGAATGTAGATGATTCATTTTGTTTGAATTTTGACTTAACTCCTCATTGGTTATTCCTCTCTTCTTTCTCATATATCAATTGAGAATGTCGATACTATTGTTTTATTAGGTTATGCATGATTATACATGAACTAACCTGAACTATTTTTGGCAACAGGTTTTAAACCCTTCTGAAAATTTTCTAAACATTATCGTCGATTATCCGTAAGGATGAAAATATCTCCTTTCATGTAGAAAATATTACTGATTTTGTTTCTTTAATAAACTTGGAATTCTAATTCATGTTCTTTAACCAATTGATAGATCTGTCGAATGTACATCATCCGTTCTTCAGGCTCTAATATTGTTCAAAGAGCTTTACCCGGGGTACCGCAAGGAAGAGATAGGAAAATGTATTAAAAATGCCTCCAAGTTTATTGAGGATAAACAGCGAAAGGATGGCTCATGGTATCTAAATTTATCTTTTTGGTAGTTAATTATTTGCACTTTAAATATTTGCAAGCAATAACTATAATATTTATTGTCAACCAGGTTTGGTACTTGGGGTATATGTTTCACTTATGGAACATTCTTTGCTGTACAAGGATTAATTGCTTCTGGAAGAACTTATGAAAATAGTTCTTCTATAAGGAAAGCATGCAATTTTCTATTGTCAAAGCAACTAAGCACAGGCGGATGGGGAGAAACTTATCTTTCCAGTGAAAATGAGGTAATTCTTATTCCTTTATTTATTTAACACACACTTTATTTAGGGTTTGGTAAGGTCAAACTTGGTTTGAGTACTTGTTAGATTCATATGCCAGATACTCAATCTTATCCATATGCCCGAGAAAGATATCAACCTCATCGTCATATTATCACTCTCCTGGTATTATCCTACCCAAAATCCATAGAGTTCCCAATTTTGACCCCTTCATTGGAACTGAATTGCGAAAAGGTGTGCGGTGGAACTCTTGGGCCTGCTACTTGTTCCAGTTCTATATACTTCTTGTGTCAAAAAATAACTGTCTTAACTTTATACTAGCTCTAGTATAAAGTTATAACAAGTTTAAAGACACTTATTTTGAAATGGAGGGAGTACATTATAAACGCAAGGCCAGCTATACGGCAAGAGAGAGCTTGGGTGGTCCACCTTATTTCAGTTTATTCATGCCATCAAACTAGTATTCAGAAGTATTTGCGTAGTTATTTATTTCCATTTTGGAACCAAAAATTAATTGGATGCGCCTAGTTCTTAGTGTAGTTGGCTAAATTATGGTCAATATATGTCTCGTAATGTACAAATGAAAAAAATATATATTAATCAATAGCATGCTCTCCAAGGGAGGGAATTATTTCAGTGTAGATTTAGAAAATGGAACTAGAAAAACCTTGACGGTTACTATTTCCTTCATTGTAACTATCCACTTTTCTGCTTAGCCACATTTCTTTTCAAGTCCTATTTAAATTACATCTAAGAAACATTACGTGGGACTGGAACCAATGTCCGTTGTGGTACACCCGATAACCTGCCACATGAACCCTACCTCATTTGTCATCATGGTTTGTCCGTTTATGTGTGCTTACTCATAGCTAGGTACTAGCTGTATATGGCTATAAGACCAACTCGAGCACTCCATAGATCCTATGGTCTCAGATAAATGCAGTTTCCACATATAATATTCTTACTCACTCTTCGTCTATAATCAACTTGCAATGATGTTTTCACACGGACTAAAAATTAAGTCATGACATTGGATGTGATGGCATAAAGATAGGGAATGGTGAAAAAAGGTGTATTCTTGTTTGTTAGTCGATAATATGGCACTGAACTTACCGGGGTGAATGTTCCACTGTAAATCACATATTCTATAGAAGATACCAACATGAGTAATTAGATTGTATGGTTGATCAGGAAATGGTTGTCCACTAGAATTACTGTAACGCTCAGTTATTAAATGTTATTATATTAACCATCAATATATTGTCCCACAAAGTCCAATTTGGTAATGAGAAAAAACTTCAAGATTTGCCATCCTGGCATCTTCAAAGCTCCCGCATCACTTCACATATGGGACAACACGGGCGTCGATCATGGTTTTAAATAGCGCACTATAGCACACAATAACACTTAGAAGAGGTCCTGTGCTAAGGGACTTTTGTCCAAACACATTAAAAACATTTTAAATAGCGCGCTATAGCGTTTAGAAGAGATGCATCGCTAATAGACATAACACCCTATTTTATACTATGGTGTCGTCCAACTCCTACTGCCGGCTCTTCTCCCCTTCCTCCTCCATCCTACTTGTGATAACCACACGACGCTGGTGGCAAAGGCTATTCGGACCCCAAGGAAAGTAGTGGCGGGGCTTGTGCTACATCTTCCCTTCTCTCACCTCTCTCATGGCCCGAACTTCTCCTTCATCCTAGTCCACTCGGCAATATTTTAAATATCCGCAATAGCCTTTGAGAGCTCTTTTCCTAAAGCTATGCATTTTTAGTGCTAAATTAAAAATGACGCTAATAGCTCGCTATTTTCCTCCATAGCACTAAATTTGGAGTCATTTAGTCTCCTAAGTTGCTATATAAAAGAATCCTTGTGCATTATTTTTGTTCTTGTTTTTGATATATATGATGCATTGCTACTAAGCTTGGTTATTTAATGAGGATACTTGATTGATGCTCGGGTTTTGATGCGCAAATATGTGTGTATGTCAAGTATATGCAATATATCATATATGATGCCTAATTGTATATTCATTTTTACAATATTTCATTATTTAAGAAAAACACTAAATGGGACTTAACTTCCCTATAGCTCCTTTATATTTTTTCATAGCTTCTGGCCGAGCTGCCGCTAAAGAGCATAGCCCATAGTTTAAAACATTTTTCGCGGTGTGTGGGGGAGAGGTTGGAGTCCTAGACGCTGAGGAGGCAGTCCCGCTTGGCGGTGTATGTGGTTGTCTCTTCGTCGAGCTTCGGGCAGTGGTTCCATTATTTGGTCGTGTGGGTGGCGAGGGATGTAGCGGTCGGTGGAACTGATGTTGATGGTGCTTCTGTAATCGGGGCTGCCATATCATGCTCCGGGAGGACTCTTTTGGCGGCGGCAAACCTACCCTATTCCCGAGCAGGCTATCGTGGTAACTTGATCTGGTCCAGGTGGGACTCCGGTGAGATCTCATAGCTCCATAGCCAGCGGTCGCAATGCTCACGTGTGCCACATCTATCTTGGGGTGTCGCTGTTGTCCCCCTCGATGCGCTAGGACTCCAGGTGAAAATCCTTGACCTTTTCTTCAGTATTAGTGGTGGTGCATATTGTATCATCATCCTCCTAGGGCCAACATCATGGAGTTCATTAACCTTACAATCATGCAACACTTTTATCGGTGGGCCAGCTTGGATCCTACCTTGAAGCTTCCCTGGCTATGGCCTGGGGCTATCTCACTAGGCTCCTGATGTATATATCTGTCCTTGTGGCCACCTCCCTCGATCCTTGTTGTTCGCATCCAGGATTGGTTCTTTATGGTCTAGAGCACGAGGGCAAGCGACGCTCTTTAGTGGAAACTTGTTGTGTGTAATATCCAACATTTTTCCAAGGATGCGGGGTTTCATATCTACTTAGTAATCTCCGTTGCTTTTTGTGGGGTGTGTCTACTCATGCATGTATTCTTGTTTTAACTTTTATCTGCTTTGTAAGAGGGTCACCTTGTATCGGTTGGCTATGATGATTTTTATATAAATTGGGATGAAAGCTTCTTTGGAGAGTTAAATTTAGTGAAAATTGTTATAAAATTTTATTGATATTGAACAGGCTTATGTGGAAGCCATTAGTCCTCATGCGGTGAACACTGCTTGGGCAATGTTGGCTTTGATTTTTGCAGGGCAGGTATGTTTATTCCACATTCATTTGATTTGACTCTATGAACATAATATCAGTTCAAATTATTCTAATTCACATTTTTACTTATCATTATCATTCTGTTTAGGTTGAACGAGATCCCACACCACTGTATCATGCTGCAAAAGAGGTTATGAATATGCAACTAGAGACTGGAGAGTTTCCCCAGCAAGTAAGTATTGATAATTTGGGCCTCTAGAAGTATTATATTACCAATAGTTTACATAAAGTTCCAGTGTAGCTAGTATAGTACTTCTGAACTAATGGGTGAATCGTACAATCTTTAGAATAAACATTTTCATGACCCAAACACTACCATGATATTATCAAATCTTTCATTAACCCTTGGCATTAAAAAAGAAGCTTAAACCTCTTCGCCTCCATCCGTGGTGCACCTAATGTACTATTACATTTACTTTAGTATCATGTTGTAGTTATTCGTATATTTTGTAAATCATTTTTGTTGTCCTAAAACAATTTCAACTTTCACATTTGATTCCAGGAACATGTTGGATGCTTCAACTGCTCCATATACTTCAATTACGGCAACTATTGCAACTTATATCCCATTTGGGCTCTTGGAGAGTTTCGTTGTCGCCTACTTGCGTCAGAGAAAATTGAGGGAAATACTTCAATCTCTTAGGTTTAGGTTTATTGTGCCTATCATAGAAAATATATTGTACAAAGTACATTTATGTAATATATATGTTAATAACACTTAAGCCAACATGGCAATAGCACTTAGAACCAAACTAGAATTATGTAAGACATACTGCAATAACACTTATGCCAATGATACATAGATAAAAATATATCCATGTATATGTCATTTCGTAGACTTGAGGTCATCATTTATTCTCATGTGTGAATCGACCTATTCACGATAATCAAATGCTACTCCGTAACTGGGCAGTCACAAACTCAGTATTCGATCTTATTGTGAAACCTATTGCTAGGCTCTAACACCCCGAGATCGACGCTCCAGAAGATTCCATTTTTATTTTGTTATCACGTGTGATCTATATGTTATTTCCACTCATCATCGTATTATCTACATCATTCGCATCTTATCGGCACTCCGTCGCCATCATTTTTCAAACTTGCATCCATTTGTAATTGCCGGTTCTCTCCGTTTCCTTCATTGACCGTTTCGAAACCAACTAAACACGCACGCGCCCACGACATCGTTAAAATATTGATTCTAGAAGTATATAAAATTATTCTTAGAATGGGTCGAAAGTTGGCGTACAGTCTTAATCTAGTGTAGGTAGACTGCCTGCCAAATGTCGTCTCTTTCGGAGGTCGTTTGATACCCAAACCATTAAACATATAGCGGCAATGTAGCCGGTTTAATTCACGAACGATTTCGGTTCCAAAAATCTTATCACGGGCCACAATTCTTCCCTCTTTTCTTAGGCCAACCTTCCTGCACAGCCCACCTAGCCCATCCTACACTACCCCGCATTCGAAGCCATTCGATCGAGATCGAACGGCTCGAATCACGCAAAAAACCCTCAAACCCTGGCCCCTACCTTTAAATATCAGCTCCTCCCCTTCCTAAAATGACCTTTCTCTAACCTCCAGCCATGGATTCCATGCGCCCTCTACCCAAGGTTGCCACTTGATGCGTCGCCGCTCGCGAGCCACCATCTGCACCACCACACCCATCCAATCAGTGTGCGCCACCTCACCCTAGCCCCTCATCCGCCGGAGCCCGCCGGGCCCATATCCAACCCGCTCGGCCCGATCTGCTATTTAGTTGCTATGTTTCCATGTGAATTGCCATAAATTTACAACCCCTTTGTGGTTGGTCCAATGGAGTGAATTGTAATGCATGGTATCCCTCTATTAGTTTGGGCCATTAGTATCCAAGTATAGGTTTTGCATCCAAGTTAATCTTGATGTCAAGCATATCAAACTGATAAAACATTTGTTTCTTGCACCATGTTAATTTTTCTAATTCCGATAATATGGTTATTCCAGAATGCCATGTTGTGTTGATGCTACCTATGATAGTGTGCATAATTAGACCATGCTAGTACGGAATGAAATGAAATGCATCATGCCTACTACCATGCTATATATTTTAATGACATTATAAGTCCTATAGTATATATTTTTCTTGCTGCCAATATGCCTTCAGAATAAAGCTGCTATGTTAAAACTAGTATTTTCACGAGGTCCGAAACTGTGTTCAAGTAGCCATCTTGTGAGTTCATTACCTATTCATCCATGCTTCTATTCCATTTGTTGCTATGAGATAAATTATTGTGCATCATGTAAACTACCACCTCATGTCTTGTTTGTGCATTTAAGATTCCTGTAGCTTGTTGTTTTGGGCTGCGCAAAAAACCATATTGTTGTTTTAGACAGATTATTACTATAACTTGTGTTGGTTGTAGTTGTTGAACCGTTGCTCCGTGCTGATCATGACAAATATTAAACTTGCCTAGAATTTCATGTAGTTTCATAATATCTTGCTGCATCCATGATTTGGAATGTTTGTGGTTTTCATTTGCATACATTTTGCATTCATGACATATTATCTTGTGTTGGTCATATCTTTTAGACCGTAACTCCGTTTTGAGTGATCTATATATGTAAATCGCGTAGAATGACCTGTATTATCACTTGATGCATTTTTTTCCAGTTTTATAAATCTAAAGTATGTTTTAGGTAGATCTAGACCAATTTTGAAATTAACATATGTGATTGTTTTGGGAATACTATAAGTTGTTTCTGACCTTATTTAAAATGCCTAGATAGATAGTTTATTTATGCTTCACATCTTTTCATGTTTAATAACATCTAAAATTGTCGTATACCTAAACAAGAGTGAAATAGGTAATTCAAATATGGAGCTTCGTCTATATGTGTAGAAGTTGATTATTGTGCTTTGCCATGTTATGCATAATTAAATAGACATGCATCATATTTCTTTGCGCATCATATCATGAATATGTTGTGGTGTTTAGTGTGTGTTGATTCTTTGTTTCTGGATTGCTTCTTCTCGATAGAGTTCCGAACGCGTTCAGAGTGTAAGGATTCGTTCGACCATGTTCCGTTCGTCTACTTCATGGATTCGTTCTTGTTCCAAGTGGGATCTCACACAAGATGACCATTTTCATCGATACCACTACTATCAAAGCCATGCTAGTTGTCTCGTTTCAATTGCTATGTCTCGCTACCCACCACTTGTTTGTCAAGCCTTCCAACATTCCATGATAAGCCTCTAACATCCACCTTCCCAGCAAACCATTGTTTGGCTATGTTACCGCTTGCTCAGTCCTTCTTATAGCGTTGTTAGCTGGAGGTGTAGTTGGTTCCATGTGACAACATGGATATCTGGGGTTGTCACAATATTATTGCTATTTAATTTAATGCACATGTATACTTGGTAAAAGCTGGAACGCTTGGCCTTTTTCTCAGTGTTTTGTTCCACCTTTGTCTCCCTAGTTACTTGTGTACCAGCATTGTGTCCCATACCGAGTGCTCCTAACATTCTTGGGGTTGTTATGGGGACCCATTGATTATTATTTTTGAGATAAAACTCTTCTCACAAGGCCCAACATTGATACTATATTTGCTCAACATACTAATACTGAACACCGTTAGTAATGCGTCAGGTGTCATGCACCCGTGGATTAATTCAACATAATACAGGGGGCAAGTGCTGATGATGTTGTTGCCAAATGGGTTGCCTACGGGGCCGCCTCGAAGAAACTCGGGGTTTGGTTTTCTTCGTAGCTAGTCCCATCCGGTCATGTCCTGAGAACGAGATACGCGACTCCTATCGGGTTTGTCAACACATCGAGCGACCTTGCTGGATTTGTATTACCTTCCTCGATTGTCTTGTGCACCGGGATTCCAAAGATACCTCGGTTATCTCGAGGTTGATTTATTTCAATTGGGATTCCGAGGAGACTACGGCCTATTCCGTGGTTGAGGTTTTCCACACAACTTGTGGCTAGTTTGTGATGGATGAGTTGGAGCACCCGTGCCAGGTTAAATCCTTCAGAAATCCGTGCCTACGGTTATATGGCAACTTGGAAATTTGTTTAACATCTGGTCATAGTAAACCTGAAGTAAACTCAATAAAATACACCAACCATGTGTGTAACTGTGACCGTTTCTTATTGTGAGGTTTGAACCAAGAATGGCCAATGGTGGGGTTATGTTTGACTCGTCAGTAGATGTTCAGGATCACCTCTTGATCATTACTAGTTCACCTCCATTATGTCTAGATCACTCTTCTTATTCTAGTACTCGTAAGTTAGCCACTCAAATAAATTCTTAGTGCTTGGTGCAGCCTCACCACATAACCATACCTCACTCGTTAATATTTGCTAGTCTTTATACCCTTGGAAATGAGATTATTGAGTTTGTGTGGCTCACATATTACTACAACAATAGTTGTAGGTACAAGTAAAGTGATGCTTATGGAGAGTGTAATCCAATTCCATATACTCATCTCTTCTTTACATGTACTTGTAACGATATCCATTCTTGCAAAACGATGAGATGCGCTTCTATCGTTGACGAGGCCATCAAGACAAAATAAGGATAGGACCGCAACTTTGGCGTTACAAGTTGGTATCACAGCAATACAGACCTAGGAGCCCCCTTTATTGATCGAACTTGGCCGTGTTGAGTCTAGTAAAATATATTTTGAGTCTAGTTATATATGGAGAGTAGGATTATTTTTACCCCTCTTCTATGCTAGCCGGTGAGGAATCTTGACGTAAGAATTTTAATTCTATCCCTCTTCTCACTCAATTTTTTCAGGATCAAGCGGGTATTTTGGAATCTCTATGATGTCGATGTGACAAAATTCTGTACTTGAAGCCTCCTATTTCTGAGGAGTAGAGCTCGAGGGGGTTCTTGACACAACACTATTGCTTAGTTTCGTTAGTATCTCAGGACGGAGATGTATGAAATTGCTTCAATACTATTGTGGCGAGAGGATTTTTGCGTCACCCAGTATTGGGGAGAGCGTCCAGATGTACTACCATGTTTAGTATCATTATGATTACGAGGGTCTTAGGTAAACGAGTTTCCGAGACCTCTGGTTATGTGTTGACGGATGTGTTACATTGGAGCGTAGTATCATGTTAAGAGTTGTGTGAGGTTTTGCTCCTTGTATCCGTGACCCGATTGCATAATCGGAAGATTTCAGGAGTTCTCAGGTGGGAATTCAAGTAGTTACCTAGGATGTCCTTCCGACAAATGCATAATGGGTTATGTATTTGTTTCTGGGTTTATCTGCAAGCCTCATCCTTTGTCTTTGTTGAATTATGGTAATTCGAGTTGCTTCGATGTCAAGTGTTAATTTCATATCTTTACTAAGAGGTGTTCTCATATTTCTATGGGAGTGCTAATCCTTTGCTCAATCAAGTTTTCATATCAATTCTTTTCAACCGGTGTGCTTTTCTTCAAGTTAATGTAATCATTTTCAATATTTGCAAGATCCATCCTTATATTTCATTTTGGAGTTCGTCTCATGTGTCCCAAGTTGTCTTTATTTTCCCCCAACATCCCGCCCTTTTCTTCAATGAATAAATTCTCATCCAAGTGTATTTTTTGATTGATTCTTCCATTATATTCACTTCCGTATTTTGTGGCGATTCATTATGGAGATGCTCAAGTGATAAGTTGACCATTCTTCATTCTTGTTTTCTTCTCCAGTGGATTCAATCCAAGCTTTCGGTGCTCATCATATCCTTTTCATTCATTCAATGCTTTCGCGTGTTGTAAATTCTTATCCAAGCCTCTCTCTTTTATTTAAATCTCTTTTCTATCCGGAGTGCTGAAGATGTCTTAAAAAACTCGTGTTTTCATTGAAAATCCTTTCACATTATTTTGAGGTTCTCACGTCACCAAGTTTTCATGTGTACCAGTGCAATCTCTCTTCTAAGAAATCGATTCAACGGTGTTTTCTATGAGTGGGCCCATAACCCACAAGTTTTTCCTAGGATCTTACTTGGCTCTTCTAATGTTTTTCGGAGATGTCTAAATCTTTTCAAGTGGGATGTAAGTATGGATTCGATTAGTCATATTCCTTCTCCAAGATTGATATGAATTATTTCCTTCATTGTCTCAACCATTCTTTATTCATTATTTCGGAGTGTCTCAGTGATTCTTCATGGTGATTCTTGCCATCATTCTATGCATTGAAGACTGAAGAAGAGTTCCTCTTAAACCTTTTTCATTCTTTTGAAGATTCATCATGTGAGCTTGTTGTGATCCTCTTAAATTGTTTTCGATCATGAGAAATTCTATCCATATCTATCTGGTGCATTCCAGAGTTGTTTCATTTCTTGATCCTCTGAAGGCGATTATTTCTGAAGATTTCCTCCCTCTTAGCTTTTAGCTTTCATTCTAAAATCTTCTCAATTGTTGTCTATTCGTTCGTATCACAATTATGCTGGTGCTTTGTTTAATATATCTCTAGGCGGATCTTGGTCTCTTTGTTCTCATGTATCTCAATTCATTCTTGGTATCCTCATTCATTTGTGAATTTTCACCGGTGTTTCGTTGAAGACATCTAAAGTTTATTCTCTTATCTCTATACAATCTTTCAAGAGGAATAAGTGGCATGCTCAATCCATTGCTTGTCATCAATTTAATTTGATGAAGGATAAGCATAACATAATTCATGATGTCAAATTCTCGATTCTAAGTTGTTCTTTATCTTTTCTTTTCTGGAGCTCCATGTTTTCTCAAGTATCTCACCGCGAAGATTCATATAAATCGTGGAAGGTCATAATCTTATTCTTTGAACCTTCCTCTCTTGCGATCATCATATCTTTATCAAGATCATGTTCTTTCCTTGATTATCTAGTTAACCAGAGTGTTGTGTCCCCTCTTAAATTTCTTTCCCTCTTATCAAGTTGTGCTTCTCTTTTCAATCAAAGTGTCTTCCAAATTTCTTTTGAATTCTTGCTTGTTCCTCGCGTCAGTCTTCATCTCTTTGCAAATTTCAAGCTTGGTTGATTTCACTCATTTTCCAGAGAAGGACTAAGTTTTACCTCTTTCTTTCCTCTTCTATTTCTCATCTCATTCTAAGATCTCGGGACAAGATCTCTTGTTAGTGGAGGAGAGTCCTAACAGCCCAAGAACGACGCTCCAGAAAATTTCGTTTTTTACTTCGTTATCACGTGTGATCTATCTAGTTGTCGCACTCATCATCGCATCATCTGCATCATTCACATCGCACCAGCAATATGTCACCATCATTTTTCAAACTTGCATCCTTTCATAATTTCCGTTCTCTGTGTTTCCTTTGTTGACCTTTTCGAGACAACCCACACACGCACGTGCCCTCGACATTGTTAGAATATTGATTTTAAAAGTGAAGAAAAATATTCTCTGAATGGGTCAAAAGTTGGCATGCGGTATTAATATAGTGTATGTAGAACACGTGCCAAACTTCATCGCATTCGGAGGTCGTTTGATACCCGTACCGTTAAACTTATAGCGGCACCACAACCTGTTTAGTTCACAGACGATTTTGGTTTCATAAAACTTGTCACATGACACAATTCTTACCTCCTTTCTTGGACCAACCTCCCTGCATAGCCCACCTAGTCCAGCCTACACTATCCTGTGTTTGAAGCCATCCGAGCGAAAAATAACGACTCAAATCAGGCAAAAAAAACCTTAAACGCTAGCCCCTGCCTATAAATAGCACCTCCTCCCATGCCTAAAATGACCTTTCCCTAACCTCCAGCCTTGGATTCCGTGCGCCCCCTACTTAGGGTTGCCACGTGGCGTGCCGCCGCACACCAGCCGCCATCTAAGTCGCTACAACCCTCTAATCAGCGCGCGCCACCTCATCTCAGCCCCCAGCCGCCACAGGCCCGCCGGGCCCAGATCCAGCCCCTGGGTCTGGTCTAGGCCGAGCAACCGCTACTGTGAGCCTACGCATGAGCCAACCAGCGTCGACCAAGCTCCTCCTCCTCCCGAGTGCTCCTGCACGCGTCGCCTCGTTGCACGATTCCCTGCCGTGGCCCAACTTCAATGAGCCACCGCTGGCAACCAATGAATTGACCCCGCCGCAACACCTGCCCTCCTTCTTCTCTATTCTCTCCCTCTCCCAGTAAGCTCTCTCTCCCTCCCATTGCAGGACCCGCCTTAGCCATTGTGAAGCTCGCCCTGCCGATGGCAAACCAACCGGTCACCAAATCTGATGAGCCGCACCCAGATTCACCCGTCCGAGACCTCCCCTCGCCTATAGTGTCGCCGCCCTTGCTGGATCGACGCCATCGCTGCGCCCTACAACACCGCCATGGATGCTGACTCACTTGGGTGGACGAGCAGGTCGCCCAAAACCATCGCCCGCGAGGGCAGCGCCAGCAGGGCCCAGCCAACTCGATCCTCGCGAGCGAACCAAGTCTCGTTGGTGAGCAGACCACTATCGTGCGCCCATTTACTGCTTTATTCTGTTCTGTGAACGTGCACTTTTGAGTATTGTGTGAACCGTTCGCCAGCTAGCCTATGCAACGAACAGAACGAGATGACCAAGTTTTGAAACCGTGTGTTTAAACATCATGTTACCATTTTAAACCGCATGTAGTTTTCAAACCGTGCATCATTGTCAGAAGTGTTATGTATGAAAATTGATATACTCTTCATGCTCTACATGATGGCATCATTTGCACAAATTATAGGAATCATCTAAGTGCCTATATCTCCATTGCAAAAGTGCTTCATGAACAAACTTTTAAAACCTATTATTTTGTTCAATCTTGTGTGGATGATTGCATCTAATCCACTACAAGAAATAAGCTTGTTTATGACTAAAAAATGACGGTGGTTTTATTGGTCATAGATCTATGACTAAAATATACAAAAAGGTCATGAGGTGTCTAAGAGGGTCCAAACCCTAGAAAATTTTGACCATCTCTATCAAGAAGGTCATAATCCCATTGCACAAAATGGTCACCGGCATGTGTAGCTCTATTTATGCCCGCATTGTAGGTCCTCCATGACAAAATTAAGAAGGTCATAGGATTAAATATAGGTGACTAGGCAGAGAACTCGACAATTTCACTTACGTGTCTTGTATATATAGGTGTTGACAAGGCCACAAAGTATAAGTACGTTGAAAGTTCAGAATTATAATTTCTTGATTGCCCTCAATATTTTTGGGCATCTTTCCTACACAAATAATTGCCTCATGAAAAAATCACCTCTATTTGCCTATTAAATCGTCCTCAGCAAATTTCCAAAGTTTTTGTTCAGCTCGAAGCTTTGTGAAGGAACTACTAGCTAGGCATCTCCTAATAGGCTGAATTTTTGCCACATATTCTATATGCCCAAATCATAGCTCTCCACAAATTTTGGTCCCCATCTAACAATCCATCTAAGCTCACAATCCAATATTTGTTTCCTTTAGTATTTTCATTTTTTGAAGCAACTATATTTTATATTTCTTTATAATTTCTGAAAACTTACCAAGGCATGGCACTTCCCATAAAACCTCCCTCCACCAAATTTTACCTCATTGTAATGTATCCTATTTCCCTCAATATTTTTCCCATTTTTTGGTTCAATGGAGAGCATTGTGAAGGAATCACCATTTTTATTTATCCAAATGCTATGCAAATTTTATAGTGCTTTCATATTGCCAATTTATCATCCGCATCAAAATTACAAATCAATCCAATAACCTATGTGAGCCTAGCTTCAATTTCTATTTTCTGGCCAGATTGGCATGTTGCAAAGCAAGTGCTATCTAGACCCCTCATATTGCCCTCAAACTTTTTGGGAACTCTTACATATCCAAATCATTACCACATGACAATATTCAGATCCATTTGCCTAGTAAATCTTCCTCAGCAAATTTTCAAAGTTTCTATCCACACACAAGCTTTTTGAAGGAAGTACTATCTAGGGTTATCTCACTGATCTTAGATTTTTTTCAAATCTTTCATATGCTCAATTAATCACTCCCCACAAAATGTGAGCTTTATACAGCAATCCATGTGAGCTCATCATACAATATTTTATTCTGGTCATATTTTCAGTTTGTGAAGCAACTATATTTTATATCACTTAACTATTGTTGAAACTTTATCAAGGG
The DNA here is from genome assembly GCF_904849725.1 of Hordeum vulgare subsp. vulgare. Classification (NCBI taxonomy): domain Eukaryota; kingdom Viridiplantae; phylum Streptophyta; class Magnoliopsida; order Poales; family Poaceae; genus Hordeum; species Hordeum vulgare. The sequence continues at coordinate 519,601,123 of NC_058523.1, forward strand.
ATGTTTGTACATATATAACTTTCCTCCAACAAATTTGAGCTCATTTCATTCAGCCAATTGCTCTCAGTAATGTTTTCAAGTTTCTGTCCAAAGAAGAGCATTGTGAAGTAAGTACCACTTTAGCATGTCCAAATGGTATCCATTTTTTTATAGTGCTTTCCTATGCCAAAATGACTATCCTCCACAAAATTTCAGCTCAATCCATTAATTCATTTGAGCCTAGCTTCAACACCCATATTTCTGTCTAGTATGGTACTTTGCAAAGCAAGTGACACCTAGGCTCCTCCATTTGAGTTGAAAATTTGCCAAGACAGTCTACATAGTATATGATAATCCTCAACCAAAAATCAGGTCCATTTGCCATGTGCATTTCCTCCGGGACTAATCAAACATTTGGCCGCTAATTCATGTTTGAGCTTAGTCCAGTCTCCTCGTGATATTCTTCTGTTGTATTATTCTTCCTAACACCTACCGGGGGAGTGACAAATCTATCAGACATGCCTAAGCCACCCACAACGCGTGGCAACGCCACGATCATGCGGTGACCACACGACTGACATGCTAGTTTACGCGCTTTGGAGTTGGGGCCCTCGACAACCATCCCAACCATGATATATCTCCACCACACTATGTATCTATTACGAATTATATACTTATGTACCTAAAATGATTTTCAGGAAAAATAAAGAGCAAATTATGAGGTAGCTGCAGTTCAAATTTGACCCGTTGCCAACTGAATCGGTGGAAATTTGTCTTTTTTTACAAGAGTTGGTTAAAAGATTTTGACACCCAACCATTTGTTTAATTGTACATTAAATATTTCCTAGTATTTTAGAAAATTGATTTTCTACAATTTTGCAACCAATATATGGTAGGTCCTTAAAAAAACTCATTTTGGCCTTTCGAAAAATGGAAAATGAAATTTTCGTCCATAGAAAATGAAAAATTCTTAGGCAACATTGTTTTCCATTCCAATATGCACCTTTTTGCAAAATATGATATCATCTAAAGAAACTATGCCATGAATGGTGCCATAATAGTGGTCATTTGCCATCAAAGCCATGGATCTTCATACATGATAGCTCATTTATGCGGAGACTTTTTAAAGACATTTGTCGTTTCTTTTTCTGGGATATAGGTCAAATATAATGACACAATGCGAAGGTTTGCAATTTTTTTTTTCTTCTAAATTTCTTATGTCAGTTTCAAAATGCGTCCAAGTTCGCCGATATGACCGTTCTTATCTAGGTGTGGAAAATTGTGAATATTTTGTTGTTTCTATGATGAAATTGATAGTTGTGTACCTAAAAATGATTTTTGGAAAAAATAAAGAGCAAACTATGAGGCGCTTGCAGTTCAAATTTGACCCGCTTCCAATTGAATGGGCGGAAATTTGTCTTTTTCACGAGAGGTGGTTCAAAGCTTTTGACACCAAACCATTTGGTAAATTGTACATTAAATATGTCCTGGTATTTTAGAAAATTTATTTTGTCCAATTTTGCAACAAATATATGGTAGGTCCTTAAAAAAACTCATTTTGGCCTTTCAAAAAATGGAAAATAAAATTTTCATCCATAGAAAATGAAAACTTTCTTAGGCAACATTGTTTTCCATTCCAAGATGCACCTTTGTGCAAAATATGATATCACTTGAAGAAACTATGCCACGAATGTTGCCATAATAGTGGTCATTTGCCTTGAAAGCCATGGATCTTCACACATGATAGCTCATTTCTGAGAAGACTTTTTAAGACATTTGTCGTAGTCCAATATTGTTATTTTTCCTGGATACTAGGTCATATATAATGACACAATGCGAAGGTTTGCAATTTTTTTGATTTTTTTCTAAATTTCTTATGTGAGTTTCAAAATGCGTCAAGTTCGCTGGTATAACCATTCTTATCTAGGTGTGAAAAATAATGACTTTTTTTGTTTCTATGATGAAATAGATACTTGTGTACCTAAAAATGATTTTTGAAAAAAAAGAGCAAACTATGAGGCGGTTGTAGTTCAAATTTGACCCCCTTCCAATTGAATCGGTGGAAATTTGTCTTTTTCACGAGAGGTGGTTCAAAGTTTTTGGCACCCAACCATTTGGTAAATTGTACACTAAATATGTCCTGGTATTTGAGAATATTTATTCTGTCCAATTTTGTAACAAATATATGGTAGGTGCTTCACAAAAAAACTAATTTTGGCCTTTAAAAAAATGGAAAATGGAATTTTCGTCCATAGAAAATGAAAACTCTCTTAGCACTACTAGAAAAAGGACTATTAGTGACGCACCTACTTTGTCTACTAATGACGCACTATAGGTGCGCCATTATTATCACGGCACTACTAATAAATAGTAATGGCGCACCCCTGGTGCGTCATTACTATCCCAGACACTAATGGCGCACCACGTGAGTGCAACTTGGTGCGCCACTACTATGAATATTAGGATTTGTTTCTTTTCTGATATTTGTACAGGTTACAAAATACATTATAGAACAGAATATAAACAACACAACATATAAACAACAGATTTATCGAATACAATAGAAGATTAGTCTATGAATACAATTCATAATATTAGTCTCCGAATTCAAAATAACGAACAAAGTTAGAACATTACAAGTCTCGAGACTGCGAGTAGCGAGTTTGTCTTCACATTAGAAGTCGATATCTAAACTACCATCACATAGAAGAGGGTTGCGGTCACGATGAGCATCATCGCGATGAAACTGATCTTCATCCGGTTCCTCCTCCGCTCCCTCTCTCCCGCTAGATAGCGCGCTTATCTAGCTTCCGCCTCCGCCCTAGTGGTGTACCTTTTGTAACTGTTACCGCTGAAATGGTGAACCTGTCTATGACACTCCTCCCGGTCGTCGTAGACTCCGGGAACCTCACCCTTGTACACGACATACGACGGCATCTCTATGCACTAGACAAAAAAACGTCAGTAGAAATTCACAGATAATATATAAGCAATATATAAGTATGCAACCAAAGGATTGGAAGAGAAAAGCAACACATTAATAGCACGATTCATGGTCCTACTAATAAATAGCATCGACTACACATATAAGTTGAACGACTGTCCAAACTAAAGAGACATACAAGTTCATTAAAGTTTAATTACAACATAGCATCAGTACTTTCAACACGACTCAGGGACCGGAGCGTGGATGAAGCCGCCGTCTTTCGTGATGGTCATGAATGTGTCGTCGTTGTCAGCCTGCATTTGTAGCATTGTGTCAATTTCACTATTGGACGGTTGACAGTTTAGGTAGAACTGCCCCAATCTAGCAAGGACATCTTGATAGATGATTTCCGCCAACTCCGACTGGATGCAAAAGAATTCTTGTCTGATGTCTTCGTCCTAGATTGCCGACAAGCGTGCGGCCTATTCTTTGAGATCATTTGGTAGCATACGGTGATGCTGGTCCCGTACGATCGCCCGCATGTGATGGAGGGCGTAGTAGGCATCCTTTTGACTGCCAAGCGGCTGCTTGACGCAGGGGAACGTCGTTACGTGGGTGAACACGTGCTTGCCATACCTAAGAATTGGCCTCCTAAAGGTGCCTCCAGATTTGGCGTAGCCGGGGAGGACATCATCAAGAACTTTCTTGATATTTGTGTAGTCTTTCTTTGACTGACGGCCCGAGTCGAAATACGTGGCCATGGAATATTTCGGGATTAATAGGATTAGTGTGCAATGTGTGTCACTGCACAAAACACGGAATGTTAGAAAAAAAAGAACGATCGAAATCTAAGAAATCATATGTTATGGGGCGATGAGGGGATGACTTACTTTGTTCCCGCCTCGCTTTCCCGCCATTTATTTCACGCCTTGCTTTCCCGCCTTTTTGTTCCCGCCTCGCTTTCCCGCCATTTCTTTCCAGCCATTAGTTATTCGTCTCGCTCTGCTGCACCTATAAAACCCCCTCCAGACCAAGGTGGGTAAGGAGTGTCCTCAAAATGTCTCATTATCCTTTCGATCGTAGTTTTCACAGTGGTATGTACGAGTGTCTTCTGCGCTTAGCTAGCAATTTCAAGATAGATAATAGAATAGTTTCATGGGACGAACTCATCAGTAGTGACACGCTACTGAATGAGGTTGCCCATGCAGTAGCTAGGAAGGGGTGGCCTGCAAGGACATATGAGGAGATTCGGAAAAAACTTCTGCGGTTGAATGAAAGATGGAAGAAGAAAGGCCAACACATACGCGGTGGAGGTGGAGTTAAACATCCCTTTTTATGGATTGACGATAGTGAGGACGAAGGCGATATCTTCATGCCGAGTACCAAGGCCAAAAGCGCATCATCGACGAAGGACAAGAGTGCATCATCGACGAAGGCCAAGAGTATAGCTTCGTCAAAGGGCGAGAGCTCTGCATCGTCGAAGGATGACGACGACTTTATGTAGTTTTTTATGAACTCTACATCTTAATGTATCTTATTTTATGTATGTTATTTTATGTATCTTATTTTATGTATGTTATTTTATGCAAGCAACTTTAAATTGAAAAAATGCGTCGAAATATATTGAGAACTTTTATTTCATCAAACTACATAGATGTCTTGTACGTACATCTGAAAGTTTGAAACTGACATAGAGAGATACAATAGTTCGCACACATAGATAGACGAATCACCCTATGCGACGACGACCAGCTGGCCTTGCCCGACGACCGGAGGGTGACAAGCGTTCAGGGGGTCTGTGTTCACGAAGACCACGACCATACTGTCCCTCGTGTTCCTGTGTCTGTGACTCATGCATAGGTGGTGGAGTCTGAAATCCATATTGAGATGATGATTCTAAATTGTAGGTGAATGGCTGTGACTTAGAATTGATATAAGATGGACCAATAACGTCCTCCCCGAAAAAATCATTTAGCATTCCTGGGAGCATGCATTGAGTATCATGGGTTTCTGTGAGTATTTCTTTGTGTACGCCACGCTGGGTATGTTCATCTTCCCATGATGGATCATTAATTTCCTGCATCGAAAAATTGTGTGTAAAAAAAGTTATGTAAGATGAAAAATTATTTGTAAATAGAAGTTATGTAATTGCTTATTATAATTGTACATACCTGACCGCTGTTGTAGCTTTGTGCTGCCTCGCTTGTATCAGCCCAACGATTCTCCTCGGGCATCCTAATCCCTCGCGTGAGCGGATATGGCTGAGATCCTTGAGTGTGTGCGTCATATGCTGTATATGCATCCTGCTCCACGAAATGAGTCTGTTCGGGCGTCGAACCTAAATCTGGAGCATGTACCTGTGATGTCTGCCCATGTAGTGGTAGAGACGAGTCATGTCGTGGAAGTGTCGGTGTAGTACTAGGACCCTCTCCCCACCGCATGGACGACGACGGCGCCGCACTCAGTCTAGCTGACCTCGGTTCCGGAATGTTGTACGCTCCAGTTGCAACGTCGTTCTCTATACCGCATCTCGTAATCCTTGTGCTGACAAATTCGCTAATTCTTTTAAAGAAGGACCTGCCTTTAGGATCAATTCCATGGGGTCGCATTCCTTCCCTCGCCATCGCTTGTACTTGGGTGCAAATATCAATCTGAAAAAAATCGTTGTTGGTTGGTTGAATTGTTCATGAAATGATCGACCTAAATAGCAAGATGTTGATGATTACCGTGGAGTCACGATAGTAAGCTGATGATATGTCTATCCGTCTCTACAACTGTTCCATATGCGTGGGATGTGTTGGCATCGTAGGTGGTTAACTCGTCAGTCTAGTATGCGTGCTCATGCGATACCAATTATAGTACGCTTCTGTCGTAGTTGCATCGTACGGTCTGCATAAATAAATAATTACATCACATTCTGTATTTTATAAGTACATAATTAAATTAACATGAGTAAAGTTACCGTTGCTGAGGCACTATATTTGGTAGAGCTTCATTATTCCACTGGTTTATCCATTGAATGTTTTCTGCATTCCAGTCGACACCAGATCTGCCCATATTGCTCATCCTGAAATTTAGATAACAAAACAAAATTCAAGAACCGGGGATGGAATATCTATTTAGCTAGGTCACATCTTACTTACTTATGAGTTTCTTCGTCGATACATCTTGGAACCGGTGGTGGAATATCTTGATGTAGACCTAACTGTCTCATGACACGGCCAGGATTGTACGGTTCCACAAACTACAGATAGAGTAAATTGCAGCGAGTCATCCAGAAGGCACTATCTCTCACGCATTCCACTGGGATGCGTTGCGAACCAAATACCATATCAATGTGTGCCTTAGTCCACGGGTTCCATGTTATTAGTGAGTCGTTAAGAAGCTCAAACTCATCATGGTATATGGGGTAACAATTTTTTACAATTTTAGTAGACCATTTTTTTGACCCAGCAGCCACCGGCGGGACATAGTTACAACGCCCGCACCATAGTCGTATGGGGTTGCCGGTTCTACTATCTGGGGTCGTCCTACAGGTAAGTATTCCCAGGACCACAACTGTAGAAACTCGTAGGAGACACAAAGTAATGGAGCTTTAGATGTGAATGAAGTTTTTTGACTGGCATCACACAACCCTCGGTATGTGTGAGAAAGCATAGCAGAACCAAAGCTATATGGTGGATTTTGGGGTAATGGTTCGTCCACTATCTTTGCGGCAAAATAGATGAGACCAGGCAAAACTACCTCCCCATGAGAATGAGGAAACATCACACCAAATAGCCACAACAAATATGCAAACAAGTGTCTCTTCGTTGTCTCAGGATCAACATAGGTAGATAAAATTTCGAAGTTAGTACGAAGCCAGCTGAGTGGGACACCTTGAGGCGGACCAGAACAATCTGATATGGGCATTTCGAGCCTCAGACGGCCCGAGACATCTGCTGGCCAAGTAGGAGAAACTTGTGGATGTACCACTGGCACACCTCTAATTGGTAAAGCTGTGATCATTGACACATCTTTTAGAGTAGGTGCAAGCTCTCCACAGAGAAAGTGAAATGTGTGGGTCTCCGGTCTCCAGCTATCAACGAGGGATGTCAAAAGGGATGGGTCGGCAGTAAAACTACCTGGACGAGCTGCGAGGTTTGCAAAACGAAGGAGTCCATAAGCCTCAAGGTGTTCAAGGAAACGACTATGTATTGACCAGGGCGTCTTTACGGTTCGAAGCCGGAAGGTCTGAGGAGGATTTTCATGATTTGGATTTAAGAAAAGCTGGCAACGGTGGTGGTTGTCGTGATAACCATGCAAAAGCTGGGGCATTTCAGCCATAACCTCCAATCACGACGAAATGAAATTAAATATTCCGGAGATTACATCACGATGAAATGATATTAAATATTCGGAATATTACATCACGACGAAATGAAATTAAATATTCCGAAGATTACATCACGACGAAATGAAATTAAATATTCCGAATATTACATCAAGATGAAATGAAATTAAAATACATAGCATGATTACATATCATGCAGTGTTGTTGTTACTATACGGACACTCCCTACGCGAGTGACCAGCACACCTACAAACGTGGCATCGCCTTGGCTCTCCCAACTGGCTGTGGTCCATGTCATTGCGATGACGCCTAGACTGACGTCGTCCCTTGGTGGTTCGCATCAATGCGGGATCTGGAACCCATGTGGTCCCTTCTGGCCATAATTGCTTGTAGTTCATATCAATGCCCCATGCCAAAACTCACCGTTCCAAGTGTTGTACAAATTGTGCATGTTGAAGTACGGTGATTCGTATGGCTCGACACTAATTTTTTGATCTGCAGCTGCCCACAATACGTGACTGCAAGGGTATCCCAGAAGCTTGGGCTTGTTGCAAGTGCACTCACACGAGGTTGTGCCAAGCGTCACAGCTTGTTTTTTGCTCCCCTGTAGTGACCCTTAACAAACTTTGCTCGCACACTAACTTCCCATTTATTCCTAAGTGCATCTACCTTCCTGCACCCATGTCTTTGCGACTTCTTTGCTTTCTCATCAAGGTGTCTTTGCATCTTCTCAGACCAGGGCTTGTTAAATCAACTAGTGCCTTGGCGAAGGTGACTGTCTGCAAAGTATGACACAGTCCAGTTCCAAGTTTCATCAATTAGTGCTGTAATAGGTAGTGCCCTCACCTCTTTAAGAACACCATTGTACACCTCGGATATGTTGCTTGTCATTATACCGTATCTAGCGCCGGTGTCGTGAGACTGCGCCTACTTGTACAAATTGGGACAATTCTCACTAATCCACTGGCTCAAATTTATTGTTGTCTAACGACCCCTCTGGTCTTCTCTCGCCGGGAGGGATGCGCGCTCGATCTCACCATTGATACCTGCCCAGATAGCATTCATTTTTTCTGCAGTTTTCTGCATGCACATCCTCTTGAATAGCTTGAACAAATCTTTGTTTTTGAATTTCGAATAAAAATTAGCTGCCAAATGCCTCATGCACCACCTTGTCTCCAGACCGGGCCACCCCCAATCTGGATCTTGTGAAGCCTTAATTATCTCGAGCGCGCTTAATAGTCCGGTATTGCAATCAGAGATGATGCAAACCCCTTCCCGATCTTTGATGACCCCCATCTTCAGGCAACACAGGAACCATAGCCAACTATGTTTGTTTTCGCTCTCCACTAGTGCATAGGCAATAGGAACAAGTTGATTGTTTGCATCAGCTGCCATCGCCACTAAGAGTGTGCCCTTGTACTTTCCAGTGAGAAATGTACCATCAATTGATACAACCGGACGACAATGCTTGAATGCTTGTATAATCTGGGCGAATGCCCAGAATAAGCGGTCTAGGATTTGCTCGTCCGGGTTCAATGGATTTGGACGTTCTTTCTAGAAAACTTGAGTCCCCCTGTTAGCAACTGAAATCTGATGCAGCATTCTGGGGGCAAAAGAGTACGCCTCCTCATAGGTTCCATACAGCCTCTGAAATATCTTTTCCTTTGCATGACGAGCCTTGCTGTAGCTGACAGGGAAACCAATCAGATCAGATGCAGTTTCACGCAAAGCCCTAATACTAATATTAAGACTTTGCTGCACAATGGTTTGCATGACCTGTGACACATATTCTGCAGTCACATTGCGGTGCTCTGAAAGAGTGCCGGTTTGCTCACAGCCATGTTGCTCTATTTTGGTGACATGCCATGGCTGACATACCCCGGGCTTCTGGCGAGCAATAACTCTTCCGCGGCAACCCGCTTTGCGATGGATGCATATGAGCTTCAACTCCTTTTTATCAAACTGCTTCACTCTATGTTGCCTGTGTATAGCAATTGCATAGCTATGTATTGCTTGTTTAGCAGATTTCTTATCTGGGAAAATTTGTCCAACGGCCAGACTTCCCGCTTCTAGGCCAGCAACAGAGTGAAATTCATTGGTGATGCTCATAACCTGTAAAAACGTTGGGTTGATTGGTGCAGCGACCGCCTTCTCAGGAGGAACAACTTCATCATCATCTGATTCCGAAGAGGCAGAAGAATGACCATCATCGTCATCATCTAGTGCCTCCGGCAATCCCTCGACAAGTTCGCTCATGTCAACGGCCGCAGACCAATATCCCGTGTCATACACTTGTTGGCCACCTGTTGGTTCCGATTGGCCGGTGTCAGGGGCTACAGTTATGGCCACTTGTTGGCCATCCCTTGGTTCTGATGGGCCGCCGTCGGGGGCTACAGTTATGGCAAAGTCGGCCTCACCAGCACTGCTACTGCACTCGGCGACATCACTGGCATAAATGAACTACACATAAAGCATGGGTTGTCCATACATGGAGTTATTGGGATTGCTTGCAAAACCCATGTACGATGCCCATGCTCTTTCACCAGTAACCCGCTGCAGAACCCAACGATTTCCTCCCTCAAACACGAAAGCCTCCATGGTCATTTTTTTCCATTCATCGTTGAACCAAACACCGCTCGGATGCACCTTCTAACTGCCGCATACTCTACATTAACCATGTCTTTCACTACAACCGTAGTCATCCCGCACCTAGACACATCCACACCAGAAGGACCCTCACGTACGATGTTCCCATAAAACACTAACAAATTTTCCATAGTACCTAACGAGCAGCCATATTTACATAGTTAGTCCATTAAAAATCATATTCTTATATTTACATTATAATAACATCCATTACTTATCTTTTTTTACATATAACAATTTGAAAAATATTCACAAATGACTATACATCTACGCATAATAATATATATTGTACCATTTGTGGTGACACTACATATACAAAATAAATACATCATAAATTAGAATATGTCATTCATACCTCTGGTTTAATAAGGATATCCTTACGAATACAAAAATATCCTTCCGAATATCACAGTTAACTTGTCACTAGTATAATATCAGCGAATTCGACCTATTATCATATGAACAAAAATATTACACACACGTCTTGCATGTCATATATAATAGTACTAATGGAGTTAACATATTATTACATGTTTAACAAAAGTGTTAGTTACATATAAACGGAGTCGACATATTATCACATGAACAAAAATGTTACACATAGATTTTTTTTTACCTTCCTAAGGTTTCTAAAATGCAGTTGCATGGATAAACATATCACCAGTAATTTATCAAAGTAATCGATCTATTATCACATGAACAAAAATGCTAGTTGCATGCGTGCGTCTTGCATATATAATTTCTACACAAATTGATACATTACAGTGTTAATAAACAGAAAGTACATACTTAAAAAACTAATCAAATACACTAAAATTTTCGTGAATGCGAACAAAACCTACGAAAATTAATAGATTTTACCTTGATCTATCTAGACCAGAAATCTTGAATCAAAGTGAAGAAAGGAGTGTGTTCTTCAGCTACAGAGAAATGAGAAGACAGTGAGAATAACCCAAAATAAAAACATCATGCATGCAAACACAATCAACAGAAATGGAAAACTCTTACCTTGATCTATCTTTTACTCAACTACGACGTCTTCAAAATCTAATTTAAAACCGTCCTAAATCAGTGTATGAAGTAGTTCTTGAGAGAAAGAGGAGCTGATGTGTGTGCTCAAGCAAGAGAAAGGAGGCAACAGGAGAGTGAGAGAGGAGGCAGCTGCTGTGTGTGCTGAAGCAAGAGAAAGGAGGCAACGGGAGAGTGAGAGAGGAGGCAACATCGGTATATAAAGAAGAAAATGTGCACTGTTTTGTCGGTGAGAATTAGCGCCGTCAGCGCCGGAGTTAGCGCCGTTTGCATTGCAATGCTAACCAGCAGGAGACAACAGCCTCAGAGTTAGTGCAATTAGCGTCACTGTCGTGGGCGCCCAGATTCCCGGCCGGCCGCCTGGGGTGGTGGCGGCAGGGCCCACCCAGCCTCTGTCCGTTACGGCGCGGCGTGGCGGGAACGGGATCCACAGCCGGCCGCCTGGGCTGGTGGCGGCAGGTGCCCCAGCCGCCTCGAGCGGTGGCGGCAGGTGCCACGTGCCGCCTGGCGCGCCTGCCGCCACGCGGGGAGGGGGTCCTTTCCGTTTTTATCGGCTACATGTGGTCATTTCTGGCAATTCTCTTCGCGAGGGGGTCCTTTTGGACAAAAATTCTAATTTTTGATGGTTTCATGCTATTATCTTGTCAAACTTTGGATGTTTTGTATGCATTTAATATATTTTTTTGGGACTAACTTATTAACTCAGTGCCAAGTGCCACTTCCTGTTTTTTCCATGTTTTTTACCCCTTTCAGAGGAGGATTTAAACAGAGTCCAAACGGAACAAAACTGCCAAAAATATTTTTTTCGAAACAGAAAAAGATCGGGAAGTGTGAGAATCAGGGCACGGGGCCACCAGGGACCCCTCAAGCGCCCTAGCCGCGGCCAGGGGGGCGCCCGCGCCTCCCAAGCTTGTGGGCTCCCTGGGCCTCCTCTGCCCTAGGTCTTTTGCCTATAAATTTCCTAAAATCCTAGAAAAAATCAGAAGATCATCGAAAGTACTTTTCCGCCGCCGCAAGCTTCTGTCTCCGCAAGATCCCATCTGGGGCACGTTCTGGTGCCCTGCCGGAGAGGGGGTTCGTATACGGAGGGCTTCTTCATCAACACCATGACCTCTCCGATGATGCGTGAGTAGTTCACCATAGACCTACGGGTCCATAGCTAGTAACTAGATGGCTTCTTCTCTCTCTTGGATCTTCAATACAAAGTTCTCCATGATCTTCATGGAGATCTATCCAATGTAATCTTCTTTTGCAGTGTGTTTGTAGAGATCCGATGAATTGTGGATTTATGATCAGATTATCTACGAATCTTGTTTGAGTTTCTTCTGATCTCTCTTATGCATGATTTCATATCCTTGTAATTCTCTTCGAGTTGTGGGTTTTGTTTGGCCAACTAGATCTATGATTCTTGCAATGGGAGAAGTGCTTGGTTTTGGGTTCATACCGTGCGGTGACCTCACCCAGTGACAGAAGGGGTAGCAAGGCACGCATCGTGTTGTTGCCATCAAGGGTAAAAAGATGGTGTTTTCATCATTGGTTTGAGATTATCCCTCTACATCATGTCATCTTGCTTAAGGCGTTACTCTGTTCGTCATGAACTCAATAAACTAGATGCATGTTGGATAGCGTTCCATGTGTGGAGTAATAGTAGTATATGCAGAAAAACTCTGTCTACTTGTCTCAGACGTGATGCCTATGTGTATGATCATTGCCTTAGATATCGTCATGACTTTGCGCGGTTCTATCAATTGCTCGACATTAATTTGTTCACCCACCGTAATATTTGCTATTTTTAGAGAAGCCTCTAGTGAACACTATGGCCCCCGGGTCTACTCCACACCATATTTTCAGCCTTAGTCTTTTACTTCGTTGCACTTTCCACCTTCAGATCTCACTTTGCAATCAATCTTGAAGGGATTGACAACCCCTTTATAGCATTGGGTGCAAGCTATTTTATGTTTGCGCAGGTACTCTGGACTTGACGAGATTCTCCTACTGGATTTATACCTTGGTTCTCAAACTGAGGGAAATACTTACTGCTCATGTGCTGCATCACCCTTTCCTCTTCAAGGGAAAAACCAACGCAAGCAAGTCTCCGTCAACGTGTCAATTTCTGGCGCTGTTGTTTGAGAAGTAGCAGACAACTCCCAGAATGGCTTGCCCGAACCGCCGGCCTCATCGTTGTTGGCCATGTTCGCTCTAAATAGGAAAACAGGCTACTAGAGTTATTGGATGAGATCAGGGTAGTATCTATTCTTCTCTGATTTAGAGTAGCTCCTTATTTCATCTATGGAGTATTAAGTAAGTACTTGCATCACATATATATAACCCCAATAAAATTAATCTACGTTCCCTGCACACATGAGGTATGGCTGACACGGAAAAATCAAGTAAAGGCGTATTAGTTACTTTTTTATAGGCCTCACATATTTGCTAATTCTTGTAAAAAAAATGGTATCTCCTATTTTTCTGCAACATAATTACTTTCAATGAACAGTTTTAATATTTCTCTATGGCCATTAAATTTATATCATTTTATACAGTTCGATCATGACTGCTAGTGCTGGTAGTCCCCTCTTTTTTTTACCTCGTGTGCTCCTATAGCTAGCTGGCCTTTTAACTTACTCTCCATGTTGTATATATGCACACAATTAAACTGTGTGGCGACATGCACCCCGCACATGCTGCTGAATCGCTACATGAATCATGCACGAGATTGAATTATCACCAACTATAATTCCACCGTATCCAATTTTACTTTTGTTTTACTCCATAGGATCGCAAAACGTGACACACGAAGAAGTTCCAACGTATCCATACCAAAAAGTAGTAATAGTCAGTGTTTCATTTTTAGGGCCCTTTTAGTGAAGCAAAAGAAAACAAAAATAATGTGCTAATGAGTTACTTATTCAATATTGTTTCACAAGCTTAACAATGAGCTTCCCCGCAAATAAAGTTCAACAATTCACTATCCCACTATTTAGCAATAACACTACTCATGAGTCATGAACTCATGATCCACCTACTGCATTGTTATCTACTCCCTACGTAAAGAAATATAAAAGCCTTTAGATCATCAAAATAGTTATCTAAACATGCTTATATTTTTAAACAGAGGGAGTAGCACACTAAAGCAAGGATAACAAGATAATACTAATCCAGTAGTGTGGTAGTATTGATAATGTCATGTAATCTAACATTTGAATAGATCATTTTGGACCCATTTCACTCACATAAAAAATAAACATAAGAATTAAAAAGAAATAAGTTATGTTTTCAAGAAAGGATAAGGATTTTGTTTCGGTTGAGAATCGGGCATTTTCTAGCTCAAGAAAATTGGGCATGACCTGTGCTAATTTTCTTGACCTAGGAGTGCCCAATTCTCAACAGAAACGGAAATTAATCTACGTTTCACGAGAAAGGGGTAACAAATATGAGTTAGCGGTTCCATCAAGCTCATATAGGATTCCAGTATGTAAATTCTGAAACATCATGATTTTCTGGTTTTCATCAAACATCATGACAGTAGTACCTCAAGCACATCACATGTAATAAAGTTGATTACACAAAATACAAGATCCAAATCAGAGCCTATGTGAAAATAGAAATAAAGATCAAAACACAATAATTTCATGGAGAAAAATATGCTACTGTACTTCTTAGCTAGGGTAAGATCGCCTGCATCTTCTCCATTAATTAAACAAAACATAACACAAGATAATTAAAATGACTCACATCAATCAATGTTCAAAATTTTGTTCCCAAAACTTTTTGTCAATGCCCGAAGGAGGTTGTTTAATAGAAGAACAGTGTGTGGCTGTTCCTAATTAAAAGCACACGCTGTAGCAATGATACTTGCACCGCCAAGTGTACACAAATCATTGTCCCTCCACACTACACATGATTAATCTAGCCATCTAGGGCATAGATCTAGTTGATGAATTGCCGGGGCGTGCCATAGGTTGCACAACACACCACTGACACGGGACATAATCATGGAGGCACTCCGTGGGGAACAAACAAGACTGTGCACTACAGAAGCTAATACTCTAGTAATTACAAGCGGGGAATGGTAAAAAAGAGTGCATCATTAGATTAGAAGAGAAAGCTGGGGACATGAGAGCACTTGATTAGGGATGAGAAAGGCAGCTAGCTTCTTATTGTGTGTCATGTGATTCTCAATTCTCGTCTGCTGGACAATGACAAAAGCTTGACTTGACTACATGCTTCTTATGCTAGTACAGTGCACACTGAATTCATTCAGTTCACTCACACTTGCTTTGTGTGTTCATCAGTAAAGTGAAGAAAGAATCTTTGGTAAAGAAAGAGGAGGGCATGGAAGGATTATCATCAATAGATATGCTTGTTAAGTTGATCTCTTCCGCATGGGCCCAACGGCCCACCGGGCCCTTGATCTATGCGCCCTGATCGGGGGCGCCCAACCCGTTATGGTTGGTGGGTCCCTGTGACCTGCGCTATAAATAAAGTGCTGGGGGCCGGGGCGCACGGTACGAGGTTCACCGCGCCACCAGACTCCCCACCTAAATCCCCTTTCGATCTAGGGTTAGCGCAGTGCTCACGGGAAGCACCACCCACGACCACACCTCCTCCCTCACGCCACCGACGACTACACCGGCACCGATGGCCGGAGCAGGGAGTTCATCGGGCTCGGGATTAGGTGAGTACATGGTAACTCCGGATCGATCTATGCCTAGTTGATCTACGGCTTCAACATTGGTATCATGAGCCACTAGGCAGAGATTTATTCGGTACAAAGAAAAGAAAGCATTTGTTCCCTACCCCTACGAACCCTAGATGGGCAAGGCACCGAGGATGGCTACGGCCTCGTCGGAAAAGAAGCGCCGCCGCAAGGCCGCGCCTGTTCCTCTCGATCCCCACACGCATCGGCAAGCCGAGGTGCGGGGAAGAAGAACCTACCCCCTCGGGGGCTAAGTACGGATCAAGATCTGAAAGGAAAAACAAAAATAAGATCGGATCGAAACTGACAAAAGACAACAAAAGAGAAGGGGGGAACGATGCAAAACAAAGGCAAAGGACGCCACTACCGAACCGTTTGACGGCGGCGCGCTCACCCTAGAGTTGTTCGCGCAGCCGGCAAAGGGGACGGAGGCGGCACCGTAGAGTCACGCAACCAGGGCCATGGTTCTTGGTTGTGGTTGTCTAAGGTAAAAGAAAACGAACCGCAGCCGACCGCTTGACGGCGGCGCACCCACCACAAGGCGTGTGCGCAGCCGGCGAGGGGAAGGCCACGGCTCCGGCATGAAAAAGCCACGCGAGAGGTATGACGCGGGGCTCAGGGACCTCCTCGGCGGGGCATGCATGCCACCGACGCGAGGGAAGGCCACGGCCGCCGGGGAGCGCAAAGGGAAGAGGAGCGGAACCAGCTGCTCCCCTCTAAAGCACCTCGCGGGAGGTAGATAGAGGGCGCGCTCGGCGGGAGAGATGGATCTCACCGCCGCCGGCCGGCTCCATTCCTGGCCACGGGATGCTTGGGAGAGAAGGGGCCGGCGCCGAGAGGAGCTGCCGCTCGAAAGAAAGAAGAGAGCGGCGCCGGGGGAAAGAATGAGTTAGGGTTTTTTAGGTGGGAGCGGCTCCAGGCCTTTTGAAGCACCGATAGACCTGCCCGACCGTCGGATCTCATTCGACGGCCGAGGCCGAAAACCTAGCTCGACAGCAGGCCCTGGCTGGGCCGCGCGAGGGGCTGCGCCGCCCCAGTCGGCCGGCGGGAGCTGCGCAGCTGCACTGGGCCGCCACAGCAGGGGGAAATGGGCCACAGGCCGGCGGGAGCAAGGCCGGCCCAAGTCGGCCCTTTTTTCCATATTTTAAAGGATTTTAAGTTTCTGCCTATTTAGACAGATTTAAAAGCGTTTTCTAGACATTTTTCTATGAAAATATGTTTATAAAAATGGAAATTAAAAATGTTTAAAGTTTCTATGAATATTTACAGAATTGTTATATATTTTTTCTGTAAAGAAAAGTAGAATTTTTTTTGAGAATAAAATAGCTTTCTCAGAAAAGGAATAGTTCATGAATTTTATAAAAACATTAATAAAGTTCATGAATTTTACTTTAAATGTCAGAATTATTTTCTGTAAAGTTAAGAGGCACATGAAATTTTATTTCACGTTTTCCGCTGCTAAAAGCAATATGGAATATGATCATGTTGTTATTCTGACCGACATTGTTTAATCACACAATCATATTGCATATTGCAAAATGATGCATTTATTTCTATCATTTGCCGATGGTGATGTAGGTTAATATGCATAGGCAATTATATGATTATGTTAACCAACATTATTTAATGCATATGATTGTCGTACTGACTTCGCTTATTTGGTGATTTCAGGAGGTTTCCATCTGATGAGCTGCCTCAAGGAAATTCCGATACTCAGGGGGACTACTACTCTGAGTGGAGGAAGAAGGTGGACATGGCCCTCTGCATTGCACAGGTGGACTGGGTTCTGGAGGAACCACAGCCAGCTGCACCTACAGACCCAGTCAGAGAGGCTGATGAGGATGATGAGAGCTGGGACAAAAGAAAGGAAATTATGAAAAAGAGGTGATGTCCCACTCCATCAGCAACAGGCTATGGTTAAATGCCAACAAGAAATGTTTGGCGTTTATAAAGAACACCATTGAGACCACTATCGTGGGATCAATTGCTGATTGCCCTACGCCAAAAGAAATGCTGAACAAGATAAAGAGTCAGTTTACTGGCTCTTCTAAGACGTATGCCACCGAGTTGATCAAACAGCTGGTGACAGAGAGCTACCATGGTGGTGGCCATGGCATAAGGGAGCACATCCTTAGGATGAGCCACACGGCGGATAAGCTCAAACCTATGGATGCGGATCTGCAGATAAAACCAGCTCTCCTTGTCCACCTGGTGATGGCTTCTTTGCCTAAGGAGTTCGAGACCTTTGTTGTCAACTACAACATGCAGCCCGAGACTTGGGACATAGAAAAGGTCATCGCAATGTGCACTCAGGAGGAGGAGAGGATTAAGGCCTCACATGGTGGCTCTCTCAACTATGTGAAGGAAAAGAAGAAGGGCTTTCCGCCCAACAAAGCTTCTCCCTCCAAGCCACAGGGCAATGGCAATGGCAATGGCAATGGCAAAGCTCCTGTCTATTATCAGCATAGGCACATTCCAGTGGACAGGGAAACTTGCGTCCACTGTAAGGAGAAAGGGCACTACAAGAAGGATTGCCCTGTTTTTCTAAAGACCTTCATGGCGAAGAGAGTTAAGATATATTTTCTTTTGTTAATGAATCCTTGTATACAAAGTTTATGAAATCTACTTGGTGGATTGACTCAGGAGCAACTGTTCATGTTGCAAATTCTTTACAGGGATTCAGTTCGACGATAACTTTGCCAAGAAATTCAAGAGGAATTGAAGTTGCGAACGGTGTCCAAGCCGAAGTTGAAGCTGTGGGTGACGTCTCCTTGGAGCTAGCCGGTGGTTTCAAACTTCTGCTTAGGGATGTGCTTTTCGTACCTTCATGTAATAGGAACTTAATAAGTGTTTCCTGTTTAGACAAAGACGATCATCAATGTTTCTTTGGACATGGCAAATGTGCCATTTGGTCTCATAATGATTATGTTGGGGATGCATTTCTTCATGATGAGCTTTATTTATTATTGCTATGTGAAAAAGCGCCCTATGTGTTGAATGTGAATGAACAAAGTACTTCGTCGAACAACGATCAAAAGAAAAGAAAAAGAACTCACGACTCCTCGAAACTATGGCACTGTCGATTGGGCCATATTTCCAGGGGAGAATAGAAAGATTAATCAAAAATGAAATTCTTCCAAAGTTGGAGTTCTCTGACTTAGAACAATGCGTGGATTGCATTAAAGGGAAATATGTAAAACAGATAAAGAAAGGAGCAAACCGAAGCACAGGAACACTGGAAATTGTCCACACTGATATTTGTGGGCCGTTTCCGGTGAAAAGTGTGGACGGTTATGATTCATTCATAACGTTCACAGACGATTACTCCCGCTTCGGTTACATTTATCCAATCAAAGACCGACATGAAGCATTGGATAAATTCAAAATATTCAAAGCTGAAGTTGAAAATCAGCTTGATAAAAAGATTAAGATAGTGAGGCCTGACCGTGAGGGGGAGTACTACGGTCGACACACTCCATATGGACGAGTCCCTGGACCTTTTGCAAAATTCTGGCAAGAGACTGGCATTGTTGCCCAGTATTCCATGCCGGGCGAGCCTCAGCAAAATGGAGTAGCTGAAAGGCGTAATCGTACTCTCATGGATATGGTACACAGCATGATGAGCTACTCAGACCTTCCGTTGGGATTGTGGATGGAGGCGCTTAAAACCGCCATTCACATTATCAACAGAGTTCCAAGCAAGTCGGTGCCCAAAACACCGCACGAGCTCTGGACAGGAAGAGTGCCATCCCTACAACACTTAAGAGTGTGGGGATGCCCTGCGGAGGCCAAAATGTTTAATCCAAATCTTGGAAAGTTAGACCCGAAGACAGTGAGTTGCCATTTCATTGGCTACCCTGATAGGTCAAAAGGTTTTCGTTTCTACTGTCCAGACAGATACACAAAGTTTGTGGAAACGAGACATGATGTCTTCTTAGAGGACGTGATGATGAGGGGGAGCCGGGTAGCTCGGAAAATTGATCTTGAGGAGAAAAGGGTGCATGCACCCATTCCGATGATTCAAGACCCATTTTTCTCACTACCCGCTGTAACTCCAACCATGACAACTGCGGGACAAGACCCGGAACCTGTCCTTCAGGAGCCGACTGAACCCGTTGTTGATCATGAATTGGAAGTGCAGCAAGAATTAGTAGAAAGTGTGCCCGACAATGAGGCACTTAGAAGGTCTAATAGAACAAGAAGACCCGCTATTTCTACTGATTATAAAGTATACAATACAGAAATGGCCCACATTGAAGGTGATCCCACCACATATGAGGAGGCCATTAAAATCCCTCAGTCATCAAAATGGATAGAGGCAATGGAAGATGAGATGAAATCGATGAGTTCCAATCATGTTTGGGACTTAGAGATTATTCCTAAAGGAGCAAAGACAGTAGGCTGCAAATGGGTCTACAAAACAAAGTATGACTCTAATGGGAATGTAGACAAGTATAAAGCCCGACTTGTGGCAAAAGGATTTACACAAAGAGAAGGGATAGATTACAATGAGACCTTTTCTCCGGTCTCTTGTAAGGATTCCTTCAGAATCATAATGGCACTAGTTGCTCATTTTGATTTAGAGCTGCATCAAATGGATGTAAAGACGGCGTTTCTAACGGTGATTTAGAAGGAGATGTCTACATGAAACAACCCAAGGGTTTTATCATGGAAGGCAAGGAAGATCTAGGTTGCCGTCTAAAGAAATCCATTTATGGGCTAAGGCAAGCCTCTAGACAGTGGTACATCAAGTTCAATGATACCATTAAAAGATTTGGATTCCAAGAAAATGTTGAGGATAATTGCATTTATGCTAAGTTTAAACATGGGAAATATATTTTCCTAATCTTGTATGTGGATGATATCTTGCTTGCAAGCAATGGTATTGGTCTACTACAAGAGACAAAGAAGTTTTTATCCTCACACTTCGACATGAAAGACCTTGGTGGAGCTTCATATGTTTTGGGCATTGAAATTCACCGAGACAGGAAGAATGGAGTCTTAGGACTCTCACAGAAAGCATATTTAGAGAAAGTTCTCCAAAAGTATAATATGCATAAGAGCAAAGTCACACCTGCTCCCATAGTCAAGGGCGATAGCTTTGGGAAATATCAATGTCCCAAGAATCAGTATGAGCTCAATGAAATGAAAACAGTACCGTATACTTCGGCTTTTGGAAGTTTACAGTACGCACAAGTGTGCACACGCCCTGACTTAGCTTTTATCACCGGAGTACTCGGTAGATATCAAGCAAATCCAGGCCAAGAGCACTGGAAGATGGCAAAGAAAGCTTTGCGTTATGTGCAAGGCACAAAGGAAATCATGCTGACATATAGGCGATCTGATTCCCTCGAGATAAAAGGGTACTCCGACGCCAATTTTGCGGGAGATAGGGATGATAGAAAATCCACGTCTGGGTACGTGTTCACTCTCGCACGGGGAGCTATTTCATGGAAAAGACCATAGTTGCATCGTCTATGATGCAAGCAGAGTTCATAGCATGTTTTGAAGCCATCGGGCAGGTGATATGGCTAAAGAAATTTATACCCGACTTGAAAGTGGTAGATTGTATCCACAAGCCACTAAAGATATACTGCGACAACCAGCCCGCAGTATTCTATGCTCACAACAACAAGTCTAGCAATGCTGCCAAGACAATAGATATAAAGTATTATGTTGTGAAAGATAAAATCCAGGATCAAATTATAAGTCTCGAGCATATAAGTACGAAGTATATGCTTGAGGATCCGCTAACAAAAGGCTTACCACCCAGTGTGTTCAAGGAACACTTAGCCGGCATGGGTTTGATGGAAAGCCTATGATCCCTGGATAATAAGAGGCCCAGAAGTAAATGAATTTGTTTCAAAACAAAAGGTGTGTTGTGGCTGTATGATTCTATCGGCAATCAAGCTGTAACGATGAGACATGCTCTACACGCCTATATGTGATGGAACAAATAAAAGTATAAAGTCAAAGTGAAAGTTGAGATCAAGGGGGAGAATGTTAGGTTGATCTCTTCCACGTGGGCCCAACGGCCCATCGGGCCCTTGATCTATGCGCCCTGATCGGGGGCGCCCAACCCGTTATGGTTGGTGGGCCCCTGTGACCTGCGCTATAAATAAAGTGGTGGGGGCCGGGGCGCACGGTACGAGGTTCACCGCGCCGCCAGACTCCCCACCTAAATCCCCTTCCGATCTAGGGTTAGTGCAGTGCTCACGGGAAGCACCACCCACGACCACACCTCCTCCCTCACGCCAGCGACGACTACACCGGCACCGATGGCCGGAGCAGGGAGTTCATCGGGCTCGGGATTAGGTGAGTACATGGTAACTCCGGATCGATCTATGCCTAGTTGATCTACGGCTTCAACAATGCTTTCATCGGAATTTAAAGCATCCATGCTCTAGGTCAGGTGATGTGGCCCAATCACCCGGCTTTATTTGCTTGTGCAACCATGAGTGGAAGACAGAGCTTCTCGAGATGCCCAATTTGAATTCAGGAGTAAACATCGCAATACTGCGGGTCATCTCCTCAAGCATAGCCATGATATGTCAGTGGCTGACCCCTTCGAACAGCCATAGACAGGGTCGGTGCCTGAAGATTGCACTGTTCTTAGTGTCCCCTGCTTGTTTTGTAAATGGTATTGATTCCTTAAAGATCGCATCATGTTCCGCATAGACCTGCTCTATTTTCTAGCCTAAGGTTCCTCTGCAATTCAAGTAACTTATTAAGTTGCCACGATTAACACTGCATGAGATGCTTTTGGATACAAAAAGAATCCACTGTGGCAAGTTTCTGATGGTGAGGGATGCAAAAAACATGACTTTTTATCTAGAGACAGTTCGTAAGTGGTAGACGTAGCCCCATCCTCCTAGGGTCTTATCCTGCACAGTTGTCTATGGCATTGTTCTCCCTAATCTTGGCTAGGAACACATCCCTGTGTCGGAAACTTCATTGTCTTTTTTTCAATTATCATATACAAAAGCGCGAGATGTTTGATTGCTGATTTTGTTTTCTTTGAGTGTACATACAACATCTGTG
Organism: Hordeum vulgare subsp. vulgare; assembly: GCF_904849725.1. NCBI lineage: Eukaryota > Viridiplantae > Streptophyta > Magnoliopsida > Poales > Poaceae > Hordeum > Hordeum vulgare. The sequence goes on from NC_058523.1 coordinate 519,623,776, forward strand.
TGGTGGTTACAAAGGCCAACTTGCAGGCTAGGCCCCTATGCATTTATAGCTAGTAAGGAAATGTTTCTGTTATTTTCTAGCAGGCTGAAGTTTTGCTACTGATCCTCAACAGTCCTGGGGGAGTCCAAAACTAAATGCTGCAATACATAGAAGAAAAATGCAGAGAGGGGGGGTGTGATGAGATAGCACTGTATACCCTGCTGTCGTCGATATCCGGCAAGACGGGCGGGCTGTTAGAGAAGGAGCCGCCGCCCTTGAGGGGGCCGCTGCTGTGGGAGAAGAACTTGTGGACAGTGGAGGGAGGAGGGAGTCCCCGGCGGCGCAGTCCCCGTGGAGGAGGAGGAGGGAGTCCCCGGCGGCGCAGTCCCCATGGAGGAGGAGGAGGGAGTGCCCGGCGGCGCAGTCCCCGTGGAGGAGGAGGAGGGAGTCATCGGCGGCGCAGTCCCCGTGGCAGCGGCGCAGTTCCAGCGAGATTGAGGAGAGGTGGGGGGAGAAACGACGGGCGCTGTGGGGAGAGTTAAGGGAGGGGGGAATGAATTGGTATAGTGGGGGAGGGTTAGCAATGGCGCACCATTTAGGGGTGCGCCATAAGTAAGGTGATAGCAATGGCGCACCTTCTAGTGGTGCGCCATAAGTAAGGTGATAGCAATGGCGCACCTTCCCCTGGTGCGCCATTACTATTTTTTTATTTTTAGTTGCATGCATGTAATAGTTTCGCCGCCTATCTAGTATACTTTGTATTTACTTCATCTATTTTCTTACCAAGAACTATGTACGACCAAGAACTATGTCCTTTGGGACATATTCTTCTATATATTTGTAGGTTTGGTCCACATTCGAATGTTGATCTACGTAGTAGCATCCTTTGTATGGATTTGGTTGGATCTTTGAGGACTACAACCATGCGTGGGACCAATAAAGGGTGGCTACTTAATGAAAAGAGCCAATCACTCATTTTCACTTGTTTAGCCAAACGAGTTAATGTGTTTTACGAGTAGCCCGAGGAAAGCATGTTTTACACCTAACCCATCCATAAAGCTCACGGAGAGAGACACTTACAAAAAATCATGTTATGAGGTGATATCACATTGTGCAAAGATTTAGAATTACATGACATGGTTGAAATCAAGTGACGTGAAATAACAGTCATCAAAGATTGAGCTTGCCACTGACACACACGCGGCCGACACGTCGTGATTCGATCTTAGCTATCTTTTCACAATGATCTTCTTGCCCTTCTTTCTCGCGGTTGAATAATTTAGCCCCGGAACCCCTTGAATTCTTCTCTTGAACGGACGTGCTTTAGGTAGGGTGGTCCTGCTTCTTCTTGTGTTGTGTGCTACTTCAACGCCGTCGTCATCTTCCATCTTCGGGTCGCCGTACTTGTCGAAGTCTTGATCATTGGTGACTCCATCCATTCCGATGATGTTCCTTTTGCCTCTCCTCACGACAACACGACTGGGCTTTGACGGGTTGGTAATGAAGAAGCATTGGTCCACTTGGCAAGCCAGTACCCATGGCTCATTTTTTGCGGTGACGTTTGCGCCCGCTATCTTCGATTTGGCTTCGTGTATAACCATGGTGGTGAAATACCGGTCTTCTTTTAGGACGCTCTTGGCCCATCTGACATGGAACATCGGAGCCTTCTCTCCAGCGTAGCTCAGCTCCCAGATCTCCTCGATCCTTCTGTAGTATTTGTCCTTGTCGTTACCAGTGTAGGATTCCATTGTTACCCTGGAGTTCTGATAATCACTCTTCATGTCCTTTTCCTCGGTGTAGAATGTGTAGCCATTGATATCGTATGCCTCATAGGTCATCAGGTTGTGCTCGGCGCCCTGTGACAAGGCGAATATGAGTTTTTCTTTCGTGGAAGAATCCTCATGTAAAGGGTACAACAGAAGCTTGTCCTTGAACCAACGCGTGAAATATGAGTTGTGCTCTTTGATTATATCTCTGTCCGTCCTCTGTTGGCCTCGATCATTGTACGTCTTCTCAATAAAGGTTTTGTGCTCTACCACCCAAGGATCGACCACGTCTATGTGTTGTAGCGCGACTAGGTTTTCTCTTTCAAAGTCGGCGAGTCGACCTTTGAAGTCGACATGCATTTTGCGGCGACCCTCGCGGTGACCCCATCCAGGGACCCTGCCGAGGTGCCCTTGACGGGCAGACCAACGGGGTTCTTGATGCCTAGATAATTTGTGCAGAAGGAGATGCACTCTTCGGCCAGAAAGCCCTGGGCTATGCTTCCATCTGGACGTGCCCTGTTGTGAACGTATCCTTTGATGACACCATTCATCCTTTCGAACGGCATCATGCTGTGCAGGAACGTCGGCCCGAGTTGGATGATATCCTCCACGATATGGACCAGAAGATGCACCATAACGTCGAAGAATGCGGGCGGGAAGTACATCTCAAGCTCGCATAGTATCACCATGATCTCTTCCTGTAGTCTTCTGAGTTGCCTCACGCCAATCGAATTCCGAGAGATGACGTCGAAAAAGTTGCATAGGCCAAATAGCGTTTCACGGACGTGCGCGTCCATGAACCCACGGATTGCAACTGGAAGTATCTGCGTCATCAGCACGTGAAAGTCGTGAGACTTCATCCCGCTGAACTTCTGCTTCGCTGAGTCTAGGTATCTGCTTATCTTCCCTGCGTAACCGTAAGGAAGTTTTACTCCTATGAGGCAGGTGAAAAACTGATCGATCTCCTTCTGACTTAGAGTGAAGCACGCGAGAGGGCAGTCATATTCGATCTTCTTGGCCTTTTTGCCTTTGCGACGACTTTCCATGTCCTTCGCCTCATCATCATCATCATTAGGGTGTTTTGCATGAAGCTCCTCCATGATGCCCATTGATTGCAAGTCTGCCCTTGCTTCCGGCCCATCTTTGGTCCTCTCTAGCATGTTGAGTAGGGTACCAAGAAGACTCTTGCACAAGTTCTTCGTGATATGCATGACATCAAGGCTGTGAGGCACACAGAGGATCTTCCAGTACGACAAGTCCCAAAAAACAGACCTCGTTTTTCATACCTTCAGAAGCGGCTCTGGCGCCTTTCGCTTCTTTCCCAGCGGTGGGCACTCTTTCCAATTTTTCAACAGCTCGTCTATTTCCTCGCCGCTCCTCGTACGTGGGGGTCTTCGGGGTTCGGTTTCACCATCGAACAAATCCTTGCATTTTCTCCATGCGTCATAGTCGGAAAGCCACCGTCGATGTCCCATGAACACGGTTTTCGGGGACCCGTGATCTCTATCTAGCTGGCGATATGCTGTGTCATCCATGCACCTGACGCATGCACAAAATCCATGGACCACCTGCCCCGTGACATATCCGTAACCGAGATAGTCGTGCACCGTCGTGAGCAGTGCGGCTCTCATGGGGAAATATTGTTTCGCTGCGGCGTCCCACGTATTGGCTGGCGTTTTTCACAACGTGTCTAGCTCCTCTTTCAGCAGCGCCAGATACAGATTGATGTCGTTTCCTGGTTGTTTCGGCCCTTCAATTAGCATACTCATGTGAATGTACTTCCTCTTCATGCACATCCAGGGGGGAAGGTTGTACATCCACACAAACACAGGCCAGGTGCTATGTGTGCTTCTCTGGCTGCCAAACGGATTGACTCCATCGGTGCTCGCCCAACATGATGTTCCTTGGATCGTCCCCAAATTCTGGGTGTTCGAACTTCAACGCTTTCCACTGGCTCGCATCCTTAGGGTGACTCAACATCTTGTCTTCTTTATTTATCTCTGGATCATTTCCATCATCTTCTCGCTTCTTCTCCTCCCTATCCGCATGCCAACGCAGGAGCTCTGCTTACATAGGGTCCGCGAAATACCGCTGCAGACGAGGAGTGATCGGAAAGTACCACACACTTTTCGAGGAGCTTTCTTCCTCTTCTTGTATCGAGTGACGCCGCACACCGGACATATGGTAGACTCCGTGTGCTCGTCCCGATAAATGATGCAATCATTCATGCACACATGGTATTTCACGTGCGGTAAATCCAGAGGAAACACGATTTTCTTCGCCTCCTCGAAATTGTTCGGGCATTTGTTCCCCATGGGAAGACGTTCGTGCCAGAATGACATGTTCTCGTCGAAGCATGTGTCGGTCATTTTATGTTTTACCTTCATATCTAGAGCCATGAGCATTACTTTCAGGCGGGTATCCTCGGGCCTGCATCCTTCATACAATGGAGTAACTGCGTCTATCTCCAGTTGATCCAGCTTGGCTTTCTCTCGGGCGGCAGCTCTTGCGTTACCTGTCTGCTTGAGAAGCAGCTCTTCAATATGAGGATCCTGCAACCAGCCCATCGATGGTCCATCGTCGTCTGCTCCGGCATCTTCATATTCATGATCATGCCCTTTGTCTTGATCTTCCTCATCATCATGTCCGGCATCTTCTACATGATGACTGTGTCCTTCATCAACTTCGTGATCATGTCCTGGAGATTCTTCGTCTTCTCGCCCGCCCTCGCCGCTATTGTCTTGCAGCCCTTCCTTATTTCTTGCCCGGCCCCCATGGACGACTTCATAATCATCTTCATCACCTTGTCACCGATAGCCATCCATGAAACCACGCACGAGCAGGTGGTCCCGCACCTGTCTGGAATCCGGGTCCATAACACTCTTCAGCTTGCATCTTCGACACAGACATCTTATCTCCGTCTCGTTCTTTTGAAGCATCTCGGCCTTCGCGGAGCTCAAAAATCTATTCACGATGCCTTCGGTCATCGTGCGGACCATGGTCGCTTGTGGGGTAGAGCAAAACGATATGTTAGAACCAAATTTTTTTTTGGCATGACTTTGCCTAAAAATAAGACAAAAAAGAATGCATAGTGTCAAATTCTCACCGAAACGGAAATGAATCAACATTCCGGCAAAATATTGGCAACTATCGCATTTCAAATACCGGTACGTGCAAACACAAACATATGCAACACCACAAACATACCTAGATCTAGGCCATAAAAAGTGTGTACACGTTGGAGGGAGAAAAAAGTAGATCTAGAACATAAAAAAAGCTTTCCCCTTACTTACCTATCAAAAAAAGAAAATTTAACCACTTAATTAGGGTGAATCTATGGTGCAAATGAGGTGAGGAGGAGGAGGCAGCCGAGACCAACAAGGTTGGTAGAGGTGGAGAGAGTGAAGTGGGGGAAAGTGAGTGTGAAGTGGGGCTGTCAAAAATATCTACTGCTCCCAGGTTACTAATGGCGCACCTTGTAAGAATGTACCATTATTAACCAGGGTTACTAATGGCGCACCTCGTAAGAATGCGCCATTAGTAGTTTTGAATTTTTTTTTGAAAAGAATTGTTAGTAGTGGCGCACCGTGGATGTGGTGCGCCATTACTAGGTAAAACTAGTAATGGCGCACTTCCCCTGGTGCGCCACTGATATGTCTAGGAAAGGGTGTGGGGCCAGGACAAAGATAGTATTGGCGCACCACACACAAGGTGCGCCATTAGTAATATGGACATTAATGGCGCACGTGTGTCTCGTGCGTCACTGCTATATAGCAGTGGCGCACCGCATACATGGTGCGCCATTAATGTCCATATTAGCTATAGCCCTTTTTCTAGTAGTGTAGGCAACATTGGTTTCCATTCCAAGATGCACCTTTGTGCAAAATGTGATATCATTTGAAGAAACTATGCCATGAATGTTGCCATAATAGTGGTCATTTTTCTTGAAAGCCATGGATCTTCATACATGATAGCTCATTTATGAGAAGACTTTTTAAAGACATTTGTCGTAGTCCAATATTTTTATTTTTCCTGGATACTAGGTCACATATAATGACACAATGCGAAGGTTTGCATTTTTTTGTTTTTTTCTAAATTTATTATGCCAGTTTTAAAATGCGGCCAAGTTCGTCGGTATGACCGTTCGTATCTAGGTGTGAAAAATTGTGAAAATTTTGTTGTTTCAATGATGAGATAGATACTTGTGTACCTAAAAATGATTTTTAGAAAAAATAAAGAGCAAACTATGAGGCGGCTACAGTTCAAATTTGATCCGCTTCCAATTAAATCAGCGGAAATTTGTTTTTTCACAAGAGGTGGTTCAAAGCTTTTGAAACCCAACCAATTTTTCAATTGTATATTAAATACGTCCTGGTATTTTAGAAAAATTATTTTGTTCAATTTTGTAACAAATATATGGTAGGTCCTTAACAAAAAACTCATTTTGACCACTCGAAAAATGGGAAAAGAATTTTACATCCAAAGAAAATGAAAACTCCCTTTAGCAACATTGTTTGCCATTTCAAGATGCACCCTTTTGCACAATATTAGATCATTTGAACAAACTATGCCATGAATGTAGCCATAAGATTGATCATTTGGCTCGAAAGTCATGAATATTCACACATGATAGCTCATTTGTAAGAACGCTTTTTGAAAAAATTGTTGTATTCCAAGTTTATTATTTTTTGGCAACTTGGTCACATATAATGACACAATGTAAAGGTTTTCCATTTTTTTATTTTTTGAATTTTTCATGTGAATTTTAAAATGCGGTAAAACGACGGGCAAGACAGTTCCTAGCTAGTGGTTGAATCTTCACCCAACAGTGACATGTGAAACCCACACATAAACATCCACCATGTTAAATGAGGGACCGAGCCTCATTCCTAACAAACAATAAAAACTAGGGAAGCGCTACGCCTCTACCGGTAGACGTCTAGTAAACATCCACCACCTCGACAGTCATCGGATATTCGCGCGCGAGCCGTCCAATCTAACTCCTAGCGTGGTTCGGTCGCCTCGCCGACACATTAATTTCTGAAAGAACAAACAAGTTGAAAAAACAACCGTCGATCGATCTCCATGCACGCCCCGCTTGTCCCGTCCCCGACTCATTAATTCCCTAAAAATCGAGGGGCGGATCCAACTGAGATTATCGGTCAGTTGATGTTTAACGTTTTACTAATAACTATGCATAATTCTCAAAATGAAAAACACAAAGTTGCATATGCTTAATTTTTATTGGTGGAATCATTTATGCCACGAATTGATGACATGGAAAACATCCTACCATCCGTTCCTGGCAACCCCACCGTCCACCGATCCATCCATCCTTCTAAACAAAAGGAGGAAGAAAAAAGGGAGAAGCCCACCGCAACAATCTCTCTCTCTCTCTAAGGTGAACCTATCCTTCCCCACCAACCTACGATCTCCTCGCTTCCGCCGCCACCCACGCCGGATAGTTCCGGCGAGCTCCGTCCATGCGCTGCTACCCAAGATCCGTCGATGAGTTCGTTCACCACCTCGGGGAAGGCGTCGACGTCCCTGAGTCAGCCCAAATAAACCTATCCATGGTGAAGAACTGCGAGATCTGGCGGTCGAGCAAGCGCATGGTCCGCTCCATGGACGTGATGGGCGGACTCGCGGAATAGCACGGCAAGGCGGCCGTCGCGAGGAGACGCCATTGGACTCGGGCTGGCTCTAATTGGCGGTTTACCCTCAGCTCAGATCCGCCCCTCCCTCCCCTCCGTCCAGGTCCGCGCCTCAGGGCCCGCATCCTCGCCCGAGGCTAGGGTTTCCCCGCCGGAACGCGTCCGAACAAGTGATGGCGAGGCAAAGCTCGTAGGATCCGTCGTTGGCATTGCCTAGGTAGGACCTTCCCATCCTTCCTCGCCTGGATCCACCCTCTCCTCATCACATTTTTCTCCTATCCGCCCCTTTCCCGCAGGTTAACATGGTGTGGATACGGCACCGACGACATGAGGGTGTTGGCCTTGCCTAGCTCGAGGAGGAGGAGGAGGGGCGCACCTAGCCGTCGACCCTACTCTTCTCAAGGAGGAGGGGCAGGGGTCTGCTCCTAGGGCAACCAAGAGATCTGGCCCGAGCTCAAGCACGGACACGACGACCCACTATGGCAGGTAGTAGCATATATAGTTGACAACCAAGGTAGTATAGCATTCACAGTGTATATATAGATAATATGCATTAAAAATTTAGTGCCGGGTGTACATCTACCTAATTATTTCTGGAGTCACAAATAAACTTTATTTGAAATTTTTATATACTTATCTCAATTCAGGTCACAAAAATACCAATTATTTCTGTCTTCTACGTTCTCTATTTTCGGCCTCCAAGTTCCAACTGGGAATGCCTTATATAATTTCGGATGGATCATATTGCATTTTACTTACACATGCTCTAGAAATTATACACAATATGGATGACAGGCTTATAGTGCTACAACTTATGTTCTCAGTGGGGTCCCAAAATTTAATTGTACAATGGAATAAGTAATGTAATATATGTATATGTTTACGAATTACAAGTTTGATAGGTTTCCCCAACCCAGGTTAAGAACCCCTTATCTATTTCCTTCTTATAGCTCTATGTGCAATTCTGTTTCTCTGTCACAATTTGGTGGATCCATTCTTATCTAAAATGCTTATATATAAACACATGGATGCAAGGTTCGTAGTACTCTTGCAGTTTGAAATACCAAAAAAACATTTGTTTGAGTAGTATATCGTTTACATGTTATTTTCTTGTTACCTGTTTCTGATTACCTTATTCTATCATAATATATGAGTTGATATGAAAAAAGTATTAAAAATATTATTATTGTCTAACTATTTAAGTACCCCCTTTCGAACAGACCTTGAACACATGACAAGGAAACGAGGATATTTTGGAGTCCCGATTTCACTGTCTTCGAGGATGTAGGAGAGCCACCACCACGTTTGCTTCCTTCCACAACCAAATGTCTTCGGTATCTATTTTCGTTCCCTAATAGTTTTCATTTGCAGAACATGATTATATATTCCAATAAGACAACAGTAAAAGAGATTATTGTTATGATTGTGAGTGACTGCTTACATTTGACATTATTATGTCAATATCTGTCGCATCTAAAAACATCAATATATATATAGGGCATAGATTTGCTATCAACACTAGCTGGGGTGGTTGATATCTAAACCGTTTGTTTGCATCAAGATTCGCACTTTCTTGTAGATAAGGTTCTCTCTCTTACATGCACACACATATGCGCCTACCCAACATATAACGTGCGGCACAGATTGCTTACACTCTAGTGTAACTTTATATCTTTGCTTTTCTGTATATATATATGCTACTTTTTATGACCTCATAAGTCATAACTAGATGAATGAGAAAACAATTTTCTTCTTCTTTATCATTGGTTATCGTGCTTTGCACGTGCAGTTTTACTAGTTTCCTTGGTCTCCTGTCTAAGCCTTACCATCATTTTATTCTTGCAGGCGACAATGGCAAGAGTGCCATATTATGCAGAGGAAGAGGATGAGAATAAACTTGTGGTTCTCATCCAATCTTTGTCGAACTCTCTTTATGTGTGATTGTGCACTTGTTGGGTCCTTTTTCTGTGCACTTGCACTTGCACAAGTATTCTGTTGTGCACATGTAAAATTATTTTGACGTGCACTTGTTAGGCCTTGAACCTTAATGCGTGGAGTCAGTGGATGATGTATTGTATTTGATGTGATATGCTACTGAAATGAAATATACATTTTATTTGCAATTTTTTATTTTCTTTTACTTGTTTTTTAATGGGCCTATCCTGAGATATGCATGCTTCTAGCAAAAAAATGCTTAAACCCAAACAAATAAGACATTTTCAATAGTAAAATAGGTATTGGGCCAAGCCCATGTAGGCTAGATTGGTGGAATGGAATCTGAAATTTATGATGATTCTATTTGGTCACTAGCAATGCCACGTCAGCTTGGCCACGTCAGATCCTACGTGGCTCAATCAAATGGGTAATGACCAAACCAAAATTTTGGTCATTAGAGACCTACGACCAAAATTTTAGAAAGGTCATCTTTGTTCATTCTTGACGACCAACTGTTGACCTTGTAAATTTGGTAAAAAAGGTCAATAAATGACAACAATGACGACGAATCAACGACCAATATAGGGAGTCATAATTGCCCTTATTTCTTGTAGTCCATAGGTCTTATGCATGTGGTTCCTTCATGAGATGTGCTATGTGTGATGTCTACTTTGATGGCATGCCTCTGGTTACCACGTAAATCATATCTATATTTTCAATATATTTCTCTAAAGGTTCTATCATGTTAAAACTGCTAATCTGTTAACATTAAGTTCCATTTTGCGAAGCTCTAATTAAGAAAACCGTGCCTCTTTTGAATGTGTGCGAATGGAGAGATTTGTAGTATGCTATGTCTAATTGGTGGGAGTAGGTTTTCCATGCCATGAATGTCATGTTTAGTTTTAGTTTTTATCATGTGAACTTGCCATAAAAATGTTCCTATTTTGAGGCTCCAAAATAACTCTAAGTTTGGAATATCCTTGTTGCTATGTTTCCATGTGAATTGTCATTAATCTACAACCCCTTTGTGATTGGACCAATGGAGTGAATTGTGCAACATGTTATCCTCTGTTAGTTTGGGCCATTAATTTCCAAGTATAGGTTTTGCATCCTACTTAATTTTGCTATCAAACATGTCAAACAGATAAAACTGTTGTTCCTTGCACCATGTTAATTTTTCTAAGTGTGAGAATCTGGTTATTCCAGAATGCCATGTTGTGTTGATGCTAGATGTGATTGTGTGCATAATTAGACCCTGCTAGTATGGAATGAAACAAAGTGCATTCTGTTTTTGCCGTAACCCTCTCAACGTTTTAGCGCATGCTATGTGGGTGAAATGATGATACCATGCCAACTTTCAACCTTTTCAGTGTTTATTTGTAGTGCTTTTCAATTTCAGAGTCATTTAGCTCAAAGAACAAACTAATAGCAAAAAGAATGAACTAACAAGAATCAAAATAATATTAACTAAAATTATCAAAGTATTGATTTGTTAAAAGGAATAAACTAAAAAATAAAAAAATATTAACTAAAATTATCAAAGTTTTTATTTGTTAACAAGAATGAACTAAAAAAGAATCAATAAAATATTAACAAAAAAGAATCAACTAAAACATTAACTAAAAAGAATGAACTACAAAGAATCAAGTAAAACATTAACTAAAAAGATGAACTAAAAAATAATCAAAAAAATATCAACTAAAAAGAATTTTCATAAAGTTTTTTTGATATATTCTTTAATAGAAAACTAAAATAACAGGAAAAAAAATTTAATAGCAAAGAATTCAAATTTAAACTATCCAAATTCGAAAACTACTAGCACTAACAGAAAGTTTATAATTTTTGTGACCTAAAGCAAAAAGAATCACCCAAAAACTCTAAGTATTTAGTTGGTTGCTACCACAAACTAGGACTAAAAATTATTATAATTAAAGTAAAAAATAAAAGAAATGCCGCCTACTAGGCCACCACGGCGTGCATACAATTAGAAATCATACGAGCTAGTTGTGCCAGGATGTAGGCCCGCAGCAAGCCGAGTAGGCCCACAGACAGAGAGAGTGTATTTAGGCCCGTAAACCTGCATAAGAGATGAGCTCGAGAGTTTCTTCTCCTGCTCTCCCCTGATGGCTCCAACGACCTTCTCGACACCGTCAGGCTGCCCGATCGTGCTGTCGCCCCTCGCTGACGCCGTGCCGTCCCCAAGCCCGCTAACCGTCGCCGGCGTCGGACCTCCTCGCGCTCCCTCCTGTCCGTCGTCGAGTGTCCCTCAGCCCGCTCCTTGTCGTCATCGGCCACCAAAGCTCCATCCCCGCGCCCCCAGTGAGCTCCCCCTAATTTTTGTTGCATAATGAGTTGAGATGAGATGAGATGTATGAAAAGGGGCGGATCCACATGGGGTCATCGATGTACAGATGTTCACCCAATTTTTGGCAATTTTTTTAATATATGATGCATACTACGTGCATGTACTAAATGTGGTGTAGTGTGTGCAAGTAAAGAATCCTTATTTGAAATTTGGTTTTTGTTACATTTTTTGATTAAGCATTTTTTCTGTAAGTAAAGGATAATGATATCATGCCTTGTTTTTTTCCGTGCCATATTGTACGATTGTGTAGTTAATGAGCTATGAGCTTTTTTATCTTATTTTATCAAGAGAACCATCGTATAAGTCAATGATATTCCTGAAATTTCTGATTGGTATTTATTTTCATAATGCTATTTGCTTTGACGGTGAGATAATTTGCATATACCAGGTTGAAATTACCTATATTTTTGGAAAAGGGGTATAATATAAAAGCTACCAGCTTTGGGGGCTCCTTGGATTCAAAGGACTTCAATGAAAATGTGAAGCAAGTCTTTTTTGAAAAAAGTGTGAAGCTACTTTTTTTAAAACAAAATGTGAAGCTCCCATTCCTATAGTTGATATATTATTAATAGGAAAAAAGTAGGTGCGGAAGCCCAACAAGACATAAGAATAATTGGAACAAACCCACTCAGTATGAAGTATGAATAAAAATTTACAAATCTCTTGTTTAATAAAACTGGGAAACAGTACTAGAGCGACACTATTTTCACTTCCACCCAGCCGAGATCACAATGCTTGCTCATCGGTAAGCATTCCACATAACACAAGCTCCGTGTGGCCAAAATAGCAGATGTCGACAAATGGCGATTTTCTCCTATTCACATCACACTCAACATCAACGTAGCCTTGGTGGCATATTGCATAAGGAAGAAGCCTGTCCGAAGTCACGTGTATGTGTAGCACAGTGTCTGTATGTATAAATATATTAAGAAACAAGGAGACACACACTTGCAATGGAAAATTTATTATGATAAGCAAAATGTTTGTAAATTTATTATGTGTAATACTATTGATGTCTAATTAACCGGTCTTACCTCAGTGAATCGAATGGACATTATTTATTCGGTAGGCGGCATAGATCAATGGGGTAGAATGGATAGTTCGATCTCCTGTATAGCGATTGTTTGTAACTCTCTCGGGAATTCAAATTGAAGAACATTTTTTTTGCAAAGTACCCTGTCCCGAAAGTATCCTATGATTTCTTCCACCCTAAACACTATATTGGATAATTGATCTTCATATAAATGAAGCATGAAAGTGTAGCAATCACTTAGAAATTTACATGTTGTTCATTGACTTCGACATGAGGCGGAGGGGGTCATTAAAACATAACCCCAATAATTTTGGTATAACTTCGACATGAGGGGGGAGGAGTCCTCGACGATCGGCTGAAACTGAATGTTATACAACTTGTCAACTTTGCATGATGGCCACTAATCCCTTGCGCATTTGCATAAGATTCCTTGTTGTGATATTAAGTCCATGTTTGCCACGCTAATCCATCTCTCATGTTTGTATATTGCCATGTTGTAATATTTGCAGAAACCATAGACAGAGACTGGGAACAAGAAGATTTGTTGGGGGATATAATCCGCGACGGACGTGATCCCTTGTCGTTTCTCAACGACACCGATGGTCCAATAATGGAGGAGGAAGGGGATCATGATGGCTCCGATGATCCAATAATGGAGGAGGAAGGGGATCATGATGGCTCCGGTGACCGAATGACAGAGGAAGGAGATGATGATGATGGCTCTCATGACCGAACGAAGGAGGGAGTCTTAAGTGTTGCAAAGTCCGGCGATGCGTATATATATAGTAATACTATTCATCATCCAGGGTGTAGAATAAGTTATTCTTCACCCTAGGTAATCTTACGATTGTTTTATAAATAAATTACATTTCGAATACAAATATTTAGATTCAAATTTATCCACTATGTAAAATTTGGCATAAGAAAACAAAAATATAGGCCATCAAATCAGAAAAATATGCATTTTATGTATAGTTTTCACTATGTTTTTACATTCGTAATTTTACGTAGCAAAAATATTTTTTACGGTGATTATAAATTTCTTATGATCTTTTTTTATGTATAAAATAAGATAAAATTTGGGGAACGTAAAATTACGGTGCATTGATGTTGAAATAGAGTGGGTGAAGAATAACTATTTTTCATCCAGGGTGACGAATAGCGCGACCCTATATATATAAAGTCTATTCAACACCCAGGATGTAAAATAAGTTATTCTTCACCCAGGTAATCTTACGACCGTTTCATAAATAAATTACATTTGAAATAAAAATAGTTACATTAATATTGATTCATTACGTAAAATTTGATGTAAATAATTAAAAATATTGGTCATAAGACCAAAAAAATCGCATTTCATGTATATTTTACACTATGTTTTATGTTGGTAATTTTACGTGACAGAAAATATTATTTATGGTGACTATATATTTTCTTACGGTCTTTTTTTAGTATGAAATAATTTTTTTTTATAAAACTACGATGCATTGATGTGAAAAAAGAGGGGGTGAAGAATAAGCATTCTTCACCCAGGGTGACGAATAGTCAATCCACACACACACACATATATATATATATATACACACACACATATATATATATATATACACACACACACACATCCCATCATCCAGGTGTAAATACGGACATGTTCCATATATACATCCTACCACCTAGAGGTAAATACCCCACATGTTCCATATATACATCAGAGCACCCAGGGGTAAATACCCCACATGTTTCAATCATAAGGTAGTATCTATACTAATTTATCATTTTAATTATATTTATATATTATATATAAGATTTTTTAAAGTGAGTTGCATAAAAAAAGTTATAAGTTAATCCATAGTTTTTATTATATTTGTAAAATACGTATATATTTGTAAGGTACGTAAAAAAAAGCATACACAAAATATGACACATAGTACCAAAAAAAGTATATATATATTTTCTAAACATTATTATATACTACATACTGCGCGTACATACTCTCCGATTTGATAGATAGTACATACAACATACAAAACGCAAGTGACGCTAACTACCAACGGTGGTAGATAAAATTGAGAATTCGTCATTTTATGTGAGGAGTATGTATTCTTCACCCCTGTATTTTAAATTTAGTGCACGATAATTTTATTTTTTTAAATTTTATCTTATTTAGCACGTAAAAAGTCTATAAAAATATTTATAGTTGATGTAAGAAATAATTTACGATACATATATTATAAACATAATAATACAATGTAAAATATACATAAAATGAATTTTTTTGGTCTTATGTCCTATATTTCTATTTTCTTATCTCAAATTGTACATAGTGAATCAACATAAATGTAACTAATTCTATTCCAAATGTATTTTATTTATGAAACGATCGTAAAATTATCTCGATCAAGAATAACTTATGCGTCAGCCAGGATGTATAATATGTTTTTCTTCACCCTAAGTAATCTTATAATTGTTTCATAAATAAATCTTGTTTTGTATACAAATAGTTGCATGTATATTGATTCATTACGTAAAATTTGACATAAGAAAATTAAAACATAAGTCATAAGACCAGAAAATTTGCATTTTATGTATATTATACATTATATTTTTACATTCGTAACTTTAGGTAGCGTAATTTTTTTACGATGATTTAATATTTTTTAGGTCTCTTATTAGGTATGAAGTAAAAAAAATACAGAACGTAAAAATACGATGCATTTACAATAAAATAGAGGGGACGAAGAATAATCATTCCTCTGTCTCTCTCTCCCCTCTCTCTCGCAATATATAATATATATACAAACACATAGGCACACACACAATGATTACATAAGTTACAGTATATGTGAGTTGAGACACATATAAGCGAGCAACTCGTTTTTAAGAGCATGTTGTTTTCCAAATCTTATCGTCTACAGGGGAACACGAGGGATAGGACGCAGAAGTAGCTTAGTCTTCCTCCGAACAGTGGCCCCAAACACCTCTGTCATGTCTACTTCACTTGGTTCAACTCCGGGAGGCAGCTCCCAGTTAAAATGGTAAAGAAGGGTAGCTAGAGCAATCTCAATGTGTGCATATGCAAATTGGATCCCAGGGCAAATCCTCCGACCAACCCCGAAAGGAGTGAACTCAAAGTCCACCCCATTAAAGTCTGCGACACCCTCGCCTTCGAACCTCTCTGGCATGAACATGTCTGGCAAATCCCAGTACCCAGGGTCCCTAGAGATTGCCCATATGTTGGTTAGCACAGTCATTCCCCGTGGTACATCGTATCCTTTAATCTTATAGTCTCGCAAGCACAATCTAGGAAAAAACGGAGCAGGAGGGTGCAGTCGCAAGGTCTCTTTAATAATTGCCCTGAGGTATTGCATGCCTTTTAAAGAACCCTCCTCTACCGTGGCCTGTCCAGCTAGGACATAGTGTATCTCAGATTGCACCCTCCGCATCACCCTTGGGTTCACCATCAGTTCAGCCATCGCCCATTGCAAAGTAGTAGTTGTGGATTCAAGTGATGCACCGAAGACATCCTGGGAAAATCAGATAGTCACACAAATAGCATATGTTTGTTTCATAATCAGCTTTGTTTGTCTCATAGTCTCATTCCCCATATCCTTTTAAGTTTTAATGGATGTACAAGGCGTAGTTTGACTATTCAAATTTAGGATTTAACGGTAAATTTCACATACAATATTTAGTTAATGGTTAAAAAATAATCAAAAATGATTTTGAATACAAATCCATAAGAGTGACTTCTTATATAACATCCATTAAATATGGGTTTTGATATTCATCACACGTATGGCATATTAGACATGCGCTCACACATCCCGTGTGGCATAATCAAAAGGTAGCCCATACGGTTATGTGCGGGTAACATTAAAACTGCCCACACGTGTGGGCGCAGCTACTTCTTGTCACACAGGTTCAACAACTACTATTCATTCCCATACCGCGCGTGTGGCACCAAGCAAATCGGATCACATGTGATGACGCAGCTATGTTAGTTACTCACGAGATGACACTTCAGTTATCCCAGAGTTGGCAACTTTAATTTTCCGAAATAGCAAATGTAGTTGTGGAAGCATGACAACTTCTCTGTTTTGGTAAACTATAGTTGCCATGTGTAATTAACGGTTATTGCCACGTGTAATCAAACCATGGTTGTCATGTGTGATGAACTACTTATCCTATGTAGTCAAATATCAATTGTCATGTGTGATTAACTAGTTGTTACGTATGGTCCAACCGTAGTTGTCATGTTTGGTTAATCATAGCTGTCATGTATGTTTATTTAATTGCCACGTACGCGCAACTGCAGTTACTATCTAACAATGATTTATGTTGTCATGTGTGTTTACCTAGTTGTCACATACAGGCAACTACATTTACTGTCTAGCAATGAATTATGGTTGCCGTGTGTGTTTACCTAGTTGTTACGTACGTGCAACTGCAGTTGTCATCTAGCAACGTACGAGCGTCGTATGGACGAAGAGCAGTTCATCGACACGCGTGCGGACTGGGTGTTGATTGTGTGCACGGAAACTGTTTTGTCCACACGGCACAACTAGCAACCACACGATGCGGGTCCTATGGACGACCTCTCCAATGCCCACAATAGTGCCTACGTGGCACACAAAATTCATGAAGCGTTGTCAAGATTCGAACAAAACAAAATCAACAGAGATTGTTGCGTGTGGACGAAGTACAAATATGCTGACGTTATCATTTAGGTTAAATATTACTATACTAAGGATTGAACAAAGAAGGAATTTCGATATTCAAACTAGGCCTTATATTTTTCAGGGAAGGTAGTATATATTGTTAATGAATGAGACCGAAACTTAAGTGGCTTTGTGGTAGAAGGAACATCGTTCAAACTGCTTCAAAATGCTATAAAATTATTAGAGAGGAAAGATTGGAATTAGATGGACGCTATAATAAATCACTAGTTGTAGTCTGAAGTATGAACATGAAGACAGGAGGCATAACCTGGTCTGAAAAGTTCGAGTTTCAGGACCGAGAAAACTTACTATGAGCAGTGCTCTTATGACTCCCTGCGTTAGGGATACTCGCATATTGCCTTCCTTTTGGACCCTGAGCAACACATCGACCATGTTCTGTTCGTCATCTCCATCTCTAGCTGCCCTCCTCTCCTCGTAACTCTTGAGTATGTTGTCCATGAGCCGGAACATCTCTTGACGGTGCCGCTCGGCCTTGCCCCTGTTGCGCGGCAGCAACCGAACTAGCCACGACGAAGGGAAGAGGTCCCGGAGGTCGAACAGAGACGACAGGTCAACTCCTTGCTTAACGTTCTTCATGAACGCGACTCTGTCCGGCAGCCGGTCCCCGAAGATGGCGCGCACAGCCGACTCAGTCATGAATTCGTCGAGGCGCTCGTCGATGTTCACAAGCCGGCCATCGGACGTCGCGTGAAGCGACGAGACTAGGCGAACCGCCTCCTCCTCGCGGATCCGCCGGAACGTCTGGACACGCCGCGCGCTGAGCAGCTCCGTCATTAGAATTCTACGAAGCAAGCGCCAGTGGTCGCCGTATGGCGCGAACATGATGCCAAGGCCATGCCTGGAGAGCTCGTCGATGCCCGGGCTGCTCAGCCGCTCGGAGAAGGTGGCCTCGTTTCCCCTGTAGATCTCCCTCACGGCTTCGGCGGAGGAGACGACGATGCCCACGCGCTCGCACACCCGGAGCTGCATGAGCGGGCCATGGCGGAGGGAGAGGTCGCGCATGGTGCGGTGTGGGAGTCCGCGCAACAGGTGGTGGAGGCTGCCGATGATTGGAAGTTGCCACGGACCTGGTGGCAGCCTCGGGCGGGGCTGCTTGGCAGCGGCGGAAAATGCGCTGAGGACGGCATGGTAGAGGAGAGCCAGGAAGAGGCATAGGCCGAAGTAGTAGTATGACAGCGTGAACTGCTCCATTGCTAGCAAAAGTGAAACGCATATGCAGACTAGCAGACGGAACAGGCCCTATATATATAGGAAGATAGAGTAAAGTCTGTTTTAAGAGCAATGGTACACCTACGAACGAGTCTACTAAGGCCCAGTTCTTTTCACCCTGGATTCTAGAGAATCAGGGTTATGGAAAATTCTCCCAGAATCTGCTTCTCCCAGAATCTGTGGTCGAGTTCTTTTCAGAGATTGTAGTTTGAGATTCTGAAAAGTGTTGTTTGTTGAAATATCTGTACTGCCCTTAGATAGAAGTTGTTTGCTGAATTGTTAACACTCTGTTGTTTCTAACAGTGACGAAAGTGTATTTTACGAATGGCATAAAAATTGCTAAATATTACAATGGGTGTAAAGTTTTGTTCATGACGGCAAGTGCATAAACTAAAAAAAGACAATACTCTCAGGGTACAAGACTAGCAGCAATCGCCTCACGTGTTGCGTTCATGGTACCATTATCTTCTGGAGGTAGAGCGTTGGCACCTTAAACGGCAATAGAGGTTGCACGTATGCATCATTGTCAAACTTGTCGAAATGCTCATCACGTAACTTGCTATCGCGGATCCAATTGTGGAGACACATGCATGCAGTGACAATCATTTTTTGGGTCTCCGGTTTGTACCGAGGTATGTCTTCGAGAATTCGCCATTTCATCTTCAGAACACCAAATGTTCTTTCGATGACATTCCGCAAAGAAGAATGTCGATGATTGAATGTCTCATATCTCCCAACTGGTTGGTGTTGTTGGAAATCTGGTACATGGTATCGTTTCCCTTTGTATGGTGCTAGATAACCAACCTTGTTTGGATATCCAGAGTCGACAAGATAATATTTATCTACAGTAGGACATCAACATAAGACATTATAAATTTATAGCATACCATGTATATTACTATATGGGCACATGAGAGAGATTACCTGTGGGGGGTTGTGGAAAGTGATCATAACGAACTATGGCATCGCTCCATACACGTGTGTCATGAACAGATCCGGGCCATCCGGGAACAACAAACGTGAACCTCATATCAAAATCACACACTGCCATAACATTTTCACTTGTGTAACCTTTTCTATTCCTGTGTTGGGGCTCCAACTCTTTGGGCACAATTACCTTGATGTGTGTTCCATCAATGGCTCCAATAGCATGTTGAAAATGAGGCCAAAACTTTGTTTTTGTAAGTACTGGGTGTGGTTCAGAGAAAGTTGAATCAATTGGTCTAATGTAATCGCCAGCCATGCGGTCTACACACTCCAAAACCTCGTGAATTTTTTTGTTAATGACTGAACGACTATGTGCAAACCGATCCGCGACATTATCAGTGGTTTCACATGTACCGACAGTCCATAAAAATTGTGCCAATGCCTCTTTTGATGATATGTTGGAAGTTGGCTCAAGCCCATAGCTCTGAACTAGCAGATCATGCAATGTGCGAAACACTGACCTCCTCATTCTAAACATCGCATAGAAAGTTTTTGCATCTTTCTCCTTCTCTTCTAGCAATACAGTGTGTTCAAGCAGCAAATCCATCCATCCATCCATCTAACAAATAAGCAGCAAATCCATCCATCCATCTAACAAATAAGCAGCAAATCCATCCATCCATCCATCTAACAAATAAGCAGCAATATTTGTCTGTTTACAGGGAAGAAGAACGAAGCTCACAGCGGGGTGGGGCAGACTGCAGGGTGGGCGGGGCGGGGCCTGGCCGGCCGGAGGTGGGGCGGGGCCGGCCGGCGGCGGGGCAGGGCGGCCGGCGGCTGGGCGGGGCGGGGCCGGCCTAAGGAGCAGGGCGGACGCCGGCCTGATGAGCGGGGCGACGGGGCCGGCCGGCGGCTGGGCGGGGCGGGGCCGGCCTGAGGAGCAGGGCGGACGCCGGCCTGACGAGCGGGGCAACGGGGCCTGCCGGCGGCGGGGCGGGGCGGGGCCGGCCTGACGAGCGGGGCAACGGGGCCTGCTGGCGGCGGGGCGACGGGGCCGGCCTGAGGAGCGCGCGCAGATGCGGCCTGAGGACTGCTCAGTGCAGAGGCGAGGTGGGGAGCGAGCGCAGATGCGGGGCGTTTTGGTTGACTGCTCGGTGGCATTTTGCCTGTAATTACGTGGTACAATAGGGGTATGTATTAATCCGAAAGGTTTTCTTTTGTGGGACTTGGTAGAATCTTGAGATTGTGGGAGAAACCAGGTTTTCCTCAGATTTTGAATTGCACTGAGATTCTGCAGAATCTGATTCAGATTTTGGTAGTTCATTCGAGTTCTTTTGGCTCGGGATTTTCGGGACTGAGATTCTATAGAATCTGCTCAAAAGAACTGGGCCTAAGTCTTACGTGATTGTGCAGATGGCAAACTGATTGGAGAAGGGGGAGGAAGGGGCCCACACCCCTGAAAATCAGGGGACAAGAGTTAATTAGTGTGAAAATTTACGTAACACGTTCCTAACTGTTAGTAGATGTAGGATTTTCTCCGTTTTCTGTACCTACTAATAAATCAAATAGTGTTTCTGTCGTCCGTCATAAAAATTATCCTTCAAGTTGGTATTAATTACCCACCATGCCACCGATAAGTAAAGAAAAACCATTCGTTTCACTACCTCTAATAAGTCCGCTGTTCCGCTCCTTCAAAAGATAAAGATCCACATAATTTTCACAACAACAATGACATCTGGAGTGGTTGAAGCTGCGTGTTCAGTCCTGCAGACTCGGGTTCGATCCCTCAACATGACTCCTTGCTCCCCTTTTTTTTTTGTCGCGAGATGCCCGACTGGGCCGGCCCAGTGTGGCCTTGAGCACTTATTTTTTTTAATTGTTTCTTTTTTTATTTGTTTTGACATACTTTAAATATTTTAATTATAAAAATTACATATATGCAAACTTTGAAAAAATGTTAATCATGCATTGAAGGAATGCCAAACTTGAATAAAAAAATTCATATATACAAATAACGTACAATGCGTGAGGAAAAAATATATAATTTTTAATTCTTTTTTAAATTTTTCGATCATGCATTTAAAAAATATTAAATATGCATATAAAAATGATTCCAATGTATAAGAAAATGTACACAAAAAATACAATGTATATGGAACAAATTAGACATCACAATTAATGTGAAAAAAATGCTAATCATGTACTTGAAAAATGTCAAACATATATAAGAAATATTCTTGATGTATACCAAAAATGTAGAATGTGTATAAAAAATTAAACATCAAAACTAAATATGTTTTGATAAATTTTGATCATGAAATTTGAAAATATTAAACATGTAAATATAAAAATATATAATGGCTTAACTTTTGATTTTCATATTGTTCTGAATTATTTACATAACAAAAAAAGAACTAGAAAACATGCCGGTGCGTTGCAACGAAAGAAACATGCATGTGTGTTGAGCAAAATCATAAAGATGTGATAATTTATTAAGTGCACCCAAGATGTTTCTCATCAATTATATCTCCCGTTGCAACGCACGGGCATTTTTGCTATTTTGTGAAAACCCCTCTAATGTTTATTATATTAAACTGTACATATTAAATGTTTTTTAAAATACTCATATCTTCTAAACCGTAACTTTAAATTTAACATGTTATATATGAATTTTGATTAGAAAAATATGTAAAATCTAAATATGATGTTATTTTACCTGTTAATAGTTTTAAAATTATTATCTAGGATGCAATCTTAATCAATAACGCATTACCCGTCTTTCTTTCATACCTGTACTGATTTGGATTTTGGATGAACATCTCAGCAAAATCAGGATTAGAAACGAAATTGAAGATCACTTGACCGTTCATTTGGACGTATAAAATCTACATGCAAGCCTTATTTAAATAGAAGACATATGAAATCTTTAATTACGTTTTTGTAGGCTAAGATCATCTTTGTTTGGGTCGTAGCTACAAATACTCAAATTATAGACCATCTTTTTTGTAAAATAAAAGTGTGTGGTATTCTTTTTTCCCGTTGCATCGCACGGGCCCTTTTGCTAGTAAACCTTAATATTGTAGAGCTGGTCGTAAATGGATTTTCTTTTTTCACCTTTGAATTCCTAAAGTTTGTACCCTATATTCACTGATCCGGTTAATGCGAACCTGAAACCTCACTAGACCAGTTTGACACGTTAGGAAACCAACTATCCTGAACGAGATCATAGTCTAATGTCACTGACTTGACGGATCCACATGCCATATTTCTTTTCCTGAGAAACCATCGCAGCTCTGTCTTTACTCGTCGTGATGGACTAGCTGCAGGTCATGCCGCCGTGCACCTGCCCGTCGAGCCACCGCGGTTGAGACGTTGCCCCCATGGCCGGCCGTAGTAGGTAATGGGGAGGACAAGCTCCAACACAAAAGCTTGCACGTGGTGACTGGTTTGCTGCCCTGGACGCCGCCGTGACCTACTTTCGGTGCCACCACAAATAGCTCAACGCTCCGGCTGATTGATTTCTTCTGCCCGATATGCCTGGGTAAGTAGTAGTTAAGCAGTCTAGCACCAAACGCTCATATATGTGTTAACAAATTTAATCGATCTTCGCCTGATTGATATGGTCGCATATGCGCACGACGCAACATCGCCAGCAAGGATGCGAATGCAAGCTTGTCTTCGCGAGGCACTAGTTTGACTCCGGTACTGCGACGTCCATGACGGTGTTGATAGTGAACGCGTGATGCGGCACCCGGGCCGTGTGTGGGCACTACACGCCCTCGTCCGTCGATGACCCTCAAGACGTGAGTTGCTGTTCCGCCCATGGCAGAAGAGAGACCAACGTTGGGATTCAATAGACTTAGCGGACATATCATCAATTTACGAAGTCATCGTAGCCACCTCATCGTCGATGAGAACGTCTCCTTTCACTGAATGTTCATCACTGAAAATTTTGAAATAAATCCAAAAGTAAATGCGACCACCAGGATTTAAATTCCGATGAGTTAGGAATGCCATAGTCCATCTAACCATCTAACCATAGGTTGGTTCGCCTTAAAGATTTTCCATCAACCTAAGCTTTTCTGTTATTGAACAGTAAGTAGCCATTGAGATCCTCATATAACGGAAGTCCAAAGCTTATGCACAAGCATGCTACGAAGCAGCAATAGAGCAACTCTCGTAGAATCGTCATACATAGTCAATCTATCTATCTTCTATATATTCTAATCCTCCGTTCCTATATATATATTTTTATTTTTTTATTATGAACTACATATGAAATTAAATAAGTAAATTTATAATTTAAAATATATCTATATTCGTTCATATATTTTTTTATAGTACAATCTTTGAAGGGAAAATCTAACTAACTGCGTCCATGCGGCGGCTTGCACCCTTTTCGTCATGCATGCATGTATGTAGATTCGTTTTAAATGATCGAAATTTAAAAAGTTTTATCTTTAAAACCGTTAATTCGATCGATGATCCGTTTTCGTCGTTGACTTTGTTTCGACAAAATCTTTAAAACTAGATTCCATGTCAACATGTTTCGATAACTTTTTTGTTTCTCGTACTTACCACATTTGTTGTACGTACTTGTCATATTAGTAAGTACTTACTTGTCTGATAAAAAATAACTTAATCGTCATATTATTTGACAATTGCATATAAATATGACATCTCGACATAATCGAACGAGCAAGCACAAACAACATTTTCAGGACAATAACGTATAAAAATATGACAACTCAACATATTTAAAATCGACGACCACACAAATCTTTTTTTTGATATTTGTTAGTAAATATGACAAGTCGACATAGTTAAACTAGCAAACACACAAAATATTTTTCGCAAAGTTGTATGTAAATATGACAAGTTGACATATTTAAATTGGCAAACCAAACCTATGACACGCGTTTATATCATGTATAATGAAAATTGCTACGAGACAACAATCATTTGTCAAACACGGTTGTCGGATTTAAGCAAGCGTAGTTGATAAAAATCTATACACACAATTGCCAAGTTGACAACTAAGTTAATTAAATGTGGCTACTAAGTGTCTCATAATCTAACAACTAAATAATAATAATCTGGCAACTATCGATGAAAAAAAATTATCGAAACATGTCGACATAGGATCTAGTTTTGAAGATCTCGCTGCGAGGAAGCTAACGGTGAAAACGGATCATCAATTAAATTTATAGTTCAAGAGATAAAACTTTTTAAAAATTCAACATTAAAAAAATCTATGATAATATCACATTGATGGATTAGCTTACATGCATAAGGTAAACCGGAAGACGCCCATGTAGCGCCGCTGTGTAGTGGCTTCCATCTCCGAAAGGTTTTATATTTAAACGTAAGAAGTATCTATCTATGTTCTATCTATTCTATAGAGAACGGCCAATAGTTCACGGGATTATCTGGACACGAAATCTTCCTCGTAGGGTCTGTCAAAGGGATGTGAGACTGTGGGCCTGTCGGGACTGACGCGAGTCTCGGAAAATTGGGTTGATAGACGAAATACGATGAGGAACAGTGTTGTACGATCGTTCGCGGGGCGCAAGTTTGAAACGCAACGACGGAGACGAGCCCAGCCGTGGCTCACGTCCGTTCAGGAAACCTGCCCAAGGGATCAGAGTGGAAGCAACGGCGTTCGCTGGGAAGACGGTGCCGTACCATCGATCAGTAATTGCTTTGTGGTCGATAGAGTGTGGGGCTGTGGGCTACCCGAGAATATCACCGTCTGCTCGAGTGATCCCTGGAGCTCTCCGGCGGACGGCTGAACATGTCAGCGACGAGCAGCTTCAGAGACGGCGTTGCCATGGCGGACAACGGGCAGGAGTTTTTAGTGGATGTGGTTGAAAACTATGGCTGTTGTGTCACAGATAGCATAGTTTGTTTAGCGGTGAAGCAACTCCAACGACGCCACTTATTTCGTCCGCAACTCTTCGTTTGGATCCATGCGGATAAAAGTGATGGTACAACAAACAGACCCATTGCTAAAAAGCGTTCACTTCGCGTCCGCGTCGATTCATTTTTTACCCAAATTTGAAACTGAAATGCGTC
Source organism: Hordeum vulgare subsp. vulgare (assembly GCF_904849725.1). Lineage (NCBI taxonomy): Eukaryota > Viridiplantae > Streptophyta > Magnoliopsida > Poales > Poaceae > Hordeum > Hordeum vulgare. The sequence continues at coordinate 519,649,458 of NC_058523.1, forward strand.
GACGCGGGTGCCAAGCGTACACGCGCGCGTCTTCTCGGTGTCCGTCCGAACTACCTGCGGTCAACATAATTAATGATGCCGCCCTCCGCGGGCCCACGCGTCAACAACCACGGTCGGTCTTTTTTAATCCGGACATGCGGTGGGGTTCGGCCTCATATGCCTCCAGACCTCGTGCCCATCTCACCACCTCTCTGCTCCCTCGTCGACGACCAAACCCTAGCCAACACCCATGGCCGGCTTCTCCGCCCAAAACAAGGGTAAGTCCCCCGCCGTCCATCCCCATGCGCTGTCCCCGTCGGCGTCTTCCTGTTGGCCTCGCTAGCGGATGAGTGTCCCGGTGTACCAAGCACGGTGGCACTGGAAGCACCGTATCCCGCTGTCGTACTCGGACGTGACCCTCCCGCATGACTGCCATTTGGATTCGGAGAGGATCCCGGTGCCGGCCGTGCCGCGGTTGGCGCGGGCACATGCGGAGGAGGTGAGTCTCGGGCGGCGGCGGCTGACGCCAGAGCAGAGGCTCAACACTATCTACGCGGTCGACTCTCGATTGGGAGGTATGGTTCACGCTCGAGCACGAGGAGCAGTGCTGGCGCGACGTGCGCGGCGTGCAGCCACGACCTCCGTTGCCCCCGCCCGTAGTTCGCGACAAGGACTAGGAGGCGGAGGTCGCCTATCAGGCGGCGCTAGCAGCCGCACTCCACGAGGGCGAGGTGGAAGAGCGACGCACGACCGAGGAGGAGGATGCGGTGTACGAGGCGCAGTTCGCGGAGGCCATTGCGCTCTCCGCCGTCGATGACTGCGTCGTTCCCCCTCTATCGAAGACCGAGCCGCAGCTGGAGGTCTACCAGTGGACTGGCTGCCTCCGCGAGTGGGTCAGCGCGCGCCCATCTGGTTGGGAACGACACCGCAACATGAGGCCACCTACCTCCAGCATTGGAAGGCGCGAAGCCTGGCGAAGGAGGGCGCTAATGGCTAGCGGCAAATGGAGCTGGAGCGCCGACTGGAACGCGAAGTGGAGAAGGAACATCTAGATAGGGAGGAGGAGGAGTGCGCCCGTGTTGTGCTGCCGCCGCTACCAGCACATTCCGCGCCGGTGGGACAGAGGACGGAGGCACATGCAGCGGCGGCACAGCCCGTTGATGACCCACAAGTATAGGGGTTCTATCATAGTCCTTTCGATAAGTAAGGGTGTCGAACCCAACGAGGAGCAGAAGAAAATGACAAGCAGGTTTCATTAGGGTATTCTCTCCAAGCACTGAAATTGTCGGTGACAAATAGTTTTATGATAAGGTAATTTGTAACGATTAACAGGTAACAATTGTAACAAAGGTGCAGTAAGGTGACCCAATCCTTTTTCTAGCAAAGGACAAGCCTGGACAAACTCTTATATAAAGAAAAGCGCTCCTGAGGACACATGGGAATCACTAGTATAAAAAGGCCCATTTGTCCCAGTTCCAGAGGCTCATTAGCCCCGGTTCTGGAACCGGGACTAAATGGTCGGGACTAAAGGCCCAAACCTTTAGTCCCGGTTGGCTTATGAACCGGGCCAAGAGGAGCTCCACGGAGTCCATGCAGGAAGAACTTTAGTCCCGGTTGGTCACACCAACCGGGGCCAAATGGCATCCGATGGAGCTGGCGAATGAACTCGCATACGTAGTATCCACATAAAATAGTCCCTTCTTTCTCGTACATATACTTTATGAGAATAGAGTTCAATCAAACTGATAAGAAAGCATGGTAATGATATATTTGAATCAATTAGAGATGGGCGGAACTAGCTAGTACTACTTACATTGGGGTGCGTAAATCGCAACTCTTTGTTTAGACCGGGAACCTTATTGACAAACTTCTTCCAAATCATGCGAGGCAAAGAAAATGATTACTTGATGTCAGCCCATGAACGAAAGTTGCATGCCGATATGGTCCCGGTATTAACCGGACTTCCTTCTTGAGCATTGCAGTCATGTCCGCATAATCCTCTTCGGCGTTACGTCTCGAGTCTAAGACAGTTACTAATGCCCTGCCAACGTCAATGGATAGCAGAATAAAATGGTATCTGCGCACGCATATATAACTCATCAATTACATTACTTAACCTCGAGTAAGCGAAACCGAGTATACGGAGAAGATAACAACACTCACTTGAAGTTCTAAGGAAACATTATTTCCCTTTTGTTTTGATGTATAAGGAACAAGTTAGCAATTTATCCTCGGTCTCTTTGATTGAGTTTCGTACCGTCAATTCATTTGCGGCATCTGGGCTAATGAACCCAACGTCGACGATTCCTGTTTTATTAATTCGACGATCTTCAATCTGCATAATATATATAGTGAAGATAGTTATATATACATGCAACGAACGAGCTGAGCTAGAGACTTACACACAATAGGAAGTCATGAGTTGTTTGTCGAGGGACAGATGATTGTATAACTGAAATAACTACTCAAATTGAATAGGAATCACGGGAAGTCTAATGAATTCGTGCTCTGGTTTCACAACGACATACATAGCGTCTTTCTCAGACTCCCTGCAGGTTTTCAGGTACCACTCATGCAATTTGTGCATCATCGTTGTTAGATGAGGATGACCAGGTTTGACGAGAAGATTCCCACGCACGTATTTATATTGTTCTTTTGTTACCTCATCCCCCAAGTAATCATCAGGATTGGTACCGGGCACCATCCCTAGATGATTAGAAACAACGATATCGCTAGACACCTTGAGCGGTGGGCACGATTGCTTCTCCTGTTGGCCGAGCTGGGGAATTGTTTTCCCACTTCCCCTTGCATCACTGGAAGTAGTTCCCGACCGCCGCACTTGTGCATATGTCCTTTTAAGAATGCGGTCATAGTTGGAACCCGGCGGAGGCGGTGGTGGTCGCTTCGGTTGATTGATAGTGCGCTCCACTTTCACCGGATCTAGCTTTTCCTTCTGAGGTGGAGTTTTCTTTGCAAAATGGGCCCTCAATTCGGCACGACATATGTCCTCGTTTTCCTGCTTGGTCCTCTCATATGGTAACTTTTCCAGAGGCTTGAGAGATGGACCATATTTCCCGCCTCTGCTTGTACTACTAGCCGCCGGATAGAAGGAGGCGTATCTCTTCCGCTTGAGAGAAGGAGACGGACTGCTCTGACGCGCCGAAAGAGCCGGAGCGGCGGTGTTTGTCTTCCGACGTTGCCGACGAGGCGAAGGAGGAGGCGGACTGCTCTGACGCACCGGAGTAGGCGAAGAAGGAGGCAAAGTTCCCTCACACGTCAGAGGAGCCGGAGAAGGAGGCGAAGTGCCCTTGATTACTCGTCGGAGGAGGAAGGAGGAGGAGGGGGAGGCGGAGTGCCCTGATCAGTCGCCGGAGGAGGAGGAGGAGGAGGATGCGTCCAGTTTGGAAGCTTGATGAACTCCTTGTGCCATAGACATGTACTCCTCAGAGCACGAACCAGCTGATTCTCCGCTTCACCTGTAGGGTGGTCAAGCTCGAGCTCCTCAAATCCCTCCATTACTTGATCCACCATCACAACAGCATAGCCATGTGGAATCGAAAGACAGTGAAAAGTTATGTTGGGTTGAGGAGGTGCAACAGAGCCGACAGCCGCCTTGAAAGTGAGGTTCCGACATTTCATCATAAGCTCGCAATGTTCAGCCTCTATGTTTTAAACATGCACAAACTTTTTTTATATTTCATTTCCAAATGTTGAATAGTTCATAGATGTACGTTATAATATATAATGTAATAGATCTCAAGAGGCAAAAAGGTTTTCTTTCAGTTATAACTAATAATCAACTTAATACATCTCGAAATTTATCGAATATAATCTCGAATACATCTCTAGTATAACCTCTTCCACTTGCGGTTCATCATCAAACTGATCACCCAAAGAGTTGTCGTTGTACTATGGAACGGGCGGTGGAAACCCACAGAGAAGGAACCATAACAGGATCATAGCTCGGGTGAGATCCTTGAAGAACCTGCCAGGTATTGGAGAACCTCGTGTCCAACGCAACCAAGTAGTGACGGACGTGCTCGCCCTCCTCCTCACACGGCGAAGTACCTCCTCCTCAGGGGCGGGATGCCTCCGCACCGAAAGTGGCCCACGCGACCGCCACCACATAAGCTCCGGGTCGACGACGGGAGCCTAGTTCCTCGTCAAGATGCACGCCCCAAAAGGTAGCACCTCCCAGTGCCAGCCCGGCGGAGCCCAGTCCCGCACATGCTAGCGCCTATCAAGTAGGTGATTGCCACCGAGTAGACGACGAGGATGCGGGATGGGTATCGTCGATGTCGAAAACAATTTCTACAAGTATTTAAAGCCCTACTATTTAAAAAATAAATCTGGAATTAATATATGTCGTTGATGATTTGTTTGCAAATTCCAATTTAATTAGGTAGCAATGGGCAGGAATAGAGAAACAAATTTGCAAAAGCTTTGACTCATCTTTTACCGCAAAAAAAAGAAATCTAAAACTAAACCTAAAATACATCTAAAATTAAAATACATATAATACTACATTTGCAAAAGGTTTGACTCATCTTTGACTCATTCAATTTAATATGAAATCTAAAACTAAAATACATCTAAAACTAGCAATTTAATTAGGTAACGGGGGAGCTCACCAGGGCCGATGGGCTCGGGGTGACGACGACGACGGACTCGAGGGGCGATGATGATGACGACGGGCTCGGGGCGACGGCGACGGGCTCAGGGTGGCGACGGCGATGGGCTCCGGGGCGACGACGACATACTCGGGGCGGCGACAGCGGCGTGCTCGGGGGCGGCGACGACGACAGGCTCGGGGACGGCGGCGACGACGAGGAGGAGGACGGGGTAGGGGCGACGGAGGCGACGAGGAGGACAACGGGCTCGGGACGGTGGCGACTACGAGGAGGACGGGTCGTCGGATGTTTAGTCCCACCTCGCTAGCCGAGAGAGCCCGGGATTGTTTTTAAGCGCTGGTGCGTAGACCCTGTCAAGCTCCTCTCAACTGCATGCTTCCGAGCCTAATTTGTCACTTCATGTGGGCCTATTGGGCCTTCTATGAGCCTGAATCCTGGCCCAACTCTCTAGTTAGGTTTCTAGTCGTATTCACGTCGTGGTGCCCACTAGGTGGCATTTTAAAAAAATCTATTTTTTGGTTTCATATTTTAATTAATTTATTTTATTTTGTGAATAACTTTACTAAAAATAGATTTTTAAATGATTCTTTTTTCATCTATTTAATATTACTGTGTTTTATCATTATATTCAATTTGGTAGGTTTTAGGTTACTTTAAATGATTGTTTTAATCAAAAACATATATGTTACAAAAGGAAATTTCATTTTTTGAACTTATTTGAACTCAAGACTTTTTGTGTGTTCAAAATACACCATTCAAGGCCACGTCATCAATTTTCAACACTTTCTGAGTTCATTTGGTATTTTTCATGCATTTACTGATTGTTTTTGAGCTAAATGACAAAGAAATTGCAAAACACTACAAATGAACTCTGAATATGTTGAAAATTGGCATTGGTATCATCATTTCACCCACATAGCATGTGCTAAAAAATTGAGAGGGCTGCGGGAAAAACTGGATGCACTTCATGTACAAATCGGACAATCTCTTTCGAAATATCATAGTTTCTTACGAAAACTCGTCTGTTAAAAAAGGGATTTCTTTTTTTCAACTTTTTGAACTCAATACTTTTTGTGTGTTCAAAATGCACCATTGAAGGCAACATCATCAATTTTGAACACTTTCTGAGTTCATTTCGTATTTTCATGCATTTACTGATTTTTTGAGCTAAATGATCCAAAAATTGAAAACCACTACAAATGAACTGTGAATAGGTTGAAAGTTGCCATGGTATCATCATTTCACGCACATAACATGTGCTAAAAAATGAGAGGGTTGTGGCAAAAACTGGATGCACTTCATGTACAAATCGGACAATCTCTTTCCAAGTATCAAGGTTTCTTACGAAAAGTCTTCTGTTACAAAAGGGATTTCATTTTCTGTGTTCAAAATTCACCATTCAAGGCCACATCATCATGTTTTAACACCTTTTGAGTTAATTTGATATTTTCATGCATTTACTGATTCTTTTTTACCTAAATGACCCAGAAATTGAAAAGCACTACAAATAAACTCTAAATAGGTTGAAAGTTGGCATGGTATCATAATTTCACCCACATAGCATGTAATAAAAAGTTGACAGGGTTGCGACAAAAACTGGATGCACTTCGTGTACAAATCGGACAATCTCTTTCGAAGTATCACGGTTTCTTACGAAAACTCATCTGTTACAAAAAGGGATTTCATTTTTTGAACTTATTTGAACTCAAGAATTTATGTGTGTTCAAAATGCACCATTCAAGGCCACATCATCAATTTTCAACACTTTTTGGTTTCATTTGATATGTTTCATGCATTTACTGATTTTTTTTGAGCTAAATGACCCAGAAATTGAAAAGCACTAGAAATGAACTTTGAATAGGTTGAAAGTTGGCATGGTATCATCATTTCACCCTATAGCATGTGCTAAAAAGTTGAGAGGGTTGCGTCAAAAACTCCATGCACTTCGTGTACAAATCAGACTATCTCTTTCAAAGTATCACACTTTCTTACGAAAACTCATCTCTTACAAAAGTGATTTCATTTTTTTATAATTTATTTCAACACAAGACTTTTTGTGTGTTCAAAATGCACCATTCAAGGCCACATCATCTATTTTCAACACTTTTTGAGTTCCTTTGCTATTTTCATGCATTTACTGAATTTTTTGAGCTAAATGACCGAGAAATTGAAAAGCACTACAAATGAACTCTGAAAATGTTGAAAGTTGGCATGGTATAATCATTTCACCCACATAACATGTGCTAAAAACTGGATAGATTTGCGACAAATACTAGATGCACTTCGTGTACGAATCGGACAATCTCTTTCGAAGTATCACGGTTTCTTACAAAAACTCATCTGTTACAAGAGGGATTTCATTTTTTGAACTTATTTGAACTCAACACATTTTTTGTGTTCAAAATGCACCATTCATGGCCACATCATCAAGTTTTAACACTTTTTGAGTTCATTTGGTATTTTCATGCATTTACTATTTTTTTGAGCTAAATGACCCAGAAATTGAAAAAGCACTACAAATGAACTCTGAATAGGTTGAAAGTTGGCATGGTATCATAATTTCACCCACATAGCATGTGCTAAAAAGTTGAGAGGGCTGCGGCAAAAACTGGATGCACTTCGTGTACAAATCGGACAATCTCTTTCGAAGTATCACGATTTCTTACGAAAACTCATGTTTTACAAAAAGGATTTCATTTTTTTGAACTTAGTTGAACTCAAGACTTTTTGTGTGTTCAAAATGCACCATTCAAGGCCACATCATCAATTTTCAACCCTTTTTCGGTTCATTTGGTATTTTTCATGCATTTACTGATTTTTTTGAGCTAAATGACCCAGAAATTGAAAAGCACTACAAATGAACTCTGAATAGGTTGAAAGTTGGCATGGTATCATCATTTCACCCACATAGAATATGCTAAAAAAGTTGAGGGGGTTGCGGCAAAAACTGGATGCACTTTGTGTACAAATCGGACAATCTCTTTCGAAGTATCACGGTTTCTTACGAAAAATCATCTGTTACAAATGGGATTTCATTTTTTTGAACTTATTTGAACTCAAGACTTTTTGTGTGTTCAAAATGCACCATTCAAGGCAACATCGTCAATTTTCAACACTTTTTGAGATCATTTGGTATTTTTCATGCATTTACTAATTCTTTGAGCTAAATGACCCAGAAATTGAAAAGCACTACAAATGAACTCTGAATAGGTTGAAAGTTGGCATGGTATCATTATTTCACCCACATAGAATGTGCTAAAATTTGAGAGGGTTGCGGCAGAAACTGGATGCACTTCGTGTACAAATCGGACAATCTGTTTCGAAGTATCACGATTTCTTACGAAAACTCATCTGTTACAAAAGGGATTTCATTTTTTTGAACTTATTTGAACTCAAGACTTTTTGTGTGTTAAAAATGCACCATTCAAGGCCACACCATCAATTTTCAACACTTTCTGAGTTCATTTCGTATTTCTCATGCATTTACTGATTTTTGAGCCGAATGACCCAGAAATTGAAAAACACTACAAATGAACTCTGAATAGGTTGAAAGTTGGCATGGTATCATCATTTCACCCACATAGAATGTGCTAAAAAGTTGAGAGGGATGCGGAAAAAACTGGATGCATTTCGTATACAAATCGGACAATCTCGTTTGAAGTATCGGGGTTTCTTACGAAAACTCATCTCTTACAAAAGGGATTTCATTTTTTTGAACTTCTTTGAACTCAAGACTTTTTGTTTGTTCAAATGAACCATTCAAGGCCACATCATCAATTTTCAACACTTTTTGAGTTCATTTGGTATTTTTCATGCATTTACTGATTTTTTTGAGCTAAATGACGCAGAAATTGAAAAGCACTACAAATGTACTCTGAATAGGTTGAAAGTTGGTATGGTATCATCATTTCACCCACATAACATGTGCTAAAAAGTTGATAGGGTTGCGGCAAACATTGGATGCACTTCGTGTACGAACCAGACAATCTCTTTCGAAGTATCACGGTTTCTTATGAAAACTCATCTGTTACAAAAGGGATTTCATTTTTTTGAACTTACTTGAACTCAAGACTTTTTGTGTGTTCAAAATGCACCATTCAAGGCCACATCATCAATTTCAACACTTTCTGAGTTTATTTGGTATTTTTCATGCATTTACTGGGTTTTTGAGCTAAATGACCCAGAAATTGAAAAGCACTACAAAGGAACTCTGAATAGGTTGAAAGTTGGCATGGTATCATCATTTCACCCACATAACATGTGTTAAAAAGTTGAGAGGGTTGCAGCAAAAACTGGATGCACTTCGTGTGTATATATATGTGGTCGAAATGCACGATACCATGAAAAGTAGCAGATGAAGTTAGAATGGGCTAAACCATTCAAATTTGGAAACTAAAATGGCACAAACAGACACTAGACATATATAAATTGGTCCAAGCAGTACATAATAATACTCGTCCAAGTAGTACATAATAATAGCTTGCACATATATATATACAAGTGTTCACGTTGTGAACACTACTTGTCCGAATCATCTGAATCAGAATGTCCCCAACCTGGTGTGAGGTGACGCTGGCCATATTCGATGATTTGAATCTTGCGGTACAATTCGTATGAAACGTATGCATCTTTTGTTGCATACTTAATGTTGATAGGGTCAAGCGGGGTCCTCTCCCAATGTTTGTGTTGAGACCTTGGGAATTTGGTCTTCATATCAGCGTACTCCTCGTCGATCAAGGCGAATGCCATATGAGCCATCGAAGTCTTGTCATGTCGAAGCCTGAATTTCTCTTGGAGATCAATGTGGCAGTGAGCTGGTATCTCAATACCGAAGTTGTGCCTCATCTTTAGCTTGTCGTTCCTTATGTCAACACTAACAAAACTTATGCCGCTGCGAAGGAAGTCCATGAGTTCTGGACAATGCTTGTCACTACTGCAACAACAACAAATTAATATGGAACAAATGTTACATACTGCTGCAACAGCGAAAAATGTTTCACTACAACTAAAGAGAAATTTATCTTTAGGATTCAAAAGGAACATATTGCTATCCTATGCAATTTTCATATCCTACGAATTGATCAAGACACCGTAAATTAACTATGACATATATATATATATATATATATATATATATATATATATAAATATATTCTCCCACGGTTTTGCAAATATGCAACAAGGAAAATTGGTTCACTACAACTAAAGAGAAATTGATCTTTATAGGATTCCAATGGAACATATTGCTATCCTCTGAAATTTTCACATCCTATGAATTGATCAAGAAACCCTCAATTAACTATCCAATGGAACATATATAGAAACTGCATATTGCTATCCAATGGAACCTAGAGAGATCACTATATGCAATTTTCATAACCTTGGATCAAAGAACGCCACGGAAAATTGTTTCACTACAACTAAAGAGAAATTGATCTTTATAGGATTCCAATGGAACATATTGCTATCCTATGCAATTTTCATATCCTATGAATTGATCAAGAAACCCTCAATTAACTATCCAATGGAACATATAAAGAAACTGCATATTGCTATCCAATGGAACCTAGAGAGATCACTATATGCAATTTTTATAACCTTGGATCAAAGAAAGCCTCAAAACATACCTCACCCATTGGAAGATCAAGACAAGGAGTTTGAAACATAGTTGGATGACGGAAACACCTCGTTGATCGGCCGTGTACTCCAGATCAAGCCCCAATAATTGCTCATGCTCCACCGCGGCGTCAAGCCATCCCTTCAACTGTCTAAGAAAATGTGGCACCTCCCTGCCGTCGTTCGTGTACACGACATCGAGTTTGGTATTGCCATGTGCGAGCACCTCTCCGAAGCGAGTTGGCATGGTGGAAGAAGAGAAGGGAAGAAGAGAGGGGAAGAAGAGAGGAAGAAGAGAGGAGAGCGAGAGAGAAGTGAAACAGAGAATGGCGAGAGACTCTGCTACGATTGTGCTTTTCATCGCTGGAAACGACGCGGGAGGCAAACCGTTTGGGCCTTTAGTCCCGGTTTGAGCCACCAACCGGGACTAAAGGGTGATATGAATGGCTGCCACCACCACTTAGTCCCGGTTTGATCGACTAATCGGGACTAAAGGGGGATACGAACGGTCCACCTGGTCCCGGTTTGATCCACCAACCGGGACTAAAGGGGGATACGAACGGTTCCGGCCTATTGGTCTCGGTTCGCGTATGGAACCGGGACCAAAGGGGTGACACGAACTGGGACCAATGGCCCACGATGCCCGGACGGTGATACGTCTCCAACGTATCTATATTTTTTATGGTTTCATGCTATTATCTTGTCAAACTTTGGAAGTTTTGCATGCCTTTTATATATTTTTTGGGACTAACTTATTAACTCAGTTCCAAGTGCCAGTTCCTATTTTTTCCATGTTTTTGACCCCTTTCAGAGGAAATTTTGAAACGGAGTCCAAACGGAAGAAAATCCCCGAAAAGATTTTTTTGGAATGGAAGAAGATCGGGGAGCTTGGGAGCCAAGGCAGGGGAGCCCCAGGGGCCCACAAGCCTCCACCACGCGGCCAGGAGGCGCCATCCAGGCTTGTGGGCCCCCTGGATGCCCTTTTCCCTAGGTCTTTCGCCTATATATTCCCATAAATTCCAAAAAAAATCAGGAGATCATCGCAATCACTTTTCCGTCGCTGCAAGCTTCTGTCTCCGCAAGATCCCATCTGGGGCACGTCCTGGTGCCCTGTCGGAGGGGGGATTCGGACACGGAGGGCTTCTTCATCAACACCATGACCTCTCCGATGATGCGTGAGTAGTTCACCATAGACCTACGGGTCCATAGCTAGTAACTATATGGCTTCTTCTCTCTCTTGGATCTTCAATACAAAGTTCTCCACGTGATATGTGTTTTGCTTGGAGGGTCTTGTATCTTAGGAGTCTTTTCTTTTTGTTGTGTCACAATCATCCTTGCTGCACATCTTTTTGAGAGAGAGAGACATGCACTCATCGTGATTTTGCTAGGATGCTCATAGTGCTTCACTTATATCTTTTGAGCTAGATACTTTTGCTCTTGTGCTTCACTTATATCTTTAGAGCACGGCGGTGCGTGATTTGGTAGTTATCTTATGCTATGAAAGTAGTCCCAATTGTGCTAGGTACCCAAAGAGGATGCAAAAACCTCCATCTTCATGTGCATTGAGTGGAAAGAGAAGTTTTGATTCCTCTCAATTAGTTTCGAGACGTGGACTCGGTAATATTGAGAGTTATGTTAGTAGGGTGTTTTGAATCTAGAAATACTTGCGTTGAAGTTAGTGATTCCCGTAGCATGCACGTATGGTGAACCGCTATGTTAGGAAGTCGGAGCATAATTGATCTATTGATTGTCATCCTTTGTGTTGAGGTCGGGATCGCGCGATGGTTTACACCTACCAACCCTTCCCCTCGGAGTATGTGTTTAGCACTTTGTTTCGACTACTAATAAAAACTTTCGCCATAAGTATGTGAGTTCTTCATGACTAATGTGAGCCCATGGTATAGATGCACTTTCACCTTCCACCATTGCTAGCCTCTCTAGTGCCGCGCAATTCTCGCCGGTATTCAAACCCACCAAATTCCCTCCTCAAAACAGCCACCATAACTACCTACTATGGCATTTTCATAGCCATTCCGAGATATATTGCCATGCAACTCCCATGTTCCGTCTCATCACTTGTGCCGTCACTCTCATATTGACATTGCATGATCGTAAGATAGCTAGCGAGATGTTTCAACGTCATACGCCATGCTCGATCGTTGCACATCCCGGTACACTGCCGGAGGCATTTCCTATGGAGTCATCGTCATTGTGATCTTTGAGCTGTGAGTAAATAAAAGTGTGATGATCATCATTATTAGAGCATTGTCCCATGTGAGGAAATAAAAAAAGAGAGGCCAAAGAGCCCAAAAACAAACAAAAAAGAGAGAAAAGAAAAGAGAAAAGAAAATAAAAGAGGCCTAAGAGCCCAAATGAAAAAAAGAGAGAAAAAGAGAGAAGGGACAATGTTACTATCTTTTTCCACACTTGTGCTTCATGTTAGCACCATGTTCTTCATGATTAAGAGCTTCTTGCTTTGTCACTACCATATGCTAGTGGGAATCTTCATTATATAACTTGGCTTGTATATTCCAATGATGGGCTTCCTCAAAATTGCCCTAGGTCTTCGTGAGGAAGCAAGTTGGATGCACACCCACTAGTTTTCCTTTTGATCTTTCACATACTTATAGCTCTAGTGCATCTCTTGTATTGAAATCCCTACTCATTCACATTGATATCTATTAATGGGCATCTCCATAGCCTATTGATACGCCGAGTCAGTGTGACCATCTCCTCCTTTTTGTCTCACAACCACCACCACACTCTATTCCACCTATAGTGCTATATCCATGGCTCGCGCTCATGTATTGCGTGATAGTTATAAAAAGTTTGAGAAAGTAAGTGTGCGAAAAAAATTACTTGGCCAATTCCGGGGTTGTGCATGATTTACATTAGTTGTGTGAGGATGATGGAGCATAGCCAGACTATATGATTTTGTAGGGATAACTTTCTTTGGCCTTGTTATTTTGAAAGTTCATGATTACTTTGCTAGTTTGCTTGAAGTATTACTGTTTTCATGTCAATAGCAAACTATTGTTTTGAATCTTACGGATCTGAACATTCATGTTATGTGAAAGAAGTTGCAAAGGACAACTATGCTAGGTAGCATTCCATATCAAAAATTCATTTTTTATCACTTCCCTAATCGAGGACGAGCACGAGTTAAGCTTGGGGATGCTTGATACGTCTCCAACGTATCTATTATTTTTGATGGTTTCATGCTATTATCTTGTCAAACTTTGGATGTTTTGCATGCCTTTTATATATTTTTTGGGACTAACTTATTAACTCAGTGCCAAGTGTCAGTTCCTGTTTTTTCCATGTTTTTGACCCCTTTCAGAGGAGATTTTGAAACAGAGTCCAACGGAAGAAAATCCCCGAAAAGATTTTTTTGGAACGGAAGAAGATCGGGGAGCTTGGGAGCAAAGGCAGGGGAGCCCCAGGGGCCCCACAATCCTCCACCCCGCGACGAGGGGGGACCGCGCCATCCATGCTTGTGGCCCCCCTGGACGCCCTTTGCCCTAGGTCTTTCGCCTATATATTCCCATAAATTCCAGAAAAAATCAGGAGATCATCGCAATCACTTTTCCGCCGCCGCAAGCTTCTGTCTCCACAAGGTCCCATCTGGGGCACGTCCTGGTGCCCTGCCGGAGGGGGGATTCGGACATGGAGGGCTTCTTCATCAACACCATGACCTCTCCGATGATGCATGAGTAGTTCACCATAGACCTACGGGTCCATAGCTAGTAACTAGATGGCTTCTTCTCTCTCTTGGATCTTCAATACAAAGTTCTCCATGATCTTCATGGAGATCTATCCGATGTAATCTTCTTTTGCGGTGTGTTTGTCGAGATCCGATGAATTGTGGATTAATGATCAGATTATCTATGAATCATATTTGAGTTTCTTCTGATCTCTCTTATGCATGATTTCATATCCTTGTAATTCTCTTCGAGTTGTGGGTTTTGTTTGGCCAACTAGATCTATGATTCTTGCAATGGGAGAAGTGCTTGGTTTTGGGTTCATACCTTGCGGTGACCTCACCTAGTGACAGAAGGGGTAGCGAGGCACGCATCGTGTTGTTGCCATCAAGGGTAAAAAGATGGGGTTTTCATCATTGGTTTGAGATTATCCCTCTACATCATGTCATCTTGCTTAAAGCGTTACTCTGTTCGTCATGAACTCAATACACAAGATGCATGCTGGATAGCGGTCGATGTGTGGAGTAATAGTAGTAGATGCAGAAAGTATCGGTCTACTTGTCTCGGACCTGATGCCTATATGTATGATCATTGCCTTAGATATCGTCATGACTTTACGCGGTTCTATAAATTGCTCGACAGTAATTTGTTCACCCACCGTAATACTTGCTATTTTGAGAGAAGCCTCTAGTGAACACTATGGCCCCCAGGGTCTACTCCACACCATATTTTCAGCCTTACACTTTTTACTTCATTGCACTTTACGCCTTCAGATCTCACTTTGCAAACAATCTTGAAGGGATTGACAACCCCTTTGAAGCGTTGGGTGCAAGCTTGTTTGTTTTTGCGCAGGTACTCTGGACTTGACGAGACCCTCCTTCTGGATCGATACCTTGGTTCTCAAACTAAGGGAAATACTTATTGCTCCTGTGCTGCATCACCCTTTCCTCTTCAAGGGAAAAACCAACGCAAGCCCAGCCTCTGTCAACGTGTCAATTTCTGGCGTTGTTGTCTATGGGATAGCAGAAGAATTTCTGGCGCCGTTGCCGGGGAGGAAGATCAAGTCAAGAACTCATCCAAGTAGGTGTCGCAAACTCATCTCTTGCATTTACTTTGTTTGCCAGTTGCCTCTCGTTTTCCTCTCCCCCACTTTACCAATTTTCCTTTTTTGTTCGCCTTTTCGTTCGCTCCTTTTCTCCCGCTTACTCTCTGTTCGTCTGTGTGGGATAGTCTACCCGTTCTCATGGCTAGATCCACCATTCGAACGATACTCCCGAGAGCGAAGTTCTCAATTTCAAACTAATTGAGGAAGAAAACTTAAAGGACGCTTGGTATAGGATTTGCAATGCTCAGAGTAGATCTACTCATAAGCAATCCACTACCGTCTTGCTTCGCAGTTTTTATGTGGGTGTTTTTGCTTGGAATAGGTATATTCTTGACACCATCGTAGGTGGAAATTTCTTGGGTAGCCATACCGTTGATTCTTACGGATCTGTGATAAATTAGGTAGGCTCACCCCCACTCATGGTTAATGGAACTACCTTATCTCTAGAACATGTGATGCGTAGGCCGGACGTTATTGAAAATAAAGTTGCTACGATTGAACTCATTGAGAATTTGGATAAAAATATCCACAATCAAATCACTCAGTACGGATCCAAGGTGGGAATGGTTTAGAAAAATTAAAAGGAGAAGGAACCCACAGTTAACGAAACGCTAGGTCATGATTCCGCTAGGATTGGCAAACTAGAGGATGTTATAACCAACTTGGGTTCTGCTTTTGCCGCTGTGCAAAATACTCCAAATTTTGCCCACAATAAAATCACCAAGTCTGTTTTTGTTCCCAAAAGTAGTGGTGAATCTTCTAGCAAGAAATATGAAAACCTTAAGATGATAAGCGATCACGCTATTTATGGTTTGAGCACCAAAGACGAAGATACGTGATTCTGTCGCTTCTATGCCTAGCTAAGGGCGTTAAACAATAGCGCTTGTTGGGAGCCAACCCAATGAATTTATCTTTTTCTTTCTATTTTCTTGCGTCCACACTTTCACAATTCTGTTGTGATTGTGTTTTTTGTGTTTCTTTTTTGTTCGAGCCAAGCAAAATCTTTATGACTAGTCTTGGTAATGGTTGTTTGATCCTGCTGGAAAAAGACAGAAACTTTTCGCTCACAAGATGATTTTTCATTTTTATTCAGAAAGATATTTTGAGTTTGTTATTTTTGCTTCTGATTGATATGCTTTTTTTCCAGGCCTTCGTAATTTTTCAGATTTTTTTAGGTAACAGAAGTATACGAAGTATACAGATTGCTACAGACTGGTCTGTTTTTGACAGATTCTGTTTTTGTTGAGTTGGTTGCTTGTTTTGATGAAACTATGGTTAGTATCGGGGGTACTAGCCATGGAAAAGTGAGAATACAGTAGCCCATCATCAATATAGATGGAATTCAAGTTTTCTACAGTACCAAAAGAAGTGGTAGTTTGTTTTCTTGTACTAATGTTATCACAAGTTTCTGTTTAAGTTTTGTGTTGTGAAGTTTTCAAGTTTTGGGTGATGTTCTCATGGACAAAGAGATAAGGAGTGGAAAGAGCTCAAGCTTGGGGATTCCCAAGGCATCCCAAGCCAAATACAAGGACACCAAAAAGCCTAAGCTTGGGGATGCCCCGGGAAGGCATCCCCTCTTTCGTCTTCAATCCATCGGTAACATTACTTGGAGCCATATTTTTATTCACCACATGATATGTGTTTTTCTTGGAGGGTCTTGTATCTTAGGAGTCTTTTCTTTTTATTGTGTCACAATCATCCTTTCTGCACACCTTTTTGAGAGAGAGAGACATGCACTCATCGTGATTTTGATAGAATGCTCATAGTGCTTCACTTATATCTTTTGGGCTAGATACTTTTGCTCTTGTGCTTCACTTATATCTTTAGAGCACGGCGGTGCGTGATTTGGTAGTTGGCTTATGCTATGAAAGTAGTCCCAAATGTGCTAGGTACCCAAAGAGGATGCAAAAACCTCCATCTTCATGTGCATTGAGTAGAAAGACAAGTTTCGATTCCTCTCAATTAGTTTTGAGAGGTGGACTCGGTAATATTGAGAGTTATGTTAGTAGGGTGTTGTGAATCTAGAAATACTTGTGTTGAAGTTAGTGATTCCCGTAGCATGCACGTATGGTGAACCGCTATGTTAGGAAGTCGGAGCATAATTGATCTATTGATTATCATCCTTTGTGTTGAGGTCGGGATCGCACGATGGTTTACACCTACCAACCCTTCCCCTCGGAGTATGTGATTAGCACTTTGTTTCGATTACTAATAAAAAAATTCGCAATAAGTATGTGAGTTCTTCATGACTAATGTGAGCCCATGGTATAGATGCACTTTCACCTTCCACCTTTGCTAGCCTCTCTAGCGCCGCGCAATTCTCGCCGGTATTCAAACCCACCAAATTCCCTCCTGAAAACAGCCAACATACCTACCTACTATGGCATTTTCATAGCCATTCTGAGATATATTGCCATGCAACTCCCACCGTTCCGTCTCATGACTTGTGTCGTCACTCTTATATTGCCATTGCATGATTGTAAGATAGCTAGCGAGATGTTTCAACGTCATACGACATGCTAGATCGTTGCACATCCCAGAACACTGTCGGAGGCATTTCCTATTGAGTCATCATCATTGTGATCTTTGAGCTGTGAGTAAATAAAAGTGTGATGATCATCATTATTAGAGCATTGTCCCATGTGAGGAAATAAAAAAAAAGAGGCCAAAGAGCCCAAAAACAAACAAAAAATAGAGAAAAGAAAAAAAAAGAGGCCTAAGAGCCCAAATGAAAAAAAAGAGAAAAAGAGAGAAGGGGCAATGCTACTATCTTTTTCCACACTTGTGCTTCATGTTAGCACCATGTTCTTCATGATTAAGGGCTTCTTGCTTTGTCACTACCATATGCTAGTGGGAATCTTCATTATATAACTTGGCTTGTATATTCCAATGATGGGCTTCCTCAAAATTGCTCTAGGTCTTCGTGAGCAAGCAAGTTGGATGCACACCCACTAGTTTTCCTTTTGAGCTTTCACATACTTATAGCTCTAGTGCATCTCTTGTATGGAAATCCCTACTAATTCACATTTATATCTATTAATGGGCATCTCCATAGCCTATTGATACGCCGAGTCAGTGTGACCATCTCCTCCTTTTTGTCTCACAACCACCACCACACTCTATTCCACCTATAGTGCTATATCCATGGCTCACGCTCATGTATTGCGTGATAGTTATAAAAAGTTTGAGAAAGTAAGAGTGCGAAAACAATTACTTGGCCAATTCCGGGGTTGTGCATGATTTAAATTAGTTGTGTGAGGATGATGGAGCATAGCCAGACTATATGATTTTGTAGGGAAAACTTTCTTTGGCCTTGTTATTTTGAAAGTTCATGATTACTTTGCTAGTTTGCTTGAAGTATTACTGTTTTCATGTCAATAGCAAACTATTGTTTTGAATCTTACGGATCTGAACATTCATGTCACGTGAAAGAAGTTGCAAAGGACAACTATGCTAGGTAGCATTCCACATCAAAAATTCATTCTTTATCACTTGCCTACTCGAGGACGAGCAGGAGTTAAGCTTGGGGATGCTTGATACGTCTCCAACGTATCTATAATTTTTGATGGTTTCATGCTATTATCTTGTCAAACTTTGGATGTTCTGCGTGCCTTTTATATATTTTTTGGGACTAACTTATTAACTCAGTGCCAAGTGTCAGTTCGTGTTTTTTCCATGTTTTTGACCCCTTTCACTGGAGATTTTGAAACGGAGTCCAAACGGAAGAAAATCCCCGAAAATATTTTTTTTGGAACGGAAGAAGATCGGGGAGCTTGGGAGCCAAGGCAGGGGAGCCCCAGGGGCCCCACAAGCCTCCACCCCGCGACGAGGGGGGGGGCGCCATCCAGGCTTGTGGCCCCCCTGGACGCCCTTTGCCCTAGGTCTTTCGCCTATATATTCCCATAAATTCCAGAAAAAATCAGGAGATCATCGCAATCACTTTTCGGCCGCCGCAAGCTTCTGTCTCCGCAAGGTCCCTGTTAGGGCATATTTTATGCCTAAGTAATTTTGGTGATTGATGACAGTACCGCAAAGGACTAAACGTGTGTGTTAAGATTTCATATAACACATGTCAACGGCACAAGACGACTCGCCCCCCTTCCATGGAACAGAAGCACAGTGTACTCTATGATTCTCCTTCTTTGAGTCATAGGAACGCCGTACTATTAAGAGGGGACCCGTAGTGGAAAGGTTTGGGTGGAATCAATTTTGCACGCACACACTTTATCTCCTTTCCCTTTCCCTGCAACTTTGGGGTGGCTCCCGTCTCTGGTTTATCTCCTCTAAGCAAAAAGGTCTCTCAGCGGTAGTACCGATGTGCCTAGCGGTAGTACCGCTGGAGCTGGCAGTAGTACCGCTAGCTCTAGCAGTAGTACCGCTAGGGCTGGCGGTAGTACCGCTGTGCTTGCGGTAGTACCGCTGTGCTTGCGGTAGTACCGCCCCTGGTCAGCGGTAGTACCGCTCCAGGAACTTAGTACCACCTTCCTAGCGGCTGTACTTCGTCGGACTTTTTGCAAAGACTTTCTTGGTGGTGGTTGGCCCGGTAGTGCTTCTGCACTACCATGGGCCCAGCGGTAGTATCGCTGGAGTGCCACCGGTAGTACCGCTGTAGCCAGCGGTAGTACCACTGGAGTGCCACCGGTAGTACCGCTGCAGCCAGCGGTAGTACCGCTAGGCTCGGGCTGTGAGTGGGAAAACGGTTGGATCCCCCCCCCCACTATATAAGGGGTTCTTCTTGCTCTAGAGCCCTACCTTTGACTCTCCCAAGCTCCATTGTTTCTCCCTAAGCTCAAAAGTGCCCGATCTCTCTCCCTAGCCAATCAAACTTGTTGATTCTTTAGGGATTGGTTGAGAAGGCCTAGATCTACATTTCCACCAAGAGAAAAGTTGATTCCCCCACCAATCCCTTGCGGATCTTGCTACTCTCGGGTGTTTGAGCACCCTAGACGGTTGAGGTCACCTCGGAGCCACGTTCCATTGTGGTGAAGCTTCGTGGTCTTGTTGGGAGCCTCCAAGCTTTGTGTGGAGTTTGCCCCAACCTTGTTTGTAAAGGTTCAGTCGCCGCCTTCAAGGGCACCTATAGTGGAATCACGGTACCTCGCATCGTGTGAGGGCGTGAGGAGAATACGGTGGCCCTAGTGGCTTGTTGGGGAGCATTGTGCCTCCACACCTCTCCAACGGAGATGTACTTCATATCAAAGGGAAGGAACTTTGGTAACACATCCTCGTCTTCATTGGTTCCACTTGTGGTTATCTCTAACCTTTACATCATGCATGCTTATGTTGTTGTGTATCTCTTACTTGTCTTAGTTTTCTATGTTGTTAGCATCATATAGGTTCACCTCCTTGTTGTCATTTTAGTGAACCCTTATGTTGCTTACCCTAACTTGCTAAGATTAATTAAAAAATTGGTCGTTGCCTATTCACCCCCCCTCTAGTCAACCATATCAATCCTTTCAATTGGTATCAGAGCCACGACTCTTTATTAAGGGTTTCATCACCCGAAGAGTATGGAAGATGATGAGGGAGTTCCCCGTGCGCAAACCGACGCCATGAACTTGACTTCGATCACAAGGGACGACTTGAATACGGCTATGGCCACACTCACGACGTCCATGACGAACGAGGTCAAGAACATGCTTAAAGAGTTAATTGAGGGAATTAAAAGTTCTCCCGAACCGGCGTTGGTGGTTAAACCCACCAACACGGATTCGGAGGTCAATTCCTTTAGGGAAACGGCTAAAGGTATGCAACCTCCCCCTCCTCTCGAAAATGATGGGAATGGGACTTATACATCTGTTCCACCACCCTTAGTCTATGGAGGACCGGTTCCCACACCGCGTCTTAACCCTGTTGGTCCTCCTCCTAAGCTTGTAAAATGTGACTTTGCTAACTGGGTATTTTCTATTAAGTCTCATTTGAATCACAGCTCAACAAATTTGTGGAGAATCATCGAGCAAGGCTATTATCCCCATGACCCAAGCAACCTCAATCCAAGAGAAGAAGCGGACAATCAATATAATCACTCTACACTGTTTATTCTCCAGTCCGCAGTGCCACCTGAAGATCTTCCTCACTTGCGTCCCTTCACTTTGTCCAAGGACTGTTGGGAGCACATTATGGTGTTGTACAAGGGAAGCTCAAGCATTCGATGGTCCAACTATGAAGTGGTACTTGATAAGGCCGATGAGTTTGTGATGAAGGAAGACGAGGACCCTCGAGATCTCTACCGAAGGGTGACTGCTATTGTTGTGGCACTCAGGGACCATGGGAGGAAGGATGTGGATGATACATGGGTCAAGCACAAGTTTCTCAAGGCCATCATGCCTTTCGATAAAGCCATGTCATCTGTCACTCGCCAACGACCAGATTTCCACTCCTTGTCTTCCAGTGAGGTGTTGGATAAATTCATTGCAATGTCAATCATGAACGAGACAGCTGACAATGCACTTGCTCGTGTTCGCTCAAAGACGGCTTCACCCAACCTTGTGTTAAAGGCAAAAGCGGCTTTTGAAGAAGAAGAGGAGGATGAGGAAGAGGAGAGCTGCCCTGAAGACACGAAGTATGCTTATCATGAGCACATGGCTCTTGCATCAAGGCAATTCTGGGGCAACAAGAGGAACTCAAGACCCACCTTCACCAAGAACAACTCAAGTGGGTTCAAACCCAAGCAACGAGTGAGGACATGCTATAACTGTGGTAATGTGAGTCACTTCGTGGCTGAATGTCCCTATGAGAAAAGGGAAGACAACGGGGGCAAGCTCATTCGCAAAGACAAAACCAAGTCATTCCCAATCAAGAACAACTTTGTGAAGAAACCCCACCCAAAGGGTATGGTGGCCCTTGAAGAGTACCCTTCCGATGATGATGATGATGATATGGTGGCAACTTCAACTGTTGCTATTGCCACCCCCTCTCCCAAGAAGGCGTCTCTCTTCAACCCCCAAAGAGAACCACATCGCCAAGTGCCTCATGGCAAAAGGTATCGATCAGGTAACCCCCATCATTAAGACCAGCATCGCTACTGCTCCTTCATTGTTGAATTGTGTTGATGATAGTGATGTTGGGGAACTTAATGAGCATGATCTTGAAAATTTCTGTGCACTATTAAGGGAGAATCCAAGAAGCACTTTGTTGCTCTCTTGGAACAACCGGGTGAGGCTAATGACCTCATCGAGTCTCATGAGGAGACCATCTCCAAGCTTCAGGGACATAGTCGTGACTATGCCGATGAGATTGTTGAATTATCGATTGCACTAGAAAAGGAGCGCACTCTACGTTTGGCTCTTGAGGAGTCATACAACGATGACTGCGCTAAAATGCAAAAGAAACTAGATCATGATAGTGTTCTTACTCGTATTTTTAAGTCTGAAAAGTATGCTCTTGGGGTTGGCCATGACAGACTCAAAGTGGAGTTTGACACAGTTGACAAGGCTCACAAGGTCTTGAAAGGTGTTCATTTCTCTCTGAAAGAGTCTCATGATCAACTCTAAGCAAAGCTTACCAAGTAAATCTCTACTTGTCCTCCCTTTGTGTTAATTGATAATGCTTGTACAACTAACCCTTGTTGTGAGCATGTACATCTCGTGGAGGAAAATGCCAAGTTAAAGGAGAGACTTGAGAAGGGCCTTGTGTCATGCATACAAGGCGAGAAGAGCCTGAACGACCTCTTGAGCAACCAAAAGGGTGTTGTAGGAAAGGAGGGACTTGGACTTACCTCCAAGTCGAAAGGAAAAAAGGAAGAACAGGAACAAACGATCCCCTACCCTCATGGACATCTTTGTCAAAGAGGGCGAAGGGACTCAGGAGCTGAACAGGAACAAGGTGGATGATGGTAACATCAAGAAGGGCAAAACTATTCCTACTAACACAGTCGACAAACTCAACCCTTCCTATGTTTTATGACGTGCTGGTGATGGGCATGTTTATGCCAAATTTGTTGGTTCTTACTATGAGTCCATTGAATGGGCTATTTGGGTTACTAAGACCCTTGTCTCTAACATTAAAGGACCCATTCAAAAATGGGTACCTAAAACCAAGCCTTGATCTATTGCAGGGTTTGCTTCCGGTGGGGTGTCATGGTTGCTCGATAGTGGAGCAAAAAATCATATGACCGGAAGCTAGGACTTAGTGGTGTCTGTGCATCCTTCGTCAAAGGTATTGGGATTTGGTAAGGTGGTCATCTCTCAAGGGTTATCTATTGAGAAGGTCATGCTTGTTGAGTCCCTTGCCTACAATTTACTTTCGGTTCGTCAACTTGCAAATATGGGTTTTTCCACTTTCTTTAATCTTGATACTGTGGTCCTCTTGTGGAGCAAGACTCTTAAAGTATCCTATGTTGGATATGTCGAAAATGGTCTTTATGTGGTGAACTTTTCAGAGCGACCCACTAAGACTGCGACTTGTCTAATGGCTAAAGTTGATGTGGGCTGGCTTTGGCATTGCCGACTAGCTCATGTCAATATGAGATCTTTGCAAAGTCTTCTTAAAGGGGACCATATTCGTGGACTAACAAATGTGAGTTTTGCTAGAGATCGTGCTTGCAGTGCCTGCATTGAAGGAAAGATTCATGAAACTGCTCATCGTCCAACGACTCTCATTTACACTAAGAGGCCATTGGAGCTCCTCCATATGGATCTTTTCGGTCCTCCATCATTTGATAGTCTTGGAGGTAGAAAGTAGTGTTTGATAATTGTTGATGACTACTCAAGATACACCTGGGTATATTTCTTCAAGAGGAAGAGTGAGACTCAACAAACTGTCATCAACTTTGCTAATGAAGCTCAACGTCAACATGATGCAAAGATTTTAATTTTTAGAAGTGACAACGGCATCGAGTTCAAGAACTACACCTTGGATGAGTTTCTAGGTGATGAGGGAATAAAACATCAATATTCAGCACCATATAACCCTCAACAAAATGGCATGGTGGAAAGGAAGAAGCGGAATTTGATGGATGCTGCAAGAACAATGATGGCGGAATTCAAATCTCCATATAACTTTTGGGCTGAGGCCATCAACACAGCATGTCACGCGTCCAATCGGCTCTATATCCGCAAAGGCTTGAACAAGACCCCATATGAGATTCTCACCGGAAACAAACCCAATCTCAAGTACTTCCGGGTATTCGGTTGTAAGTGTTTCATTCTCAAGAAAAGTGCACGTTTAGCTAAATTTGATTCTAGAGCACAAGAGGGCATCTTTGTTGGTTATGCTACAAACTCTCATGCTTACCGTGTCCTCAACAAGTCCACCGGACTCATTGAGGAGACGTGTAACGTGGAGTTTGATGAAAATAATGGCTTCCAAGTGGAGCAAAGTGGTGTTTGTGATGTAGGTGATGAAATTCCTCCCCAAGCCATAAGAAGAATGGGGATTGGTCAAATACTCCCCATTGAGGAACCCCTTGTGGCCGAAGGAGAAGGATAATGCTCTACTCAAGTGGAGCCATCACCCTCACAAGCCCCACATGCTTCTCATGCACAAAGAGAAGACCCTCCACAAGTTGAACAAGCTCAAGGTCAAGATCAATTGCCCAACGATGGTGATGTGTCCCATGATGTACAAGCACCTACCCAAGGTTCCGAACCTGCTCAAGATCAAGATCAAGTGCAACTACAAGATCCAGACCAAATAGAAGCACAAGATCAAGATCAAGAGAAACCACAAGTACAAGGACAAACAAGTAAACCTACTCAAGTCGAAAATCAAGTTGATCAGGATACTATCTCGTAGTTCCCGTCTGCAGCACCAAAAGCCGGTGCCAAGGATGGTTCAAGACACAAGGGCAAGCAAAGTAAAAAAGTCGATGCTCCTCAGTTATCCAATGAAGAACTCTTGGAGCGTCGAGCAGCCAAGATTGCGAACAAGCTGAGAGTCAAGTCACATCTTATGAAGAATGTACTTGGCAGTTTAAAAAGGGGAGTGTCGTGGGTATAAGCCTGACAGTAGATGTGTAGGGTACGAATGAGATGGGCAGAGTCCTAGCTACGGCGAGGTTCTATGAGTTCAGGCCCCTCTGCGGTGGAGGTAACAGCCCTACGTCTCAGTGCTCTCTCGGAGCTTGTTGTCGAGTGTAATATGGAATACAATGATTTGCTAACCCCTCTACCAATGGGGGAGGGCGGCTTATATAGAGTGCGCTGCCCTCCACAACGGTTCTGGTATGGGGGCGGAGTAGTGGGGATTGAATGCATACGTTACACGTAACGTATGCTCTAAATGCTAATAAATGCACCCGGAAACGTACGACCGTTTCCCTCCAGAGAGGTTACGATGTACCGAGTGTATCCAGTCGGTTAGCTTGGTATTCTCCGAATGCTAGTACCCGACTGGATGATACAGGACCTGTTGCCGACTGGATAATGGGGACTCCTTAATTCAGTCGGGGCAGACTTAGGGTCTTGTCCTTTGTGTGGGGTAGTCCTTGGGTAGGACCTGTATGGCAGGCCTATGACCCTACCCTAGGACTATGACTCCATCATTAGTCCCCGAATGGATTGGGGTTGAAACGACGAAGCGGTGCTTGAAGTTCGGATCCGACTGGATTAGATTCGGCTTGGGCGTTGCTTGCCTCTATCCATTTTACCTTTTCTGACCAACGATCCGAGTGGAAGCGCTTGCGAAACAGACTGTCGAGAGCCGAGTGTTTCTGCGGCATCTTTTCACGCGACCGGTCAACTGACAGCGGCGGATTTTCCGGGATCTCAAATTTCGGGTTCCGCGCGCTCAACGGGGATGACGTCAGCGCACTCGAGTAGCGCCTGACGCCTCGATTCTCGCGCCTTCAACTCCTCCACTGATATCTTCGCGGCGGGTCGGGCGGATAAGGTTTCGGGGCCACCCACGAGTGACCCAGTCGGAACCCTATTTAAATCTGGGCAGCGAGGCTTCTTCGTTACGCTCGCCGAATCTTTCGCTCTCGCCTGCCCCGTCCTTCTCGCCACCTCCAGCGCTCCTATCCTCCTCCCTTCTGCTTCCTCCCGAGGGCTCGCAGCCGCCGCCATGACCAAGGGCCAAACCAGCAAGATGGAGGCGAGGAAGAAGAAGGGGAAGACGGCAGCGCCTGCTCAGCGGCGGTAGCGGCCGCTGCCGGCGGGATGGATCCAGGGCGACTTCCTCCCCTCCACGGTGACGGAGGGGGATCTACTGCAGCTGGTGGAGCACGGGGTGATCGTGCACAAGTCCTGGAGGCTGCCAGCGGAGGATGAGGTCGAGCCAGCGCCTTGGGAGGGGGAGCGCATCTTGCTCCTCAGCCACGTCAATCGAGGTTTTTCATTGCCCCCGCATCCTTTCTTCAAGGGCATCATGAATCACTTCGGTGCCCAACTTCACCATTTCCCTCCGAATGCCATCGTGCACCTTTCTGCCTTCATAGTCTTATGTGAATGTTTCATCGGCTTCCCTCCCCATTGGGGTTTGTTCAAACACATCTTCTCCGCCCGATCCCAAACCATCAAACGACTTAGCCAGTCGGATGATAAGACGCACCTCCTCCAGCTCTGCGAGGGTTTAGGATTCCAGAAGAAGAGTCGGAGTAGCTATCCTGCTCTCCAGTTAAGTGAGTCGGTTAGGAACTGGCAGTCGACGTGGTTCTACTGCCAGGATATCGCATGTCCGAATGCGTCGACTCGTCTGCCTCCTTTTAGTCTAGACCGGCCCACCCCGCCTAACCAGCTCGCGCTCTCGAAGGCGGAGAAGAACGACGTCCAGCCCTTGGTTGAGGCACTCGTGGACGTCGTCAGGAGGGGGGTCACCGATATAGACCTGCTGGAAGTCTTCCTTGGTCGGCGGATCCAGCCTCTGCAGGCTCGCGACCATGCCATGTGGCATTATACGGGGCCCGAGGATTCCACTCGGACCAATGTTGTGGGCGTGACTAAGGAGAGGGTGACCTCGTGGGTGCTCCAGATCACGGGCCCCTGCGAGAATCCCAAAGGATCACGGCGAGTGAAACCCTTCTGCGCGGATAATCCTCCGCCGAATCAGGTGAGAGACTCTTGTCGAGTGCTCCTAACTGTCTTAATCTTGTCGTTTGCTTGAATCTCGGTGTGATGTTTGATGTCGCCGACTGAATTTTATGCAGGAGTGGACCAACTGGTTTTCTCCCGTCTCGAACGGGAACTCAGCCGAGGAGGAGGAGGGCAGCCAGGAGGGCAGAGTGGAGAGCACTGAATATGTCTCCGACAGTGGGGAGTCGGAGGAAGAGTCCAGCGAGGAAGAAGAAGAAGACGAGGAGCAGGACTCGCCACCTCCACAACTGGAGCATCGGACTAAGCGCCGACACGAGCCCGCTGTCCCCTCAGCTCCTCCCGCGTCTTCGAGTGCTCCGCCTACTGCTCCAGTGGTCCCGAGTGTCCGAAGCGCTAAGAGGACCAGGGATGCCGCCGCTGAGCCTGCGGGCCAATCTTCTAAGGCGCCCAAGCCGAGTGGGCCTAAACCTCGGAAGGCTCTGCCGCGAACGAGGGTCGCTGTCCCCGTCACCTCCACGTAAGTGTACTCAGCTTTCAGTTTTTTCTGATATCCGAGTGAACTTCTGTTTACTGGCCGAATGGATCTCACTTGACAGGGTCGCTACTTCTGCCACCTCTCCGACGCGTCAGGAAGACGACCCCATGGACACGGACAACGTCGTCTCGTCCCAGCCAGGTGCATTGTAGGAACGTCGAGTGTTTTATACCATCGCGTCCTAGTCAGGTGCTTCTTTCTTTTTCTGAGACCTCGTGTCATTCGGCCTGCCAGGGGCGATCTGCCTGGATGAGGGCGACCAGGGGAGAGCCGACCCAGCTGTGGAGCCTGTTCTTGAGGCTGCTCCTCCCGCCGCCGCTCTCGCCGCCGACGCGCTGCCGATAGAGGTGCCGCCACCGACTGAACCAGTGCTGGTGGAGGAGGAGCCGACTGGGGCGGACCTTGGGATGCCTCGGGAACCTCCGACGATTCCAGGTTCGTCGAATGTTGAATTCAGCATCCAGCGTCTTCCGGAGGAGCAGGTGGGAGCGGCCAAGGGGGCTATGGTGTAGGCGGAGCTGATGGCTGGAGAAGCCAAGAGGGCCTATGACTCCATTGCGGCCTTGTACCAGCGGAGCTTGGAGCTGCGCGATGATATCCGAGTAAGTGGTCTAGTAAGTATTTAGTTTTCCCCTGTAACCTACTGGGTGTTCTTGAATAGCAGCTGTTGTTTGCAATGGGTTCACTCTGAGTGAACCCAGTGGGTGTAGTCCCCGAGACTTCTGTCGAGTGCTTGCACCGACAGTTGTCTTTATACATTTTGCTTTGAGTTTGGTTGTGTCTGTAGATAGGAGTACCGTGTGCGAGTAGTTGTTGCAGTCGGATTGCACTTACGGTAAGAGTCCCCGAGAGTAAGTTGTACTCAGGTTGGGTAGTATTGGCCTCGGAGGCGTAGTTGATAACATGCATCTCAATAGGGCAGGCCTGCTTGAGGTGCATGCCAATGGGGTCACTCTTAGTGAACCCACTGGGTGTAGTCCCCGAGACCGCTGTCAACTGCTTGCGTCGGTAGGGGTCTGAAGAACTTAGACTGTTAACTGTTGAACTTTCTGATTGTCCCTTGTTTCTTGTTGGCAGAAAACTTGTGAAATGGGGACGGCCTATGAGGCTCTGAGAGCGGAAAGGAACCAGTTCGCTGGTGAGCTTGATGCGGCAATGCTCGCAATGGCCGGCATGAAGGATGCTCTGGCGGAACGGGAGAAGTCATTGGAGCAGGCGCGTGAAGTGAACAAGGTGTTGACTGGTGAGGTCGAAAAGATGGGGAAGCAGAGGACTGTGTTGATGAGTCAGATGGACGTGCTGAACAAACGATGCAGGGCGCAAGAGAAATATGTCAGCGACTGGGCTCGGCAGATGATGACGCGTCTGGCTGGTAAGTCCTGCTTTTTCCGAGTGGTTGTGCTATGCGTGACACTCGGCGCTTATTGTCTGTTTGTCCTATTGTCGCAGATTTTTGCTTTGACGCCGAAGCTGAAGCAGCTGACGTGGAGCGTTCGATTCTTGAGAACGTTCCACTCTGCAACGACGCCAATCGGGATCTGCTCCGTGCGCACATCCGCGTGGGCAAAGTTGGTCCTTTCATCGGTCGACTGATAGAAGTCGTCGGCCGAATCGACAAGGAGCTTTGGCCAGAAGATGAGTCGCGGCAGGAGATGGAGAGCCTGATGACCCGGCTGGAGGAGATTCCCAACAGAGTGCAGTCGTGGAAGAAATCTGCAGCTCGTTGCAGTGCAGATGTTGCTCTGTCCTTGGTTCGAGTCCATTGCAAGGAGGTGCGTGAGGAAAAACTGAAGACGCTGAAGGTTGCCAACACGAAGAAGCTTCGATTCGAAGACTTCATGGAGACGTTCCTTGAGAGTGCTACCCGCATCGCCGACGGAATCGACTTGGACACTTTCGTGGAGCCCTCCAGTCCTGGCGCCGGCCCAGCTGACGCGTAAGAAACTTTGTCCTCGGTATGCCGAGTGTTTATCTGTAAGGTACTTTGGCCACTTCTGTTGGCCGTCACACTTTTAAATCGGTGCGGGTAAGCTTGATCCGCACCGAGTTAGCTATCTTTGCGAGAATTTTGGAATCCGATTTTTGCTCTGCTGTTGCAATGTTGATTCGAGTTTTTGCTTGGCGTTTCTTGGTGAAGCCAAAGGCAAACAGTCGATGTTGGGTCGCTTCTAAGCCCCCGAGTGTGACGTGAAGTGCACACTCGGAGAAGGTTAATACTTAGGCGATGCTGGATCGCAGCTAAGCCCCCCGAGTGTGACGTTAAGTGCACACTCGGAGAAGTTTAGTACTTAGGCGATGCTGAATCGCAGCTAAGCCCCCCGAGTGTGACGTTAAGTGCACACTCGGAGAAAGTTAATACTTAGGCGATGCTGGATCGCAGTTAAGCCCCCGAGTGTGACGTTAGGTGCACACTCAGAGAGAGTTAATACTTAGGCGATGCTGGATCGCAGCTAAGCCCCCGAGTGTGACGTTAAGTGCACACTCGGAGAAAGTTAATACATAGGCGATTCTGGATCGCAGCTAAGTTTTTTTTTTGAGACCGGAGTCTGCGACCGCGGAAGAACTTTGAACCTGCAAAAAACTCAATCTGCTTTATATTATTTCGCCAATACTTGTTCTTTACATCGCTTCAGTCGACGGTCACGTGTAGAAGCGCTTCAGGAGATCTCCGTTCCATGCGCGCGGCTCGTCAGTCTCTCTTTCGATGTTGTAGAGTCTGTATGCTCCGTTGTTCAGCACCTTGGAGATGATGAAGGGTCCTTCCCAGGCCGGAGCCAACTTGTGAGGTCTTTGTTGATCCACTCGGAGCACCAGGTCGCCTGCTTGGAACGTCCGACTTCTGACGTGACGTGCATGAAAACGCCGTAGATTTTGTTGATAAATGGTCGAGCGAGTTAATGCCATCTCGCGTTCCTCCTCTAGAAGATCTACTCCATCTTGCCTTGCTTGTTCTGCTTCAGCTTCAGAGAAGAGTTCGACTCGTGGGGCGTTATGAAGCAGGTCACTCGGAAGGACCGCTTCTGCTCCATAAACGGGGAAGAACGGTGATCGCCCCGTTTATCTGTACGGAGTGGTGCGGAGGCCCCAAAGCACTGAAGGTAACTCGGTGACCCATGCGCCAGCAGCGTGTCCCACCTCTCGCAGGAGTCGGGGCTTCAGAACTTGAAGAATAAGCCCATTCGCCCGCTCAGCTTGTCCGTTGGATTGAGGATGTGCTACGGAAGCAAAATCCACTCGGATACCCTGACTCACACAGAAACCCTTGAATCTGTCCGAGTCGAAGTTTGTCCCGTTGTCCGTAACTATGTTGTGAGGTACACCGAATCTGAACATGATGTCCCTGACAAACTTGACGGCTGTCGAAGCGTCGAGCTTCTTGATGGGCTTCGCTTCGATCCATTTCGTGAACTTGTCGACTGCCACCAACAGATGTGTGTATCCACCTTGGCCTGTCTTGAATGGGCCGACTGTATCTAATCCCCACACTGCAAACGGCCACACAAGAGGGATCGTCTTCAACGCAGACGTTGGCTTGTGGGACTTGTTGGAGTAGAACTGGCAGCCCTCACATCGATCAACCATATCCTTAGCCATCTCATTAGCCTGCAGCCAAAAGAAGGCAGCCCTGAACGCCTTGGCTACGGTTTCTCTCGAAGAAGCGTGATGACCGCAGGTTCCCGAGTGAATATCCTCCAGAATCAGCTGCCCCTCCTCTAGGGAGATGCATCGTTGAAGAACGCCCGAGATACTTTCCTTGTACAATTGGCCTTCAATGACAATGAATGACTTCGATCTGCGGACTATCTGCCTAGCTTGGACTTCGTCTTCTGGAAGTTCTTGCCTCAAGATATATGCCATGATCGGCACAGTCCAATCGGGAATGACAGCCAGAATCTCCATGACCAGATCAACCACAGCAGGTACATCGACTTCAGTCGGATCTGTTGTGGTCTTGGGTTGTACCGGTTCCTCTGTGAAAGGATCTTCTTTGACTGAGGGGAGGTGGATGTGCTCGAGGCAGACGTCACTCGGGACTGGTCTCTGAGTGGAGCCGAGTTTTGCTAACTTGTCAGCTGCTTGGTTCTTCAGTCTTGGAACATGGTGGAGCTCTAGACCTTCAAACTTCTTCTCCAGCTTCCTCACTGCATTGCAGTATGTGGTCATGGTGGGGTTCCTGACGTCCCACTCTTTCATCACTTGATTGACCACCAAATCCGAATCGCCGTACACCATCAAGCGACGGACGCCGAGTGAGATGGCCATGCGCAATCCGTAGAGGAGAGCTTCATATTCTGCCTCGTTGTTGGAGGAATCAAAGTGTATCTGCAGCACGTACTTGAGCTTGTCGCCCTTGGGTGATATTATCACAACACCAACGTCGGAGCCATTCAACATCTTAGACCCATCGAAGAACATTGTCCAATGAGCCGAGTAGATGTGGGTCGGTTGCTGTTGTTCTACCCATTCTGCTATAAAGTCAGCCAGGGCTTGAGACTTAATAGCTTTCTTGGCCTCGAACTTGATGCCACAGTACAGCATCTCCATTGCCCACTTCGCCACTCGACCTGATGCGTCTCGATTGTGGAGAATTTCCGACAACGGAGCATCAGAAACGACAGATACCGAGTGGTCTTGGAAATAATGAGCCACCTTCTTCGCAGTCATATAGATCCCATAGATAAGTTTTTGATAATGGGGATACCTCTGCTTGGAAGGAGTCAGGACTTCGGAGACGTAGTACACTGGCCGCTGAACTTTGTATGCTTTGCCTTCTTCTTCTCGCTCGACTGTAAGAACAGTACTGACAACTTGATTTGTAGCCGCGATATATAGAAGAATGGGCTCTTTACTGAGCGAAGCAGTAAGAACCGGCTGGGTGGAAAGTAGGACTTTGAGGTCGTCGAATGCGACTTGGGCTTCGTCTGTCCACTCGAAGGTATCTGATTTCTTCATGAGTCGGTACACAGGAAGTGCTTTTTCGCCGAGTCGACTGATGAACCTGCTCAAAGCCGCTAGGCAACCTGTGAGCTGTTGAACATCGTGTATTCTGACCGGCCTCTCCATTCGAACGATGGTCCCGATCTTTTCGGGGTTGACATCGATCCCTCGTTCTGAAACGAAGAAACCGAGTAACTTTCCGCTGGGAACACCGAATGAACATTTGGCTGGGTTGAGCTTGATATCGTACCTACGAAGGTTGGCGAATGTTTCTGCCAAGTCGGTCAGCAGGTCGGAACCTTTGCATGACTTGACTACGATATCATCCATATATGCCTCCACATTGCGACCGATCTGGTCGAGGAGACATTTTTGGATCATGCGCATAAAGGTAGCTCCTCATTCTTCAGACCGAAAGGCATAGTGATGTAGCAGAAGCACCCGAATGGGGTGATGAAGGCTGTCTTTAACTCATCGGGACCATACAGACGGATCTGATGATAGCCCGAGTAGGCATCGAGAAATGACAGACGCTCGCAACCCGCAGTCGAATCGACAATTTGATCTATGCGGGGGAGCGGAAAATGGTCTTTCGGGCAGACCTTATTGAGATGCTTGAAGTCGATGCAGATTCGGAGCGACTTGTCCTTCTTGGGCACCATGACGACATTGGCGAGCCACTCGGAGTGGTGAACCTCGCGAATGAAGTTGGCTGCCAGGAGCTTGGCCACCTCTTCCCCAATTGCCTTCCTCTCGTGCGCGGCGGACCAGCGCAAGCGTTCTCGGACAGGCCGAGCCGTGGAGTCCACGTGAAGCCGGTGCTCAGCCAACTCCCTGGGTACACCTGGCATGTCAGAGGGTTTCCATGCGAAGATGTCCCAGTTCTCACGGAGGAATTGGGTGAGCTCGGCTTCCTATTTAGGATCGAGGGTGGTGGAGATGTTCGTCGGGGCAGCAGTGGCGTCCGTCGGGTGGATGCTGACCTTCTTCGTCTCTCCCGTCGACTGAAATGCCGAATCTGAAGCCGGCTTTTTCGAGCGCATCAGGTCGGCGGGGTCGACTGTTTTCTTGTACTCGTCCAGCTCGAGGACGGTCATCTGCTGGTCGGCGATTCTTGATCCCTGCTGCAGACACTCTTCAGCCCGCTGCCGATTGCGTGTGATGGTGATCACGCCCTTCGGGCCTGGCATCTTCAGCCTCAGGTATACGTAACATGGACGGGCCATGAAGTGCGCATATGCAGGGCGACCCAGAATTGCATGATAAGCGCTCTGGAAGTCAACCACTTCGAACGTCAGCTTCTCCTTGCGGAAGTTCCTGTCGGAGCCGAAAACGACGTCCAACGCGATCTGGCCGAGTGATTTGGCCTCCCGTCCAGGAACGACTCCGTGGAACTGCATGCTGCTCTCGCTGAGTCTGGACATCGGGATGCCCATCCCCTTGAGGATGTCGGCGTACATGATGTTTAAGCCGCTGCCGCCATCCATGTGGACTTTGCGCAGTTGGACTCCTTCTACCACTGGGTCGACGACCAGGGCCTGTCTTCCCGGGGTGGGTACATGTGCCGGGTGATCCAACTGGTCAAAGGTGATCATAGTCTGGGACCATTTGAGGAACTTGGGGTTGGAAGGGGTGGCCATGTTCACCTCTCTGTTCACCAGCTTGAGTCGGCTCTTGCTCTCGACGTCAGCAAAAGATCATCAGGGTTGCATGGACTTGGTGGAACGGATCCTCCTTATCCTCCTCATCCTGTTCATGGTCCTTCTCACTCTGTTGCCCTTCGCTGAACCCCTGGATCAGGAGGCGACACTGTCGAGTGGTATGCTTCGCATATATGGGGTTGCCTTCTTCGTCCATCTTCGTGTGAACCGGACAGGGCTGGTCCAAGATGGGATTATTGAACGGCTTCTTCTTGGGGGTAAACTGCGCCTTCCCTTTGCCCTTGAACTTGACATTGGTCACGGCTACAGCTTCTGCTTGCGGTGTGGGCGGAGCTTTCTGTTTCTGCTTCCGAGTGTTACCTCCGTCAACATCGCCGACTATCTTGTGCTTGCCGCTCCGGATGCGGTCCTCTTCTTCGCCGTTTGCATAGCGAGCCACTATCTCCATCATCTTGCTCATGGAGATGTCGCCTGTTCGACTGAACTTTAGGTACAGCTCTCTGTACCGTACGCCTGCCTTGAAGGCGCAGACTGCTTGATGCTCGGTGACGTTCTCCACCGTGTGGTAGAGAGTTGTCCAACGCTGGATGAAGTCACGCAGGGGTTCGTTCGGCTTCTGGACACAGTGCTGGAGTTCCACAAGGCCTGCAGGGCGTTTGCACGTCCCTTCGAAGGTCCTGATGAACACTCGGGCCAGATCCGCCCAACTGTAAATGCTCGAGGGGGCCAACTGGTTCAGCCACGCTCGCGCCGAGCCGTCGAGCATCAGAGGGAGGTGCTTCATAGCGACATGGTCGTCCCCTCCTCCGATCTGGACTGCCACTCGGTAGTCATCCAGCCATGTTTCCGGCTTAGACTCTCCTGTAAACTTACTGATTCCCGCTGCCAATCGGAAGTTGGGCGGGATGTCAGCCGAGCGGATGGCTCGACTAAAACACTCGGGACCAGACACGATGGCCCTGCTTCCACTCGGACGGTCCATATCGCGACCATCGCGGTGGGCTCGACCTCTGTCGACTCTTCGCTGGGCGATACATCCTCTTGCGTCGGGTCTTGGGTCGTAAGTGTCGCCGACTGAACGCCGATCATCATGATGTCGGGACCCATAGGGCCCACCCCGCGGAGGGGTGCGTGAGCGGCGACGATCTTCGTGAATCACGGAACGGCTGCCTCCCCTATGGCGCTGATGGGAACCAGGGCTGTGAACTGATCGATGCGTATTCGCGTGGACGGAACTGTTATAGATCCGGTTGTGCGACTGGGAGACTGCCGAATTCTGCTGCTGCGCCGTGTGCAACAGGGCTCGGATCTGCTCTATCCCTCTACCAGCCTCTGAATCAGTCGGCTGGAGGGAGTCGGCTATCTTGGCAGCCGCAGCCAAGTTGAGGAGGGGTGTGCGGAATAGCTCCACGTTGCTCCGCCGAGTGTGCCGACTAGCGGAACGGCGAGGTGGACGACGTGTGCCGGATGCTTTGCCGATCTCGTGCTCGTTCCGGCCAGCCTGACGGGGATCTTCATGGGAGTTGGCCATGTGTACTTCTGCTGCGGGCCCGTGACCCGCATACTCGGAAGGAAACTCAGTCGGAACCGAGTCCGAGTGCTGGGCCGACGGGGCAACCACAACGGACTCAAGAACTGCCACTTGCGAAAATGTGTTCTGGCGCGTCTGGGTGTGTTGCACCCAACGATGGAGCCGCGGACGGCGAGACCGCTTGCTGCGGCGCGTGGCAGCAGTGCAGGTCGACACCGGAGTCGACTGTTGAAGAAGAAGGACGCCGCGAGCGCCGGCACGGAAGTGCGTAGCCCCGCGACAGGGAAGCCCCTTGATTTCAGGGGGCGCATCCCGAAGCCACGCCGAATCATCGACGAAGAAGGAGAGAGCACCGAAGAGGATCTGGTGACCCATGCTCGAATCTCCACCGGACGACATGACGAAAGGAAGTAGTCGCAAACTCGCCGGAAGTCACTTAGACGCCTGCCCCACGGTGGGCGCCAACTGTCGTGGGTATAAGCCTGACAGTAGATGTGTAGGGTACGAATGAGATGGGTAGAGTCCTAGCTACGGCGAGGTTGTATGAGTTCAGGCCCCTCTGCGGTGGAGGTAACAGCCCTACGTCTCAGTGCTCTCTCGGAGCTTGTTGTCGAGTGTAATATGGAATACAATGATTTGCTAACCCCTCTACCAGTGGGGGAGGGCGGCTTATATAGAGTGCGCTGCCCTCCACAACGGTTCTGGTATGGGGGCGGAGTAGTGGGGATTGAATGCATACGTTATAGGTAACGTATGCTCTAAATGCTAATAAATGCACCCGGAAACATACGACCGTTTCCCTCCAGAGAGGTTACGATGTACCGAGTGTATCCAGTCGGTTAGCTTGGTATTCTCCGAATGCTAGTACCCGACTGGATGATACACGATCTGTTGCCGACTGGATAATGGGGACTCCTTAATTCAGTCGGGGCAGACTTAGGGTCCTGTCCTTTGTGTGGGGTAGTCCTTGGGTAGGACCTGTATGGCAGGCCTATGACCCTACCCTAGGACTATGACCCCATCAAGGAGTATCCACCCTGATACGTCTCAAACGTATCTATAATTTTTTATGGTTTCACGTTGTTATCTTACCTTCTTTGTATGTTTTATCTACCTTTTTATATCTTTTTGGGACTAACTTATTAATTTAGTGCCAAGTGTCAGTTCCTTTTTTTCCGTGTTTTTGACTCTTTTCAGATCTGATTTTGGAACGGAGTCCAAACGGAAGAAAAACCCCGAAATGATTTTTTCCCGAACGGAAGAAGTCTAGGGGGCTTTTGGGCCAAGCTAGGTGGGCTCTAGGGAGACCACAAGCCCCCACTCCGCCACGAGGGGAGGCGGCGATGGGCAGGCTCGTGGCCTCCCTGGCCGCCCCCTGACCTAGGTCTTTGGCCTATAAATTCCCAAATATTCCGCAAAAAATCAGGGAAGCCTCGAAAATACTTATCCGCCGCCGCAAGCTTCCGTTTCCGCGAGATCTCATCTGGGGACCCTTCCCGGCGCCCTGCCAGAGGGGACTTTGGAGTTGGAGGGATTCTTCATCATCATCATCGCCCCTCCAATGACTCGTGAGTAGTTCACTTCAGACTTACGGGTCCGTAGTTAGTAGCTAGATGGCTTCTTCTCTCTCTTGGATCTTCAATACAAAGTTCTCCATGATCTTCATGGAGATCTATCCGATGTAATATTCTTTGGCGGTGTGTTTGTCGAGATCCGATGAATTGTGGACTTGTGATCAGATTATCTATTATATATATTTGAGTCTTTGCTGATTTCTTATACGCATGATTTGATATCCTTGTAAGTCTCTCCGAGTCTTGGGTTTTGTTTGGCCAACTAGATCTATGATTCTTGCAATGGGAGAAGTGCTTGGTTTGGTTCTGCCATGTGGTGACCTTTCCCAGTGACAGTAGGCGCAGCAAGGCACACATCAAGCAGTTGCCATCAAGGGTAAAAAGATGGGTTTTTTATCATTGGTTTGAGATTATCCCTCTACATCATGTCATCTTGCTTAAGGCGTTACTCTGTTCTTATGGACTTAATACACTAAATGCATGCTGGATAGCAGTCGATGTGTGGAGTAATAGTAGTAGATGCAGAAAGTATCGGTCTACTGGTTTCGGACGTGATGCCTATAGAAATAATCATTTCATAGATATCTTCATGACACTGCACAGTTCTATCAATTGCTCGACAGTAATTTGTTCACCCACCGTCTACTTGCTTTCATGAGAGAAGCCACTAGTAAACTCTACGGCCCCCGGGTCTATTCACATCCATCGTTTACATCTCCGCTTTTACTTTGCTTTGTTACTTTGTTGCTTTCAGTTCTCACTTGGCAAACAATCTATAAGGGATTGACAACCCCTTCATAGCGTTGGGTGCAAGCTTTTGTGTTTGTGCAGGATCTTGAGATACTCTTCCGTCAGATTGATACCTTGGTTCTAAAATTGAGGGAAATACTTACCGTCGCTGTGCTACATCACCCTTTCCGCTTTGAGGGACCACCAACGCAAGGCTCCGAGGCCACGGGGGAAATCCTTTGCATACTTGCCTAGGAAGTCCCTTAAGGCGTAGCCGTAGCTGAAGGATTCCTGGTGCCGTCGACACAACTATTTCTGGCGCCATTGCAAGGGATACACAGCAAACATCGGAAGTATTTTTGGCGTCGTTGCCGGAGAGGAGAAATCAAGATCTATCCAAGTAGGTCTCACAAACTTCTTCTCTTGCATTTACTTTTGTTGCCAGTTGCCTCTCGTTTTCCTCTCCCCCACTTCACATTTGCGTTTTCATTTGCCTTTCTCTTTTGCCTCTTTCGTTCGCCTTTTCGTTCGCCCTTTTCTCTCGCTTGCTTTCTGTTCGCTTGTGTGCCATGTGCCCTCAATATGCTTGCATCTTCGCTTGCTGAAAATCTAGTGATATGGATCCTCATCCACTTGCTAGTCTCTTTAAGAGACCCACTCGTGTGGAACAAATTGCTAGTGAGTTGAGGGCAATTGACTATTTCTTTGGAGTTTTGCGTAAGATGCGTGAATCTGAAAATTGTGAGGAAGAAATTCATGAAGTGATTCACGAGGGCTCCTTGGATGAAAAGCATGATTGCAATGGTTTCACTATAAATTCT
The DNA here is from genome assembly GCF_904849725.1 of Hordeum vulgare subsp. vulgare. Lineage (NCBI taxonomy): Eukaryota > Viridiplantae > Streptophyta > Magnoliopsida > Poales > Poaceae > Hordeum > Hordeum vulgare. The sequence goes on from NC_058523.1 coordinate 519,688,251, forward strand.
ATTAGTGATAATCATGCGAAAATTATGCAAAACCCTAAGCTTGGGGATGCTAGTTTTGCTTTGTCCACTACTTGTTGCAATAATCATGATTGGGGTGATGATCTTTCTTATGATCTTGAAATTTTTTTCAAACCTCATGATGAATATGATATTTGCAACATTACTGAAAGTGGGATTGGAGAAGTCATGACTTTATTTGATGATAATCCCACTATTTTTGAAGAGCGTCAACTTGGCATGCATGTGGATCATGAAAAGAGTATAATATGGGATAGCTATATTGTTGAATTTGAATATGATCCCACATGTAATTGCTATGAGATAGGAAAATATTGTGGTAGAAACCTTCATGTTACCAAATCAGCTCTCGTGATGTTGAGATTGCTCTTGTCTCTTTCTTCTTCCTTGCATATGGAATCTATTGGTTGTCTTGGAAATTTGTTTTCCTATAAAATGCCTATGCATAGGAAGTATGTTAGACTTAGATGTCATTTTCACATGCTTTAGGATGCTCTCGTTGTGCTTCAATTCTTGTCTTTTGTGAGAGCATCATTCAATGCCTAGCTAAGGGCGTTAAACAAAAGCGCTTGTTGGGAGGCAACCTAACGAATTTATCCTTTCTCTTTCTATTTTGTGTTTTCCACACTTTCATAATTCTGTTATGATTGTGTTTTTTGTGTTTCTTTTTGCATTTGTGCCAAGCAAAACCGTTATGATTAGTCTTGGGGATGATCGTTTGGTCATGCTGGAAAAGACAGAAACTTTCTGCTCATGAAACGAATTTTCATTTTTTTATGTAAGAGCTTTTGAGTTGATTCTTTTTGCTTCTGATTTCTACGCAATTTCTTCAGACTGTCATAATTGTTCAGAATTTGTGAAGTATCAGAGGTATACGAAACATACAGATTGCTACAGACTGGTCTGCTGTTAACAGATTCTGTTTTTGTTGTGTTGGTTGCTTATTTTGATGAAACTATGGATAGTATCGGGGGGTATTAGCCATGGAAGATTGAAAGTACAGTAACCCAACATCAGCACAAGTAGAATTTAAGTTTGCTACAGTACCTAAGGAAGTGGTGGTTTGCTTTCTTGTACTAATGTTATCACGGGTTTCTGTTTAAGTTTCGTGTTGTGAAGTTTTCAAGTTTTGGGTGAAGTTCTTATGGACAAAAAGATAAAGAGTGGCAAGATCTCAAGCTTGGGGATGCTCAAGGCACCCCAAGATATTCAAGGATGCCGTAAAAGCCTAAGCTTGAGGATGCCCCGGGAAGGCATCCCCTCTCTCGTCTTCAATCCACCGGTAACATTACTTGGGACTATATTTTTATTCACCACATGTTATGTGTTTTTGCTTGGAGCGTCTTGTATCGTAGGAGTATTTTATTTTGTTGTGTCACAATCATCCTTGCTGCACACCTAGAGAGAGAGACATGCACTCACCATGATTTTGTCGAGCTTGACTTATATCTTTTGGTAGACAATTCAGCTCACATGTGCTTCACTTATATCTTTTGAGCTAGATACTTTTGCTCTATTTGCTTCACTTATATCTTTTAGAGCACAGCGGTGCGTGGTTTGGTAGTTGATCTATGCTTTGAAAGTAATCTCAAAAGGGGTAGTTATCCAAAGGGATACGAAAACTTCCACCTTCATGTGCATTGAATAGTTAGAGAAGTTTGATTCATCTCAATTATTTTTGAGTTGTGGTTATGGTAATATTGAAGTCATGCTAGTAAGGTGTTATGGATCTAGAAATACTTGTGTTGAAGTTAGTGATTCCCATTGCATGCACGTATGGTGAACCGCTATGTGATGAAGTCTGACCATGATTAGTATATTGATTGTCATCCTTTGGGTGGCGGTCGGGATCACGCGATGGTTTATACCTACCAACCCTTCCCCTAGGAGTATGCATTGAATGCTTTGTTTCGATTACTAATAAAACTTTTGCAACAAGTATATGAGTTCTTCATGACTAATGTTGAGTCCATGGTTTAGATGCACTTTCACCTTTCACCATCACTATCTTCTTAGTGCCGTGCAACTCTCGCCGGTGCACAAAACCCACCATTAGCCTCCCTCAAAACAGCCACCATACCTACCTACTATGGCTTTTTCAAAGTCATTCCGAGATATATGGCCATGCAACTACCACCATGACATGTGCCACCACGACTACATTGCCTTTGCACGATCGTAAGATAGCTAGCATGATGTTTCCATTGATGTCTATGCCATGCTAGATCATTGCCAGAGTACACTACCGAAGGCATTCCATACTCTTCCGCCGGATTGATACCTTGGTTCTCAAACTGAGGGAAATACTTACCGTCGCTGTGCTACATCACCCTTTCCGCTTCAAGGGAACACCAACGCAAGGATCCAAGGCCACGGGGGAAATCCTTTGCATACTTGCCTAGGAAGTCCCTTAAGGCGTAGCCGTAGCTGAAGGATTCCTGGTGCCGTCGACACAAATATTTCTGGCGCCATTGCAAGGGATACAGAACAAACATCACACCCGTCAACAGATTTGGAATTATTTTGAGCATCACGCGTTTGTTTCATATTGTGAACCTCAACAGGTACAGGAAGCGCTCGATGATGAGGATTGGCTTATGGCCATGCATGAAGAACTCAACAACTTCGAGCGTAATCAAGTCTGGGATTTAGTGCCAAGACCAAAGGAGGAACATAATGTCATTGGGACCAAATGGATTTTGAAAAACAAGCAAGATGCAAATGGGATTGTGATTCGAAACAAGGCAAGATTGGTGGCTCAAGGCTACTCCCAAGTCGAGGGTATCGACTACGGTGAAACCTTTGCCCATGTTTCTCGTCTAGAATCTATTTGCATGCTGCTTGCATTTGCTTCTCATCATAATTTTAAATTACAGCAAATGGATGTGAAAAGTGCTTTTCTTAATGGTCCTTTAAATGAGTTGGTCTATGTCAAACAACCCTCGGGATTTGAACATCCCAAGCTCCCCAATCATGTGTACCAACTTAATAAGGCACTCTATGGCCTTAAACAAGCCCCACGTGCGTGGTATGAGTATCTTACCGAGTTGTTACAAGATCGTGGGTTTGAAATTGGGAAGATAGATCCCACTCTTTTTACTAAGAGGGTTAAAGGGGATTTGTTCATATGACAACTATATATTGATGATATCATTTTTGGTTCTCCTAACATTTCTTTCAATGAAGAATTTGCTGCACTAATGACCGAGAAATTTGAGATGTCCATGATGGGAGAGTTGAAGTTCTTCCTTGGATTCGAGATTAAACAAGGCTTAGAAGGGACCTTCATCAAACAAGCCAAGTACACTCAAGACATGCTCAAAAGGTTCGAGCTCGAAGATGTCAAGCCGGTCAAGTTCCCCATGCCAACAAGATGCAAGCTTGACAATGATCCCAATGGTAAAGCGGTGGATCAAAAGGTATATCCCTCCATGATTGGATCCCTCCTTTACCTTTGTGCATCTAGACCAGATATTATGTTGAGTGTAGGGATCTGTGCACAGTTTCAATCTGCACCAAAAGAAAGTCATTATATGGCTGTTAAGCGAATCTTTCGATATTTGGCTCATACCCCAAACTTTGGTCTATGGTATCCCAAAGGAGCAAACTTCAACCTAGTGGGCTATTCTGACTCAGATTGGGCAGGAGATTGTGTGGAGAGGAAGTCAACTTCTGGAGGATGCCAATTCCTTGGTCGCTCACTGGTAAGTTGGTCTTCAAAGAAGCAGAATTGTGTCTCACTATCATCCACCGAAGCTGAGTATGTGGCAGCTGCAAGTTGTTGTGCACGGTTGCTATGGATGAGGCAAACTTTAAAGGATTACGGTGTCACTTGTGACAAAGTGCCTCTTCTATGTGACAATCAAAGTGCTATCAAGATTTCCCTCAACCCGGTGCAACATAGCAAGACCAAGCATATTGATATTCACCATCACTTCATTCGTGAACATATCAAGCTTGGTGATCTTGAGGTTCACTTCATCCACACTGAAGAGCAACTTGCAGAAATTTTCACTAAGCCCCTAGATGAAGCAAGGTTCCGGGAGTTAAGGCATGAGCTAAATATCATTGATTCAAGTAATGTGGATTGAAACTAGGCACTTTGCACCTCACTATGCATTAGATCTTGTTCTAGATGTAGGCATGGACATAGGGGGAGTGTTGTTCTCTCAATGAACTTTCCCTCCCCCCATTATGCATAAATTGATCAAGTCTTTCACTTTAGCCATTACTAAATGGCACTTGTGCTTCAAAGACGAGCATTGGTCATGAACCCAAGGATAATTCTTCGCGGTGTCATGCCTTTGCCTCAAACATAGGTGGCCTCGGCCACCGCCCCCACCTTTCTCTCACATGGAAGAAAGGATACAAAATGATGAGTCAGTATATCTTGCTGGTGCTATCTTTTTATTTACACTGACTAGCCGTTGCCCATGTCTTTTTCATGAAATCCTATGTCTCGTTGTGCCATTTTGAGCGGTACTACCGTCAGGGGTAGCGGTACTACCACCAGGACCCCAGCGGTACTACCGCCAGGGGTAGCGGTACTACCGCTAGGGATAGCGGTCCTACCACCAGGACCCCAGTGTACCACGACTTGAGTAGGGTTTTTAGGGCTGTCTCAAGGGGGAGCGGTACTATCGCCAGGGGGAGCGGTACTATCGCCAGGACCCCAGCGGTACTACCGCTAGGACCTTGGCGGTACTACCGCTGGCCCGTACCCCTTGGGCTATATAAAGGAGGGGGAGCTCGTTTTTTCTGTCCTCTTTCTTCTTCCTCGTGGCTCTTCCTTCCTCTTCCCCAAACTCCCCCAATTTGGATCTCTAACTGCGGAGCCCCTTCTCTCCCTTGAGTTGGAGGGTTTGTTCCACTCCTCCTTCCTCCATCAAGTGCCATGGACACCGGTAAAGCTCCTCCCTTTATTCTCTTGATTGATGCTTTCTTGTTCTAGGGTTAGGAGCTTGGTGATTTGGATCCATGGCTATGGTTTGTGCTTTGTTCTTGGATGGAACGAAGGAGATATTCTAGGGGAGTGTAGGTCCTATGATTCATTGCTTTTATCTTGACATGCCCTAGGTTCTTCATGTTTTATATCAAGTACTTTTTCTCTTATTTTGGATTAGATCTAAATCTTGAATCCTTTTGCCTAGGCATGTCTTTATCTAGATGTGCTTGAGATCCTCATGTGATTAGGGCTATGGTCGTTCTTGTAGTGATTCTATACAGTAGCCATGGCCCTCGTAAATCCAATCTAGCCGATCTTATGGGTCTTTCTCTAATCAGATCTGAAAGTCAACCCTCTAGCGGTACTACCGCTAGGACCCGAGCGGTACTACCGCCAGGGGTAGCGGTACTACCGCGAGGAGGATATTTTTTCTTTTATTTTCGCTTTGTTTGGCAATATGAGTTTATTCTTATGCTTCTCTTTGCTCATTGCCTTGACTCCTCCTTTCGCTCTTTTTCGGTGTGTGTGTGTCTTGTGTCTCACAGGTGGTGCTCGCCGCTCGAATCCCCCACGGGACACCCAACCAAAGCAGTATCGCACTCCAGATGCTCCAGAGGGCTTCGCCACTTCCGGTCTGAATCCCAAAAAGAAGTCTTTCAAGAAGACAGCTCACAAGACAAAGGGGATCAACGTTCGCAATATGCCCCCTAAGGAGTTTCTGCGGTTCCGCACCCGCAATCACTATCTAGAAGAGAAGGCTCAGATCAAGAATGTCGAGCATGTTTGGTCACGGGATCACTGCATGATCTATCGCGACATCATCAAGCACTTCAAGAAGATGTTTGTTCCAGTACAGTGGATTGACTTTGCTCACCTTCAGCGGAACCCGGATTACTTTGGTGAGGCTCTCTCTTTGATTGACAAGCTTGGCATTAAGGAGATCATCACCTTCAAGCACGACTTTGATCCAGATGTTGTGGCCCAATTCTATGTCACTGTTCACTTTGCACCTGATGACGAGCGCACCATGACTTGGATGACCGGTACTCAGAAGATGACAGGTTCCTGGTCAGAATTCATGAAGCTTCTCAAGGTCGACTTTCAGGGAGCTGACAATCCTCTTGGGTTGCGTCCTCATGCTCCATCTTCATCTACTGCCACCCCCAAGGACAGGCTGCAACAACTTTATGTGAAGAAAGGTGTGCTCCCCAAGCACCTGGATATCATGCATCGGATCTTCCACAACACTCTCTTTCCTCCCATTGGCAACTTTGACGAGGTGGATGGTCATCCAGCTGAGATGCTTCTTCTTTGTGAGGAGGCTAAGACTAAGGAATCTGCCCCTCTTGATATTCCCGACGTGATGTTCAATGAGCTCTGGAACTGCATCATGAACCGCAAGGTTCCCATCTAAGGGCCCTACTTGTTTGCCTATATTCGCCAGAGGTGGCATGAAGTCTATCTGGTCGATGAGTTCCCTATTCAGGTTGGTTACTTTGTGCATGATCCTATCAAGCTCTGCATCAAAGACAAATGGGCCAACCCATCCACTTCGTCTCAGCACATGGACACTGAAACAGAGACTGCATCTGAAAGAGGCCCCGCTTCTCAGTCCCGCTCTTCTGCTATGCCATCTTGGGCAGTGAAACTAAAGGATAAAATGAAGACTCTCTTCTGTATGCATGCCAAGGGACAGTATCAGTCTCATGTGGCCCAGAAGGAGAACCGTCAGAGGCACAAGCGTGTCTTGAGGACACTTGATGTTGATATCTCCTACGGCTCAGAGGACGACATCACTCCAGAGTCTGATTGGATGCGGGCTCAAGGTTATCAGTGGTCTGATGCAGAGGAGGAGGCGTCTGAGGAGGATAATGAGGAGGAGCAAGACGATCCGGATGCCACGGACGAGTCTGGGGCTGATGAGGATGCGGAGTGACCACCTGTGTCATTAGGTGTGCCCCTTTTGGTGTCTTGTGCCAAAGGGGGAGAAAGTCTAGGAGCTGGATTTGTGCTTTGCTTAAGCTTTGCTTATCTTATCGTGTTTGCTTTGAACTTGGTTTACTCTTATTTGCTATCTTTGCTTTGTGTGATGTGAGACTTGGACTAGTGTGAGACTTATTTCTATCATATGCTGTCAGTAATATGCTCCTTAATTTTCTCTACCACTATCTTTATGTTCACATGCTATTCACTGTGCAAATCCGGTATTGTCATCAATCCACCAAAAAGGGGGAGATTGTTAGGGCATATTTTATGCCTAAGTAATTTTGGTGATTGATGATAGTACCGCAAAGGACTAATCGTGTGTGTTAAGATTTCAGATAACACATGTCAACGGCACAAGACGACTCCCCCCTTCCATGGAACAGAAGCACGGTGTACTCTACGATTCTCCTTCTTTGAGTCATAGGAATGTCGTACTATTAAGAGGGGACCCTAGTGGAAAGGTTTGGGTGGAATCAATTTTGCACGCACACACTTTATCTCCTTTCCCTTTCCCTCCAACTTTGGAGTGGCTCCCGCCTCTGGTTTATCTCCTCTAAGCAAAAAGGTCTCTCAGCGGTAGTACCGCTGTGCCTAGCGCTAGTACCGCTGGGCCTAGCGGTGGTACCGCTGGAGCTGGCGGTAGTACCGCTTGCTCTAGCGGTAGTACCGCTGTGCTGGAGGTAGTACCTCCCCTGGTCAGCGGTAGTACCGCTCCAGGAACTTAGTACCGCCTTCCTAGCGGCTGTACTTCGTTGGACTTTTTGCGAAGACTTTCTTGGTGGTGGTTGGCCCGGTAGTGCTTCTGCACTACCATGGGCCCAGCGGTAGTACCGCTGGAGTGCCAACGGTAGTACGGCTGCAGCCAGCGGTAGTATCGCTGGACTGCTAGCAGTAGTACCGCTTCAGCCAGCGGTAGTACCGCTAGGCTCGGGCTGTGAGTGGGAAAACGGTTGGATTTCCCCCCACTATATAAGGGGTTCTTCTTGCTCTAGAACCCTACCTTTGACCCTCCCAAGCTCCATTGTTGCTCCCTAAGCTCAAAAGTGCCCGATCTCTCTCCCTAGCCAATCAAACTTGTTGATTCTTTAGGGATTGGTTGAGAAGGCCTAGATCTACACTTCCACCAAGAGAAAAGTTGATTCCCCCACCAATCCCTTGCGGATCTTGTTACTCTTGGGTGTTTGAGCACCATAGACGGTTGAGGTCACCTCGGAGCCACATTCCATTGTGGTGAAGCTTCGTGGTCTTGTTGGGAGCCTCCAAGCTTTGTGTGGAGTTTGCCCCAACCTTGTTTGTAAAGGTTCAGTCGCCGCCTTCAAGGGCACCTATAGTGGAATCACGGTACCTCGCATCATGTGAGGGCATGAGGAGAATACGGTGGCCCTAGTGGCTTATTGGGGAGCATTGCGCCTCCACACTGCTCCAACGGAGATGTACTTCCTGTCAAAGGGAAGGAACTTCGGTAACACATCCTCATCTTCATTGGTTCCACTTGTGGTTATCTCTAACCTTTACATCGTGCATGCTTATGTTGTTGTGTATCTCTTACTTGTCTTAGTTATCTTTGTTGTTAGCATCATATAGGTTCACCTCCTTGTTGTCATTTTAGTGAACCCTTATGTTGCTTACCCTAACTTACTATGATTAATTAAAGAAGTGGTCGTTGCCTATTCACCCCCCCTCTAGTCAACCATATCGATCCTTTCAGTCCCATCTGGGGCACGTCCTGGTGCCCTGCCGCAGGGGGGATTCGGACACGGAGGGCTTCTTCATCAACACCATGACCTCTCCGATGATGCGTGAGTAGTTCACCATAGACCTACGGGTCCATAGCTAGTAACTAGATGGCTTCTTCTCTCTCTTGGACCTTCAATACAAAGTTCTCATGATCTTCATGGAGATCTACCAAATGTAATCTTCTTTTGCGGTGTGTTTGGCGAGATCCGATGAATTGTGGATTTATGATTAGATTATCTATGAATCTTATTTGAGTTTCTTCTGATCTCTCCTAGGCATGATTTCATATCCTTGTAGTTCTCTTCGAGTTGTGGGTTTTGTTTGGCCAACTAGATCTATGATTCTTGCAATGGGAGAAGTGCTTGGTTTTGGGTTCATACCGTGCGGTGACCTCACCCAGTGGTTGAAGGGGTAGCGAGGCATGCATCGTGTTGTTGCCATCAAGGGTAAAAAGATGGGGTTTTCACCATTGGTTTGAGATTATCCCTTTACATCATGTCATCTTGCTTAAAGCGTTACTCTGTTCGTCATGAACTCAATACACTATATGCATGCTGGATAGCAGTCGATGTGTGGAGTAATAGTAGTAGATGCAGAAAGTATCGGTCTACTTGTCTCGGACCTGATGCCTATATGTATGATCATTGCCTTAGATATCGTCATGACTTTGCGCGGTTCTATCAATTGCTCGACAGTAATTTGTTCACCCACCGTAATACTTGCTATTTTGAGAGAAGCCTCTAGTGAACACTATGGCCCCCAGGGTCTACTCCACACCATATTTTCAGCCTTACACTTTTTACTTCGTTGCACTTTCCGCCTTCATATCTCACTTTGCAAACAATCTTGAAGGGATTGACAACCCCTTTGAAGCGTTGGGTGCAAGCTTGTTTGTGTTTGCGCAGGTACTCTGGACTTGACGAGACCCTCCTTCTGGATCGATACCTTGGTTCTCAAACTAAGGGAAATACTTACTACTCCTGTGCTGCATCACCCTTTCCTCTTCAAGGAAAAAACCAACGCAAGCCCAGCCTTTGTCAACGTGTCAATTTCTGGCGCTGTTGTCTGTAGAATAGCAGCCGGCGCCTGGCCTCACAAACCGGGACCAATGACACCATAGGTCCCAGTTCGTGGGTGAATCGAGACTAATGGGATTGCAGGCCCTGGACCAAAGCCCTCTTTTCTACTAGTGAATTTATGTCAAGCTAGTTTTCATCATGCTCATATGATTCGTGTTCGCTACTTTAATAATTTGGATATGTGGGTTCACCGGTGCTTGGGTGCTGCCCTTACTTGGAAAAACCTCCCACTTATGATTAACCTCTCTCGCAAGCATCCGTAAATACGAAATAGGAATTAATATAAATCTAACCATAGCATTAAACATATGGATCCAAATCAGCCCCTTACGTAGCAACACATAAACTAGGGTTTAAGCTTCTGTCACTCTAGCAACCCATAATCTACTTATTACTTCCCAATGTCTTCCTCTAGGCCGAAATAATGGTGAAATGTCATGTAGTCGACGTTCACATGACACCACTAGAGGAGAGATAACATATATCTTATCAAAATATTGAACGAATACCAAATTCACATGATTACTTATAACAAGACTTATCACATGTCCTCAGGAACAAACGTAACTACTCACAAAGCATATTCATGTTCATAATCAGAGGAGTATTAATAATCATTAAGGATTCGAACATACGATCTTCCACGAAATAAACCAACTAGCATCAACTAGAAGGAGTAATCAACACTACTAGCAACCCACAGGTACCAATCGGAGGTTTTGACACAAATATCAAATACAAGAGATGAACTAGTGTTTGGAGAGGAGATGGCGCTGATGAAGATGTTGATGAAGATTGACCCCCTCTCAATGAGAGGATCGTTGGTGATGATGATGGCTTCAATTTCCACCTCTGGGAGGGAAGTTTGCCCGGAGGAATAGCTCCGCCCGAGCTCTAGATTGGTTCTGTCGAAGTTCCGCCTCGATACGGCGGCGTCGCGTCCCGAAAGCTCTGATATGACTTTTTTCCAGGTCAAAATCCTTCATATAGCAGAAGATGGGCGTCGGAGGCCTGCCAGGGGACCCACAAGCCTGCAAGGCAAGGCCAGGGGGTAGGCCGCGCCCCCTAGTCTTGTGACCTCCTGGTGGGTCCCCCCCCCCCCCGGTACTTCTTTCGCCCATTATTATTTATACAATCCAAAACAATTCTCCATAAATTTTCAAGACTTTTGGAGTTCTGCAGAATAGGTCTCTCAGATTTGCTCCTTTTCCAGTCCAGAATTTAGTTGCCGGTATTCTCCCTCTTCATGTAAATCTTGTAAAATAAGAGAGAAAAGGCATAAGTAGTGTATCATAATGTGTAATAACAGCCCATAATGCAATAAATATTGATATAAAAGCATGATGCAAAATGGACGTATCAACTCCCCCAAACTTAGACCTCTCTTGTACTCAAGCGAAAGCCAAGATCAATAAATATGCCCACATTTTTAGAGATAGAAGTGTCGATAAAATAAAATACGGACATGAGGGCATCATGATTATCTTTAGAACATCAACACATATTGACATAGAATATCTTATACTAGAGTAACAATTCATTTACCAGGCAAAATATGCATCAAGAACTCTATTGAGAACTAACAAACTATGATTTCAGTCATTGAGGCAATTGCAATTTATCGCAACGTAGGAAAGAGCCAATATAATAGCTTGTAAAGCAAATCCACATACTCAATCATCTTATAGTCTTTCATAATTGCTCACACTCATGTGGTACCTATGAGATCAAAGCTTCAATCAGACACAGAGAAAGATAGGGGCTTATAGTTTTGCCTCCCAACTATTTACCTCAAGGGTAATGTCAACAATAATAACTCATGATCACCCACATCCGAGTGGATATATTTGTCTAGATCATTCCCCAACACATGACGCTTGCCAAAAGATAAAGGTGAAATAAAGGAAATGGTGAAGATCACCACGACTCTTTCATAAAGGTAAGTACTAGAAAGTAAAGGTAACGGATAGGCCCTTCGCAGAGGGAATCAGAGGTTGATATGCGCTTTTATAGTTGGATGCACAATCTCTTAATGCAAAAGAACATCACTTTATATTGCCCCTTGTGATACAGAATTTTATTATGCAGTCCGTCGCTTTTATTTCTTCTATATCACGAGTTCATATAAAGTTTAATTTCCTCGCACTAATAAACCACACATATTTAAAGAGAATGTTTTATTGCTTGCACCGATGACAACTTACTTGAAGGATCTTACTCAACCCATAAGTAGTTATGGTGGACTCTCAAGGCAAAACTGGGTCAAAGGTTTTTGGATGCACAAGTAGTATCTCTACTTTGTGCAGGAGTTTCTTTTGGCTAATATGAGGTGGAAGCAAGCGACACATGTTGAAGGATCTACAACCATATAACTTCTATTCAGAAATAAGCAAACATAACTCATTATGTTGTCTTTCTTGTCCAAGTTCAACCTTTTAGCATATAATATTTTAATGAGTGCTCACAATCATAAAAGATGTCTAAGATAATATATTTATATGTGAACCTCTCTTTCTTTATTACCTCCTTTTAATTGCAACAATGACCAATAGCTTTGTTTATCAACTCACAACAAATTTCAATCAACATACGTTTCACAGCAAATCATTATGTATGCTCTTTTGCTTTTATTCTATACTTCTTTTTATTTCTTTTTCTCTAGATCATAGCAAGCAAGCCAAGCCCTCAATTCAAAAGTACTCTTTATTATATAACTCTCGGACTTGCTTACATAGGGGGAACAAAAAAAACTTAAAAATAGATCACAGTAAAACTTTATTCTACTAGATCAAGATATAACCAAAAGGATCGAACAAATAAAAAGTAAAAAGGTAAAAATGTGTGATGGTGATACGATACCGCGGCACCTCCCTGAAGCTTGGAACAAGCCAAGGGGAGTGCCCATACCCATGTGTTCAGTTGTGTTTCTTCGGAGGTGGTGATGTTAGAGTTGCTGGTGAGGTTGAAAGCTTACCAAATTTCCACTTAAGCATGAATTTTTGTTCCCTCAGATCATCTGCTTCCATCTCGAGCCTAAATATCCTTTGACATAATTCCCCCTTTCTCTCCTGTAGAAAATGAGAAGGGATAAATAGCACCTTGGGTTTTCTCCTTGTATTTGGGAGGCTCGACTTCTTGAACTCCACATCCATATCTTCGGGTCGAGGCAAGGGAATCTCCTCTTCGTCCGAGCTTCCTTTCGCATAATTGCATATCTCCCGTTCCTCCTCCGAGCACAATCCATAGGGATCTACATCCCTACAGAGCTTGTGATTGGCAAGATAATGTGATACATAGCTCTCCTCATCGGAATCTTGGGACGACATCTTACTCTAAATCTGTTGCAGAAACAGCTCAAAACGAAAACACGAGATATTGTCGAGATACGGAGGTCAAAATCTTCGGGAGATTATATAATGAATTTTGCCGACCCGAAGGAGTATTCCACCAGAAAACAGAGCCCGGAGGGTGCACAGGGTGGCCACAAGCCTGTAGGGCGCGGCCAGGGGGTAGGCCGCGGCCCGTGGCTTGTCGCCTCCTCGTGCACGCTTTAGACTGCTTTAAATTTTCCTAATTTTTTAAATATTCCAAAACTGGTAAAAATTGCCATTGAAAACGTTTTGGAGTCGGTTTGCTTACCGTAGCACATACCTATTCCTTTTCGGAGTCCGAGACGTTCTCATAGGCCTCCCTAATGTACTCGTCTGGAGTTGTGGTATTGATAATATTAGTTTCAACATTTATGGTAGTACGTGAGATATAATGTTTGAGTCTTTGCCCATTTACCACCTTCGGATTTGTGCCTTCGTCGTTGTTGATCTTGATGGCACCGGAACGATACACTTCCTCGATAATGTAAGGCCCTTACCATTTATAGATAAGTTTACCTGCAAAAAATCTTAAACGAGAGTTGTATAGCAGGACATGATCACCTACATTGAATTCACGCTTTTGTATCCTTATATCATGCCATCTCTTAACCTTTTCTTTAAACAACTTGGCATTCTCATAGGACTGGGTTCTCCATTCATCAAGTGAGATAATATCAAATAACCTTTCTCACCAGCAAGTTTGAAATCATAGTTAAGCTCTTTAATTGCCCAATAAGCTTTATGTTCTAGCTCTAGAGGTAAGTGATATGCTTTACCATAAACTATTTTATACGGAGACATACCCATAGGGTTTTTGTAAGCGGTTTTATAAGCCCATAATGCATCGTCAAGTTTGTTAGACAAATTCTTTCTAGATCTATTAATGGTCCTTTGCAAGATCAATTTTATTTCTCTATTGCTCAATTATACATGCTCACTAGACTGAGAATGACAAGGAGATGCAATTCTATGATTAACATCATACGTAGCAAGCAATTTATGGAAAGCACCATGAATAAATTGTGAACCTCCATGAGTCATCAAATATCTAGGGACTCCAAATCTAGGGAAAATAACTTCTTTCAACATTTTAATAGAAGTGTTATGATCAGCGCTACTAGTTGGAATAGCTTCTACCACTTAGTAACATAATCAACAGCAACTAGAATATGAGTATACCTGTTGGATTTTGAAAAAGGTCCCATATAATCAAAACCCAAAACATCAAATGGTTCTATAACAAGAGAGTAATTCATAGGAATTTCCTGACGTCTACTAATATTACCAATTCTTTGACATTCATCACAAGACAAGACAAAGTTACGAGCATTCTTGAAGAGAGTAGGCCAATAAAAACCAGATTGCAATACCTTGTGTGCAGTTCTATCTCTCGTGTGGTGTCCTCCGTAGGCCTCGGAGTGACACTTGTGAAGGATATGTCCATGTTCATGCTCAGGTACACAATGTCTAATAATACCATCTACTCCTTCTTTATAAAGGTGTGGATCGTCCGAAAAGTAATGTCTTAAATCGTAGAAGAACTTTTTCTTTTGTTGGTATGTGAAACTAGGCGGTATAGATTTAGCAACAATATAGTTAGCATAATCAGCATACCAAGGAGCATTGCGTGACGCATTTATGACAGCTAATTGTTCATTAGCGAAGCTATCATCAATAGGTAGTGGGTCATCAAGAACATTTTCTAGTCTAGACAAGTTATCTGCTACGGGGTTATCAGCGCCCTTTCTATCAATAATATGCAGATCAAATTCTTGTAGCAGAAGGACCCATCTAATAAGTCTAGGTTTAGCATCTTTCATTTCCTTAAGTTACTCAAAAGCAGTGTGAACAATTACTTTGGAATCAACAATATAAGGTCTAAACTTATCGCAAGCAAACGCAACTGCTAAAAATTCCTTTTCAGTGGTAGCATAGTTTCTTTTAGCACTGTCTAGAGTTTTACTAGCGTAATGGATGACATTTAATTTCTTATCAAATCTTTGTCCTAGAACAGCACCAACAGCATAATCACTAGAATCACACATAATTTCAAAGGGTAGGTTCCAATCAGGTGGTTGAACAACAGGTGCAGTTATCAAGACTTTCTTAAGAATTTCAAATGCTTCTACACAATCATCATCGAAAATGAATGGAATATCCTTTTGCAAAATATTAGTGAGAGCCTTAGAAATTTTAGAGAAGTCTTTAAGAAATGTCCCATAGAAACCAACATGACCAAGGAAACTTCTTATACCTTTGATATCTCTTGGACACGACATTTTTTCAATAGCATCAACTTTAGCTTTGTCAACTTCAATACCTCTTTCGGAGATTTTGTGTCCCAAGATGATGCCTTAATTAACCATAAAGTGGCACTTCTCCTAACTCAATACAAGATTAGTTTCTTCACACCTCTGCAAAACGCGATCAAGGTTGCTCAAGCAATCATCAAAAGAAGTTCCGTAAACGGAAAAATCATCCATGAAAACCTCAACAATCTTTTCAAAAATGTCAGAGAATTAAGCCATCATACATCTTTGAAAGGTAGAAAGTGCATTGCATAAACCAAAAGGCATGCGTCTATAAGTAAAGGTACCGAAAGGGCAAGTAAAAGTGGTCTTCTCTTGATCCCCTTTTGATACGGGTATTTGAGAGAAACCACAATAACCATCTAGAAAGCAAAAATGTGTATGTTTGGATAGTCTTTCTAGAACTTGATCTATAAAAGGTAGGGGATAATTAATGTTCTTTCCTAGTAAACTTATTTAATTTGCTAAAATAATTACCATTCTATATCATGTAACAATTCTTTCTGGGGTTAATTAATCTTTATCATTAGGAACAACGGTAACATCTCCCTTTTTAGGGACACAATGAACGGGACTAACCCATCTACTCTGAGCAATAGGATAAATTATACATGCCTCCAGAAGCTTTAGTATTTCATTTCTTGCCACTTCCTTCATTTTAGGATTTAATCGTCATTGGTGATCAACAACTGGTTTAGCATCAGGCTCCATATTGATTTTGTGCTAACATAGAGTGGGACTAATGCCCTTAAGATCATCAAGAGTATATCCAATAGCAGCACGATGCTTCCTCAGAGTTTTCAATAATCTCTTTTCTTCATGATCTGAAAGGTTTGCACTAATAATAACATGATATCTCTTTTTCATCAATATAAGCATAATTCAGAGTATCAGGTAATTGTTTAAGATCAGACACGGGATCATGCTTAGGTGGAGGAGGATCCCCGATTATTTTTGACAGGCAGGTTGCGTTTCAGGATAGGGTGCTGATCAAATAAAATCTTATCTAGTTCATTCCTTTCACTCATACACATATCATTTTCATGGTCTAGCAAATATTGTTCTAAGGGATCGGTAGGACGCCCAACAATAGAAGCGAGACCAATAATTTCATATTTACTAGACATTTCTTTGTCATGGGGTTGTCTACGAAATTTAGAGAAATTGAACTCATGAGATGCATCCCCAAAACTTACATTAACCATTTCCTTTTCACAATCAATGTTAGCATTAATAGTAGTCAAGAAGGGTCTACCAAATATAATGTGTCAAAAATCATCTTGCGGGGAACCAAGAACAAGAAAATCAGTAGGATAATTTATTTTCCCACACAAGACTTCAACATCTCTAACAATCCCAATTGGTGAAATAATATCTCTATTAGCAAGCTTGATGGTAACATCAATTTCCTCTAATTCGGCTGGTTACAATATCATTCATAATTTCTTGGTATAAGGTAAAGGGAATTGCAGTCACACTAGCACCCACATCACATAAGCCATGATAACAATGATCTCCTATCTTAACAGAAACAACACGCATGCCAACAATAGGCCTATGTTTACCTTTAGTATCAGGTCTAGCAATTCTAGCGGCCTCATCACAGAAGTGAATGACATGACCATCAATATTATCAACCAAGAGATCTTTAAACATAGCAATATTAGGTTCAACTTTAATTTGTTCAGGAGGTATAGGTGTTCTAGCACAACTCTTACAGACCACAGTTGAAGCTTTAGCATGTTCTTTTATCCTAACAAGAAAGGATGGTTTCCCAATATAAGGAGTAGGAATAACAGGATCAACATTATAAATAGTAGTTTATTCTTCAATTTTAATAGGTTCTACCATTTTAACTTCAATGGGAGGATGATATTTAAACCACTTCTCCTTGGGGAGATCAACATGAGTAGCAAAAGATTCACAAAATGAAGCTACTACCTTAGAGTCAAGTCAATATTTAGTGCTAAAATGACGAAAAGCATGAGTGTCTATAAAGGATTTAACACAATCAATCTTAAGGCTTATACTTGACTCATTACCTTCGTCGAGTTCCCAATCTTCAAAGTTGAGTTTAATTCTTTCAAATAAATCCCATTTGAATTCAATATCTTTCTTCATGAAGGAACCAACACAAGAAGTGTCGAGCATGGATTGATCATTACGAGAGAGCCGAGCATAAAAATTCTGAATAATAATTTCTCTCAGGAGATCATGATTGGGGAATGAATATAACATTGACTTAAGCTTGAGCGATTCTTTATCCTTCACGAGGCTAAAAATTATAAATATAAGTCCGATCACGATGAACCAGATGCCTAGGATAAAACTTCTCATGAAATTCCAATCTCAATCGGTTGTAGTTCCATGATCCAATATCATCACATAGCCTATACCATGTCAAAGCCTTTTCCTTCAAAGATAAAGGAAAGACCTTCTTGTTTACATCATTCTCGGGCAAACCCGCAAGCTTAAATAATCCAGAAACTTCATCCACGTATATTAGGTGCAAATTAGGATGTAGTGTTCCATCTCGTGCGTAAGGATTAGCTAGCAGTTTTTCTATCATACACGAAGGAACTTTATAATAAACATTTTCAGTAGGTGCAACAGGTTGAGGAGCATCTCTTTGTGCTTCCGGTCGGGGTGAAGATACCCCGAACAATCTCCTCAAAGGATTATTTTCCATAGTGACAAGTGATAGTAAATTTCAGCACAGTATATAAATTTTTGCTTACCAAGTTCCACTTACCAAAGGCGCTTCACTCCCCGGCAACGGTGTTAGAAAAGAGTCTTGATGACCCACAAGTATATGGGATCTATCATATTCCTTTCGATAAGTAAGACTGTCGAACCCAACGAGGAGCAGAAGGAAATGACATTCTGTGCAAGCACTGAAATTATGGGTGACAGATAGTTTTGTGATAAGGTAATTTGTAACGAGTAACAAGTAACAATTATAAAAAAGGTGCAACAAGGTGGCCTAATCCTTTTTGTAGCAAAGGAAAAGCCTAGACAAACTCTTATATAAAGAAAAGTGCTTCCAAGGACACACGGGAATTTATGTCAAGCTAGTTTTCATCATGCTCATATGATTCGCGTTCGTCACTTTGATAGTTTGATATGTGTGTGGACCGGTGCTTGGGTGCTGCCCTTCCTTAGACAAACCTCCCACTTATGATTAATCTCTCTCGTAAGCATCCGCAACTACAAAATAGGAATTAAGATAAATCTAACCATAGCATTAAACATATGGATCCAAATCAGCCCCTTAGGAAGAACGCATAAACTAGGGTTTAAGCTTGTGTTACTCTAGCAACCCATCATCTATTTATTACTTCCCAATGCCTTCCTCTAGACCCAAATAATGGTGAAGTGTCATGTAGTCGACGTTCACATGACACCACTATAGGAGAGACAACATATATCTTATGAAAATATCGAACGAATACCAAATTCACATGATTACTTATAACAAGACTTATCCCATGTCCTCAGAAAGCTCTGATATGGTTTTTTCCAGGTCAAAACCCTTCATATAGCAGAAGATGGGCACCGGAGGTCTGCCAAGGGGCCCACAAACCTAGAGGCGCCCCCTGGGCTTGTGACCTCCTGGTGGGTCCCCTCCGGTACTTATTTCGCCCATTATTTTTTATATAATCCAAAACAATTCTCTGTAAATTTTCAGGACTTTTGGAGCTGTGCAGAATAGGTCTCTCAGATTTGCTCCTTTTCCAGTTCAGAATTTCAGCTGCCGGTATTCTCCCTCTTCATGTAAATCTTGTAAAATAAGAGAGAAAAGACATAAGTATTGTACCATAATGTGTAATAACAGCTCATAATGCAATAAATATTGATATAAAAGCATGATGCAAAATGGACGTATCACCCACCCCAACATCAACGTCGTGTGGAACCCAACATCAACGTCGTGTGGAACACGACGTTCTCCTGGGCCGACTCTGCGCCGATGGTGATCGACCTCGCCGGCCCCAACGTTTACAATGACGACACCTAGGGCAACGCGTTGTCTCGTAGTTTAGGTTTTTTATGCTTAATTAATATAATAGGGAGGCATGGACTCTCGCCGGCCTTCGTGGGCGGCTTTAATGTTTAATTAATATATTTTTTATTTTCAGAATTGTTTGCAATTTTTTTCACGCGTCGTCAAAATGGGTTTGGTCAATGTTGGACGCATGCGTCGATCCAAACGCGAAAGCGGACGTTGGTGTCCGTCGAATCGATCCAAATGAACAAAAGACGAACAAATGCGCCATCCGTTTGGGTCGCCGTGTTGGAGTTGCTCTTATGACACTAATAAAACATGCACTAGTGGAAAACGGGCCTTTGCCCTGGACCCTTTAGTCCCGGCCTCCATCTGGGCAGGGACTAAAGGCCCGGCCACGTCGCCCCAAAATCGCAATGCTGCCCACGAGGCTTTGGTCCCGGTCCGTAAGGAGGCTTTAGTCCCGGTTTGTGTCTCAAACCGGGACTAAAGGGCTACGCGGTGTGCAGCCCGCATGTGCGCCACCTTTAGTCCCGGGTTGTGTCTCAAACCGGGACTAAAGTTCTCTGCCTATATATATTGGCCACAGCCCCCCTCTCCCCTCTTCCTTGCATTTTTCTTGGATGGAAGAGTGTGGGTGTGTGCTAGCTCTCCATTTTTCTTGGATGCACTAGAGGTGTTTGTTGAAATGTGTGTTAGAGCGGTGCCGCTTCAGTTCACCGAACACAACTACGATATGAGATGCCCGTGCCACGCTTAAACCTCTTCCTCTTTATTTCTACTTATTCTAAAAGGTTAGCAACTATATTCCTGGTTTAGACCGTGCGGTACTAATTTTTAGGATCGTGATTGTATTTGATATACTATCGTATAACGCAGATGAGCCATCCATGGATGTACGGTGATCGATGCACAACCGCTTACAGAGAAGGCGTGCATTCTTTTCGAGATGCAGCCGATGCGAACAAGCATGGTGGTGGCTATATGTTTTGTCCATGTGTTGAATGTCGGAATGAGAAGGATTACACTTCCTCAAGAGTCATTCAGAGCCACCTGCTTCGGTCTGGTTTTATGTCGGGCTATAATGTTTGGACCAAGCACGGAGAAAGAGGGGTTATGATGGAAGACGACGATGAAGAAGAAGAGAACGATGATGACAACTACCGATCTATGTTCCCTGAGTATGGTGATACCGCAATGGAAGACAATGAAGAAGAAGATCAGGATGAAGAACGGGAACCAGATAAGCCCGCTGATGATCTTGGCCGGGTCATTTCTGATGCACGGCGAGGTTGCGACACAGAAAAGGAGAGGTTGCAGTTCGAGCAGATGTTACAGGACCACAACAAATTGTTGTACCCAACTTGTGAAGATGGCCAGAAGAAGCTGGGTAGCACACTGGAATTGCTGAAGTGGAAGGCAGAGTCCGGTGTGACTGACTCGTCAATCGAAAAGTTGCTGGTACTGATTAAGAAGATGCTTCCAAGAAAGAACGAATTGCCCGCCAGCACGTACGAAGCAAAGAAGCTTGTCTGCCCTCTAGGATTAGACGTGCAGAAGATACATGCATGCCCTAATGACTGCATCCTCTACCGTGGTGAGAAGTTCGAGAATATGGATAAATGCTCGGTATGCACTGCATTGCGGTATAAGATCAGAAAAGATGACCCTGGTGATATTGAGGGCGAGCCACCCAGGAAGAGGGTTCCTGCCAAGGTGATGTGGTATGCTCCTATAATACCACGGTTGAAACGTATGTTCAGAAATAAAGATCATGCGAAGTTGTTGCGATGGCACATGGAAGATCATATGAAAGACGATAAGTTGAGGCACACCGCTGATGGTCGGAAGTGGAGAAAAATCGAGAGAGAGTTCCCAAGATTTGCAGGTGACGCAAGGAACTTATGGTTTGGTCTGAGTACAGATGACATGAATCCTTTTGGGGAGCAGAGTTGCAGTCACAGCACCTGGCCCGTTACTCTATGTATCTACAACCTTCCTCCTTGGTTGTGCATGAAGCAGAAGTTCATTATGATGCCAGTGCTTATCCAAGGTCCAAAGCAACCCGACAATGATATTGATGTGTACCTAAGGCCATTAGTTGATGAACTTTTACAGCTGTGGGCCGAACCAGGTGTATGTGTGTGGGACGAGCACAAACAAGAGCAATTTGACCTTCGAGCGTTGCTTTTCGTAACCATCAATGATTGGCCTGCTCTTAGTAACATTTCAGGACAGTCAAACAAGGGATACACTGCATGCACGCACTGTTTGGATCAGACAGAAAGTATATATCTGGACAAATGTAGGAAGAATGTGTACCCGTACAATCGTCGTTTTCTTCCGCCCAAGCATCCCTTATAGAAAAAAGGCAAGCATTTCAATGGCAAGGCAGAACCCCGGGGTAAGCCTGTCATCCGTACTGGTGCTGAAGTATTTGATATGGTCAAAGATTTAAAAGTAATCTTTGGAAAGGGTCCTGGCAGCCAACCTGTTCCTAACGGCCGTGATAAGCGCGTACCCATGTGGAAGAAGAAATCTATATTTTGGGAGCTACCCTACTGGGAAGTCCATGAGGTCCGCTCGGCAATCGACGTGAGGCACCTGACGAAGAATCTCTGCGTGAATATTCTAGGCTTCCTGGGCTTGTATGGGAAGTCAAAAGATACACCGGAAGCACGGGAGGACCAGGAACGTCATAAAGGAAGAGATGGCATGCATCCAGGGCAATTTCAAGGGCGTGCCAGCTACGCTCTTACTAAGGAAGAGAAGGAAATCTTCTTTGAAGTCCTTTTAAGTATCAAGGTCCCGACTGGCTTCTTGTCGAATATAAAGGGAATCGTAAATATGAAAGACAAAAAATTCCAAAACCTAAAGTCTCATGACTGCCACGTGCTTATGACGCAATTGCTTCCGGTTGCATTGAGGGGAATTCTACCGGAAAATGTTCGCCTGGCAATTGTGAAGGTATGTGCATTCCTCAATGCAATTTCTCATAAGGTAATCGATCGAGAAAGTCTATCAGGGTTACAGATTGATGTGGTCCAATGTCTGGTCAGCTTTGAGTTGTTGTTCCTGCCATCCTTCTTCAATATAATGACACACCTCCTAGTTCACCTAGTCAAAGAGATTAGAATTCTTGGTCCTGTGTTTCTACACAATATGTTCCCCTTCGAGAGGTTCATGGGAGTCTTAAAGAAATATGTTCATAACCGTGCTAGGCCAGAAGGAAGCATCTCCAAGGGCTATGGAACAGAGGAGGTCATTGAGTTCTGTGTGGACTTTCTTCCTGACCTTAAGCCGATTGGTGTTCCTGAATCTCGGTATGAGGGTAGGCTGACAGGAAAAGGCACACTAGGAAGGAAAGAAAAAGTATGTATGGACGGGCATTCTTTCTCTCAAGCACACTACACAGTTCTACACAATTCCACCGTAGTGGTGTCCGCTTTGATGCAACAGACGAGAATGGGCACTGTTTGGAAACATATTACGGGTACATAGAGGAGATATGGGAACTTGACTATGGACCTACTTTTAAGATCCCTTTGTTTCGGTGCAAATGGGTGAAGCTGACAGGAGGCGGGGTAGTTGTAGACCAAAAGTACGGTGTGACAACAGTGGATCTCAACAATCTTGCGTACATGGACGAACCATTTGTCCTAGCCAATGATGTCTCTCAGGTTTTCTATGTGAAGGACATGTCTACAAAAACGAGAAAAAGAAATCAGCAAAAGAAGATATCGTCCGATGAGCCAAAACGCCACATAGTTCTTTCAGGGAAAAGAAACATCGTGGGAGTAGATGACAAGACATACATATCAGTAGATTATAATAAATTTCATGAAATTCCGCCCTTCAAAGTGAAAACTGACCCAAGCATCCTACTGAATGATGAAAATTCTCCATGGCTACGACCCAGAAGAAAACATAAATAATAGATAGGAATATTGGTGCAATAATGTAATAATGTATTAAACCTTTTATGTAATGCATGTATGGAATGTACTAAACCTATTAGTTTTGAATTATTTATTCAATTTCAAAAAAATTTCATTATCATAGTTTTGTCAAATTCTCAAACTTCGAGAGAGATTGTCCGTTTTGTACACGAAGTGCATCCAGTTTTTGTCGTCGCCCTCTCAACTTTTTAACACATGCTACGTGGGTGAAATGATAATAGCATGCCAACTTTCAACATTTTCAGAGTTCATTTGTAGTGCTTTTCAATTTTAGGGTCAACTAGCCCAAAAAAACAAAAGTAATGCACGAAAAATACCAAATTAAGTCAGAAATTGTTGAAAATTTGTGATGTGCCTTTGAATGGTGCATTTTAAACATACAAAAAGTATGGAGTTCAAATAAGTTCAAAAAATGAAATCCCTTTGTAATAGATGAGTTCTCGTTCGAAACCCTCATACTTCGAGAGAGATTGTCTATTTTGTACACGAAGTGCATCCAGTTTTTGTCGTAACCCTCTCCACTTTTTAGCACATGCTATGTGGGTGAAATGATGATACCATGCCAACTTTCAACATTTTCAGAGTTCATTTGTAGTGCTTTTCAATTTTAGGGTCAACTAGCTCAAAAAAAAGTAAATGCACGAAAAATACCAAATGAAGTCAGAAATTGTTGAAATTTTGTGATGTGCCTTTGAATGGTGCATTTTGAATACACAAAAAGTATGGAGTTTAAATAAGTTCAAAAAAATGAAATCCCTTTGTAAGAGATGAGTTCTCGTTCGAAACCCTGATACTTCGAGAGAGATTGTCCGTTTTGTACACGAAGTGCATCCAGTTTTTGTCGTAGCCCTCTCAACTTTTTTACACATGCTATGTGGGTGAAATGATTATAGCATGCCAACTTTCAACATTTTCAGAGTTCATTTGTAGTGCTTTTCAATTTTAGGGTCAACTAGCCCAAAAAAACAAAAGTAAATGCACGAAAAATACCAAATTAAGTCAGAAATTGTTGAAAATTTGTGATGTGCCTTTGAATGGTGCATTTTAAACACACAAAAAGTATGGAGTTCAAATAAGTTCAAAAAATGAAATCCCTTTGTAATAGATGAGTTCTCGTTCGAAACCTTCATACTTCGAGAGAGATTGTCTGTTTTGTACACGAAGTGCATCCAGTTTTTGTCATAACCCACTCCACTTTTTAGCACATGCTATGTGGGTGAAATGATGATACCATGACAACTTTCAACATTTTCAGAGTTCATTTGTAGTGATTTCAATTTTAGGGTCAACTAGCTCAAAAAAAAAGTAAATGCATGAAAAATACCAAATTCAGTCAGAAAATGTTGAAATTTTGTGATGTGCCTTTGAATGGTGCATTTTGAACACACAAAAAGTATGGAGTTTAAATAAGTTCAAAAAAATGAAATCCCTTTGTAAGAGATGAGTTCTCGTTCGAAACCCTGATACTTCGAGAGAGATTGTCCGTTTTGTACACGAAGTGCATCCAGTTTTTGTCGTAGCCCTCTCAACTTTTTAACACATGCTATGTGGGTGAAATGATTATAGCATGCCAACTTTCAACATTTTCAGAGTTCATTTGTAGTGCTTTTCAATTTTAGGGTCAACTAGCCCAAAAAAACAAAAGTAAATGCACGAAAAATACCAAATTAAGTCAGAAATTGTTGAAAATTTATGATGTGCCTTTGAATGGTGCATTTTAAACACACAAAAAGTATGGAGTTCAAATAAGTTCAAAAAATGAAATCCCTTTGTAATAGATGAGTTCTCGTTCGAAACCCTCATACTTCGAGAGAGATTGTCTGTTTTGTACACGAAGTGCATACAGTTTTTGTCGTAACCCTCTCCACTTTTTAGCACATGCTATGTGGGTGAAATGATTATAGCATGCCAACTTTCAACATTTTCAGAGTTCATTTGTAGTAATTTCAATTTTAGGGTCAACTAGCTCAAAAAAAATAAGTACATGCATGAAAAATACCAAATTAAGTCAGAAATTGTTGAAAATTTGTGATGTGCCTTTGAATGGTGCATTTTGAACACACAAAAAGTATGGAGTTTAAATAAGTTCAAAAAAATGAAATCCCTTTGTAATAGATGAGTTCTCGTTCGAAACCCTCATACTTCGAGAGAGATTGTCCGTTTTGTACACGAAGTGCATCCAGTTTTTGTCGTAGCCCTCTCCACTTTTTAGCTCATGCTATGTGGGTGAAATGATGATATCATGCCAACTATCAACATTTTAAGAGTTCATTTGTAGTGCTTTTCAATTTTAGGGTCGACTAGCTCAAAACAAATAAGTAAATGCACGAAAAATACCAAATGAAGTCAGAAATTGTTGAAATTTTGTGATGTGCCTTTCAATGGTGCATTTTGACACACAAAAGTTTGGAGTTTAAATAAGTTCAAAAAAATGAAATCCATTTGTAAGAGATGAGTTCTCGTTCAAAACCCTGATACTTCGAGAGAGATTGTCCGTTTTGTACACGAAGTGCATCCAGTTTTTGTCGTAGCCCTCTCAACTTTTTAACACATGCTATGTGGGTGAAATAATTATAGCATGCCAACTTTCAACATTTTCAGAGTTCATTTGTAGTGCTTTTCAATTTTAGGGTCAACTAGCCCAAAAAACAAAAGTAAATGCACGAAAAATACCAAATTAAGTCAGAAATTGTTGAAAATTTGTGATGTGCCTTTGAATGGTGCATTTTAAACAGACAAAAAGTATGGAGTTCAAATAAGTTCAAAAAATGAAATCACTTTGTAATAGATGAGTTCTCGTTCGAAACCCTCATACTTCGAGAGAGATTGTCTGTTTTGTACACGAAGTGCATCCAGTTTTTGTCGTAACCCTCTCCACTTTTTAGCACATGCTATGTGGGTGAAATGATGATACCATGCCAACTTTCAATATTTTCAGAGTTCATTTGTAGTGCTTTTCAATTTTAGGGTCAACTAGCCCAAAAAAACAAAAGTAATGCACGAAAAATACCAAATTAAGTCAGAAATTGTTGAAAATTTGTGATGTGCCTTTGAATGGTGCATTTTAAACATACAAAAAGTATGGAGTTCAAATAAGTTCAAAAAATGAAATCCCTTTGTAATAGATGAGTTCTCGTTCGAAACCCTCATACTTCGAGAGAGATTGTCTATTTTGTACACGAAGTGCATCCAGTTTTTGTCGTAACCCTCTCCACTTTTTAGCACATGCTATGTGGGTGAAATGATGATACCATGCCAACTTTCAACATTTTCAGAGTTCATTTGTAGTGCTTTTCAAATTTAGGGTCAACTAGCTCAAAAAAAAGTAAATGCACGAAAAATACCAAATGAAGTCAGAAATTGTTGAAATTTTGTGATGTGCCTTTGAATGGTGCATTTTGAATACACAAAAAGTATGGAGTTTAAATAAGTTCAAAAAAATGAAATCCCTTTGTAAGAGATGAGTTCTCGTTCGAAACCCTGATACTTCGAGAGAGATTGTCCGTTTTGTACACGAAGTGCATCCAGTTTTTGTCGTAGCCCTCTCAACTTTTTTACACATGCTATGTGGGTGAAATGATTATAGCATGCCAACTTTCAACATTTTCAGAGTTCATTTGTAGTGCTTTTCAATTTTAGGGTCAACTAGCCCAAAAAAACAAAAGTAAATGCACGAAAAATACCAAATTAAGTCAGAAATTGTTGAAAATTTGTGATGTGCCTTTGAATGGTGCATTTTAAACACACAAAAAGTATGGAGTTCAAATAAGTTCAAAAAATGAAATCCCTTTGTAATAGATGAGTTCTCGTTCGAAACCTTCATACTTCGAGAGAGATTGTCTGTTTTGTACACGAAGTGCATCCAGTTTTTGTCATAACCCACTCCACTTTTTAGCACATGCTATGTGGGTGAAATGATGATACCATGACAACTTTCAACATTTTCAGAGTTCATTTGTAGTGATTTCAATTTTAGGGTCAACTAGCTCAAAAAAAAAGTAAATGCATGAAAAATACCAAATTCAGTCAGAAAATGTTGAAATTTTGTGATGTGCCTTTGAATGGTGCATTTTGAACACACAAAAAGTATGGAGTTTAAATAAGTTCAAAAAAATGAAATCCCTTTGTAAGAGATGAGTTCTCGTTCGAAACCCTGATACTTCGAGAGAGATTGTCCGTTTTGTACACGAAGTGCATCCAGTTTTTGTCGTAGCCCTCTCAACTTTTTAACACATGCTATGTGGGTGAAATGATTATAGCATGCCAACTTTCAACATTTTCAGAGTTCATTTGTAGTGCTTTTCAATTTTAGGGTCAACTAGCCCAAAAAAACAAAAGTAAATGCACGAAAAATACCAAATTAAGTCAGAAATTGTTGAAAATTTATGATGTGCCTTTGAATGGTGCATTTTAAACACACAAAAAGTATGGAGTTCAAATAAGTTCAAAAAATGAAATCCCTTTGTAATAGATGAGTTCTCGTTCGAAACCCTCATACTTCGAGAGAGATTGTCTGTTTTGTACACGAAGTGCATACAGTTTTTGTCGTAACCCTCTCCACTTTTTAGCACATGCTATGTGGGTGAAATGATTATAGCATGCCAACTTTCAACATTTTCAGAGTTCATTTGTAGTAATTTCAATTTTAGGGTCAACTAGCTCAAAAAAAATAAGTACATGCATGAAAAATACCAAATTAAGTCAGAAATTGTTGAAACTTTGTGATGTGCCTTTGAATGGTGCATTTTGAACACACAAAAAGTATGGAGTTTAAATAAGTTCAAAAAAATGAAATCCCTTTGTAATAGATGAGTTCTCGTTCGAAACCCTGATACTTCGAGAGAGATTGTCCGTTTTGTACACGAAGTGCATCCAGTTTTTGTCGTAGCCCTCTCCACTTTTTAGCTCATGCTATGTGGGTGAAATGATGATATCATGCCAACTATCAACATTTTAAGAGTTCATTTGTAGTGCTTTTCAATTTTAGGGTCGACTAGCTCAAAACAAATAAGTAAATGCACGAAAAATACCAAATGAAGTCAGAAATTGTTGAAATTTTGTGATGTGCCTTTCAATGGTGCATTTTGACACACAAAAGTTTGGAGTTTAAATAAGTTCAAAAAAATGAAATCCATTTGTAAGAGATGAGTTCTCGTTCAAAACCCTGATACTTCGAGAGAGATTGTCCGTTTTGTACACGAAGTGCATCCAGTTTTTGTCGTAGCCCTCTCAACTTTTTAACACATGCTATGTGGGTGAAATAATTATAGCATGCCAACTTTCAACATTTTCAGAGTTCATTTGTAGTGCTTTTCAATTTTAGGGTCAACTAGCCCAAAAAACAAAAGTAAATGCACGAAAAATACCAAATTAAGTCAGAAATTGTTGAAAATTTGTGATGTGCCTTTGAATGGTGCATTTTAAACAGACAAAAAGTATGGAGTTCAAATAAGTTCAAAAAATGAAATCACTTTGTAATAGATGAGTTCTCGTTCGAAACCCTCATACTTCGAGAGAGATTGTCTGTTTTGTACACGAAGTGCATCCAGTTTTTGTCGTAACCCTCTCCACTTTTTAGCACATGCTATGTGGGTGAAATGATGATACCATGCCAACTTTCAATATTTTCAGAGTTCATTTGTAGTGCTTTTCAATTTTAGGGTCAACTAGCTCAAAAAAATAAGTAAATGCACGAAAAATACCAAATGAAGTCAGACATTGTTGAAATTTTGTGATGTGCCTTTGAATGGTGCATTTTGAACACACAAAAAGTATGGAGTTTAAATAAGTTCAAAAAAATGAAATCCCTTTGTAAGAGATGAGTTCTCGTTCGAAACCCTCATACTTCGAGAGAGATTGTCCGTTTTGTATACAAAGTGCATCAAGTTTTTGTCGTAGCCCTCTCAACTTTTTAACACATGCTATGTGGGTGAAATGATGATAGCATGCCAACTTTCAACATTTTCAGAGTTCATTTGTAGTGCTTTTCAATTTTAGGGTCAACTAGCTCAGAAAAAATAAGTAAATGCACGAAAAATACCAAATGAAGTCAGAAATTGTTGAAATTTTGTGATGTGCCTTTGAATGGTGCATTTTGAACACACAAAAAGTATGGAGTTCAAATAAGTTCAAAAAAATGAAATCCCTTCCAAATAGCGATATTCGGATGGCTCTTTTTGAACTGCGTACCAAAAAGCTAATTATCCTATTGGGGATTCCGTTACAAAACAACTTTGTAAAGCTTCATAGCATCATGCTCCTATTTTTTTTAAAACAATACAATTGCAGATGCTTACATACACGAATTTTTACAAACACTTAAAACTTTTGTCAATATATAGTTGAACTAGTTGATTTAATAAAACTACTTTATTTTACTATATATACAATTAGTTTATTTTTAGCAAGAAAATTAATAGAACTAGTTTATTTTTTTAGTTCATTTTACGATGCCTATCCCGCATCCTCGTCGTCGACTCGGCGGAGGACACCTGCTTGATTAGAGGGGCCATGTCCGGGACTGGGCTCCGCCCGGCTGGTATTGGGAGGTGCTACCTTCCGGGGGGCATAGGTTGGTGAGGAGCCAGCCCGTTGTTGACCCGATCCTTGTTTGGTGGCGGTCGCGTGGGCCAGTGAAGGTGCCGAGGCTTCCGGACACCGCGGAGGTGGTACGTCACCGTGTTAGCGAGGAGGATGAGCACGTCCGTCGCTACATGGTTGCGTTGGAGGGCAGGTTCGACCATACCTGGCAGGCTCTTCAGGGATCTCACTGGAGCTATGATCCTGTGATGGTTCCTTCTCTTTGGGTGTCCACCGCCCGCGACGATACCCGTCGGGCGCTACGGTTCTAGCTGTATTAGTGATGCTATATGTATGATAGTATTCGAGGAGTATTAGTGATAATATTCGACGATGTACGGACACAAGAGATGGTGTAGTTTTGCTTATAATTGAATGCATGCTAATTTGAATACTACTTTATTTTACGATTTGGTTTTGCTTATTGAATGCTCAAATTGGAAAAGCGACGACCCGGGACTAAAGTTGTTTTGGAACGGAGTTCCTGATAGAATAATTCTTTTTTGGTACAAAGTTCAACAAAGTCCTTTGACACTAGATAATGTGACATATAGAAGGGTAGATGAGATCAGGAAAAATAGGATCATTTTCTACACATCTAGAATGTCGCCATTTTGTTAAATCCTTAAAGGTTAAGAGAATCCGTTAGACATATTTTAGAGTTTAGGTTCTAGCCAAGACCCGGGACTAAAGGTCCTCCTATATAAAACGACACTTCGAAGTTTCCAACCCCTCTTATATAGTTTGTTAGTTTATTAGTTAATCAAATGTCCGTTTTTGCAGAACTATGGATCCACATATCAGGAACCTCGAAGAGGAAGAACTTCTCGAAGATATAATCAAACACGGCCCCGACGTTGAACCAACTGAATCTCCGTCGTCATATCTAAACCCCTCCGGATATGGAATGGAGGTCGACCGACACGAAGATGAAGCCGATGGGGCAGGAGATAGGTCCAATGACGGAGAAGGTGATAGCTCCACTGATGGAGAAGCCGGTGGAGAAGCCGGTGGAGAAATAATAAAGTCCGGCGAGGTATACATATGAAGTTCGACAATCACTTGTAATATGTGAAAAATATTGGAGATAGCTCTATATTGTATACATATACATTCATTTCACGAATGTTTCTCCCTCTTAGGCCTCCACATCGAGCAAAGCTACGAAACGAGGCCCGACTAGAAAGTTGGATGCACGGACGCATTACACCTTTGAGGTGATATTGCCTACGGGCGAACCCAAGCTTCCTAAGAATGTTGCTGAAGCAATGCGGAGTTCTCGTTAGGGATCACGTCCCGATCAGCGTTCGGGAGTGGAACAAGCGCAAAGGGGCAGCCGATAGTGACTATGTCGCCGAAAGGTACAAAGATAATCTTTGGATGATCTCATGTCACATTTCAACCTCCCAGAATGTGAGAATGAAGATGCCGCAAAAAAACTAAGGGCCAAAGTCAAGCAGTGGACTCTAAAGAAGATGACCGAACTGTTCCGTAGCTGGAAGAAGAAGCTATGGAAAAACTATCGAAAGACAAAGAAAGTGCCAGTATTCGAGGGGTATCTATCCAAGCAGGCGAATCACTGGAAGGCATTTCAAGAGTACAAGGAGTCAGAAGATGCCAAGACATTATCAGAAAAGAACAAGAAAAATTCTGACAAGAAGAAATATCACCACACGCTGGGGCCAGGGGGCTATGAGACTGCCATCCCAAAGTGGGATAAGAAAGAGCAAGATCTACTAGCTAAAGGCATCATACCTGAACCCATCCGTGATGAGTGGGAATTGAGAGCAAGAAATTGGTTCCTTGCGCATGATGGTTCGTACGACGAAGAAACAAGGGACCTCATCTGCAGTGACGGTCTTAGGATACCCACGGAGAATTGGAAAAAGATAGTGAAAGAAATTAAGGAGGGAAAAAGACAGTTCACTGCAGATAGAGAGAAAGATTTGCTCACACTGGTCCTCGGCAATGACGAACATGGAGGACGAACGCGAGGCTTCGGTCCTTCTTACCCGTGGTGGCTTGGGTTTGCCAGAGACCAAGACACTTACATAAGCCGAGCGAGAGCAAAGAAGCGACAAAAGGATGAGGAGAATGACAAGTTCAACCAGTTGCTTGCCAGGCTTAACGAGCAACATAAGCAGATTGATGAGCTTAGAGGAGTAGCGCGCCAGGAAGATCCTGCACTCGATATTACCGGTGCCCCATCTAAGCGGAAAAGCAGCGTGGCTGAATCTGAGGCCCCGCCCGACGATGCACGAAGAATGATAGAGGGCGGTCCCGGCTACCCCGTGGATGCAATCAAGGAGTCAACATCATGTGAACTCCATCAGAAATTCAAGAACATATCCATGAAGGTGGCCGTCGGACAAGCTTTACCTTCTGGCCCTGATGCACGCTGGCATGGCCGTGAGATTCCAGCTGGCTTTGCTAAAGTCGGGGTGGATGAAATCATGGCGGGGTTTCATGATATGGAGCTCGACATAGCTGGACCCGAAGATGAGAGGACACTCGGAGAAGTACTGGGTGGAGTCATCCTATGGGACAAGAACTACATCAAGCTTCCAGGCTCGGCCCCAAGGACAACACCGCCTCCGAGTCGTCGCAGGTCACCTACACCTCCATCACCTCCAAGCCCTCCACGTGACGACGGCCAGCACAACACGAGTCCATCTCGATCACCGCCGCCGGACTTGGGTCGTCCGTCTCCGCCGCCGCCCGCTAAGGATACTAAACGGAAGCGTGCCAACAAGAACGCTCTGTCGATGAGTTCTAAGCAACGGAGCTCCCCAAAGCGCAAACTGTCGCCCCTCCCAAAGGTACCTCATGCTAATCTTCCTATCAGACCTTATGATCGTACCGACGAGGAAAACGCCAGGATAGCAAAGGAACATTATGATGCACAGATGAAAAAGAAGGAACCCGAGCCCCGCCCGGAATACACCGAGAAGCAAATAGCTTATGCAAAATACTTCACGAACCTTCCATCACAGTATGACTTACACCATAAGCCTGATGACTATACACGCACATTGCAGAAGGAAGGGAAAAAGAGCAGATCACGTGCAAGTGCAAGTGGGAGCAAATCAAGTTCAAATACAAGCAAAAAAGATCAGACGTTCCTCAGCTCGGACAACAGGCCAAATAGTCGATCCCACCCCTCAGGGTGTTACCCGAGAATGTTCCCTCTCTGATGCAGGGGCAAGATTTGGAATTAGCAAAGAAGTGGGCGGATGAATGGGGTATCCCGGTTGAAGACGTTCTGGCTTCCCAAGACGACAGGTTACCCAAGGCTGTGGTAGCCCCTAAGCCACAGTTTGTCATGGGAGCGCCTTTGGTCAGCAAAGATGATCTCCCAACAAATATGCGTTACTTGCATACATTGTACTTAAGTGAATCAAAGAATGGAAGAACGATGATCGTGGCGAGTGTCCCACGGGAGTACTACGGCCGCCCCGAAGAAATCCATATCGACTTTGATGAACTCTTCCAGATGTACAATGCCGACGCCCTCGACAAATCGCTTATGAGTTGCTATTGTCTGTAAGTTTTTCAATTCGTTGTCTACATATAACTTGTTTAGTTATTTGAATTCATTGTCTACATATAACTTGTACTCTATTATGCAGAATGAAGATTCTGGAATGTAAAAGTAGGAACATCCTAAATATTGGGTTTATTGACTCAGATAAAATACATATAGCGACGCAAACTAATAAACCCAAGGAGACGGAGGAAAACCTTCTATGGTTTCTAACAGATCAAAATTTCTGTGACCACATACTGTTTCCATACAACTTCAGGTGAGGGTCTTTAGTCTGTTGTGTCCATTCAATTATAAGTGTAATTGATAAGTTACTCACACACACACACACACACACATATATATATATACACACACACACATGTGCAGCTACAATTGAATTCTGTTAGACATTCAAATTGATAAGGGAAGAGTTGATGCCTTCGACCCATTATCGAGACCCTTGGAACAGTTCCAAAGCCTGCAGGACATGCTCCAAGGGTAATTTCAATCATTCTTGCGCTCTGTCGGTCTCTTTCGATGATTTTCTGATATATCAATTAATGAAAAACTTAGCAAATCATTTTCCTTGTCGGGCAGGGTTTGAAAGCGGTTCAAGTGCGTGACTCCCGGTATCGAGCATGAGAAGCTGACCTTTAGAGCGGCTAAGGTAAGTAGTAGTATGATATACTTCTATTTTCAATACATTTATGATGCTAGATTATTATTTGGATTATATATATTCTATTCTCGTAAAGTGCGACCAGCAGCCACGGGGGACGCATCTATGCGAATACTATGTTTGCGAGACCATTCGCACGTTTACCTTTGAGCACAAGGATTACAGATACGACGTAAGCAATGAACATTCACACCTCTATTTTTACTCGTCATTCTTTGTTATCATGATTGATATTCATATTCATCTCCTCTTCTTATATAGTACACAGCCATGAGGGAGAAGTACCTACCAGAGCAACGCGCAATTGCTGTTGCAGAGGAGGTTGCGACCTTTCTGAGGACGGAAGCTATAGATGACAAAGGACGATTTAGTGTAGCTAGGGGCCATTACTGATGTTGGTCCATGTAATCGAATAGACGGGCTCTAGTCCCGATAATTTAGATCTCCATATAATTGTATATATATGCTCGCTTGTAAGATAAGTTAATCTTATATATATATGCATACACATGTATATTTAGAATTATATGAAAACTAATTCCCGAACATCAAACGAGGCATCACGTTAATCTCCCGAACAACTAAACCCTAAAACCCTAAAATCCTAAAATAAACAAAATCTGCAGAAACTCTTTAGTCCCGGTCCGTGTTAAGACCTAGGACTAAAGGGCCTGCCCCTGAGGACGCTCCGAGGCGCCCACGTGGAGCACCTTTGATCCAGGCTTGAAACAGGGCCGAAACTAAAGGTTAGGCATTTAGTCCCGCCCCTTTGATCCCGGTTGGTGAACCGGGACTATAGGCCCTGTCCCCACTAGTGATGGAATGGCATTCTTAAAACAAATGCTACCAATTCAGACATCACCTAAGAAAAGGTTGTAACATAATTTGCTGGTTTAGAGTTGGCCCTGCACCCCCTGATAGAGCACCATGTCTTGGCAGAGTTATTCCGTTGGAGGAAATGATCAAGAAGTACCCTGACAAGCCATCACATAATGGACAAAATCACTGTTCTAACCCTTTTTTAAACATGAACACAAAATAAATCTAGTTTAAAAAGATTTCATGATCTATCCTTTTTAGAAACGTCAGAGCCCGTAATGTTGCTGCTGCATGTAAAAACGTCAGTGTACCATGACGTTTCTGGTCCACATTCAAACGCCAGTCTAGTTCGCGTTGCATGGGCTATAAGCAAACACCATTGACGTTGGCGTTTCGCAAGTTCTAGGTTGAAAGCGTGTGAGAGAGAGATAGATGTTTTGATGGAGCTCAGCACTCAGCAGGCGGGCAGGCTTGCAGGCTGATCCGTTCGTCGACTACGACGACTCGCGTGCTTATTTTACTCGATCGCCATCCATGCAACAGATATTGATACCGAGTGAGCAGTCTCTCCCTGCAAGTGTAAGGCTGGTTGTAATGGGGAGTATCATATAATAGTATCATGCATATGTTACTAGTGTATGATACTACATCCCTAATGCGTAGTATCACGTGTTAATATTATAGAACAGTTCATTTATTGACATACATGACACATAGTAGCACAACATTTAATATGATACAGTATCATAATATGATACTCAACCCTCTCTTTCTTCATTTAATTTCATGTCACATCATCAAATATGTCTAGTTGGCATGCATGATACTACTTATGATACTCCCATTACGACCAGTCTAAGAGCAAGTACAATAAGGTGACATAAGCAGGCTATAAGGATTAAAATAATGTATTCTAGCTTAGTTGGAGGAGAGAGAGGAGGAGAGAGAAGAGAAGCGGGCTCTTCGTGAGTAGCGAGCTGCAACACGAGACCCAAGATACTTTGTGAGATTGTAAGGTGGGTCAGCTACTACTAAAGTAGTATACATCTAAAACTTACTATTGTATATGTCAGCTATTAGGTTGGCTCTGTATGACATGGCAATTTCTTATACGCGATTGTTGGTTGTATTATTAACCATGCTCTAAGGGCATCTCCAATGGTTGTAAGATAGTTGTTGGTAATTTTGACACATAAGATTTTTTGATGATGTGTCATTGCAATAAATGAGGAAAGAGAACAAGGTTGTATGTAAATTAACCAACACCCTTGCACAAGCTTCAATGTAGAATGAGAGAGCACCTTATTTATTACCTCATATCTTATTGAGCAAACTAGATACAACCCATTAAAGTAGTTGTATGTTAAGATATTAACTGATGACATGACATATTTTATCAATAAACTATTGAAGATGCCTAAGTAACGTAGCAGCTCTCGTCGTATTCCGTGCACACCTGAACCGCTTACTACTGGCCATGGAGCTGTCCATGCACTGTTCAGAATTTATGCGCCCACTGAGCTGTTGCCATGGAAGAAATCCCTACAGCAAGCTCCGGTCAAATCCGCCATCAAGGCTTATCTCTAAGCTGTACGTCGTCTCAAATCCTTTCGATGTACGGTCAGATCTGGACAAAAATAAGAAGATAAAGTCCATTTGCTTGATGGTGCTCGTGTACGTACGTGCAATAACTTTGAAGCACTTGATGGATGCATTGGCCACTATCCGGTCATGTCCCCACGGACAAGCACGCACGTTCAAAATTTTCTACAGCGCACCGCATGCATCTAACAATAGCAGCAAATCATAAATTACTAGCTTATGTGGGTGGAAACCCACGGTTTAGGCCAACTTCACCGTACGACCCTAAATGGACGTCCGGTTTGCCAGATTTTATTCGTTTGGAACGGTAATGGGTTCGGCATGTTCGCTTCTGTTAGTTGGATCGTGTGTGCGTTCATCACGCGGTCGCATCCCAAATCATGTTCGTGTTGAACTTGATTAAAAAAATAGAAAAACTCAACTAAAAAGTAAATAAACGCAGTTAAAAAACTTAAAACATAATAACATTAACATAAAAAAAGATCCAGTTTTCACGGCCACAAAACGGCCCAGTTTGACATAATTAACATAAAAAAAAGCTCTTTGATGCCGTGGCCATCTTCACCGGCCGCCGGTGTCGTCGTCGTCGCCGTCGCTGACGAGGTTGACGTAGGCCGGCGACGTCCAGAGGTGGGACGGCGGTCCCTGGTGCGCGGGGGCGGGCTGGAAGTTGGCAGGTGCATGCAGCACCTCCTCCCGTGACGAGGCCTCCTGCTCCGGTGACCGCGGCGACGTGGGGCACCAGTTCACGGCCCGCACTGCCTGCGCCATCCCCGGCGCGGTGCACGACCAACTCCATGACGCGCCCACCAAATCCGGTGGGAACGCGGCCACCTCCTCCTTCTCCATCTGCTCGGGGATGGCGACGTCGCCGGCCGTAGAGAGGGTCATCACACGGTCTAGGCCCGGCCAGTGGCGCTCATCATGCATCATCATGGAGTCCTCCATGACGCACTGCATGAGTCGGGCCTCTTCCTCCTCCGTCATGCGAGGCGGTGGAGGTGGTGACGGAGACGGGGAAGGCAACGACGTGGGCGTGAGGCCACACAGTCGTGTACGCCCTCGCTCCTCCCGTGCCCGCCGCGGCCCCGAGGCCGTGACGGCGAAGTAGGAGGCGCGGCGGATGTCGTGCTCATCCCTGAGCCACGTGTCCCAGAGGGTGGAGTCGGCGATGTACCTGTCGTCGTAGTACATGTCGTCGGGGAGGAGGAGGCGGCGCGCACGGCCGCTCGTCAGCACCGTCGGGATAGGGACCCGGTCGACGAAGAGGAGCCACGCGTTGGGGAGGTGGACGTTGCTCCACGGGACTGGCGTCCTCGTCTCCCAGTAGCACCGGCATACCTCAGCGCTGAGGTACTGCCGGTCGCGCTGGCCGGCGGGCCTAGGGGCGATGGTGAAGGGAGCCGCGGCGGAGGCACGACGCGGTGGTGATGCGGTCTCCTCCTTCACGGAGCAGAGGCGGCGTCCCGACAAGGAGCCAGTCTCGTGGTCGTGCTTTCCCTTGCGGCCGTAGTTCCACAGGCCCATGGCTGCGAGGTGGGTGGCCGACGAGTTCGAGAAGGCTGCTAGGGTTTGGCTGTCGGGTTTCGAGGAGGCCGCGGGGTGGCGATGGGAAGTGTCGACAACGACCGGTCCACGACTTCCCCATTTAAGAAGGACCGCGACAGTTCCCTGGGCGGATGACATGCGGGCCCGGCCGCTCGTGCACATTGATGTGGGCGGGTGGGAGGTAGGTGCCCGCCTGCCACACGTCCCCGATGCGGACGAGTGCGCGTCCGTTTGATGTCCGCCTTGTCCCAAACCCCGCGCAAGTTTGCGCTCGAAATAGGTCGTGCCGGACACAAAACAGACAAGATGAGTTCGGGGCGTCTCGCGCTCGGCCGACAGGTTTGTCCCTTTTACCTCAAACGGACGGGGCCGGACAGGATGGGGTCGCGCGGTGGTGTTGGGGAACGTCGCATGGGAAACAAAAAATTTCCTATGCTCACGCAATTCCTATCATGGTGATGTTCATCTATGAGAGGAGATTTCCGATCTACGTATCCTTGTAGATCACACAGCAGAAGCGTTAATAAACGCGGTTGATGTAGTGGAACGTCCTCACATCCCTCGATCCGCCCCGCGAACCGTCCCACGAACCGTCCCGCGATCCGTCCCACGATCCGACCCGATCTAGTGCCGAACGGACAGCACCTCCGCGTTCAACACACGTACAACTCGATGATGATCTCGGCCTTCTTGATCCAGCAAAAGAAACGGAGAGGTATATGAGTTCTCCGGTAGCGTGACGGCGCTACGGAGGTTGGTGGTGATCTAATCTCAGCAGGGCTCCGCCCGAGCTCCGCAGAAACGCGATCTAGAGGAAAAACCGTGGAGGTATGTGGTCGGGCTATTGTGGCAAAGTTGTCTCAAATCAGCCCTAATACCTCAATATATATAGGAGGGAGGGGGAGGGACCTACCTTGAGGCTCAAGAGAGCCCCAAGGGGTCGGCAAAACCAAGGGGGAGAGTCCTCCCCTTCCAATCCTAGTCCAACTAGGATTGGGAGGTGGAGTCCTTCTCCACTTTCCCACTTCCCCCTTTTTTTTCTTTCTCTTTGATTTTTCTTTCTCCTGCGCATAGGGCCTTTTGGGCTGTCCCACCAGCCCAGTAAGGGCTGGTGCGGCACCCCTAAGGCCTATGGGCTTCCCCCGGGTAGGCTGCCCCCCCCCCCCCCGGTGAACATCCAGAACCCATTCGTCACTCCCGGTACATTCCCGGTAATGCCGAAAACTTTCCGGTAATCAAATGAGGTCATCCTATATATCAATCTTCGTCTCGGACCATTCCAGAAACCCTCGTGACGTCCGTGATCTCATCCGGGACTCCGAACAACATTCGGTAACCAACCATATAACTCAAATACGTATAAAACAACGTCGAACCTTAAGTGTGCAGACCCCGCGGGTTCGAGAACTATGTAGACATGACCCGAGAGACTCCTCGGTCAATATCCAATAGCGGGACCTGGATGCCCATATTGGATCCTACATATTCTCCGAAGATATTATCGGTTGAACCTCAGTGCCAAGGATTCATATAATCCCGTATGTCATTCCCTTTGTCCTTCGGTATGTTACTTGCCCGAGATTCGATCATCAGTATCTGCATACCTATTTCAATCTCGTGTACCGGCAAGTCTCTTTACTCGTTCCGTAATACAAGATCCCATGACTTACACTAAGTCACATTGCTTGCAAGGCTTGTGTGTGATGTTGTATTACCGAGTGGGCCCCGAGATACCTCTCCGTCACACAGAGTGACAAATCCCAGTCTTGATCCATACTAACTCAACGAACACCTTCGAAGATGCCTGTAGAGTATCTTTATAGTCACCCAGTTATGTTGTGACGTTTGATACACACAAAGCATTCCTCCGATGCCAGTGAGTTATATGATCTCATGGTCATAGAAATAAATGCTTGACACGCAGAAAATAGTAGCAACAAAATGACACGATCAACATGCTACGTCTATTAGTTTGGGTCTAGTCCATCACATGATTTCCCAATGATGTGATCCCGTTATCAAGTAACAACACTTGCCTATGGCCAGGAAACCATGACCATCTTTGATCAACGAGCTAGTCAACTAGAGGCTTACTAGGGACAATGTTTTGTCTATGTATCCACACAAGTATTGTGTTTCCAATCAATACATTTATAGCATGGATAATAAACGATTATTATGAACAAAGAAATATAATAATAACTAATCTATTATTGCCTCTAGGGCATATTTCCAACAGTCTCCCACTTGCACTAGAGTCAATAATCTAGTTCACATCACCATGTGATTTTAACGAATCTAACAC
Source organism: Hordeum vulgare subsp. vulgare (assembly GCF_904849725.1). Taxonomy (NCBI): domain Eukaryota; kingdom Viridiplantae; phylum Streptophyta; class Magnoliopsida; order Poales; family Poaceae; genus Hordeum; species Hordeum vulgare. Next base: position 519,728,719 of record NC_058523.1, read on the forward strand.
CCATATAGTTCTGGGGTGTGATCACGTCTTGCTCGTGAGAGAGGTTTTAGTCAACGGTTCTGAAACTTTCAGATCCGTGTTTTACAAATCTTTATGTCATCTTATAGATGCTGCTACTACGTGCTATTCGGAAATACTCCAGATATCTACTCTACTATACGAATCCGTTTCACTACTCATAGTTATTCGGATTAGTGTCAAAGCTTGCATCGACGTAACCCTTTACGACGAACTCTTTAACGACCTCCGTAATCGAGAAAAATTCCTTAGTCCATTAGTTACTAAGGATAACTTTGACCGCTGCTAGTGATTCAATCATGGATCATTCTCTCTACCTCTCAACAGACTTGAGGCAAGGCACACATCAGGTGCGGTACTCAGCATGGCATACTTCAGATTCTACGGCCAAGGCATAGAAGACGACCTTCGTCTATTCTCTTTATTCTGCCGGGGTCGGGTTTTGAGTCTTACTCAAATTCACACCTTACAACACAACCAAGAACTCCTTCTTTGTTGATCTATTTTGAACTCCTTCAAAAACCTGTCAAGGCATGCATCTTGTTGAAACTTCTATTAAGTGTCTCGATCTACCTCCATAGATCTTGATGCTCAACGTTCAAGTAGCACAATCCAGGTATTCCTTTGAACAACTCCTTTCGAACATCCTTTTATGCTTTTACAGAAATTCTACATTACTTCTGATCCACAATACGTCAACCACATATACTTATCAGAAATTCTATAGTGCTCCCACTTACTTCATTGGAAATACAAGTTTCTCATAAACCTTGTAGAAACCCAAAATCTTTGATCATCTCATCAAAGTGTATATTCCAACTCCGAGATGCTTGCACTAGTCCATTGAAGGATCGCTGGAGTTTGCATACTTGTTAGTATCCTTTAGGATCGACAAAACATTCTGATTGTATTACATACAATCTTTCCTCAAGGAATCCGTCGAGGAAAGAATGTTTTGGCTTCCTATGTGCAATATTTCACAAACAATGCAGCAACTACTAACATAATTCCAACAGACTTTTAGCATCGCTATGAGTGATAAAGTCACATCATAGTCAACTCTTTGATCTTGTCGAAAACATCTTTGCGACAAGTCGAGCTTTTCTTAATAGTGACTTATCACCATCATCATCGGCTTCCTTTTTAAAGATCCATCTTTACTCAATAGTCCTACGACCATCAAGTAGTTCTTCCAAAGTCTACACTTTGTTTTCATACATGGATCCTTTCTCGGATTTCATGGCCTGCAGCCATTTGTCGGAATCTGGGCCCACCATTGCTTCTCCATAGCTCGTAGGTTCATTGTTGTTCAACAACATGACCTCCAAGACAGGGTTACCGTACCACTCTGTAGTAGTATGCGACCTTGTCGACCTACGAGGTCTGTAGTAACTTGATCTGATGCTCAATGATCACTATCATCAGCTTTCCACATCAATTGGTGTAGGCGCCACAGGAACAACTTCCTGCGCCCTGCTAAACACTAGTTGAAGTGATGGTTCAATAACCTCATCAAGTTCTATCACCCTCCCACTCAATTCTTTCGAGAGAAACCTTTCCTCGAGAAAGGACCCGTTTCAAGAAACAAACACTTTGCTTCCGGATCTGAGATAGGAGATGTACCCAACTCTTTTGGATATCCTATGAAGATGCTTTTATCCGCTTTGGGTTCGAGCTTATCAGACTGAAACCTTTTTCACATAAGCATCGCAGCCCCAAACTTTCAAGAAACGACAACTTTAGATTTCTATAAACCTCAGTCTATACTGTGTCATCTCAACGGAAATACGCGGTGTCCTATTTAAAGTGAATGCGGTTGTCTCTAATGCATAACCCATAAATCATAGTGGTAATTCGATAAAAGACATCATAGTATGCACCATATCAAATAATGCGCGGCTATGATGTTCAGACACATCATCACACTATGGTGTTCCAGGTGGCATGAACTGCGAAACAATTTCTACATTGTCTTAACTGCGTACCAAAACTCGTAACTCAGATATTCATCTCTATGATCATATCGTAGACAGTTTATCCTCTTGTCACGACGATCTTCACTCTGAAATTTCCTTGAACTTTTCAATATTTCAGACTCGTGATTCATCAAGTAAATACTCGTGTATCTACTCAAATTGTCAGTGAAGCAAGAACACAACGATATCCACTGCGTGCCTTAGCACTCATTGGACTGCACACATCAAAATGTATTACTTCCAACAAGTTACTATATTGTCTCATCTCAATGAAAACAAGGCCTTGCTCATGTGATATGATATGCATGTCACAAGTGATTCAAAAACAAGTGAGTATAAATATCCATCAGTATAGAGCCTCTTCATGCAATTTATACCAACACGACTCAAGCAGCAGTGCCACAAGTAAGTGGTACTATCATCATTACCTTGAATCTTTTGGCACCAATATCATGAACATGTGTAACACTACGATCGAGATTCAATAAACCATTGAAGGTGATTATTCAAGCAAACAAAGTAACAATTATTCTCTTTAAATGAATAATCGTATTGCAATAAACACGATCCAATCATGTTCATGCTTAACGCAAGCACCAAATAACAATTATTTAGGTTTAACACCAATCCCGATGGTAGAGGGAGCGTGCGACGTTTGATCATATCAACCTTGGAAACACTTCCAACACGTATCGTCGCCTCGCCTTTAGCTAGTCTCCGTTTATGCCGTAGCTTTCATTTCGTGTTACTAATCACTTAGCAACCAAACCGGTATCCAATACCCTCGCACTACTAGAAGTACTAGTAAAGTACACATCAACATCATGTATATCAAATACACTACTTTCGAGTTTGCCAGCCTTCTTATCTACCAAGCATCTAGGGTAGCTCCGCCTCAGTGACCGTTCCCATCATAAGAGAAGCACTTAGTCTCGGGTTTGGGTTTAATCTTGGGACTCTTCATTAGTGCAACAACTATTTTGCCGTTTCACAAAGTATCCCTTTTAGCCCTTGCCTTTCTTGAAACTTAGTGGTTTTACTAACCATCAACTATTGATGCTCCTTCTTGATTTCTACTTTCGCAGTGTCAAACATTGCGAATCGCTCAAGGATCATTGTATCTATCCTTGATATGTTATAGTTCATCACGAAGCTCTCACAGCTTGGTGGCAGTGACTTTGGAGAACCATCACTATCTCATCTGGAAGATCAACTCCCACTTGATTCAAGCGATTGTCGTACTTAGACAATCTGAGCACATGCTCAACGCTTGATCTTTTCTCCTTTACTTCATGGACAAAGAATCTTGTCGGAGGTCTCATACCTCTTAACAAGGGCACAAGCATGAAATCACTATTTCATCTCTTTAGAACATCTCTTATGTTCCGTGACGTTTCAAAACATCTTCGGCACCTTGCTTCTAAGCCATTAAGTATTTTGCACTGAACTATCACGTACTCATCAGAGACGTGTATGTCGGATGTTCACAACATCCACAGACAATGCTCGAGGTGCAGCACACCGAGTGGTGCATTAAGGACATAAGCCTTCTGCGCAGCAACGAGGACAATCCTCACTTTTTCAAACTCAATCCGCAAAGTTCGCTACTATCAATTTTCAACTAAATTTTCTCTAGGAACATATAAAATAGTAGAGCTACAGCGCAAGCTACATCGTAATTCGCAAAGACCATTAGACTTGTTCATGACAATTAGTTCAATTAATCATATTACTTAAGAACTCCCACTCAAAAAGTACATCTCTCTAGTCATTTGAGTGGTACATGATCCAAATTCACTATTTCAAGTCCGATCATCACCTGAGTCGAGAATATTTTCAGTGGTAAGCATCTCTATGCTAATCATATCAACTATACGATCCATGCTCGACCTTTCAGTGTCTTGTGTTCCGAGGCCATGTCTGTACATGCTAGACTCGTCAAGTTTAACCCGAGTGTTCCGCGTGTGCAACTGTTTTGAACCCGTTGTATGTGAACGTTGAGTCTATCACACTCGATCATCACGTGGTGTCTCGAAACGACGAACTATCGCAACGGTGCACAATCGGGGAGAACACAATTTCCTCTTGAAATTTTAGTGAGAGATCACCTCATAATGCTACCGTCGTTCTAAGCAAGATAAGGTGCTAATCATAAGTGACATGATATGGCCATCATCATGTGCTTCTTGATCTCCATCATCAAAGCACCGGCACGATCTTCTTGTCACCGCCGTCACACCATGATCTCCATCATCATGATCTCCATCAACGTGTCGCCATCGGGGTTGCCGTGCTACTCATGCTATTACTACTAAAGCTACTTCCTAGCAATATAGTAAACGCATTTGCAAGCACAAACGTTAGTTTAAAGACAACCCTATGGCTCCTGCCGGTTGCCGTACCATCGACGTGCAAGTCGATATTAACTATTACAGCATGATCATCTCATACATCCAATATATCACATCACGTCGTTGGCCATATCACATCACAAGCATACCCTGCAAAAACAAGTTAGACATCCTCTAATTGTTGTTGCATGTATTACGTGGTTGCGATGGGTATCTAGTAGGATCGCATCTTACTTACGCAAACACCACAACGGAGATGTATGAATTTCTATTTAACCTCTCTCCAAGGACCTCCTCGGTCAAATCCGATTCAACTAAAGTTGGAGAAACCGACACTCACCAGTCATCTTTGAGCAACGGGGTTGCTCGTAGCGATGAAACCAGTCTCTCGTAAGCGTACGAGTAATGTCGGTCCGAGCCGCTTCGATCCAACAATACCGCGGAATCAAGAAAAGACTAAGGAGGGCAGCAAATCGCACATCACCGTCCACAAATACTTTTGTGTTCTACTCGAGATAACATCTATGCATGAACCTAGCTCATGATGCCACTCTTGGGGAACGTCGCATGGGAAACAAAAATTTTCCTACGCTCACGCAATTCTTATCATGGTGATGGTCATCAACGAGAGGAGATTTCTGATCTACGTACCCTTGTAGATCGCACAGTGGAAGCGTTAATAAACGCGGTTGATATAGTGGAACGTCCTCACGTCCCTCGATCCGCCCCGCGAACCGCCCCACGAACCGTCCCACGATCCGATCCGATCTAGTGCCGAACGGACGACACCTCCGCGTTCAACACACATACAGCTCGACGATGATCTCGGCCTTCTTGATCCAGCAAGAGAGACGGAGAGGTAGATGAGTTCTCCGGCAGCGTGACGGTGCTCCGGAGGTTGGTGGTGATCTAATCTCAGCAAGGCTCCGCCCGAGCTCCGCAGAAACGTGATTTAGAGGAAAAACTGTGAAGGTATGTGGTCGGGCTACCGTGGCAAAGTTGTCTCAAATCAGCCCTAATACCTCAATATATATAGGAGGGAGTGGGGGGGAACTGCGTTGAGGCTCAAGAGAGCCCCAAGGGGTCGGTCGAACCAAGGGGGAGAGTCCTCCCCTTCCAATCCTAGTCCAACTAGGATTGGAAGGTGGAGTCCTTCTCCACTTTCCCACTACCCCTTTTTTTTCTCTTTGATTTTTCTTTCTCCTACGCATAGGACCTGTTGGACTGTCCCACCAGCCCACCAAGGGCTGGTGCGGCACCCATAAGGTCTATGGGTTTCCCCCGGGTGGGCTGCCCCCCCCCCCCCGGTGAACATTCGGAACCCATTCGTCACTCCCGGTACATTCCCGGTAATGCCGAAAACTTTCCGGTAATCAAATGAGGTCATCCTATATATCAATCTTCGTCTCCGGACCATTCCGGAAACCCTCGTGACGTCCGTGATCTCATCCGGGACTCCGAACAATATTTGGTAACCAACCATATAACTCAAATACACATAAAACAACGTCGAACCTTAAGTGTGCAGACCCTGCGGGTTCCAGAACTAAGTAGACATGACCCGAGAGACTCCTCGGTTAATATCCAATAGGGGGACCTGGATGCCCATATTGGATCCTACATATTCTCCGAAGATCTTATCGGTTGAACTTCAGTGCCAAGGATTCATATAATCCCGTATGTCATTCCCTTTGTCCTTCGGTATGTTACTTGCCCGAGATTCGATCGTCAGTATCCGCATACCTATTGCAATCTCGTTTACCAGCAAGTCTCTTTACTCGTTCCGTAATACAAGATCCCGTGATTTACACTAAGTCACATTGCTTGCAAGGCTTGTGTGTGATGTTGTATTACCGAGTGGGCCCCGAGATACCTCTCCGTCACACGGAGTGACAAATCCTAGTCTTGATCCATACTAACTCAACGAACACCTTCGGAGATACCTGTAGAGCATCTTTATAGTCACCCAGTTACGTTGTGACGTTTGATACACACAAAGCATTTCTCTGGTGCCAGTGAGTTATATGATCCCATGGGCATAGGAATAAATACTTGACACGCAGAAAACAGTAGCAACAAAATGACACGATCAACATGCTACGTCTATTAGTTTGGGTCTAGTCCATCACATGATTCTTCCAATGATGTGATCCCGTTATCAAGTAACAACACTTGCCTATGGCCAGGAAACCTTGACCATCTTTGATCAACGAGCTAGTCAACTAGAGGCTTACTAGGGACAGTGTTTTGTCTATGTATCCACACAAGTATTGTGTTTCCAATCAATACAATTATAGCATGGATAATAAACGATTATCATGAACAAAGAAATATAATAATAACTAATTTATTATTGCCTCTAGGGCATGGATAATAAACGATTATCAGTGAAATAAAATATACTACGGAGTATTTATATTGGAAAGATTATTCGGGTGGTGATGATCTGAAGAGCTAGATCGTATAGTTAGATTACAGCCCTAATGTTGATCTATATATTTAGAAAAAATTACACTCTATTATGTCGCGTTGCTCATAATCGTATGCTCCAGGAACATAACGAATAAAATTCGTTAATAGAAAAATATGATCGTGGTTTGTAATTTGATCTACACTCTATTCCGAAAAACTAGTTAAAAAGACTAAAAATCTTATCTGTATAAGAGGTGGACTTTAAAAAAAACAGTATAAAAAGGTCCTTACCTCATAACCTTAAATATATGCTAATCGTGAGCGGGACCACAAATAAACCCAGAAAAATAAGGGATAGACCGAAACCCTAAATTTCCAACGTTAACATCTGAGCTAGGCTCACCGTCGGTGGTCGATGCTGATCGGCTATCCGCTCTGCCACACTCTGCGCCAAGCCGCCGGACGAATCCCTCGCTTCCGTTTGGCCTCTCCTGCAGCACGTTCGTCGGCGTTGCTTCATCATGGATATGTCGCCCTGTCTTTTGCCGTGGCTGACAAATCTCAGAATACTCGCCGCTGTCAGTCAAGAAGAAGATCCCGTCATGTATTCTAGTAACTGTTGTGCGTCAGATCGATGCGTAACTTCCCGCCTCAAGCACGGAATTATACCTGCTGATTAGGAAGACGTACTCGCTGGCTCGGTGGCTCTCTGTCATGCACGTGATGTGTGTTAGGTATAATCTTGAGTTTGTAGTCACTAGTGCATGTACAGGTTGTGCTAGGACGTGTAGTCCATGGTCTTGGGCTAAGTACGTGTCTAGTTTAGATAGTTCTAGGAGTCCTGAGTCATGTACGGGTACTAGTCCTTGCAGGAACAGGTTAGTAGGTGTCCGAGGTTAGTTTGGCTAGTTAGAGTCCGAGTAGGACTTGTGTCATGTTGGTTAAGGCTGCGTGCATATATATACACGTGAAGGTATGTGGATTTTGGAGTACCGTGACTTGAGAAAAAAAAGAAAAAAAAGAGGAAAAATTAAGGCACGACAAGAGTCCTTGGCTACATAATTTTGTGTGTGCGTGTTAGTAGTGATTTCATGTAATCGATCCTGAGGGTTGAGTTCCAACTATGTAAAGGAGACTAGCAGCCGGTTCACGTGATCTAGCCCAAGACTATCCTTGCTTCTTTAATTTGCACGCACACTGAGGAAACCTACTACTACTTGCATGTTGTCGTGCACTGAGTTATTGGGATACTAGTTTGATCTTGTCTATAGATTTGAAATTTTTCACGGCTGAAGAAAAGAGCACATCAAAGTCTTCGCGTGATTTTATTTGCCGAATCTACAGATTGAAAACAAACAGGAAAGGTCAAGGAAACCTAGGAAGGGTATTGATACAAATTATGATTATTTGCTAACTCACGGAACAAGTCGGATTTTATTTTCGTGCGTGAAGTCTGTACGTGAGGGGTATCTCTCCATCAAGTCTGAAATCAGCTTGTTACAAGGATGGCAGCAAGGAATTAACTCTTACCCGTACGCATGTACATCAGTATATGAGATCTATGTCCACAGTATATTTGTCTTAAGGATCAAATTATAACAAGGAAGGCCGGTGTTTCTTGGCTATCTTGATACTTGATACTTGTGATACCCCTGATCTGGGATGGAGATCACAAAGAATTAAACTGCTTAATTTCAGCATCTGCCTTCACCGAATAACAATTTTGAGCTACCATTGATGATTGCACTTTCTGAGGGAAGAGTTTAGTCAAATATTGTTGAAAGCACCTTGGAAAGGAAAATATAATATTTATCAATGGAACTCGCAACGAGGAAGTGGACGGAAAATATGGTAATTATGTGAGGCGATTGCTGCAAATCAGCCGGATGATTTCTTAGAGAAATCATCTGGCTTGACAGTCGTTTGATCAGCGCGTTGGTGCCGTTGGATTACAGTGGCATGCGCAGCAGTAAGACGCGCGGCCGCTTTGACTCAGCGCTGCTGCACCTCGACAGAACCTCCCCTTCAGCTTTGATGGTGCACCGCCGACGTCCGGTCAAGCTCCAAAGCAGCATCGACAACATCCGACGAAGCTCCAATGTAACTCCGGCAGAACTCCAATGCAGCTCCCACAACGTCCGACAAAGCTCCAATGCAACTCTAGTAGAGCTCCAACGCAGCACGGATGGCGTCCGGCCAAGCTCCAATGCAACTCCGGTACATTACTAGGAAAAACCTTAAAGGTAGGAGCCTATTAGTAGTGCTGGAATGTAGAAAGCGCTGCTGCTATTTAGCAGTAGCGCTGGAAACAACGCAACGCTACTGCTAATGTCTTTAGCAGTAGCGCATGCCTCATAATATGCGCTACTGATAAAGAGGGACCAACGAGGCCACCCGCAGTAGCTATAGTAGCAGCGCCATTCCTAAACGTGCACTAATGCTAAGGTCAATATCAGTAGCGCTGCGTAGCATCCAGCGCTACTGCTAAAAGGGGCCCAACAACGTAACCGCAGTAGCTGTAGTAGCAGCGCCGGCGTGGTAAAAGCGCTACTGCTAAGTACAATAGCAGTAGCGCTCCCCTAAACCCACGCTACTGCTATGTTGAGTTAACACCCGCCGTGCCTAAAAATTTCCTAACTATCCCCCACTCCCCCACCCCCTCTCTCCTCGATCTCAAGCCGTCGCCGCCTCCCTCACCGTTGTCCTCGTCGTCACTGACGCTGCCTCCCTCGCCGTCGTCATCGTCGTCGCCATCGCCGCCGCCTCCCCTCCCGCTCTGGTAAGCCCCCTTCCCCTCTCCCGCTTCGGTAAGCCCCCTCCCCATCCCACTCCGGTAAGCCCCCCACCCCCCTCCAGGCGACACCGCCCCCTCACCTCCCGCTCTAGGCATCCAAAGGCTGCTGCCATTTTGATTTTAGGGCGATCGGTTCAAGATGTCATCTCTAGATTTATGTTAATAAGAAAATCAAGATATGTTCGTTGAAGATCTTTTGATGGGCTAACTAGAAAGAAGGAAGAAAAATCTTGTTTGTAAATTTCATGTAAGTAGGCACATTAGGTTTGAATTAGACAACCAATGGTTTCAAACAACTTATTTTAACTTTGGAGAGGAAAAAGGGCACATACATACTTCACCAACCTACAAATATCATCCTTTTGTTGGTATTAATGCATAAAAATATCATTCCTTTGGAGAGGAAAAAGGGCACATACATGTTAATGCACATTAGGTGTTAATGCTACAAATATCATTCCTTTGGAGAGGAATTAGACAACCAATGGTTTCTCACTTTTGCTGGTAAGTTGTTATAACGCCCCGGACACACCCACCGACGGTCGTTACTCCTGGCGGCACCACTCGGAGGAACCGACGTCCTCGTCGGGCCACAGGAGCGTTTCCTCTTGGTACAAACGTATGTGCATCCAGTCCAGTACATGTACCATGCCGTGTGCCACAACGGGTCACAAGCGTCATGAACAACATGACCGCACACCTGTCCGCAAACATCCGTGTAACCGCGAGGGTCGGCTCTGATACCAAACTTGTAACGCCCTGGACACACCCGCTGACGGTCGTTACTCCTGGCGGGATCTAGACTGGCCTCACATATCAATACTAGTCTTTTCTGCGCACTTTGTCCTCACTCATGCGCACCCGGGATCAATTTCCCGGTCGATCACCCATCCTAGAACTACTCCAAGCCAAGCACGCTTAACCTGGGAGTTCTGTTCGAATGGGCTCCCGGAAAAGAAGGAATTCCTTATTGATATGAGTAGTCTATCATCCCTAATAAGCCAGGCTATCACAGTTGTGCTAAGTTTTGTCGGAATGTCCGAGTGGCCTATGTTTTGCCGGAATGTTGATTCATTTCCATTCCGGCAAATTTCAGGCGCTCCATATGTCCACTATTTAGCAAAGGTGATGCCGAAAATTTCCGTGAATTTTGTCATGACTAGTGCTAGAAACTAGGACATATGGAGTGCTTGGGAATCGCCGGAAAGGGTAATGAATCAACATTATGGCAAAACTTAGGTCCCTTTTTATTATTCATGCTTCTGTTTATATATAGATGTTCAATTCTTTCGACATAGTGTCACGGTTGTTGTTTACACATTTACCACATTAAAACAGGAAATGTCTGACGATGAATATTGGGAGTGTGAATATTGCGACGACTGTTATGGTATGTGCGACATGCCTCACCTGCGAGACGATAGGTTCTTCAGCATGAAGCTTGACGAGAATGGAGATATGTTTCTCCCTTGTCATGCAAGAAGATATGTATTGGAGAGGCTCATTTTCGAAGACCACGAGAGAATTGAGACGAGGAGCGCTAACCTTAGGACTATACATGGTCACACATTTGTTATCAAAGTATTTAATTCAGTTTTTCAAACAGAATTTGGGTGTCCAAATTGAGAAGATCTTTGCAAGACATATGGATTTCAGGAGGGTATGGAAATAACCTTCGATCTTCGTCCTGAAGATAATATGCTAGGCAACATCGACATTTGGGTGGTTGTCGATATGCTTCCTGTTTTACCTCCATGTGAGTTCATCAACCATATTTGTCAAGTAATTTGCATTCTATATTTAGAAATAGTTGGTGTTCATCCATATACTAAATTTGTTAAATTATAATTTACAACTTATTTTGTTTCTTCGAGTGAATTACGGAAATTAATTGACACGATACACTACACGTGTGGATCACATCTAACTTGGGAGGAGAAGGATGTTCTTCTCTAGTTTCTTGTTGGTGTTCTGGTTTCTAGGGATAGCTTCCCGTATAATTTTGGAATTGGCCAAAATTCTACATTTTACATGCCACTAGTGCATAGGTTGAGGCCGGATGACATTCGCTGAAATATCTTGGTAAGAGTTCCTAATTAAGTACGCTCTACTATTGCATAAATGGTGTTGATTACATTGCTAACTAGGTTATTATTATGTTCTTCAACAACAACTGCCACATGATGTAGTGCCTCTGTTGATGCACCTAGAAGGTCAAATGAAAATTAAAAGCCCGCTGAGGGCTGAGTTCGATGCTCCATACTCTAGTAACCTTAAATCAAAATCAGATAGGCTCCAAATTGAAGCATGGAGAGAAATAAAGAAGGAGCGCAAGCCATAAGTTGGAGACCGTTGGATCTCTGTGCTTCATCATGGAGACATAGGTGTTATTCTGTTTTACGACATTATACCTAAGAGCGAGGACTAGGTCTTATAAGAGACAAGTTATTCTGGTTTATATTAACTTGACATGATCGATTAGGTCATATGATGACTATTATGATCTTTCTCTGTTTTACTTTATGTGGATCATATGATAACTTGGTATATGATTAAAATTATGATGAGTTGTTAGATGAGTACGTACGATGATGATGAGTTATATGACATGATACTCCCTCCGTCGCAAAATTCTTGTCTTAGCTTTGTCTAGAAATGGATGTATCTAAAGACAAGAATTTTGGGACGGAGGGAGTACTTTATGTGTATGATGTGATGCAAATTATGCATGTTTATTATGATATGATGAAATCACTGTATAGAGCATGCACAAATACGTAGGGGGGACATAAATACAATACGAATTAAATATTACAAGAAGGAAAATATTAGTAGTAGCGCTAGAATATTAGCAGTAGCGTTGGCTTAGCAGTAGCGCTCTACTTATTCCAGCGCTACTGCTAACGTAGATACCAGTAGCGCTTTCAATCCAGCGCTACAGCTGAGAGTTAGCTATAGCGCGTTAGCAGTAGCGCTGGCCCCAACGCTAGTACTAAGGATAAAACCAGCGCTACTACTAGGGTTTTCCCTAGTAGTGGTAGAGCTCCAATGTAACACCGACGGTTTCGCTGAAGCTCCGATAGAGTTGGCTCTCATGAAGCTCCATGGCAGCTGGAGTTGAGGGAGAGATGCCTCGTCGTAACAGCAGCTCTGTCACCCACCAGCATGTTTTATTGCAACTCTGTCGCCTGTCAAGATCTGCGAGAAAGCAACATCATGCGGGTTGGGTTGGAAGCATCCCTGCCACCGACGAGATCCACCAGTTACAGCACTCCTCCTCGACAGCACCGGCGGCATTGCTTCCGACGTGCTCGCGACGGCAACCACAGGGCAACACTGGGCGCGTTGGAGCACCGGTGCTGGCACGATGGACCTCGATGTTGTGCAGCTCTCCTCTCCTTGCAACAATGGTGGAAATCCCCCATGGATTGCAACTAGGAGGGGACAGCAGCACGCATGGACCAATGGTGGGGCACATGCCTAGCGGTGGGGGTGTCGGGGGAGAAGATGAAATTGAGGAAGGAGTGGTGGAGAGAAAGAGATCGCAGAGGGGACTACAATCAGGGAAGGAAGACGACCAGAGACGTGCTGCTTCGGAAGATAAGGGAAGGGAAGCGGTGCGTGGGGCCCGACACATGTCTTGCGTAGTGAGTGGCTTACGGAAAGGAAAAACCAGCCAGTTTATTTCAAGCGTTTTCTATTATATGAACCTTACATAAAAGGAATTCTTGGAAGTGTCTATTGTTGAGCATCACTTATTCTTGGAATTATGTGTCCTGCAACTATATTCAAATAATAGAAATTGCTAATATTCGGAATACCTCATTATGAAATTATACATGTATTTATACATGGAATTACTTTACATGATTATGATGGAATTATTACTTGTTGGAACATACTTAAGGAAGGTGGTCGATCATCAGTGGAATACAATATACTATTTATATTGGAAAGACTACCCGGGTACAGTGATGATCGGAAGAAGCTAGATCGTATAGTTAGATTATAACCCTAATTTTGATCTACATAATTAAAGTAATTTACACTCTATCATGACGCGTTGCTCACAAGCGTGTGCTTGAGGGACATGACGGGTAGAATCCGTTAACACACAAATATGATCGTGGTTGGTAATTTGATCTGGACTCTATTCCGGAAAACTAGTTAAAAAGACTAGGAATCTTATCTGTATAAGAGGTGGACTCTTTGGAAAGACAGTATAAGAAGGTCCCTACCCCCTAGCGTCAGATACATGCGAATTGTGTGCGGTACCACAAATAAGCGTAGAGGAATAGGGGGTAGACCGAAAGCCTAAATTTTCAACATTGGGGAGGTCCTCCTTTTCCTCTGTCGTCTTGCCTATCAGGGTGGCGAACTCCATGGCTTTGTTGTGGAGACCATGTATGCGACTTCCTCCCACAGGCCGTGGCTTGGGGGTTGAGCGTCTTTTTCTTTCTTGCAAGTTTCATCTTTGTCGGTGTTTTGTGGTTCGTGCTCGAGTGCCACTTCGTGTGTCTCTGCTAGGCGGTGCCATGTGTCCTTGTCAACGACATATAGGTGTTGTGATGTCGTTTGGGCTCGTGTGACCTTTCGATAGCCCCATGGCACGTGTAGTGTCTCGGCGTTGTGCAATTTTGGATGTGTGACGTCTTTCGATTGCGTCAACAATGCGGTGCCTTGGTTTGGGTCTGCTAGGTGAGGCTCTTCGACTATGCCTGTGGCATACATGCGTCGTGGCATCATGTCGGCCTTGCGTAGCTTTTCAAATGCACCCCATGACACAGGTGGTATCGCGGCGTTGTGCAGCCTCGGGCATGCGAAGGTCAACAGTGCCATAGCTTGGTCTCGGCTGATTATAATGGTGATACTACTGTTGAGTTGTGTTGTGTTTTTCCTCTTTGTCTAACCCTGTTTGTGTGTTGTTGATGTGGATTGTTTTTACTTTATCTCTTCTCCTCGTGTGTTCTTTGTACTTCTGATTCATTTAAACCTATCCTGTAAAAAACCGCAAAGCCTTAATGAATACGATTCAGGTGAGAAATTCTTCCCCTGATGAAATTTTTAAAAGAAAGAGTCATCTAAATGTCGAGCAGACAAAGTTTTTTTTAGAAAAGAAGGTTCGATGCATACAACCATTTTTATTAATTACTTCACAAATGTCTAACAAAATCATACATCAAGCCACCCGAAGCCACCACTCACACCTACAAACATGATAATGTTGAGTGCTCTCACTCTGCATATCAAAGACCGTTGTCATTGCCGATCCATCCCTATAACGCATCGGAACAACAAACGGTGCAGCAAACCTAAATCATATACCACTTGCACACGTATTAGAAGCCGCCATCCTTATCGAACCACTGTCCCATCTTCAGGAGAGAGATCGTATCACCCTTGCCAGTCCATCCATCCATCGACGCCATCACGGTGCACAATGGCGGCACCGTCCCGCGCTCGTCCATCCTGACATGAAGGCTCCGAAAGATCTGTCGTGCGTAGCACATGCCGAGCAGGCATGACACACCGTAACACCTGTCGGCTAGGCATGACTTGACATCTCCATTCAAGCTCCGATCAAGATGAAGCCGCTCCACCGCCTTCCTCTGTCATCCAGCGCTACTCCTGAAATGATGCTCCCAAGAGAGGCACGACACCGTAGTGCCGTCCTCGTACGATCTGACAATCAAATCTTAGGGTTTCCCCCTGAGTATCATGAGTGGGTCAACAGTAGTTACCCGACGATGCCTTCATCAAGATATCGACGCAGAACGCCGCCATCGTCTGCCATCGGCTTGGTTTTCACCGGCAACTAAGATCCAACCACCCATCCTCAGGCCGACCACCTCCGACGGAGGAGATGACCGCCACTGCCGGCTGCACCAGCCAGAATAGATCTGATCGGAGGCCGCCGAGCAATCCATCAGGCCCTCGACGCCGCCGCTGATCTGAAGCCGGATGACGTGCCACTGCAGCATAGCCCGTCCCCGCCACCCGAACCAGGGCAGCCGCCACACGCCGCTGTCCATGACCGGCCAGCCGACGTGCTTGCAACCACCATTGTCTGAAGCAGGGACGACCGACGCCGCCGTCGACGCAGCCATCGCCGTCGCTCGGCAGATCGGCCTTGCCTCCGCGCGTGCTGGGGCCCCGCACCACCCTTGGAGACGTGGGAGAGAGGGATGCCCCCGCCACCGCCGTCGACTCCCGAGCGTTGCCCGACGACGTCCCCCGACGGCGACGGAGGGAGTGAAGGAGGGTGCGTGTGCCCCCGGCGGCTAGGATTTGTGCGCCGCCCGAGTCGCCCTACCGGGGGCGACGCGGGGGACTCAGATTAGGTGACAGATGAGCATCGTCGAGCAGACAAAGTGTATGTAGAATTGGGGTGGCAAGTTCAGGATCATTATCTCTGTTCTTGTTTGTGCTCTGCGTAACGAAAATTAGCATTTCAATGTGCAGGCGGTGGTCGACGTGAGAACGCTTCACACACAATTACGGTGCGGTAATCCCCGGCGTCAATGTTCGTGGTGGAATCGGTGCGGTCGCTACAAACATAGAGTAGGCTTCGGCGAACACGACCCAGACATTCAAACTGAGGTGCAGGACATTGGTGCAGGGGAGGTGAACGATGTTGAGTGCTCTCTAGCTGCGACGCCAAATGTGTCATGCATGACAGAGCGACATGGATGAGGTGTGTAGTGAGCCTAGTAAACGGATGCGTCTAGGGCTTCAAACAAGTCAACTTCGAGCGAATTGGAAATGGCTCAGCTCAATTCATACAAAAAGTCGAGCGAGGTTAAACAAAGTGAAGCTCAGGATCGAGCTATAGAACATGACTCATTCTCAGTTTGACGATCCCGAGCTAACTTCGAAATAAATGAGATGGTGAAAAATATAAATCGATTAATGGTGATTATTTCAACTTGATAACGCTCAACACGACATAAAAAACACTAAATTTTTTGTTGTTCCAATCAAATATAAAATTCTTCAAAATATTTTGACTTATTCTCTCACAACCAAAGTCACGATGCAATTATTTTTGTTGACGACAGCAACAGCAGGGCGATCTTGTAACAAAAATAACTGCATCATGGCGTTCCCTAGCTCCCAAGCTCATGATAACAGAAATAACTGTGTGGATCTTGAGCAACAACAGCAGGTGGAGCTTGGGAAGCAGGCCATGGCGGACTAGAGGAGGCCATGGCGAAGGGGATCGAGTTTGTTGGTTTTGACCGTTTCTCGATCCAGCTGAGAAGATAAGGCCGTGCAGGTGGTGGGCGGGCCCTTACCAGGACGCATGGCGTCCGTAGCACGTGGCTTAAAGGAGGGAAAAATCGGTCAAAAATAAACTCTCTCCATGAATAAAAGAGAGAAAAATCATGAACACTGTATATGGTAATACATTATAAATTATCTTATTTTCATTTAATATATATATAGCACGTTCGTTTAACATAAAGATATTATGTCCGGTTATCGAGTTAAAATTAAGGGAGCTAGTGTTGCTGCACAAAGTGTTTAAACTGGGCTCATTTATTTTTGAGTCGATCTTAAATCAAGCTAAAAAACTGAATCGATCTCGAACAAGTCATGAGCATCGTGTTTTTCTTGCAGCCCTAGATGCGTCTGGCAGCCCTAGATGCGTCTGGCTGGTGCCCACGCACGGCCGGATGATGGCACGTTAGTCGACGTAACCATGTAGTAATCTCTCATTACCGAAGTAACTCGAATTCCATGTTAGTTCTGTGTGCGATTTGACTGTATCTTTGCGTCTGCCTGCTAAGTCCAGAATTATGTAGACTTCAAAAAAAAAAAAAGTCGTTGTTGTGTGTGTCATCATTTCTGATAGTCGTTGATTGCCCATTTTTTTTATTTTACTCATTGCTAGATCATGAATGACGCGCTTTGCTGTGCCCATTCATTTCTTCGATATAATAATAGAAATTATGTAAATATGAGGAGACATGGAAGATGAAGTTTAATTTGCATCAACATGTTTCTTGAGGGTATTTTGTGTTAGCTCAAAAAATAATAGTAGTGAAACCATATTGGGGCTTGATATTAGTTTTCTAAGTCATTTCGAAATGTTTGAAGCAAAAATGTTAAAGCATTGGAACCGGATATCTATACCATGTGCAATACTAAGACTATTTATGCCCGCAAGATGAAGACACTTGAAGAAAGAGGAGTAGAAACATCATGACAGGTCTTTGCTCAAACCCACTTCATCGTCCTAAGAAAGCAAAGTTAGGACATCAGGCAAATATTATAGAGTTTCAAACATCACAAATGATATATGATAAAAAACAAATATAATAATAATGCTTCACTGATAAAAATATCAAAATTAAATAGTTGAGATTCATTTCACGGTTATATATTGAATAGTTTGAGAAAACTTTCAGGGAGAGAACAGAGATATTCCAGTGATGCTCCTTCTTTCCATGATGTTATTTCCAAAGGATTTTATTAACGTCCAAAGGATTTTATTAACGCACAAAATAATAATCCCTCGGTATCTTATATGGCATCCCAAGCATAAAATAATCTATGGATGCCAACGATAGAATGAGCTATTCTATACCTGAATGAGAAAACTAGGAAGGTCCCACAGACTTCATCGCCAATACAAATGCCGGCAACGGGAACCAACGCCAGAAGAAGCGGGGTTTCAGTGGGAAGAAGTTGCGCAACTATAATGAGATGCTCAAAGGCCCCTGCCCACAGCATGCTACGGCTGAGGGACCGGCTACCCACTCCTAGGAGGATTGCTATGTGATGCAGGAGTTCTGAGCTGAGGCGCTCAAGAAAGGCCAAGGAGGCGATCAGGGCCAGCGACAGGAACAGTTCGGCGCGCCCGGGTCATGCCAAAGCCCGTTCGGTGGGTTTCCTAACCCGGGCCCGCAGAGCGGGTCACAGCCTAGTAGTGGACAGTACCAAGTTCACAACGAATAGCGGTATAACCCGCAGGGAGTGTTTCAGCAACCACCCCCGCAAGGAGATCCCCAACGACAAGATGATAATAGCGGTTTTCAGAATAACCCTAAGTCGCTGAACAGTGGGCAATATCACGTGTTCACGACCAGCACGTGCAAACGGGACCAGAAGATGAAACATAGAACTTTCAGCGTGGCTGATCCGGCGCTCCCTAGGTACCCCCATTGGTCTGAACAGCCCATAACCTGGAGTAAGGAGGATCACCCGCCCCAAGTTGATAACCCTGGCGACTTGGCTTTGGTCGTGGCTCCCCAAGTCGGAGGATAGAGCCTTTCCAAAGTCCTTATGGATGGTGGCAGCAGCATAAACATCTTATACTTCGATACCTTCCGAAGGATGAACTTCTCGGAGAAAGACTTGATGTCGTCGTCCACGGTTTTCCACGGCATTGTTCCGGGTAAGTCGGCCTACCCAATTGGGAAGATCAAGCTTAACGTGGCTTTTGGCACGGAGTCTAATTACAGGAGCGAGTCACTCATGTTCGAGGTGGTAAAAATCAAGAGCCCTTACCATGCATTGTTTGGAAGGACTTCTTATGCTCGATTCATGGCTCGCCCTGTTATGTTTATCTCAAGCTCAAGATTCCTGGTCCTAAGGGGCCTATTACGATCAACGGAGACAGGAAGATAGCCCAAGAGTGCGAAGAAGGAGACGCAGCTTATGCCGAGATGGCTTGCGTGGCCGAGGAGCTCAAGTTTCACCAAGCCAATGTTGATCCGGCGGATATGATGCCGCTCAAGAGACCAACGATTGACTCAGAGCCGCCCTCAAATTCAAACCGACAGACGACACGAAGGTGATAGACTTCACGCCTGGCAACTCAAGCAAGCAGTTCACCATTGGGACGGGCTAGGATCCCAAATAGGAAAGCGCGCTCATCGAATTCATCCGTGAGAATCGCGACATCTTCGCATGGAAACCTTCAGACATGCCGGGTGTCCCGAGAGAATTTGCTGAGCACCACCTTAATACTGACCCCAAGGTAAAGCCGATTCGGCAGTATCTTCGCAGGTTTAACGAAGAACGATGTAAGGCGATTGGAGAGGAAGTCACCCGACTTTTGGCCGCCGGATTCATCATCGAGGTTTTTCATCCTGAATGGTTGGCTAACCCGGTCCTGGTACTCAAAAAGAACGACACTTTCCGCATGTGCATCAACTACACCGACCTCAAGAAAGCCTGTCCAAAGGATCCTTTCGCCCTTCCACGCATTGATCAAATCATTGACTCGACGGCGGGTTGCGAGCATTTGTGTTTTTTGGATGCTTACTCAGGATACCACCAGATCAAGATGGCCATGGCGGACCAGGAGAAAACGTCCTTAATACCCCCCATTCGGAGCCTTTTGTTACGTGTCTATGCCGTTCGGGCTCAAGAGTGCGGGGGCGATTATCAACGTTGCATCCAGAATTGCTTGCATAACCAGATTGGACGTAATGTCCACGCCTATGTTGATGACATCGTGGTCAGGTCTCAGAAGAAAGAGTCGCTCTTGGAGGATCTCAAGGAGACCTTTGAAAATGCGCGTATATCAGATGAGGCTTAACCCTACAAAGTGTGTGTTTGGTGTTCCCGCAGGAAAGTTGCTTGGGTTTTTGGTGTCAGAGTGCGGCATTGAAGCTAACCCGGATAAAATTGAAGCAATCACTTCGCTAGGCAAGCCGGACAATATCAATCAAGTTCAACACATGGCAGGTCGTATCACGGCTCTAAGTCGCTTTGGGGAGAAACTCATCCCTCTGTATCAGTTACTCAAGAAAATTGATCGTTTCGTGTGGACGGATGAAGCCAATAAAGCCTTTGAAGCCCTGAAGCATCAAATGGCTAAGCTGTCAGTATTGGCTGCTCCAACGGACAAGGAGCCTATGCTCTTGTACATCGCGGCTAATTCTAAGGCAGTGGGTGTGGCAGTGGTCATCGAGCGGAAGGAAGAAGGCAAGGAATATCCGGTTCAGCGACCAGTATATTTCATCAGCGAAGTCCTGACCCTCTCCAAACAACGCTACCCGCATTGGCAGAAGCTGGTCTTTGGGGTGTTTATGGCGAGTCAGAAGCTGAAGCACCACTTCCAAGAGCATCCCATCACGGTGGTCAGTTCTGCCCCCCTTGGCGACATTATACAAAACCGAGAAGCGACTGGACGGATTGCTAAGTGGGCGTTAGGACCGCATCATGTGCGATATACTCCCCGTACATACATTAAGTCTCAAGCACTAGTGGATTTCATCAACGATTGGACCGGGTTGCAGATTCCACAAGATAGGCCTGATCACACATATTGGACCATCCATTTCGATGCATCTAGGCAGTTGGAAGGTTCGGGGGCTGGTGTGGTGTTAACTTCGCCTCAGGGTGACAAATTCTGCTATGTCCTCCGTCTCATGTTTCCATGTACCAACAATGCAACAGAGTATGAAGCTCTGCTCCATGGGTTGCGACTCGCCAAAGAAATGAACCTCACCCGAGTCAGATGCTTGGGCGACTCAGATATAGTGGCACAGCAGGTTTCCGACACCTGGGATTCCAGAGATCCCTTGATGGCGTCTTACAGGCGAGCTGTGTCGGATTCTTAAACCCCGTAGAATAAAGAAGAGGGTGACTCAGAATAAGAATGACACAAGGAAAGGAGTAAAAAGAGCCTTACGTTCCCTTCCACAAACAATTCCCTTATATAACTAAAGAGTTGCTAGACACAACATCGACCAGTTTGGCTTGGTTATCCTACAGGCACTCAAGCTCTGATACCAAAGCTGTCGGGACCTCGATCCTAAATCATAAGAACCCAGCCTGTAACACATCACATCACTTTGCGGCCTCACGCACGGTAAACTCCACGGCCGCCACCTTACCTTGGCCGGGACCGTTTGCGTCTTTTGGCTCACGTATGTGAATATGTTGCTAGCGTTCAAACGACAAAGAACCCGGGTCGACATGACTAGTTATAAACCCAAGCGGTACATCCGTACAGGGACAGGCATACATAACCCAGCAAGGCAGGTGTCCGTCATCAGCGTGTGTAGACGAGTCGTAGCAAGCTACAAGGACTCCATTACACCGTGTGACATTTCCCCGAGGGGACAGACACAGCAACAAAGAAGGATACACGTCGGTCAATCAATGTGTTCCGAGCAGTAGCAAGCTACCAAGGCCCGATGGAATCACAAAGAGGCATTTCCTTGTAAAGAGTACTACTAAAGGCAAACAACTAGGTGTCGAATCCCACACATATAATGCATTTCAAACATACACACATTATGCACGATATGTGTAGATACAACATGGCATCACAACATAACTCTATGACTCAAGCATTTATTAAAGACTCATAAGAGTCAACGTAGTATGATATTACAAACAGGGGTCTCGTGACCCGACACTCAAGTCATACAAGCAACAAGCGGAAGCAAATCATGTCTGGGTACAGACATCTACTAAAAGTGGCTGGAAGAGCCTGAAAAGCTACTACGACCCTACCAAAGGAGCCAGACCTCTGTCTGGGATTCCCAAGCTATTCCGGTCAACATCGAACACATCGCGTAGAACCTTTTAATGAGTCTAAGTCTTCTCTGCAAAAACATAAACAAAGCAACCGTGAGTACAAAGGAACTCAGCAAGTCTTACATCAGAACTATCTACCATGCATCATGTTTCAATGAAAGGATTGTGGGGTTTGATTGCAGCAAGCCAGCTTTGACTCTTGGCTAACCTGTACTACGACTACAAGTTCTTTCTTTGAGGTGGGATAGCGCACACGAGTCCACATATTCACCAATTCAATACACCACTATGGATCCACTCTCGTCTCCCTACGAGAAGGCCTTCCATAGCACTCACACTTATCTTGCATGTTTTAGAGTATCCATTTAAATTGTCTATGTACCACGTAATCTTTCCAAGTAGTCCATATCCGAGGACGCGGCTATTCGAACAGATTACAACACCCTTCAGGGGTATACTTCTTCACACACGCTCCCACCACTTATCACCATATGCACGTCATGCATCTCGGCAACCTTCAAGCGGAAGCACTGGCGTGGGTGTCGACCACGACCGTTAACCACGCAAGACCCTAATCCAGGTTTATCGCCTATTTGAGACTGAACCCGCAAGGAAGTCCGGCCGAGGTTTCCTCTACGGCCCCAAACGATGCGTGCAGGGTTCCCAAGCCCACCATTCGGGTGCCACTTGGTACACCGTGCCACTGTGTATCTACCGTAGTGAAGCCTACCCCGTCGGGCAGAGCTAAACACGGCCGCCAACACTTTTCCTACAAACACCAGAAACTAATTGCAACTCCTCGACAGAGATCTAGGCGATTAATAAGACGAGAGGGTCAATTAAGTATCCCAATGTGTGGTAGTATCTTGTCTTGGATAACACACACAGAACTCAGTTCTTAAGGACGGTCCCAATGAGACAACCCACCATGTACTCCTACATGGCCTCTCATCGCTACCTTTACCAAATCAGATTCACACCTTTACTCTCACACTGTAGGACATGAACACAACCATTCCGATTCATCATCCAGACGGATCAGACCCGACACGACTCTAAGCATAGCAGGCATTGTAAACAATCATGGATGAGTAAGCACAACAAGGCTCAAGCAGTTGCTACTCATGCTAAGTGGTTTCAACTATTTACTGTGACAAAATCAGGTCATGCAGAGGAATGGGTTCAACTACTGATAACATGTACAGTTGAATCGTGTTTGTCCTAATGCAGTAAAAGAGAGCAGGAGTGAGAGAGTGGGTTTATTTCAATATGCTCAAGGGGGGTTTGCTTGCCTGACACGTCTGAAGATAGCAATGAGTCTTCATCAATGTCAACGATCACATCGTCGAAAACATCGTTTACCGAGGGGGAACAACACCGACAAACAAGAAAGAACAACAATTACTTCACGGAAATGCAACACTATGATGCATGCTCAAGACATGAAATGAAAGGTGGCAGGGCTAATGTGGCTATCATTTCTTAAGTTGAAGTTGGTTTGAATTAGGATCCAAACTTCACTTCAAGTCGGGTATCTTTCCAAGTACCCTTATAATTGATTCGATCTGATGCTCATAACAAATTGTTCCAACATGTATGGAGTTAGTATTTTGAGGTACTGATTTGCAATGACCAATGTTTGGTCATAACAATTGAAGTGGAATTCAAATAAGTATCAATTTCCAACTCCAAACTATTTATTAAATTTACCCTATTCATCATTTTGCCTATTTGGTGTTGTTAACTTTTTCAAACATGCCTGAAAATGCCATAATCAGATTCCTTGGATTTTTCTGATACTTTTTCATATATAAATTATTTTCATCCGAGTTATATTTTAATTTCTATGATTTTTACAAGTTTTAGGCATTTTCAGGAATTAATTAAAATCAGAAAAGCTTTATTGCGTCACTGCGACGTCAGACTGGCGTCATCAGTCAACAGCAGCCGTCTGAGGTCAAACCTGACCAGTGAGGTCCACTGGTCAGTGATCCAGGGCTTAATCCCGCGTTGACCCACCCTAATGGTGGTTTGACTCACCCGTGGGGCCCTATGTCAGTGTCTCTGGGGAGGGGGGGGGGGTTAGTGGTTAATGGCTGGCCACGTCGACCCCCACCGGAGGGTTGTCGCCGGCGACCATAGCCGCGGCGGAGGGCTCGCCGGAGTTGCGCTAAAACGCGCTACAGAGCACCAAATCGAGCGGGGTTTGCTGCTATGGGTTGCTGGCGAAGCGCCTGATCGACCAGGGCCATCAGAAGGAGCTAGGGTCGCCGGAGAGAGTGTCGGCGACGAGCGTGCGCGGCGGCCGGAAGTGGAGCTCATCAGGGAGATGCTCTGGAGGCGATTTCGAGCGGGAGAAAGAGGGGAAAGCATGAGAGGCTCACAGGGGTTCCATTCCTCGCATCGGCGAGGTTGGAGGCGCTCTCTTGCAGCGGATCGACGGCGGCGGATCTCGGTGACCGGAGATGGAAATGACGATGACGGTGACGCTTCAGGAGGCTGCGACTTGATTCCTTCGGCGTGGAGGAGGTACTCGTCGTGGCGGAGAGGATGGACTGCTCGGGGAGGCTTCGCTGCGGCCGGAAATGCGCCGGTGAGCTCAAGCAGAGCTCGGGCATGGCGGGAGGAAGAGGAGAGGGAAGCAGGAGGAGGAAACGGTGCTAGGTGAGAGGGAAAAGATCCAGGGGCTCATCCACATCGTCTGCATACGCGGATGGGGACGGGGGAGGTGCCTCCAGCACGAAGCAGGAGGTGGCGCCGGCGCACGCGCTGCTGCCACGCAGCTGCTCGGGGAAGATGACGAGCAGGGGGAGGCCCTGGTGGGCTGGGCCTGCAGGGGCGATAGGTAAGCGTTTCCTTTCTTTTATTCTATTCTTTTCTGTTTTGTTATTTCTAACATTTGTTTTATTTGTTTTGGCTCCAACTAATTCAAAGAAAATAGGTAAACAACTCTAGGGTGTTATTTGGAATATTTCCAACCCCATGTGAAGTTTTCAACATTTTATAAAACTAGGAAGTATTTGAGATCAATTAATTAATTGATTTCAGTGGCTTTTGAGTTTAAAATAAAATGCCAAAAGTATTTTGAAAATATATATCACCCCTGATATTTTCTTTCCAACATTTATCAAAAATGATGGACTTTTATGAAAACCATTTTGGTTCATTGATTTGTCACCACTTTTGAATTGTTTTGCATATAGAGTTGCTAGGGTTTTGTTTTGAATATAGAGTAGCTAGGATTTTTCTCTTGTTGAACCTATTTGGATGTTGTTTGGTGTTAGAGTTTAGTCATCCCCATTTGTAAATCATCCAAATTTGAATAAAATTGATTTGAATGCATTCATGAATGCTTACTGATGCAACTAACTACAAGATATAATCTAGGGCTGTGACAGTGACGTACCACCTCCGCGGTGTCTGGAAGCCTCTGCACCGTCACTGGCCCACGCGACCGCCACCAAACAAGGATCGGGTCAACAACGGGCTGGCTCCTCACCAACCTACGCCCCGTGGAAGGTAGCACCTCCCAATACTAGCCGGGCGGAGCCCAGTCCCGGACATGGCCCCTCTGATCAAGCAGGTGTCCACCGCCGAGTCAACGACGAGGATGCGGGATAGGCATCGTAAAATAAACTAAAAAATAAACTAGTTCTATTAATTTTCTTGCTAAAAATAAACTAATTTTATATATAGTAAAATAAAGTAGTTTTATTAAATCAACTAGTTCAACTATATATTGATAAAAGTTTTATTAAATCAACTAGTTCAACTATATATTGACAATAACCTATTAATTAACACTAACTACCTAACCCTAATAACACAAATTTAAATAACACAAAAATAACACAAATAACCTATTTAACACTAACCTACCTAACCCTAAATTCACCAAATATTCTACAAATAACACTTAAGCATATACAATAGCAAAATTAAGCAATAATCTAAAAAACACTAATTAAGCATCTATATACGTAGAAATGTCTTCTTCTTCTTCTTCTTCTTCTTTCTTGTTTTCTTCTCCGCTTCTTCTTCTCCTATTTTTCTTCAACTTCTCTTCTTCTACTTCTCCTCTTCTTCTATTTTTCCTCCTCTTCTTCTCTCCTCCTCTTCTTATTCTCCTTTTTCTTCTTTTCTTCTCCTCCTCTTCTTATTTTCCTTTTTCCTAATCTTATTTTCTTATTTTTGTTCATCTTTCTTCTTCTTGTAACCCTAACCTAAATCTAAATATTACTAACCCTAATAATCTAGCACAAACCTAATAACAATAGGAATTAAATGACAAAAAAAATCTTCTTCTCCTCCTCTTCTTCTTCCATTTCTTCTCCTCTTCTTCTACTCCTCCTCCTCTTCTTCTACTTCTCCTCGTCCTCTTCTTCTACTTCTCCTCCTCACCGGCATGACGGCGACGGTGGCGTCCCCGCCGGCGGGCGCCGGCGGCTCGTCCTTCGTGTTCGGCATGGGGAGGAGGGGGAGGGGAGCTTATCGAAGTGGGAGGGGAGGGGGTCCAGCGCCGGCGAGGAGGACGGCAGGGCGACGGAGAGGAGGGCGGCAGGGCGACGTCGACGGCGACGGCGGGGAGCTTACCAAAGTGGTGTTTGAAATTGAATAAATAATTCAAATCTATTTTCTATTTTCAAAATTAATTATTTTGACTTTCCAAACTATTAACTATTTTGTTACTTTCAATTAAAAACTATGTTTATTAAAATTGTTTTTGCATATGTGAGAATTTGACAAAACTATGAAAATGAGAAGTTTTTGAAATTGAATAAATAATTCAAAACTATTTTCTATTTTCAAAATTAATTATTTTGACTATCCAAACTATTAACTATTTTGTTATTTTCAATTCAAAACTATGTACAAAACGTGCATTTACTTTTGTTTTTTAGGCTAGTTGACCCTAAAATTGAAAAGCACTACAAATGAACTCTCAAAATGTTGAAAGTTGGCATGCTATCATCATTTCACCCACATAGCATGTGTTAGTAGAGAGGGCTACGACAAAAACTGGATGCACTTCGTGTACAAAACGGACAATCTCTCTCGATGTATTAGGGTTTCGAACAAGAACTCATCTATTACAAAGGGATTTCATTTTTTTGAACTTATTTAAACTCCATACTTTTTGTGTGTTCAAAATGCACCATCCAAAGGCACATCACAAAATTTCAACAATTTCTGACTTCATTTGGTATTTTTCGTGCATTTACTTATTTTTTTTGAGCTAGTTGACCCTAAAATTGAAAAGCACTACAAATGAACTCTAAAAATGTTGAAAGTTGGCATGCTATCATCATTTCACCCACATAGCATGTGTTAAAAAGTTGAGAGGGCTACGACAAAAACTGGATGCACTTCGTGTACAAAACGGACAATCTCTCTCGAAGTATCGGGGTTTTGAACGCGAACTCATCTCTTACAAAGGGATTTCATTTTTTTGAACTTATTTAAACTCCATACTTTTTGTGTGTTCAAAATGTACCATCCAAAGGCACATCACAAAATTTCAACAATTTCTGACTTCATTTGGTATTTTTCGTGCATTTACTTTTTTTTGAGCTAGTTGACCCTAAAATTGAAAAGCACTACAAATGAACTCTGAAAATGTTGAAAGTTGGCATGGTATCATCATTTCACCCACATAGCATGTGCTAAAAAGTGGAGAGGGTTACGACAAAAACTGGATGCACTTCGTGTACAAAACAGACAATCTCTCTCGAAGTATGAGGGTTTCGAACGAGAACGCATCTTTTAGGATTTCATTTTTTGAACTTATTTGAACTCCATACTTTTTGTGTGTTTAAAATGCACCATTCAAAGGCACATCACAAATTTTGAACAATTTCTGACTTAATTTGGTATTTTTCGTGCATTTACTTTTGTTTTTTGGGCTAGTTGACCCTAAAATTAAAAAACACTTCAAATGAACTCTGAAAATGTTCAAAGTTGGCATGCTATCATCATTTCACTCACATAAAATGTGTTAAATAGTTGAGAGGGCTACGACAAAAACTGGATGCACTTCGTGTACAAAACGGACAGTCACTCTTGAAGTATCAGGTTTTCGAGCGAGAACTCATCTCTTACAAAGGGATTTCATTTTTTGAACTTATTTAAACTCCATACTTTTTGTGTGTTGAAAATGCACCATTCAAAGGCACATCACAAAGTTTCAACAATTTCTGACTTCATTTGGTATTTTTCGTGCATTAACTTATTTTTTTTGAGCTAGTTGACCCTAAAATTGAAAAACACTACAAATGAACTCTGAAAATGTTGAAAGTTGGCATGCTATCATCATTTCACCCACATAGCATGTGTTAAAAAGTTGAGAGGGCTACGGAAAAAACTGGATGCACTTCGTGTACAAAACGGACACACTACAACTAAACATGTCAGTAGGCACGCTCAATTTCATACCTAGGGACGTGTTATTTCATCTCTAGCCAACTATAGAGCCGTTTTAGTAAAGCGTCCTTGGAGCGTATCCCCACGGACCATCTCAAGCATGTAGACACGCTTTCCAAGCGTGTCTTACATGGCTTGTGACGCTTTCTCGGGACGTTGAAATCATATCTACATGTAGAGACGTTATATTAGGCATGCTAATATTACGTCTCTACAGGGAAGACATGTTTCATTCGCCTCTTATAATCGTCTCTATACACATAGACACGTTTCATTCGCCTCTTACAATGGTCTCTAAATATACATGAGCCTTTTTGTGCAAATGAAATATTTTACTTCAAATATTATTCAATTTATTTCGAATTTGTTTAATCATTTCAAATTCATACGATCTCTACCATTAACCATCATTTGCCTCTTATACTCTTCTCTAAATATACTTAAAAATTCTTTGTACAAATGTAATATTTTACTTGAAATGGTAATTGGTTTATTTTGAATTTGTTCCATCATTTCAAATTCAGTTATTGTATAATGTCATGGCTGCACATGAATAACAACAATAGTAATAACATCCAATGCATTAATTAGCAGAAAAAAATGTCTCCACATAAAGTACGAGGCCTTCAGAACTGAATAATACCAAACTTTTATATGAAAATTGTGCTTGTGCAAATAAATAAGAAAATATCCTATAAAGAAGAACCATGTTTCTCTATGAATCAAAAATCTATACATAATTCATAATATTGTTCATTCAAAGATAGATTTGTCAACTACTCGCAACTCCTCCAATGCACTCCCTTTTCATATTGTCAACTGCTCAACTACTCCTAGCTCCTTTAATGCACTTCCTTTTCAAGTCATCATCGCCCTGAAAAATAGATGAACAACGTTTACCTGAACATATGCTTATAGAGAAGTGGAAGATAAGAGATTTTTTGATGAAATTATAAGAAACTATCATACCAATGCTTTGTGGTTGTGCTGGAGTGGTTGGCTTAACTACTTTTACCTAAAAACAACAAATATTCCTGATAAATAACTTATCACACATGTGCAAAGTGAATCATTCACAATGCTTGAATGGAAACATACTTACATGTGAGCGAGGCCAAACAATAACAGAACCAAAAGCATCCTTTACTGTTTGGAACTTTTCATATGCTCTAACTAGTCTCTCATTTGCAAGATATGTATAGCCACGAACAAGAACTGCAACGTATTGCACTCCAAGCATGTCTCCTCCAACCACATATGTTTTCTCTTTACTCACTAAAGTTCCTTTGGCCACCGGCTTGTCTTTGTTTCTCGAGTTCATTGAATACAACACGACTTCAATTTTATCCTATTTTTCAAGAAATGAAACAGATATTATTGATGAACCTGAGAAGATTTCATTTTATGCAAATAAGAAAAATTTCACAAATATTTATACCAACTATCTATTATAAAATCATTGTCATCTGGATTACAAGCCTATATGTACCTGCTTAGTGACTTGCTGATGACCACATGACTTGGTTGCATTGCTATTTTCAGCACTAGCATTCTGCAATTAAATAGGAATACATGTGAAGGGAGACACACGATCAACTATAATCAAGAATGATTTTTTTGGAGAGTTCTTATACATGCACATAGTATAGAGCCTTATTATACACGTATTTTTGGTTTGCACACTTTGCTATCAAATTAGATGAATGTCTTATTAAAAAATTATTTATTGTGAAAACTAAGCATGACTACAAAATGCAAACCATTGAAGTTCACGTCATGTAAATTTATACAGTAAAAACAGAATTCACCTAATATTCAAGGGAAGGTCTTCCTCAACATCTATGGAAGGTTTCCTCAAAAAGAACTTCTATGCAAGGTTCGTGTTTTAGTACTACCCAGGCCAATTCAAAAGTGATTAATTAGTTTCTTTGAAGATGATATGTGTGTGACTAACTTGTGGTTCCATCTGGCAAAATCGTGTTAGTGTTGTATGCAATAGATTTTTTTATACTTCGTTGAATCTGAGTTATGATTTACTAGTTGTGTCGCGATAGTATTGGAAATGACCTTGTCAAAATATAATTGTTGTTTAATAATAATGTCATTTACCTTACACTTGCATACAAAATTAGACAGCGTATTGTAGAATCAATGCCATTTAGATATGTAGTATATGTTTACCTGCTTAGTGACTTGGTGAGGTCGTAAACTTTGTTCAGGACCACCTTTCTGCACTCCAAGATTATGCTCAGCATGGGCATTCTGCAATTTAATAGGAAAAGGTGTCATCATCATCATTGATGAAAATCTGGGTAAGTCATTGCACGTAGGTTCAGATTACTAAAAGGGTATATAGGAACCCAATCAGGTTATAGTTGCTAACCCGAAGGTTAATATTTCACAATTTTAACTTGATGACAAGATATCTTTTCAATATTTGACTAGTATAAGGGTTCAACCAATCCCAAAATTACTGGCAGGAGATAATTGATAAATGAGTACAGGTTAGTTGACACACCTTAGCGATCACATGTTCATGTGGTAAATGTGCATTACTAAAAACCTCTTTTGATTTCGTCCGCTGCAGCTCGTGTTAAAGCAATAGTTTTAAGACATTAGCATGGACATGCATTAAATAGTTACATGAAAATCCCATTACATTACCAGCATGGTAGTTCGTGGCTCTTGCACATCATCATTTGATTCTTGAAGTACATTATAAGATTCACATTGGAGATTGTTACCTCTTTC
This sequence comes from Hordeum vulgare subsp. vulgare, assembly GCF_904849725.1. Classification (NCBI taxonomy): domain Eukaryota; kingdom Viridiplantae; phylum Streptophyta; class Magnoliopsida; order Poales; family Poaceae; genus Hordeum; species Hordeum vulgare. Next base: position 519,759,942 of record NC_058523.1, read on the forward strand.
AGGTAAAGTGACCTGCAATAAAATTATTGTAATAGCACATCAGTGTTCGTTAATTTCATCTTTGCACAAATATAACTGGGTTTCATATGCTAACATGATAACTTTCGGTTGTAGAATCCAGTTCATTTCTCAAGCTCTCTCCCGGAAACGTTTTAGCAAGGAATGCAACTATCATAGCCATCTGACCTTTGACGTCCCCTACATCACCTTTGACGTCCTTTACATCATCTTTGACATCCTTTACATCATCTTTGACATCCTCTACATTATCTTTGACCGTGCGTACTTCAAACTGAAGATTTTCTTGATCAGATTTCCCAACAAAAGTTATTCCCTGAGAAACATTTACACCGCTGCAATACTTTTCATCATAGTAACCTCGAAGTTTCGCCTTTTTAGCAAGTGCACCATTAAAGGCTTCACTATAATCGTCAGTGGAAAGGCTACCATGGTGATCCATTTTCCTTTTTTTTTTAACTCCTCATTAGCTGCATCCTATTGAATACGACTAGTTATTAATTTGTTATTATACTATGGAATAGATTGTATGTTGTAGACTGTACCATTATTGTCTTGACATTATCGCTCGTGTAATTGCCATCTTTTTTCTTATGAGCTTCATCCCCTAGGTCAATCTTGTGGATCGGTGCTTTCCTTTTTATTTCCTATCCAACAAAGTACATTAGGTGCACTATTTACTTTTGAAGGTAATTGATCTGTCATCTAATAAGAACTATAAAAAGGATAGTTGTCACCATCTCTTTTTGAAGCCTGGCATGGCTTTTTCTCCCGGTTGTGTGTGGATTCTTCTGTTGCTTTGCACACTCTCTGTTTTTCTCGCATAACTTCTGCAAACAAATTAGATGCAGACTTGTAATGTTAGCAAACTAATTTTGGAGTCCAGTTTGAGCATGAGAGGATGAGATAATCACCATGTGTGAATCCTCACACCACATTCCAACTAGAGTCTCCCATTGATGCTCATTAACACCTATTGGAACATTACTAATAATTTCTTGGAGAGACCTTTCTTTGCGTTTGAAATATTTGTTCTTCAAGAGAGATTTGTAGGCTCTCCATCTTTTGCAAACTGTCATTAGGACCCAATCTCGTGTAAGCTGCTTTGTCTCAGATGGGTAGACAAATTTATCCTTCAAAATAGTAAATTTATTTGTTTACATGTGAAATGACAATAAAGATGTATCTGATGATACGTCAAAAAAATACTTAAGTGATAATGTTGCATAAAAATTACCTCCACATCCGTAATCATGTTGTTCTTTCTTGGAACAAATAATTCATTGTCCCATCTTGGAATGTTCAGTGGTGCTAATGTGGAGTTCTCTGCAAGGTCACATAGATAGCTGCTAAGAATTGAAGCAGACCTTTCATTCGAAACACCTTTTTCATTAGTCTCCACAATTATCTTTCCTCCAGCTACATGGGATAAATTCTTCAGCCGAAATTCCCCTACAATCTGACGCGTCTCTCCATTTGGCCCTACAAGGATGAATGTCGCAACACATATGACACCAATGATATAAAAACCTATTTCTGAAGAAGTTCAGTCATGAAAACTTAGAAATTATCTTGATTTGTCTAGTGGATTCATGAGATCTTCCTGGTACTATGTTATCAATCTCTGGAGGACCTTGCATATTTTCTTCACCAAGCGGCACATGTTCTGGCTCATGCATTGTAAGGTTCAAGTCCCGAAGTCGTCTTGGTATCCTTGCCATTATCAATCTGCCATAGTAATAGAAACTAAATACCTCAACTAAAAGTTCAGTTCGGCATGGCACGTACATACAGAAAATGCATCAATCTGCAGCAATTCACATGATCAAATTGGCCACTCATCTAGTAGCTAGCATGTAACAATTTTGTAGGTTAACTGAGTTCTTATTACTGTTTAAGAATCCAACGATGACTTACTCCTGTCCCATTTCCAAGGTTTGCTAATAGAATTGATTACAAGTTGCAAAAACTACTATTTGTACAGACTAACTGAAGGCCAAAGTGGAGCGGCACCTTATCTAACACCTAGAATCTAACTGCGTTTGTTAATGTTAGCACCTAGAATCTAACAAAGTGTAGTCTGTACTGGTGCTAGTCTGTACTTGTGAAATTCTAGGGGCACCATCATCTCCTTGAAATTCCTGGTACCAGTAGTGTTTTCACAAGTACAGACAAAACTAGGGATTACCTTATCGAAGGAACAATCTTTAAAAAACAATCACCAGTTTAGTGATTTCACTAGTACAGACTACATAACTACAAAAACAACTTCTCATTCAAACAGAGATTAATGTGCGTGTACTTACTCTGCTCCTATCATGGAGCAGAGTTCCTGCAGTCTAGTGAGGTGGCTTGAATTTAAGATCAACCTTTGCACCCGTTCAGCCCCAAGAAATCAAACTATGCCTTGATTTTGAGATCAAAAAAAGTTCAGTAATTACTGGTTCAAAGACCAATACGAACCTGGGCAAACAGCTACCTTAGACAAGATGGATGTACTTCCGTGCTTGCTCTGCTTAATCATGTGTAGGTTAGATGAAGTTGTTCGTTGGATCAGACGATTCCTCCGACCTTCCCGCGCAATCGCTGCCGTCGGCCACAACGCACACCCCAGCTGGTCTCTGTCCCCCAACCTCCAGGGCCACCAATCGCCCGCCCGTTCGCTGAGTCTCTGTTAGTCCACCCACCAATACAATCAATCCCCGTTGATGTATTATGGTGATGCACATCAATGGCCACCGGATTGGAGGGATTCCACTGGATCGATTAGGATGGATTAGAGGTGGGGAAAGAGGAGGAGTGGAGAGATGGCGGCGTGGGTGGGGAGAAGCGGAGAGAGCGCGGCGTGGCGAAGTATATTACGGGGATTGTTTTTCTCTTAATTATAAGAGTGCTGGCGCGCTATTTCTTTGGCGGCAAATGGAAAATAGGAGAGCATGTTGCCAAAATAATTTCCTCCAAATGAAATACGGGAAACTTAGTTTGTATCGTTTGGAAAGCCTATTTATTTCTGTTATACACAAGCAATCAGAAAATGGGCAGGTCACTTGCTCTATTATTATTATTTGAATACATTGTGAAATGTTTCATTTTAGACAAAAGTATAATTACATCGTATTTGTAATGTGCAATGAGGATCTTAGAGCAACTCCAACGGGGCGCCCAAACGGACGCGCGCTTTGTCCGCTTTTCATTCAATGGGTCTGCTTGCTTGGCGTCGACACCGCCGTCGCCATCGCCGGTGAGGTTGATGAAGACGGGAGCAGGGCCATCCCACCCGAACGCCGCCTGGTACGCTGGGAGGGCAGCCTCCTCCGGTGTCTGCTGGGGCGTCGGCATTGCGGCTAGCTGCGCACGCTCCTCCTCCTCGAGCCGGAGCACCTGCGAATCGCGCTGGAGCATGGCCTCGTAGCGCATCTGCTCCTCGCCGTCGGCCTGCTCCTGGCGGAGCCAGTGCGCCTTCCAGCGCTCGCCATCGACACCCGAGTGGCGTTGCTCCTCGTGTTCGAGGGCGAACCAAGCCTCCCAGTTGGGAGAGTCGGCGCCGTACTCAAGCAGTCGACGCTGCTCCGGCGGGAGCTGCGCGCGACGCCGGCGCACCTCGTCGTCGTGCACTCGCTGGCTCCGCAGAACCGTCGACACAGGTATCCCGTGCGGATCCAGGTGCCAATGGTGCGGCAGCATGACGTCAGGGTAGGGGAGGGGCTGTGTGTACTCCCAGTGCCACCACGCTTGGTGCACCAGGATGTGCAGGTGCCGGCGAGGAAGCAATGGGAGTGGTGGGGGCCAGATGTGGATGGGAGAAGTTGATGATGAGGCCGGCCTCCCGCCGCACGCGTGCTTAAAAAAGGACGCTTCGTGAGGCTGACAAGTGGGCCCACTGTCAGTGGTCGTCATAAATAAGACGACTGGTGGTGGTTGGGTGGCCAACAGGTGGGGACGCGGCGGACGCCGAGGAGACGTGTGGCGCGTCCGTTTCGCGTCCGCGCCGACGCATTCCAGGCTCAATTTTTGGTCGGAAATGGGTCGGCGCGGACGCTGGGCGGACGCGATTTGCATTTGGGTCGGCGCGGAAGCAAAGGGATCTCGAATGGCGATCCACAAATTTTGTACCGCGTCCGTCCGAGAACAGGGGAATCGTCGGCGGATACGGATGCGAAAGACGGCCTTACAACATCTTGTGTATACATTTCAACTACAATCCAAACTAATCGAACACATGAAAACACAGTCGGATTTCATTCAAATTAGGATACAATTTACATAAAAGAACGACATTCCATAGTTCAGCTTTTGGATCTTGAACATAGAAAACCTGCTGTACTTGGGAAGAAAATACAAACGAATCATCTTGTAGCTCATCTCGTGTGTATTTTTCGAGACTTGTTCACAAGAGTGAACCCAAACCCATCCGTTTGAATGCCAACTTTATGGTAAACATCATACCAATCAGAATTAAAGAACACCACCTTGTAATCATTGTATGAGAGTTTAAATATATCAGTCAATCTGCCATAATATCTAACACCATTTTCTGCAATGTTCAGTACGCCACTGTTTTGTGTGACATGCCCTGACTCATGACTTATTGTGTGGAACCTGAAGCCGTTGATGACATAGCCACTGTAGCGCACCCCGTATCTGTTTGATTTTGCAGCCAAAGCTCTTACCCTTTCTGTAATATTTGGTCCATCGCTTTGTAAAACGTGTATGTACAATTAGTTAAATTCTGGTGCCTATATAATTCAGAGTACATGATTATGGTAAAATGTACCTTTTGTTCCAACCAGTTAGCAAAGTGTTCATTAATTAACATAGTGGTATCAGCTTCTGTCAAATTAGCCGAGTCACATCGTTGCTATTCTCTTCGGCCAGAAATTCTCTGTAAAAATCAGATTATGTGCGTTACAACTTCTCAACAATCTCTAACCATATTAATTAAAGATAGGAGTGATACATACGTGCGAAAATCTGCAAGTTCATTACAATGTCGCAAGACATATCGATGCGCTTGAATAAGAAGCCGGCTATTAAACTGCCCAACTGGGATAGCCTTTCCAATTGGTTCACCATCACTATCGAACATGTACAAATCTTTTATCTTGTCTTTAGGAGCAGGGTTTCTTGATGGCCTTGTAAAACGTGTAGTTCCATCTAGAAATCTTGAACAAAATGTCAAGCATTCTTGAGCAAGATACCCTTCAGCAATTGAACCTTCAGGAAATGCTCTATTGCGGACAAGTGCTTTCAGACAGACAAATGATCTAAATTTAATTAAGTAGGATGTTACTTCTCAACACTATTGAAGATAAAAAAATCAAAGTTAAGTTCATACCTCTCTAGAGGATACATCCACCGATAGTGCACTCGACCACCAAGCTTAACTTCTTCAACCAGGTGCACCATTAAATGCACCATGATAGTAAAGAAAGATGGAAGAAAAATTCTCTCCATATTGCAAAGTGTCATCACAACACTCTCTTGAAGATTGTCAAGCTCATAGACATCTACCACTTTCGAGCATAGCTTCTTGAAGAAATTAGACAGCCCGATAACTATTGTCATGACCTCTTTGTGTGGGTAACATGACCGAAGTGCTAGAGGAAGAATGTCTTCTAGAATAACATGACTGTCATGACTTTTCAGACCTGAGATTGTCCAATCTCTCATGTTAACATACCTAGAAAATTTTTATGCATAACCATCGGAGGTCCTAATATTGTGCATCACCAAACAAAGTATTTCCTGTTGTTTTCTAGTCATAGTAAATGGTGCATCACGCAACTGTGTTTTTCCATTAGCATCTTCAACAGGATGAATATTTTGTCGGATTCCATTTTCACCAATTTCTGCCAAGTCAAGTCGTGCATTAAGGCCATCCTTTGTTTTACTATCAATATCCAACAACGTTCCTATTAAATTATCAAACACATTCTTTTCTATGTGCATTACATCAAGATTGTGCCTTAACTTGTTAAGTTCCCAATATGGCAAGTTGAAAAATATTGATTTCTTTTTGAACCAATCTTCGGGCTTCTTCTCAAGCTTACCTTGGTTCTTAGCTGACTTCTTGTTGCTCGCCTTCCTTTTACGCTTATGTTCTTCACTATTTTTTACCGTATTTCTGCCCTTTGCTTTGTTGGCTACATTGACATTTTTGCCTAAAACAAACACTCTGCCTTGAAACATTTTTAAAGCTGAGCTACCACTCATAGTTGTTGGTGCCAGTTCTGTCTCTTTAGTGCCATCAAATTCCTGCCTCCTTCGGTTTAGAAATACGTGACCCTAAGGTAACCAGCGACAGTGACCCATATAACAAAGTTTCTTAATCTTATTTAGGCGAAATGATCTTGTAGAAGGACCACATGATGGACACCCATATTTACCACTTGTGCTCCAACCGTACCGGTAACCTAATGCCGGAAAATCATTTAAAGTCCATAACAATGCAGCCTTGAGAGGAAATATCTCCTGTGAGGAAGCGTCAAATGTGTCTACACCATCCCATAACTATAAGAGCTCATCAATCAATGGCTGCAAATATATATCAATGCTATTACCAGGGGAAGCTGGCCCAGGAATGATCATTGATAAAATTAGAGATGTTTCTTTCATGCAAATCCAAGGCGGTAGGTTGTACGGGATAAGCATCACTGGCCAAGTACTATGTTTTGAACTCATATTCCGAAAAGGGTTAACTCCATCATCGCAATGCCAAGGCGTGGATTACGAGGATCAACAGCCAATTCGGGGTATCTAGCATCAAGATCTTTCCAACACTCGGCATCGGCTGGATGTCGTACCTTTCCATCTTTGATACGACCCTCATCGTGCCAACGCATGTCATCAGATATTTTTGTGGTTGCAAAGAGCCTTTGAATCCTCGGTATCAAAGGAAAGTAGCGCAACACCTTGGCCGGTTTCTTATTTTTCTTACATACAGGTTCAGCTTGGGAGTGTTTCTTGTCATCTGTAACCCACCGCGAGCTTCCACACACATGACAGGACTCTTGATCAGCTCGTTCACCTCGGAAAAGCATGCAGTCATTGCGGCATGCATGAATTTTATCGTAGTCAATACCTAAGCCACAGATGATTTTTTTTACCTCATAGTACTTCTTTGGTAGTTCTGCCTCTGGAAGTGCATCAGACAAAACACCAAGCAGCGTTGTAAAAGATTCTTGTGACCAACCATGTAAGCATTTCATGTGATATAAGGTGATGAGAAATGACAACTTAGAAAATGCATTACATCCAGGGTATAACTCTATGTTTGCATCCTGCAAGAAGCTTGCGTATGTCACAAGTTTCTTCCTTGTTTCAGCATCTACATTCTCATCCTCAACTATATTAAGTTCCATACTCTCCAATTCAAGACCATCTAATTCACCATCAGATCATCAGCGGGCTCATCTGGTTCCCGTTCTTCATCCTGATCTTCTTCTTCATTGTCTTCCACTGCGGCATCAGCATACTCAGGGAACATAGATCGGTAGTTGTCATCATCGTTCTCTTCTTCTTCATCGTTGTCTTCAATCATAACCCCTCTTTCTCCGTGCTTGGTCCAAACATTATAGCCCGTCATAAAATCGGACCGAAGCAGGTGGCTCTAAATGACTCTTGAGGAAGTGTAATCCTTCTCATTCCGACATTCAACACATGGACAAAACATATAGCCACCACCATGCTTGTTCGCATCGGCTGCATCTCGAAAAGAATGCACGCCTTCTCTGTGAGCGGTCGTGCGTCAATCACCGTACATCCATGGATGGCTCATCTGCGTTATACGAGAGTATATCAAATACAATCACGATCCTAAAAATTAGTACCGCACGGTCTAAACGAGGAAATATAGTTGCTAACCTTTTAGAATAAGTAGAAATAAAGAGGAAGAGGTTTAAGCGTGGCTCGGGCATCTCATATCGTAGTTGTGTTCGGTGAACTGAAGCGGCATCGCTGTAACACACATTTCAACAAACACCTCTAGTGCATCCAAGAAAAATGGAGAGCTAGCACACACCCACACTCTTCCATCCAAGAAAAATGGAAGGAAGAGGGGAGAGGGGGGCTGTGGCCAATATATATAGGTAGAGGACTTTAGTCCTGGTTTGAGACACAAACCGGGACTAAAGGTGGCACACATGCGGGCTGCACACCGTGTAGCCCTTTAGTCCCGGTTTGAGACACAAACCGGGACTAAAGGCTCCTTATGGGCCGGGACCAAAGCCTCGTGGGCGGCATTGCGATTTTGGGCGACGTGGCTGGGCCTTTAGTCCCGGCCCAGATGGAGGCCAGGACTAAAGGGTCCAGGCCAAAGGCCCGTTTTCCACTAGTGTAAGGGGCTGATTTGGATCCACTAGTTTAATGTTATGGTCAGGCTTTGTCTTAATTCTTCTTTCGTAGTTGCAGATGCTTGCGAGAGGGGTTAATCATAAATGGGATGCTTGTCCAAGTAAGGGCAGTATCCCAAGCGCCGGTCCACTCACATATCAAACTATCAAAGTAACGAACGCGAATCATATGAACATGATGAAACCTAGCATGATAGAAATTCCCGTGTGTCCTCGGGAGCGTTTTTCCTCCTATAAGACTTTGTCTAGGCTTGTCCCTTGCTACAAAAGGGATTGGGCCACTTTTCTGCACTGTTGCTACTTTTGCTACTTGTTGCTTGCTACGAATCATCTCACCACACAATCACCTGTTTCTGATAATTTCAGGGCTTGCAGATTTTACCTTGCCGAAAACCACTTGTCAGATCCTTCTGCTCCTCGTTGGGTTCGACACTCTTACTTATCGAAAGGACTAAGATTGATCCCCCATACTTGTGGGTCATCAATGGTTGCCAGAAATTGGGACGCCAGATGCACGTGCCGGCTCACGAATTACGGATGATTCCAATTACTTGGCTGTTTCTGTTCTGGGGGCTGGATATGGTTGGTCCTTTCAAAATGTCGTCCAATAAATAGACTCACCTATTGGTGGCGGTTGACAAGTTCACTAAGTGGGTTGAAGCAGAACCCGTTAGTAGCTGTGACGCAAACACGACTGTCAAATTCTTGAAAAAGTTGATCTTCCGGTTCAGATACCCTCATAGTATCATTACTGACAATGGTACTGATTTATCAAAGGGTACAATGCAAGAGTTTTGCGGACGAGAGCATATCCGGCTTGATGTTGCTGCAGTCGCACACCCGCAGTCTAATGGACAGGCAGAAAGGGCGAATATGGAAATATTGCGAGGACTCAAGCCCCGGCTTATGGTACCTGTGGAGCGTACTCCAGGATGTTGGGTTGAAGAGTTGCCCTTAGTGTTATGGAGTATCAGGACCACCCGAAATCGTTCCATGGGTTTTACCCCCTTCTTTCTGGTCTACGGGGAAGAGGCAGTTTTGCCAAGTGACATCAGACACGATTCACCGCGAGTCGCCGCCTATGTGGAACAGGACAACGAGTTGGCACGACAAAATTTGTTGGATGCTTTGGAGGAAGAGCGAGACTTGGCTGCATCGCGATCGGTGATCTATCAACAGGACTTGCAACGCTATCATAGCCGTCGCGTCAAGAGCCGGACTTTTCAAGAGGGCGACTTGGTGCTCCGGTTGATTCAAGACCACATTGGAATGCATAAGTTATCACCTCCATGGTAAGGACCGTTTGTCATCAGCAACAATCTTCGGAACGGTTCATACTACTTGGTGGATCTTCGCCTTGATCGGCCAACTACAGAGGTTGAGACAACTCGTCCTTGGAATATTGCCCACTTGCGGCCTTACTACAACTAGAGCCATGGGCTCCTTTTTTTCTGCAAATCTCAGAACTTGTAATCTATTATTTATAAAGCAATAAAGCCAACACCCACGAACTTAGGGGTCCTTTGCCATTTCATATTCTGGAAAGCATGAGTCTTTATTGTTCTATGAGTCGTCCAAACATGGACGCTATCGGTACCAAAGAGCATAAGTCGCCACGCTGCACTTGTTTCAAAATTGGGTACTGATAAGCCAAAGAGGACCAAAGTTGCCACGGTGCACGGTTCAAACATGGGCGCCTCATATGGTTCTGAGAATTAAGCTGGCTTACTTGGGGGCTACTAGTTCCCAAGTCATTTTGCAGTAAGAGCGTAAAACGCTTCTGCAATCCTATGTCCGGCTTTCCCCTAATCATAGGTCACTTGGGGGCTTCCACTCACTGAGTTCAGCCTGAATACCCTCTTGGCTAGTGAAAAATTAACGCATTACAAATGGTTATACTAGACTATGTGTTGGACGAGTTGCCCTATGGGCCCATGTACTCTTGGCGAGTCAATCCGCTTTTTGGACCCTGAACTCGCCTTGGTTAAAACATGAAAGGTACCGGCCAGAGCCACACATGGAAAATAGAGAAACCATTGGTTCACTGAACCTGCTTCACTGAATCTTGACTCGCGCCTGATCAGCCGGTCTAAAAAACATGGGCTGTTGCAAAAGCTTTCTTAGGGTAGCACTAGACTTTTGCAAAGTCGTCCTATCCTGTCGTAGCTCAGTGAGTCGACAAATTTTTACGACTATCTTCGTGGCACTGCCACAAGGTTTCGTAAACCCTTTTATGACTCGCCACTTCTCACTAAGCCGACTCCTTGCTTATAACTCGCCATGACTTACTGGGCTGAATTATTTCTGGCCACAATTCATTGAGTCGACCTATGGTGTTTTTTCCCTGACAAACAGGTTGAAGAAGTTTTTTTTGTTGAAATATGACACTTCCTAAACTATTAAGCATCAAGAGTGGTAAAGGCGACTCATGGTTTGAAAAAAGGATAACAATTCAGAACTATCAAGCAAAAGGCACAGATGGAAGATTGTTTCCTTGAAACCTAACAACTATTACATGCCTCACTCGGCCATACCTAGCATCATCTCCCGGTCAAGAAGAGATCAAATTGTTTTTGACAAAATGATTACATATTGGGTAGACTTAAGCCGCCCCCGGGTCACCTTGCCTTGAGCTCTCTCCATCTTCAATTTGTAAGTCGCCCAGCTTCCAGTTGCACTTGGACAAGGCGATGAATTCATCTTCGTCGTTCAGAAAGACAAATAGGTCTGCTTCAAAGTCGAAGGTATTCTTGCGCCGGCGAGGAGTCAGGCTGGTAATTTCGAACGAAGGAGGACTCACCTTTTTATTGTTATCATCATACGCAGCCTGGTATTTGTTCAAGTCCAAACTGGTCGCGAGATGAGTCATCGCGACACGAGACTCTTTTACAACCCGGTGGTAATCGTCTTCGGTGAACTCCGACTCGTCGTCTTTCAGCTCAGGGTAACCAGCAGCTACCTCTTGTGGCTTGAGTTCAGGGGCATAGGCCAGGCACCGACTTAGGGTGGTCACAGCTCCCTTGCGGGCAGCTGACCTCTTTAGCTCATCTACTTGTGGTGGCAATGTTGACAAGCAACCCACCATATTCTTGATGTATTTACTTGGCTCCTTGTTGCCCATCACCGCCTTCATCATCATCGTGCTCCCCGTATACAGCTGCTCCGTAAAGGTGTAAATCGCCTTCAGCTTCAGGATGCAGTCGCTATGAAGGTTGGCGGCTCGAGGACCTACAAAGGATAAACAATGACAATTAGTATTTGAAAACTAAATTATGACTTTTTCTTTTCGAACAAGGGAATTGCTCCGTACCAAAGATGGCTTGGGTCATGTTGGAGACATGCTTTTTTAGCCCGGAGAGCTCCTGTAGGGCGGCTTCTAGCTTGGCCTCGGCTTGTTCCGCCCACTTTAGGATGGTGGCTTGATCAGCAGTGGCTTTCTTCTCAAATTTTTGGTGGTCGGCTTTCATTTTTTCCATAGCAGCCATGACCAACCGATATTTTTCTTCAGATGCAGTCTGGGCCTTCTGCTGTTCGGCTAAGTTTTTCTTCAAATCAACAAGGGAAGACTCGGCCTGGGTCACGGATTCCTGCAAACAAATTTTTGGGGAGACAAGTTTCAGAGCTGTTCCAAGCAACATCCCTGACACTTGGGGGCTAATGTATGATTCTTTTCGAGGTCATACAACATTCAAGACCCGTCTCATCTTTCAAAAGATGACCCGGCCCTTGGGGGCTATAGGTTGAAGTTTTTCTTTAATCAAGACCCCACTCATCTTTCAAAAGATGACCCGGCCCTTGGGGGCTACAGGTTGAAGTTTTTATCTAAATTCAAGACCCGACTCATCTTTCAAAAGATGACTCGGCCCTTGGGGGCTACAGGTTGAAGTTTTTCTCTAAATTCAAGACCCGACTCATCTTTCAAAAGATGACCCGTTCCTTGGGGGCTACAGGTTGAAGTTTTTATATAAATTCAAGATCCGACTTATCTTTCGAAAGATGACCCGACCCTTGGGGGCTACAGGTTGAAGTTTTTTTCTCTAAGTTCAAGACCCAGCTCATCTTTCAAAAGATGACCCAACCCTTGGGGGCTACAGGTTCAAGTTTTTATCAAATTCAAGACCCGGCTCATCTTTCGAAAGATGATCCGACCCTTGGGGGCTATGGACCGATATGGGTCTACCAGATATTGCAACAAACATAATTCATCAAGCAAGACTAGTCTCCTGGAAGGCTAATGGGTGGAAGAACACATAATAAAGGACGTACCTCATCTTTGACTCTCATCATGTTGATCAAGCTCTTCTCCATTTCATAACTCGTCTCCAGGCGACTTACGAAGCCAGAGCAGAGTTGCTCAAATTCAAGATTCTCGTAATGAGGAAGCTTCAGCTTAGTGATATCTTGTTCCACGGAAGGATGGGACTCTTTTTATGCATGTTTGGATAACACCGTTGTTGCAGGCTTGGAGTAGCCAGTAACAGTAATAATTACGGTATCTGGATCTTCAGTCGCCTTGGAAGAGCTCGATGGGTTAACATTTTCGATGGTTTCCTTTAAAGGGGTTGGGGAGTCGATCCGGACGTCAGGAAAGTCATCCACAGGATCATCCCGAGCCGCCGCTTGGTCTTCATCAAACTCTAGGGCAGAGGTGCTCATACCTAACGGCTCAGTTGTCTTAGGAGAAGAAGACAAGTGAACAGTTTGTCTCTTCTTTGCTTGTGCTCTGAGATGAAGACATCAAATTTAGAACAAATATCATCATTGGGAAGGAAAAAAGGTTAATAAGAGAACTTACCCATGTACACGAATCATTGGCGGAAGAGCTGACATTACTGAGTCGCTGGATGAAGGAGGAGAGACCTAAAGGAATAAAACTTCAAGGAGTGAACGAGTTGTGAATAACATTTTATACAAGAAGGAGAATATGTTAACAGGAGTATACCTCACTTGGGCGTTTCGACCGGTTGTCTTTTCAGGTAACCCGGAAACTAAGTCGCCAGAATGGCTTCGGGTTTTACGTTTGGGAGCATATCTCGCCTTCTTCAAAAGGAAATCAGGGTCCAGACAAGCATTTGGGTGAGACATGGGATCTTTTCCACAAATCCGCCTAGCCGGCCTTGGTGAAGAGGAAGTTGAGTTGGAAGAAATAGAAATTACCTCAACCACGTCATCTTGGATCTCATAGCCATCGTCCTACGCATAAAGGTAACATGGCATAAGCATAAGTCGGAACATAATGATGATAAAAAAATGGTAAATTTTTACCTCTCACTATTCTTCGCCGGCTTGGGACTCGCCGACAACGGATGACTCCTTGACGGCGGCTTTGCCCTTTCTCTTCTTCTTCTTCTTCTTCGGTGGTGGCTTAGTTGCTTTATGGGTAGTCACCTTTGGCCTTCGAAACCAAAGTGCATCACCTTTCTGGTGGATATAATCAAATTTCAAACCTGGAACATTGGCACATATGTTGAAAAAGGTAAAAGGAGGCGACTTAGATTGTTACCAATGGAGCCGGGTTGGAGAGGCAGAAGGGCTTGACCCCGACCTTGGCACAGTTTTCCAAGGACTCGTCGGTCAACTTCTTGATTATGTTGACAATGTCTTGCTCGGTGAGTCTTCTATGAAAAAAGCATTGGGGATGGTTCTCGTTGCCATCGTACTCACACATTAGACCATCCCAGTGACTTAGAGGAAGAATTCTCCACTCTACCCAACAACGGAATAGGTCAACCCCGGTGAGCCCGTTATTGGTCAAAGACCTTAGCTCGGAGAAGATGGGGATGAATTCACATTCTTCTTCTTCAGTAAGTTTCTCTGGCAGCTTGAAGTCCATGGGTAAGCGATCTTCTCTATAACTCGGAAGTGGGTTCTCACTGGGAGGAGAAGTGTCACGACAATAAAACCAAAACTCAGCCCAGCCTTTGGGATGGCTGGGCAGGAGGACAGACGGAAACCCATGTTCGCCGGGCCGCTGAATGTTGAGCCCCCCGAGTTCCAAGTTGGGCCCGTTAGTAAATTCGGTCTGGCGTTTCGGATGGAAGAAGTTCCAAAATAATGGAACTGCGGGCTCTGTCTGCAGATAGGCCTCACAAAATACTTGGAATGGACAGAGGTTACTCTTGGAGTTGGGCCCCAGATCCTGAAGGTGAACATTCAGGAAGTGCAAAGCGTCTCTAAAAAACTTTGACCCGGGAGGCTTGAAGCCTCGTTCAAGATGATCAATAAAAACAACTACTTCCCCCTCGGCAGGATTGGGAGTCACCTAGCCTGGAGCGGTCCACCAACCGACAACTTCCTTACGATCAAGATAACCCGCCTTAACATATTTCTCGACAAAGGCGTCATTAATCTTGGTTGGTAGACAATCGTATTTCGAGATGCTGACCATGAATACAAAAAGAAGGAACAAGGCGGCTCATTAAGGACCATAAAACATGGTAACACGCCAGTTGGAGATTGACAATATGTGTGTAGGGACATTATGACTCGCCGTTAGGTGACCAAAGGTCTGGATATGAGGATATTCTAACTCACTAGTTGAGAAATTTATGGTATGTCTACAAAGGCGTTATGACTCGCCATTTGGCAATCGAAGGCGTAGCAATGGTAATGTTCTAACTCACTGTGGTGGAAGAAGTTGAGTTGCGACTCAGAAAGGATTTTTTCCTTAGGGATATTCCCGGGAGTAGGATAAACAAGTTTCTGAAAGCAAGCAATAAAACCAGCACATACACTAAAGAATGTGTGTACCCCGATGAAGTAGTCGTGGAAGAACATGTGGAGGAACTTGGCGGCGAGCTCGCGGTTGCCGGCTGCCCTCTTGTTGGTGTATGGTGAGTTGAGGAACGAGACCTCAAGCTAGCAAGCTGTATATATAGCTCCCCTCACTAGCTAACTTTTCTAGAATAGGTGCAGACGTATGCACAGACATGACACATGCATATACATGTCTTACTTAGTAGTACCATCTCTTATACGACAACTAGCTACCTACATATGATAGCAAACACACCTCGTCAAGCATGATTCCCGAATAGTTGGTAACATGGTATGCATCTCCCATGCATCATCTGGTGAAGTGCATAAATGTGTTTGTTATGTTTGATTGGGTTTACCATTTACATTACATACTCGGGCATGCATGGGCGTGGTTTAGGCACCAATAGAAAACAGGTCTTTCATTTGACACTTTAGTCCCGATTTGGTTTTGAACCGGGACTACTGTGACCATTAATTCCGGTTCGAGCGGCTGGAGGCCAAACAACTTTTGTCCCGGTTCGTTAAGGGCCTTTAGTCCCGGGTTGAGCCACGAACTGGTACTAAAGGGGTGGTGGCAACCGTTCGCCTGGTGTGAGCCCCTTTAGTCCTGGTTGGTGTCTCAAACCGGGACATAAAGTCCAAACCGTTCGCATCTCACATTGTTTCGCGTGATGAAAAATAGGATAAGTGGCCTGCTACTGCAACAAAAGACCTTCCAACGGCGCCAGAAGTATGTGTCGACGGGAGACTATTCTTGTCTTGATACTCCTCAGCAACGGCACCAGGAATCTTTCTGCTACGGCTACGCCTTAAGAGACTTCCTAGGAAAATATGCAAAGGATTTCCCCCGTGGCCTTGGAGCCTTGCGTTGGTGTTCCCTCGAAGCGGAAAGGGTGATGTAGCACAGCGGTGGTAAGTATTTCCCTCGGTTTTGAGAACCAAGGTATCGACCAGTGAAGGAGTATCACAAGTACCTACACAAACACAAAAAGCTTGCTCCCAACGCTATGAAGGGGTTGTCAATCCCTTATAGATTGTTTGCCAAGTGAGAACTGAAAGCAACAAAGTAACAAAGCAAAGTGAAAGCGAAAGTGGAAATGATAGGTGTGAACAGACCCGGGGGCCGTAGTGTTCACTAGTGTCTTCTCTCATGAAAGCAAGTAGATGGTGGGCGAACAAATTACTGTCGAGCAATTGATAGAACCGCGCAAAGTCGTGACGTCATCTATGGCAATGATTATATCTATAGGCATCATGTCCAAAACAAGTAGACCGATACTTTCTGCATCTACTACTATTACTCCACACGTCGACCGCTATATATCCAGCATGCATCTAGTGTATTAAGTCCAAAAGAATAGTGTAACGCCTTAAGCAAGATGACATGATGTAGATGGACAATCTCATATCTACGAAAAAAGCCCATCTTGTTACCCTTGATGGCAACTACACGATGTGTGCCTTGCTGCCCTTTCTGTCACTTGGAAAGGTCACCACACGGTATGAACCCAAAACCAAGCACTTCTCCCATTGCAAGAATCATAGATCTAGTTGGCCAAACAAAACCGAAGACTCGGAGAGACTTACAAGGATATCAAATCATGCATATAAGAAATCAGGAAAGACTCAAATATATATCATAGATAATCGGATCACAAATCCACAATTCATCGGATCTCGACAAACACACCGCCAAAGAGGATTACATCGGATAGATCTCCATGAAGATCATGGAGAACTTTGTATTGAAGATCCAAGAGAGAGAAGAAGCCATCTAGCTACTAACTACAGACCCGTAGATCTGAAGTGAACTACTCACGACTCATTGGAGGGGCGATGATGTTGATGTAGAAGCCCTCCAACTCCAAAGTCCCCCCGACAGGGTACCGGGAAGGGTGTCCAGATGAGATCTCGCGGAAACGGAAGCTTGCGGTGCCGGAAAAGTGTTTTCTTGGATTCCCTGTTTTTTTTCTGGATTTTAGAGAATATATAGGCGAAGGAGCTAGGTCAGGGGGGCGCCAGGGAGGCCACAAGCCGGCTACAGGGCTTGTGCCCCCCCTGTAGCTCTCCTGCCTTGGCCCTCAAGCTCCCTGATCTTCTTCCGTTCAGGAAAAAATTATTTAAGGGATTTCATTCCGTTTGGACTCCATTCCAAAATCAGATCCGAAAAGAGCCAAAAACACAGAAAAAACAGGAACTGGCACTTGGCACTGAATTAATAAGTTAGTCCCAAAAAAGATATAAAAGATACATAAAACATCCAAAGATGACAAGATAACAGCATGAAACCATCAAAAATTATAGATACGTTTGAGACGTATCAAGCATCCCCAAGCTTAACTCCTGCTCGTCCTCGAGTAGGGAAGTGATAAAGAATGAATTTTTGATGCTTTCATGCTACCTAGCATAGATGTCCTTTGTAACTCCTCTTATGTGACATGAATGTTCAGATCCATTAGATTCAAAACAATAGTTTGCTATTGATGTGGAAACAATAATACTTCAAGCAAACTAGCAAGGTAATCATGAACTTTTAAAATAACAAGGCCAAAATAAAGTTATCCCTACAAAAGCATATAGTCTGGCTATGCTCTATCATCATTGCACGACGAATTTAAATCATGCACAACCCCGGTATTGGCCAAGTAATTGTTTTCACATCTTTTCTTTCTCAAACCTTTTCAACTCTCACGCAATACATGAGTGTGAGCCATTGTTTTAACACTATAAGTGGTATGGAGTGTGGTGGAGGTTGCAAGACAAACAAGGAGAAGATGATCACATTAACTAGGCATATCAATGAGTTGTGGAGATGCTCAATAATAGATATCAATGTGAATGAGTAGGGATTGCCATACAAATGATGCACTAGAGCTAGGAGTATGTGAAAGCTCTTAAAGAAAACTAGTGGGTGTGCATCCAACTTGCTTGCTCACGAAGACCTAAGGCAAATTTTGAGGAAGCCTATCATTGGAATATACAAGCCAAGTTATGTAATGAAAATTTCGCACTAGCTATATGGTGGTGATAAAACGAGAGACTCTCAATCATGAAGATCATGGTGCTTAATAAGCACAAGTGTGGAAGGATAGTAGCATTGTCCCTTCTCTCTTTTTCACTCATCATTTTTTTTGGTGGGCTCTTTGGCCCCTTTTTTTATTGGTGGGAATCTTTGGCCTCTTTTATTTCCTCACATGGGACAATGCTCCATCAATGATGATCCTCACACTTACAACTCAAAACTTAGAGCAACGATGACTCTATATGGAATGCCTTCGGTAGTGTACCGTGACAATGATCTAGCATGCCATAGACATTAATGGAAACATCACGCTAGCTATCTTACGATCATGCAATTGCAATGTAGAAGTGGTGGCACATTTCATGGTGGTAGTTGCATGGCAATATATCTCGGAAATAACTTTGAAAAAGCCATAGTAGGTAGGTATGGTGGCTGTTTTGAGGGAGGCTAATGGTGGGTTTTGTGCACCAGCGAAAGTTGCACGACACTAAGAAGATAGTGATGGTAGAAGGTGAAAGTGCATCGAAACCATGGACTCAACATTAGTCATGAATAACTCATATACTTGTTGCAAAAGTTTTATTAGTAATCGAAACAAAGCATTCAACGCATACTCCTAGGGGAAGGGTTGGTAGGTATAAACTATCGCGCGATCCCGACGGCCACGCAAAGGATGACAATCAATAGACTAATCATGCTCAGATTTCATCACATAGCGGTTCACCATACGGGCATGCTACGGGAATCACTAACTTCAACACAAGTATTTCTAGATCCACAACACCTTACTAGCATAACTTAAATATTACCACAACTACAACTCAAAACTAATTGAGATGAATCAAACTTCTCTAACTATTCAATGCACATGAAGGTAGAAGTTTTCATATCCCTTTGGATAACTACCCCTTTTGAGACTACTTTCATAGCATAGATCAACTACCAAGCCACGCACCGCTGTGCTCTAAAAGATATAAGTGAAGCACATAGAGCAAAATCAACTAGCTCAAAAGATATAAGTGAAGCACATGTGAGCTGAATGGTCTACCAAAGGATATAAGTGAAGCTCGACAAAATCACGGTGAGTGCATGTCTCTCTCTCTAGGTATGCAGCAAGGATGATTGTGACACAACAAAAATAAAAGACTCCTACGATACAAGACGCTCCAACCAAAACACATAACATGTGGTGAATAAAAATATAGCCCCAAGTAACGTTACCGATGGATTGTAGACGAAAGAGGGGATGCCTTCCCGAGGCATCCCCAAGCTTAGGCTTTTACAGCATCCTTCAATCTCTTGGGGGTGCCTTGGGCATCCCCAAGCTTGAGCTCTTGCCACTATTTATCTCTTTGTCCATAAGAACTTCACCCAAAACTTGAAAACTTCACAACACGAAACTTAAACAGAAACTCGTGATAACATTAGTATAAGAAAGCAAACCACCACTTCCTGTAGCAAACTTAAATTCTACTTATGTTGATGTTTGGGTAACTAAATCTTCAATCTTCCATGGCTAATACCCCCCCCCCCCTGATACTATCCATAGTTTCATCAAAATAAGAAACCAACTCAACAAAAACAGAATCTGTTAACAGCAGACCAGTCTGTAGCAATCTTTATACTTCGCATACTTTTGGTACTTCAAAAATTCTGAACAATTACGATAGTCTGAAGAATTTGTGTAGCAATGAGCAGCAAAAATAATCAACTCAAAATCTCTTACAGAAAAAAAATGAAAATTATTTTCGTGAGCAGAAAGTTTCTGTCTTTTCCAGCATGACCAAACGATCATCCCCAAGACTAATCATAACGGTTTTGCTAG
Organism: Hordeum vulgare subsp. vulgare; assembly: GCF_904849725.1. Lineage (NCBI taxonomy): Eukaryota > Viridiplantae > Streptophyta > Magnoliopsida > Poales > Poaceae > Hordeum > Hordeum vulgare. The sequence continues at coordinate 519,779,917 of NC_058523.1, forward strand.
GCACAAACGCAAAAAGAAACACAAAAAACACAATCATAACAGAATTATGAAAGTGTGGAAAACACAAAACAGAAATAAAAAGGATAGATTCGTTGGGTTGCCTCCCAACAAGCGCTTTTGTTTAACGCCCTTAGCTAGGCAAAAGGTGATGGAATCACGTATAGTCATCTTTGGTACTCAAACCATAAGTAGTGTGATCATTTATAATCTTAAGATCTTTATCTTTATTGGATGACTCACCACTAGCTTTAGGAACAAAAATAGACTTGACAGTCTTTTTGAGAGTGAGATTTGGAGTATTTTGCACAGCGGCAAAAGCGGAACCCAAGTTGGTTATGACATCTTCTAGTTTGCCAATTCTAGAAGAAGCATTAACTATAAGTTCCTTCTCCCTTAAATTTTTCAAAAAAATTCCCACTTTGGATCCATACTGAGTAATTTGATTGTGGATCTTTCTATCCAAACCCTCAATAAGTTCAACTGTGGCAATTTTGTTTTCAATAGCGTCAAGCCTTTGCATCACGTGTTCCAAGGTTAAGGTAGTTCCATTAACCATGAGCGGGGGTGAGCCTACCAAATTCATGATAGCTCCATAGGAGTCAACAGTATGGCTCCCCAAAAAATTCCGTCCTACAATGGTACCAAGGATATACCTATTCCAAGGAGAAATTCAAACATAGAAACTGCGAAGAAGAACGGTAGTGGATTGCTTACGAGTAAATCTACTTTGAGCATTGCAAATCCTGTACCAAGCGTCCTTTAAATTTTCTTCCTCATTCTCCCTAAAATTGAAAACTACATTCTCAGGGGTATCATTTGGAGTGGTGGGTCTAGCCACTGATGGACTATCTCACACACAAACGAGCAGGAAGAGAGAGTGAAATGGGAAAAAGAAAACGGCAAAGGAGAAAGGCAAATGAAAACAGCAAATGTGAAGTGGGGGAGAGGAAAACGAGAGGCAACTGGCAAAAAAGTAAATACAAGAGATGAGTTTGTGAGACCTACTTGGATAGATCTCTCCTTCCCCGGAAACGGTGCCAGAAATACTTCTGCTACTGCAACAAAATACCTTCCAATGGCACCAGAAGTACGTGCTGACGGGAGACTATTCTTGTCTTGATACTCCTCAGCAATGCCACCAGGAATCTTTCTGCTACGGCTACGCCTTAAGGGAATTCCTAGGAAAATATGCAAATGATTTCCCCCGTGGCCTTGGAGCCTTGCGTTGGTGTTCCCTCGAAGCGAAAAGGGTGATGTAGCATAGCGGTGGTAAGTATTTCCCTCGGTTTTGAGAACCAAGGTATCGATCTAGTGAAGGAGTATCACAAGTACCTGCACAAACACAAAAAGCTTGCTCCCAACGCTATGAAGGGGTTGTCAATCCCTTATAGATTGCTTGCCAAGTGAGAACTGAAAGCAACAAAGTAACAAAGCAAAGTGAAAGCGAAAGAGGAAACGATAGGTGTGAATAGACCCGGGGGCCGTAGTGTTCACTAGTGGCTTCTCTCATGAAGGCAAGTAGACGGTGGGCAAACAAATTACTATCGAGCAATTGATAGAACCGCACAAAGTCATGACGTCATCTATGGCAATGATTATATCTATAGGCATCACGTCGAAAACAAGTAGACCGATACTTTCTGCATGTACTACTATTATTCCACACGTCGACCGCTATCTAGCAAGCATCTAGTGTATTAAGTCCAAATGAACAGAGTAACGCCTTAAGCAAGAAGACATGATGTAGATGGACAATCTCATATCTACGATAAATCCCATCTTGTTACCCTTGATGGCAACTACACGATGTGTGCCTTGCTGCCCTTTCTATCACTGGGAAAGGTCACCACACGGTATGAACCAAAAACCAAACACTTCTCCCATTGCAAGAATCATAGATCTAGTTGGCCAAACAAAACCCAAGACCCGGAGAGACGTACAAGGATATCAAATCATGCATATAAGAAATCAGCAAAGACTCAAATATATATCATAGATAATCTGATCACAAATCCACAATTCATCGGATGTCGACAAACACACCGCCAAAGAGGACTACATGGGATAGAACTCCATGAAGATCATGGAGAAGTTTGTATTGAAGATCCAAGAGAGAGAAGAAGCCATCTAGCTACTAACTACGGACCCGTAGGTCTGAAGTGAACTACTCACGAGTCATTGGATGGGCGATGTTGTTGATGTAGAAGCCCTCCAACTCCAAAGTCCCCTCCGGCAGGGCACCGGGAAGGGTCTCCACATGAGATCTCGCGGAAGCGGAAGCTTGCGGCGGCGGAAAAGTGTTTTCGTGGATTCCCTGATTTTTTTTTTGTATTTTAGGGAATATATAGGCGAAGGAGCTAGGTCACGGGGGCGCTAGGGAGGCCATAAGCCTGCTAGCTGCCGCCCCCTGGTGGCGGCTACAGGGCTTGTGGCCCCCCTGTAGCTCTCCTGCCTTGGCCCTCAAGCCCCCTGATCTTCTTCCATTCGGGAAAATTTTATTTCAGGGATTTTATTCCGTTTGGACTCCGTTCCAAAATCAGATCTGAAAAGAGCCAAAAACACAGAAAAAACAGGAACTGGCACTTGGCACTGAATTAATAAGTTAGTCCCAAAAAAAGATATAAAAGATACATAAAACATCCAAAGATGACAAGATAACATCATGAAACCATCAAAGATTATAGATACGTTTGAGACGTATCATGGCCATTTTCGAGGGCTACAGTAATTGCGTGCGGCCATTATCACCCCCTCTGCTCTCTCCTCGCTTCTTCCCCATATCTTCCACCATGGATGATCCAATCACTCGCTACGCGGGGGGGGGGGGGGGGGTGCTCGCACATGGCACGAAAAAACTCTATGTCGTCTACACGAACTACAATGCCATGGTGCTGCATTTTCTTTCCTATTTTGAGGAACGTCTTGAAGTGGAAGAGGAGAAATACAAGTTCATGGGGCCAATCAAGAAGGTGTTGTCGTCATCCAACTTTCTTTCAACAGAAATGTCATGGTCTTCCAATGGGCGATTTAAGGTTATGAAAATTGCATAGGATAACAATATGTTCCATTTGAATCCTAAAGATCAATTTCTCTTTAGTTGTAGTGAAACAATTTTCCGTGCTGCATATTGGCAAAACCGTGGGAGAACATATATGTCATAGTTAATTAAGGTTTCTTGATCAATTCATAAGATATGAAAATTGCATCGGATAGGAATATGTTCCATTTGAATCCTATGGGAAATATCCATTCTTTTTTAGTTGTAGTGAAAGAATTTTCCTTGTTGCATATATTTATTGTTTTGATTCATACATGAAAATTGCATAGGATAGCAACATCTAGGGCTTCTTTTGATTTCTCTTTTGTTGAAGTGAACAAATTTTCCTTTATAGTTGCATATTATTCTTTTGCCAAAATATACTTATTATAATTCTTAATTATTATACTTCTGCCGAAATATACTTGTTTTGCAACATTATGTAACATTTGTTCCATTTTAATTTGTTGTTGTTGTAGTAGTAACAAGCAATGTCCAGTAATCATGGACTTCCTTCGTAGCGGCATACGTTTTGCTAGCGTTGATATAAGGAATGATAAGCTCAAGATGAGGCAGAACGTCGGTATTGAGATACCAGTTGACTGTCACATTGATATCCAAGACATATTCAGACTTGCACATATGAGGACTTCGATGGCTCATATGGCAGTCTCCATGATTGACGAGGAGTACGCTGATATGAAGACCAAATTCCCCTCGGATCAGCACAAAGAGTGGGAGACGACCCCACTTGACGGTATCAACATTGAGTATGCAGCAAAAGACGTGTACGTTGCATACGAGTTGTGTTGGGGATATTACGTGCGGTGTAATCAGCCCTAGGTGGGCCGGGTCACTAAAGGGGCGACTCATCCTTTGGTAATGCAAGCCTTGGCCCAGGGGCCCAAAAGCCGGATGGCGGTTCAGGAGCGATGCAGAGGATAGGCCGCCAAGGAGGTTTCCAGTCTTGGAAAGCACGGCGACTTAGAGATATGGAAAACCACAATCTGTAGCATGGCTAGGACTCTTGTAAACCCTGGGGCCTCGACCTGTAGGGCAAGTTAGAAATCATCGAGAGCTAGGTCAGGCGAGTTACGCCCTCCTTGTAATCGAAACCATCATCAATCTACACAAAGCACGACGTAGGCTTTTACCTCCACACGAGGGGCTGAACCTGGGTAAATCTTAGTCTCGCTTTCGCTCACCCCCTTTGAGTCGCCACCAAGGTGCGATGGCTCCTTCACTAAGTCCATTCACGAGGACATCTGCCGTGACAAAACCACGACAAGTTGTACCACAGGATTCGAATCGTGAACTATGGCCAGCGTCACCTCATAGATCAAGCACCACCACCATCACCAATTTGGGGATATTCTGATTCACACAAGTAGTGTTCGCAACGGCAAACACTTTTATTTCTAGCTATTATATATTATGTACTGCTTGTGGATCACTAGCTTGGACGAGTATTTTTATTTATGTCCTTGTTTAAATATGATGTGAGAAAGATTTCTGGAGCATTGTGATGTATGATAACATGCCAAGTTTCAACCTTTTAGAGTTCATTTGTAGTGCTTTTTAATTTCAGGGTCATTTACCTAAAAAATCATTAAATGCATGAAAAATAGCAACTAAAGTTAGAAACTATTGAAATTTGAGGATGTGGCTTGGAATTGTGCATATTGAATGCACAAAAAGTGTGGAGCTGAAACAAGTTGACAAAAATGAAAAGCCCGTGTAACATATGAGTTCTCGTCCGAAACCCTCATATTGTGAAGTAGATGGCCAAGTATGTACACGAAGTGCATTCAGTTTTATTGTAATTTCAGGGTCATTTACCTAAAAAAATATTAAATGCATGAGAAATAGCAACTTAAGTTAGAAAATGTTGAAATTTGAGGATGTGGTTTGGATGGGCATGGTATGATTTTTTTGAGCTAAAAGAGCCTGAAATTGAAAAGCGCTAGAAATCAACTCGAAAAAGGCTGAAACTTGGCATGGTATCATCATTTCACCCACATGGCATGTGCTAAAAGGTTGGAAGGGTTACGGCAAAAAGAGGATGCACTTCGCGTACAAACCGGAGTATCTCTTTCAAAGTATCACCGTTCTGGACGAATACGCATATCTTACAAAGCCATTTCATTTTTAATCTTATTTCAACTCCAAACTTTTTGTGCATTCAATATGCACCATTCTAATCCACATCTTCAAAATTCAACCCTTTCTAACTTCATTTTCTACTTTTCATGCATTTTATTATTATTTTTGAGCTAAATGACCCTGAAATTGAAAACGCTACAAATCAACTCGGAAAAGGCTGAAACTTGGCATGGTATCATCATTTCACCCACATGGCATGTGCTAAAAAGTTGGAACAGTTATGGCAAAACCAGGATGCATTTTGTGTATAAACTGGACTATCTCTTTTGAAGTATTAGGGTTCTCGACGAATAATCATCTCTTACAAAGCCATTTCATTTTTTAATATTATTTCAACTCTAGACTTTTTGTGCCCTCGGTATGCATCATTAAAAGCCACAACTTCATATTTCAACCCTTTCTAACTTCATTTGCTACTTCTCATGCATTTAATGATTTGTTGAGCTAAATGACCCTGAAATTGAAAAGCCCTACAAATCCACTCAGAAAAGGCTGAAACTTGGCATGGTATCAGCATTTCAGCCACATGGCATGTTCTAAAATGTTTGAAGGGTCACGGTAAAAACAAGATGTACTTCGTGTACAAACTAGACTATCTCTTTCTAAGTATCACGGATCTCGACGAATAGTCATCTCTCACAAACCCATTTCATTTTTTTATCTAATTTCAACTCCACACTTTTTGTGCCCTCAATATGCATCATTCAAAGCCACATCTTCAAATTTCAACCCTTTCTAACTTCATTTGCTACTTTTCATGCATTTAATGATTTTTTTAGCTACATGACCCTGAAATTGAAAAGAGATACAAATCAGCTCGGAAAAGGTTGAAACTTGGCATGGTATCATTATTTCACCCACATGGCATGTGCTAAAAAGTTGGAAAGGTTACGGCAAAAACAGGATGCACTTCGTGTACAAACTGGACAATATCTCTTGAAGTATTAGGGTTCTCGACGAATACTCATCTCTTACAAAGCCATTTCATTTTTTACTCCTATTTCAACTGCATACTTTTTGTCGATTCAATATGCACCATTATAAGCCACATCTTCAAATTTCAACGCTTTCTAACTTCATTTGCTACTTTTCATGCATTTAATGATTTTTTGAGCTAAATGACCCTGAAATTGAAAAGCGCTACAAATCAACTCGGAAAAGGCTGAAACTAGGCATGGTATCATAATTTCACCCACATGGCATGTGCTAAAAAGTTGGAAGGGTTATGACAAAAACAGGATGCACTTCGTGTACAAACTTGACTATCTCTTTCAAAGTATGAGGGTTCTCGACGAATACTCGTCTCTTACAAAGTCATTTCAATTTTTAATATTATTTCAACTCTAGACTTTTTGTGCCCTCAATATGCATAACTCAAATCCACGTCTTCAAATTTCAACCCTTTCTAACTTCATTTGCTACTTTTCATGCATTTAATGATTTTTTTTAGCTAAATGACCCTTAAATTGGCATGGTATCATCATTTCACCCACATGGCATGTGCCAATAAGTTGGAAGGGTTACGACAAAAACAGAATGCACTTCGTGTATAAACTGGACTATCTCTTTCTTAGTATAAGGTTTCTAGAGGAATACTCATCTCTTACAAAGCCATTTCATTTTTTAAAACTTATTTCAACTCCAAACTTTTTGTGCGTTCAATATGCACCATTATAAGCCACATCTTCAAATTTCAACCCTTTCTAACTTCATCTGCTACTTTTCATGCATTTAATGATTTTTTGAGCTAAATGACCCTGAAATTGAAAAGCGCTACAAATCAACTCGGAAAAGGATGAAACTTGACATGGTATCATCATTTCACCCACATGACATGTTATAAAAAGTTCGAAGGGTGACGGAAAAATCAGGATGCACCTCGTGTACAAACTGGACTATATACCTCTTTCGAAGTATGACGGTTGTGGACGAATAATCATCTCTTACAAAGCCATTTAATTTTTTTAATCTTATTTCAACTCGAGACTTTTTGTGCATTAAATACGTACCATTCTAATTACATATTTGATTTTCATTGAAATTAAATATTATTATTATTACTTATTTTATTTTGAACTGTTTAATTATTTTGTATTTTTTGTTTTTTATGTTTTTTAAGAATTATTTGAGTTTTTTTGAATTTTTCCTTTTCCTTTTTTAAGTTTTTAAATTAATTATTGTTGTTTATTAAACATTGTTATTCATTTTTATAATTGTTTGGAATTCAAAAAATTAAATAAGGTGACATTAAGACTTAAGGGTTAATAGGATTGATAGCTTACTATTGTCAAGAAAACAACAATTGGAGACTTGGAAACGAGTGGAGATAGAACTGGAAAGTTAATCGTGCTTGGGTTGAATTAGTGGGAGGATGGGTGACCGGTTTTGAAGTTAGACGATTTGAAATGAGTGATCCACGCTGGAGGAGTGAGTAGGGGTGATTAGAGATTAAATTGTCAAATAATTCAAAGATTTGAAACTCATAAGAAATAAAAATAAATGAATTTATTTAAAAAAATTGAAAAAATGTTTTTTTAAATATATTTTTTGAAAAAAATACTTTTTGTCCGGGTTGGTAACACCAACCGAGACTAAAGGTCCTCGAGCCCGAGCAACCACGTGGAGGGCCTTTAGTACCGGTTCGTCGCAAACCAGGACTAAAGGGGGGGGGTATTTTGTCCCAAGTTAATGGTCCCGGTTGGAGAACCGGGACTATAGGCCCTTACCAACTGGGACTATAGCCCCATTTTCTACTAGTGAGGTTTAAGTCTCTCCAAGCACTAGTAGAAAACACGGCTTTGGTTTCGGCCTGATAAGAGCATTAGTCTCGGTCGACTTACGAATCAGGACTGATGTGTGCATCAGTCCCGGTCGAGCGGCCAGGATGCTGGTCGGGCCTCGGTGGGCATCAGTCTTGGTTCTTCTAGGACCTTTAGTCCCGGTTCGTGCCACAAATCGGGGCTAAAGGGCCTGGCTCCTCGCGCGACCCCTTTAGTCTCGGTTCGTGTCAAGAACCGGGACTAAATAGCTATCTTCAATCCTGGTTCTAGACACCAACCGGGATTAAAAGATTGTCTATATATACGCTCGTCCCTGCCCGCTCACCCCTCTTGTTTTTGGTCGGCCAGCGTGTGCACGTGTGTGCTACCCTGTTCTCACCTCCTATGTACATGATGTGCTTGATGAAATGCTCGAGCCACACTTAAAATTTCTTTCCTCTCCAAGCTCGACCTCGAAGCTTCATTTCCCCCAAGATTTGTCTAGGTTTGGCGGTGCACCAACTATCCAAGTGTTCTACAAAGGTGAGCAACTTCATCTCCTCATCTCTCACAACTAGTTTAGCTCATTTCAAGTGCTCTAGAAGTAGTGTGGTTTGTGGGTTTTAGTGGAGGAGTGTATGTGTGAGTTTATTTGATTTAGATGCACAATTTGATCTGTATGTTGTTTATATACTTAATCATATAATGCACATAGTTGAACCGACAATGGATGTACGGTGACCGGCGCACCTCCGACTACATTGATGGCCTGCATAATTTTCTCGAAGTTGCTGAGGCAAATAAGCAGAATGGTTTTATGTATTGTCCATGTACTATCTGTGGAAAACGAGGGATTACTCTTCCTCTAGAACACTTCACTTGCACCTGTTTGAGAAGGGTTTTGTGTCACACTATAATGTTTGGACCAAGCACAGAGAAAGAGGGGTTATGATGGAATACAATGACGAAGAAGAGGATGATGACAATTATCCGGATCCTATGTTCCCTCAATACGGTGATACTACAACGGGGGTAGCTGAAGATCAAAAGGGACCAGATGTGGCCGCTGATGATGGTCTTCGCCGGGTCATTATTGCTGATGAAGAATGTTTGCGTGAACCTGCTAGGTTTCTTGGGCGTCTATGGGAAGACAAAAGATACACCGGAGTCACGGGAGGACCAACAACGTATGAACAAAAAGGACGTCATGCATCCAAAGCAGTATCAAGGTCCTGCCAGCTACGCTCTTACCAAAGCAGAAAAGGAAATCTTCTTTGAATGCCTACTCGGTATCAAGGTCCCGTCTGGCTTCTCGTCAAATGTAAAGGGAATAATAAATATGGCAGAGAAAAAATATTCCAAAACCTAAAGTCTCATGACTGCCACATTATTATGATGCCACTGATTCCGGTTGCATTGAGGGGGCTTCTACCAGAAAATATCCGATTAGCTATTGTCAAGCTCTGTGCATTTCTCAAAAGGTAATCGATCCAGAAATCTTACCAATGTTATAAAATGATTTGTTCCAATGTCTTATCAGTTTTGAGTTGGTGTAACCACTAGCCTTCTTCAATATTATAACACATGTCCTAGTTCACCTAGTCATCGAGAGTGCCATTTTGGGTCTAGTATTTCTACACAATATGTTCCCCTTTGAGAGGTTCATGGGAGTCTTAAAGAAATATGTCTGTAACTGTGCTTGTCCGGAAGGAAGCATCTCCAAGGGCCACAAAACAGAGGAGGTCATTGGATTTTGTGTTGATTTTACTCGTGACATTAAGCCGATTGGTGTCCCTCAATCGCGGCATGAGGGGAGACTGAGTGGAAAAGGCACGCTAGGACCAAACTCAATAATATGTATAGATGGACATTCTTGGGCACAAGCACACTGCAGAGTTCTACATAATTCTACCTTGGTTACCCCGTAATCAATGAACACAAGAATATTCTATGCACCAAACACCCAGAGGAGTCTGACGAATGGATTGCACGTGAACACGTCGGGACTTTCGGCGGTTGGTTGCAAACACATCTCATATGTAACAACATTGTTAAAGATGACTTGTACTTGTTGGCCAGGATGCCATATTTGACTATATTAACTTTCAAAGAGTACGAGATAAATGGAAATACATTTTACCGATCGCCCAAGATAAAAAGAGCACCAACCAAAAGATATGGGAACTTGACTATGGGAAAGATTTGAAGGTCCCTTTGTTTTGGTGCAAATGGGTCAATCTGAAAGGATGCACGGGCGTAAAGGAAGACCCGCAGTACGGAATGACAACAGTGGATCTCTACAATCTTGGGTACACAGACGAACCATTCGTCCTAGCCAATGATGTGGCACAGGTTTTCTATGTGAACAACATGTCTACCAAACCGAGAAAAAGAAAAGATAAGGAAGCGAATGCATCATACGATGAGCCAGAGCGCCACATAGTTCTTTCAGAAAAATACATGTCACAAGACACACATGTCACAAGATTATGAAAAGTTTCATGAAATTCCTCCCTAAAAAGTGAAGCATGACCTAAGAAACTTGTTAAACGGTAAAGATTATCCATGGTTACGGCGCAATAAGCAATAAGATTATCCAAGCCTTGATCCTACAATATCACTAATATTACATGTCAAAAAATGAAATCCCTTTGTAACCCTCTCAACTTTTTTAGCACATGCTATGTGAGTGAAATTATGATACCATGCCAAGTTTCAACCTTTTCAGAGTTCATTTGTAGTGCTTTTCAATTTCAAGCTCATTTAGCTCACAAAAAATCATTAAATGCATGAAAAATAGAAAATGAAGTCAGAAAAGGATTGAAAATTGATTATGTGGCTTTGAATGGTGCATATTGAATGCGCAAAAAAGTCTGGAGTTAAAATATGTTAAAAAATGAAATCTCTTTGTAACAAATGAGTTTTCGTCCAAAACCCTCATACTTCGAAAGAGATTGTCCAGTTTGTACACGAAGTGCATCCAGTTTTTGCTATGACCCTGTCAACTTTTTAGCACATGCTATGTGTGTGAAATTATGATACCATTCCAAGTTTCAACCTTTTCAGAGTTTATTTGTAGTGATTTTCAATTTCAGGATCATTTAGCCCAAAAAAATCATTAAATGCATGAAAAATAGAAAATGAAGTCAGAAAAGGGTTGAAAATTGATTACGTGGCTTTGAATGAAGCATAGTGAATGCAGAAAAAGTCTGGAGTTAAAATATGTTAAAAAATGTAATCCCTTTGTAACACATGAGTTTTCGTCCAAAATCCTAATACTTCGAAAGAGATTCTCCAGTTTGTACACGAAGTGCATCCAGTTTTTGTTGTAACCCTCTCAACTTTTTAGCACATGCTATGTGAGTGAAATTATCATACCATGCCAAGTTTCAACCTTTTCAAAGTTCATTTGTAGTGCTTTTCAATTTCAGGGTCATTTAGCTCAAAAAATCATTAAATGCATAACAAATAGAAAATAAAGTGAGAAAAGGATTGAAAATTGATTACATGGCTTTGAATGGTGCATACCGAACACACAAAAAGTCTAGAGTTAAAATATGTTTAAAATAATAACAAAAAGAATTTTCGTAAATTATTATAAAAAACTTTAGTAGCAATTTTTTTAAACGCCCGTCTACTAAGCCAACCATAGTGTGCATACGACTAGAAACACATTTACACATTTACACATGAGCTAGGATGCAGGCCCGCGTAACACGTAGGCCCAACACGGCATATATGAAATTTAGGCATTTACTGCCTGCTTTAGAGAGGAGCTTAGATGATAGCCACTGCGGGGCTTATAAAACGCTGCGATTGGCCTTCGCTTGGCTAGGTGGGACTAAACTTCCACCCCGCCACGACCGTGCCAACACCAAGCCTTTAGTACCGATTGGTGGCTCTAATCGGGACTAAAGTTGGCCTCTAGTGCCGGTTGGTGGCTCCAATCGGGACTAAAGGTGGCCTTTAATCCTGGTTGGAGCCACCAACCGGGACTAAAGGTGAAATTTCACCAGTGCAAATGGTTGGAGGCCAAGCCTTTAGTCCCGGTCGGAGCCTCCAACCGGGACTAAAGGGGAAATTTCGCAAGCCGAAAGGGCGGGATCAAAACCCTTTAGTCCCGGTTCGTGGCTCCAACCGGGACTAAAGGGGAAATTTCACAAGCCGAAAGGGCGGGATCCCAACCCGGTTGGAGCCAAGAACTGGGACTAAAGGGTTGGGATATATAACGTCCGCGGACTCCCTCGCCAATCTTTCTCTCCACTCCGACGCTTAACCCACGCACGACGACGCCAGGCTACTGGTTCACCGCCGTCTCTACTCCCCCGAACCCCGACGGCGCCGTTGCCGGCTCCTCTCGTCTCTGGCCCCGACGCTACCGTCGCCGCTCCTCCGACCCCGACCCCGTCGTGCGCCACTCAACCTTGACGTCACTGTCCGGCCACGTCCATCGACTCCGCCGCCTCCTCCCACGATGAGCTGTCGCTGCTCCTCTCGTCTTTACATTCATCGTCTTTGTGTGGTTGTACGCAGGATTCACATATATCGCGTTACATAAATATGTACTAAAATATGTACTAGCTCCCATTCTTTTACACATTACTACTAAAAATATTTACTAGCTCCCAGTGGCGAATCTAGCAAGAAAATGAAGGGTGGGCTCAAAGTATTATCTCAAACTTTTACACATTACTACTAAAAATATGTACTAGCTCCCATTCTTCAAATTTGGATCTAGTCATTATCTCTTAATAGTTTTAAAAAATGATGGATGTTTCAAAAAATATCAATTTTTGAACGAAAGTTTGGATCTAGGCATTATATCTTAATAGTTTCGCCCAAATAAACTTAAAATTTTCCGAATTACTGAGTGACTTAGTGACTAAGTAACTTAGTAAAAATGGTACTAATAAAAACAATTGGGCTTCTGGAGAGCAAGCTTCAGCCTATTGAAGCCTTCCCAATAGACTCGCCACTGGTTACATCTATCGTTGTGTGGCTAAGAATATTTGAGCCAATTGTTCCTTGTTATGAAGAACGTTTTTGTCATTATGACCATATGTAGTCTGAACCAGTGTCAGGCTGAGACCACTTGAACGTCGTTGATTTAATCCAAATCCGAGGCTCAGTATTTCGCTTCGTATCTAAATAAAAAAGGAAAACAATCGCATCTGACTAACAGTCCGCAACCCCAGCGCAATAAATATCTCCCCTAATCCCTCCTGATTCTATTGTCTCTAATTGGACACACCTCCCTAGGTCTTCCTCCACCTCGTTCGCCTCGCCCCACCTCGCCTCGCCGTCCACAGAACTGCTCCTCCACCCTGATTACGCCATCCACCACCAGCTCAGACCCGTTCACCCGCAACTCCCTCCGCTGTCAGCTCCTCCATACTCAATCTAACAGTCCATTGATGTTTCCTTTACCAACGTGGAAAGCACTCCAGCCCGGGAGGCTAACCAGCAGCGATGGGAGGTCATCGACGAGCCCCTACTGTCTTCGTCCGCGCATGGCTACAACACATGTTGCGTCTCCCTCGGCGCAGTGGCGGTCACCACCATGGTTTGTGACTATTTTCATGGCAAGAGAAAACAGTTCATCAACATGACATAGTGTTTCTATTACATGTAAAGAATGCTTTCCTCTCATGGGACAATGTTTCACCTCCTACAGTAAGTGCTTCCTAATTTTGCTTCTATAATGCTTTTTAATACTTTGCTAGTGCGTACTCCTATAATGCTTTGATAGTAATCATATGATATTTTAGCTATCACAGCAATGTGCTTCCCTTTTTATTCCTGGTGCAAATTATAATGTCTATGGACGCAATGTTTGATGCATGATTGTTGTATGTAGGAAGCATGAAGCAACAATGACATGAGCAACAACAGAGGTGGCCATGTCCGCTTCGTCTAGGGCTTCTGTGTGGCCATCAACGATCAGAGTGTGTAGACGACCACATCTAGGTGGTTGCTTGGGGGCGCGGAGGCAATGGCGAGGATGTCGACTAAAAACGGAAAGAACACAATGAGGAGCCGTCTTATTAGTCGTGTTCCTCCATTGATGGTTCTCTTATCCAACTCCCCCACCAACGTCAGCGGCTTACTCAACACCTTCGTCGGGTTCACCCTCCAACAATGACATCGCACTCTCCCATCAGCGGCTATGCCCACAATACTAATCCTGAATTAAAGCAATATGTAATGAAAGCATGTGCCAATGTGTTGTTCTACTATTGAAGCATCTAATGAAAGTAAATGAAGCATTTTGTTGTTGACAAAACACAAAATCATAACAAGTGAAAATTTGCAAAATTCTGAAGGAAGAAAGTAACTTCAAGCTTAACATATTAAGCCTGCAATGACAATGGTTGCAACAATAATTCAAAGCACGAAAGGATATGTGAACACTGAAATATTGTTACTGGAGAATTCGAGTCAATGGTGACATATCATCTCTCTAAAACACAAACATAGAACTATTTTTAATCAAGTCACAGAAATTTGACGAGTTGATTGTGTTGGTGCCGAAGCAATAAAATGATAAATTAAATCAAAGAATTGGAAGCTTAATACATGGAAACATGTTGTATACAAAAATAAAGGAAGCACGCCACATGGTGCTGAAAGATTTTCTTTTTCTATAGAGTACATATTATGAAACGTCATTATAGTGTTGGAATCATGATTTCCATATAACAGAAATATACGTGTATCTATGACGCACGGTTTGCAGTGTTAGAAGCAAAAATATCGATGTGGTTTATTGAGAGAAATCAGTGGCATGCATCAGAGAAATTGCGGGTGCATGGAAAATATGGATTGTGCGTGATTAATGGAGCAGTTTTCACTGATGCATGGAAATTACGGAAGCCCACTTAACTACTGAAGGCCCACATCCAGCTACTCTTTTACTCCTAGATCGCATGCTTAAAATCAACTTAATCGTATGGCAGTGCACTAGTCTGATGGATTGCTAGGGATCAGTAGTCTGATCCCTAGTGGTTCCCTTTTTCATACCTGGTGTCCAACATTATCCAACATAATGAGCTCAAGTTTCTCGATCTCCAAAAGTAAAGATTCCCTGTTTTTATGATGAGTATTCTATCATCAGCACAATTATGATTCTTTTATTCAGTACACTGAGAATTGTACACTCACAATTCTATTAAGTGTATTTCAATGTAGTGGATGTATTGTTTCATTTTTTGGTGAAAAGTTTATTAAATAGTAGGAATTTAAATAGTTGTAGAAATTGTTCTCGACGTCGACGATGCCCGTCCTGCATCCTCGTCGTCGACTCGGTGGCGATAACCTGTTTGAGAGGCGCCATGTGTGGGACTGGCTCCGTCGGGCTCATACTGGGAGGTCCTACCTTCCGGGGAGCGCATCTTGGTGAGGAACCGGGCTCCCGTTGTTGACCCAGAGTTCCTTGGTGGCGGTCGCGTGGGCCACTTTTGGTGCGGAGGTAGCCGGCCCCCGAGGAGGAGGTACGTCGCCGTGACAAGGAGGAGGGCGAGCACGTATGTCGCTACTTGGTTCCGTTGGACACCAGGTTTTCCAATACCTCATAGGTTCTTCATGGATCTCATCCGAGCTATGATCCTGTGATGGTTCCTTCTGTGTGGGTGTCCATCGCCCATGCCTTGGTACATCGACAACTCTTTGGGTGATCAGTTCGACCAGGAACCGCGAGTGAACTATATTATACTAGGGATGTATTCGAGATTGTATTCGACAATATTCGAGATGTATTAAGTTGATTATTGGTTGTAACTAAAAGAGAAACTTTTTTCCTCTTGAGATCTATTGCAGGACAAGCGCTTTTGACTTTGATGCTAGAAAAAATTAAGCTTCCTAGTGTCGGCAGGTCCATCATTGCATGATTTTTGTTTTTTTGTTGTAGCCTTTAGGATAGGTTTTTATTTGTCCAATGCCTTTGATTTTTAATCTTATATAGAATCATTAACATAGTAAATGGCATGGTCCAACAACGATAGGATCCCTGTGTGCCATTTGTGCTAGGATAACAGGGGTATATGCGACCGTTATTCTCACCTAGACAACGATACGTCCTTCACTGTCAAGCTGATGGATGACTTCCTGATTATTACAGTATGTAAAGACGGCATGCATTTTTTGTTAGTCAAGTATGACGTGTGCTTTTTTTGCTTTAGTTAACCTTTAATTTTATTTTGTACAATTCGATTAGTGTGTTCCCTCCAATGCAAGATTTGGTATCTTGGACAAGTTTCATTTCAAAGAGAAGGTCAGTACAAAGCCTAAGATAGCTCACCTAAGAACAGAGCATTTCACTTTTGTTGTCAAGGTAAAAATAATAAATATCACACATATTTTGGTTGTTCTAATTGGAGAGCATTTTGCAAGGCATATTGGTTGAATGAGGACATGAACATTACCTTCGATCTTGGTAATGATGATGTTCGTCATAATAATATAGAAAGTTGGGTGCATGCGGAGGATGACTTGATTCAAGTTCTACCTCAGGGTGTGTTTTGTCACCAGATTTGTTTGGTAATTTCTATTGATTATTAAAAAGTATCTGGTACTCATCCTGGTTAATTTCTTTATTTTTAATTATTAGCTTATTTCTGTGCTACAAGAACTACACGACAGATAATAGATCGGACCTACTACAGTTATGTCTCCGAGCTTACTTGGTTGGAGAAATATCATCTCATCTCATTTATTCATGATATTGACTATCATGCTAAAAATTACATGACTGGAAACATTTATCATGTCTATGTTCCACTAGTGCACCGGTTGAGCCCTTGTAACATCACTTCACAGAACTTCGTAAGATTTTTTTACCATTGCGCCACTAATCCATCTTTTTTAGACATTGTTCTTAAGCAAAACTAGTTTGGTAACTGTATTATTATTACTAATGTTCTTCAACACGTACATCCACGAGTGACCGCGCCTAAATGGAAGTTTACCACCAGTGATTTGCAAATGGTTAACTTACGGCAAACCCCGATTAATTACCGTAGTAAATACATAATATCTTAAAGTTAAACAGTGTGAAAATCAAAGGATGGAGAAGTGCAATACAATCATCCATGATACGATTTGGAGAGGAATACTTGCGCATCCCACTAGTAGAAAAAGGGCATTTAGCCCCGGTTTGGTTGGGTCATTAGTCCCGGTTCGCGAACCGGGACTAATGCTAGCCCCGGATCGGCTCCGAACCGGGGCTAATGTCCTTCCATGTGGCGGGGCTGGGAGCGATGGGGGGGAGGGGTATTAGTCCCGGTACGTATTATGAACTGGGGCTATTTCTTCACTGTTTTTTTGAGCAATTTTTTGGTTTAGAGTTTGGCACTAAATTGGATGGGGCTATTTTGCTGCCCCCTATTTTCCCATTTATTTGTTTTGGGCATTTTTAAATTTTTTGTTTTGCACTAAATTGGATTGCACATAGACACCAATAAAGGAACAACTACATTGCACATCGTCATGAATATATTACACCATGTATCTCATCCGTCGTGCTTTGTCGAACGTACTTACAAAATGTAGACACGAGTTACATGCACATATGCATCTTTTTTACACTATATCATTTCATATATTTTCCATCGAATGGCAATAGTATTCTCCCATGGGATCTAGGACCTCTGCATCAAAGAATCCGACAATTTCCTCTTGAATTGCTCGTATATGTTCCTGTGGTAGAAGACCGTCCCGCAACCGTTCGATCTAATTTAAAGAATGGGTCAACATATATATCCCTAGCAGTCCCCGGCAACGACGCCAGAAAAATGCTGTTGACGTGCAAGTATTCCTGACTTCATGCCTCCACGGCAACGCAGCCAGAAATGAACTGCTCCCAGTTGCTCAACAATTAGCAATTGTCTCGCAATGGCGCACCAGCGCGTGGGATCGTGGCAGTTTTCGAGGGTAGAGTATTCAACCCAAATTTGTTGGTTCGCACGACGGTAAGTGAAAGAATATTCTTAAGTATTAGCAGCTGAATGTGTCAGATTCAACCTCACCTGAAAGATTAGTATTTGCAAGCAGGATATAAGCAGCAAAAGTAGTATGATAGCAACGGTGCCAGAAACGATCTGGTGACAAGGCAGACTATTCCTAACGGTTGTATCAATGGCGCCAGTAAGTTGCCCGTGGACGGGAAATAGTCTTTTCCCAGCAACGGCGCTAGAAAAAGTATTGTAGCAAGTAGCAGCAGTGTAATGAGTAACAGCAGTGGCAAGGAACAGCAGTAGTGACAGCAGTAGCAAGTAGTAGCAGTAGCAAGTAACAGTAGTAGAAACAGTAGTGGCAGCAGCAGCAGGACAAAGCAAGTAACAGTGGCACCAAGTAACAGTAGTAGCAACAGTAGTAACAACAGCAGAGCAAAACAAGTAACGACAGCAGAGCAAAGCAAGTAACAGCAGGAGTGGGACAAACTCGTAGGCAATGGATCGGTGATTCGTTTGGATGACACTCATCATGCAACAGTTATAACACAGAGAGATATGTGGCTAGCTCCCGTTCGTCAATGTGATGTAGGCATGCATTTCGTGTGTCGTCATACGTGCTTAGGGAAAAGAACTTGCATGACATCTATTGTCCATCCCTCCCGTGGCAGCGAGGTCCAAAAGGATACTACGGGATATTAAGATTCTCCTTTTAATAAAGAACCGGACCAACGCATTAGCACTTGGTGAACACATGAACTCCTCAAACTATGGTCATCATCGGGAGTGGTTCCGGTTATTGTCACTCCGGGGTTGCCGGGTCATAACACATAGTAGGTAACTACAACTTGCAAGATCAGATCTAAGACACACATATATTGGTGACAACATAATAATTTCAGATCTGAAATCATGGCACTCGGGCCGTAGTGACAAGCATTAAGCATGGCAAAGTAGTAGCAACATCAATCTCAGAACATAGTGGATACTAGGGATCAATCCCCGTCAAAACTATCTCGATTACATGATAGATCTCATCCTACTCATCACCGCCCAGCGAGCCTACAAATAGATTACTCACGAACGATGAAGAGCTTCATGGAATTGGAGAGGGAAGAATGTTGATGATGACGATGGCGACGATCTCCTTTATACGGAGCCCAAAACGGACTCCAGATCTGCCATCCAGATGAAGAACAGGATGTGGCGGCGCCTCCTTGTCGCAAACGCGATGAAATGTTCTCTCCTGATTTTTTTCGGGACGAAAGGTAATTTATAGAGCTGAGTCTCGGGGCGGCAGAGCCACGTGGCCCCACAAGCTTGGTTGCCGCGGCCATTGGGTCGCGGCACATGGCTTGTGGTCCACTGGCCCGTCTCCTCCGGTGGATCTTGGCGCAGGTATTTTTCATATTTTCCAGAAATATTCTCCATAAATTTTCAGGACGTTCCGAGAACTTTCATTTCTGCACAAAAACAACACCATGGCAATTCTGCTGAAAATAGCGTCAGTCCGGGTTAGCTCCATTCAAATCATGCAAATTAGAGTCCAAAACAAGGGCAAAAGAGTTTGGAAACGTAGATACGATGGAGACGTACCAAACTCCCCCAAGCTTAAAACCTTGCTTGTCCTCAAGCAACTCAGTTGACAAACTGAAAGAGAAAGAAAAACTTTGACAAACTCTGTTTGATCTTGTTGTTGCAACTATGTCTAACTCATAACCAGAATTTCAGCAAGATCACAAGTTAACCACATAAGCAAGTGACACATAGGTCTCACGGTAAACTAATATCAATGGCATGATCAGCTAGCGAGCAAATAATAATGAGTGTCAGATACCAACAATTCAATCAAAACAAGAATGAAGCAATATGAATAGGTGGTATCTCGCTAGCTCTTTTTGAGACCGCAAAACATAAATGCAGAGCACTTTCAAAGATCAAGGGCTGACTAAACATTGTAATTCATAGCAACGAAGATCCAGTCATAGTCATACTCAATATCAATCAAAAGCAAAGAATAAAAATGCAAAGGTGCTCTCTAATTAGTGCTTATATAAGAAGAGGATGACTCAACAGGAACATAAATAGACAGGCCCTTCGCAGAGGGAAGCATTGATTTGCAGAGGTGCCAGAGCTCAAGCTTTGAAAACAGAGGTGATAATTTTGGGTGGCATGCTTTCATTGTCAATGCAATGACCAAGAGTTCTCAATATCTTCCATGTTGTTAATGTTATAGGCGGTTCCCAAATAGAAAAGTAAAGTTTTAACTCCCCCACCACCAATCAATCACACTCCACGACTAGCCGAATCCTCGGGTACCGTCCATACTAACATCAATCCGGGGGGAGTCTTGTTTTACAGTTATGTTTTCGATTTAAGCGTGGAACTGGGCATTCCAATTACCGGCCCCTTTCTCGTGAATGACAGTGAATAAACACATGTCGAGGATAACACGCCTAACATAGAAGATACCAATAGTCCCCTGTCACCACATGAGCGGTTCGGGCATGCAAAACAGATTATTTCTTGAAGTTTTAGAGAATGGCACATGCAAATTTACTTGGAGCGATAGGTAGATACCGCAAATAGGTAGGTATGGTGGACTCTCATGGAAAAACTATTGGGTTTATGGAAGTGGATGCACAAGCAATATTCCCGCTTAGTACAAGTGAAGGCTAGCAAAATACTGGGAAGCGACCAACTAGAGAGCGACAACAGTCATCAAGATGCAATGAGTTTGACTAACATTGAGTGCAAGCATGAACAGGATATAAATCACCATGAACACGAACATTATAGAGGCTATGTTGATTTTGTTTCAACTACATGCATGAACATGCGCCTAGTCAAGCCACTTGAATCATTCAAAGGAGAATACCATCCTATCATACTACATCATAGTCAATTCAAAATCTATGTTGGCATTCAAGACAAACCATTATAAGCTCTAGCTAATTATGCATGGCATCAAAAACTATGATCTCTAAGTTATCATTGCAAACATGGTTCTCTCTCAACAAAGCTGAATCTGGGACGACAAGCTAGTCATATTTACAAAAACAAAATAGATAGAGTTCATACCATCTTTTCCAGTCTCAGTCACTTCACCATATATCATCATTATTGCCTTTCACTTGCACGATCGAACGATGTGAACAATAATAAGAGTGCTCGTGCATTGGACTAAAGCTGGAATCTGCAGGCAAACACAAAGGAGAAGACAAAGTAATATGGCTCTTTGAAAGCTAAACAGGTATGCATGCAAGAGCCACTAAACATTGTAACCAATATCTTCTACCTTGACCTAAAGAAAAAGAAAACTATTTACATGGGAAAGCTCCCAACAAGCAAAAGAAGAAAGGAAAATCTTTTTGGGTTTTCTCAAAAGGACACAAAACAAGAAAACAAGAAAATAAAAATAAACTAGCATGGATAATACAGTGGCAGAGTGTAAACACCGACTAACAAAGTGCAAGCATAAGCATGAATGTAAAGTTGGTGCAAACACGTACTCCCCCAAGCTTAGGCTTTTGGCCTTGCTTGGTTTACTCCCAAGCCGGGAAATAACCAGCTCCGGGATACTCCGGAGCGGACTGTGGATGCCACTGCTGTGTCAGCTCCTCTGGCTCCCACTGATAAACTGGCGTCTGGTACTCGACTGGCGGCTCGGGCACGCGCACCTGTGGTTGGGCCAAGCCCCAATACGCGTAGATGTCCGAGGGCATAATAGTGTACCTGCCTGCATGAAGATTGAACAAAGAAGGAGTAGGCAAAGTAATAGTCTCTCAAATACCCTGACTAGATACCAGGTTATAAATCATCCGTCTAATAGCATCTCTATCCAGAAAATCATGGTGAACCATGCTGTCATAATCCAGATATTTCTCAGGAAGAAGCATTTCTTCTTCCTCGTGAAGTCTAACGGGTATCTCAAAGTGTCTGGCAAGACGGGTAGCATAGATACCTCCAAAGACGACACCTTTGGAACGGTTTGTGTTCAACCGCTGAGCTACTATAGCACCTAGGTTATAAGTCCTATTGCTATAAAGGCCTTCGCGCAAAACCGCAAGGTCTGGAGAGCTAAGCGATCCAGCCTCCCCATGGCCAATCAAACATTTTCCCACAAATAATGAGAAGTACCGAAGCGCGGGAAAATGTATGCTAGCAATTCTAGCGCGAGACACTCCTCTCTCCTCTCCAACAACGATAGTATCTATGAAAGCCCCCAAGTCCCGTGGACGAGGATCATGAATATCCCCAACATAAGGTAATTTGCATGCATTGCAAAAATCCTGTAGTGTCATGCACTGGGGGATATCGTATAACATGAACTCAACCGTAGGAGGATTCTTCCTCGGATAAAAGTTGAAGCTTTGAACGAAAATATTGGTGAGGAGGAGGTATTGTGGGCACTTATCTTCAACGAACGCGGTAAGAACAGCGTTCTCCACCAGGTAATAAAAGTCTTCATAAAGCCGAGCGGCGCGCAAAAATTCATCACTTGGCCACTCGCACGCTCGAACTTCTGTGACTCAAGGAACCACGTACTTGGGGTGGTTCTTCTCATCCTCCTTGGGGTTATGGCTAGAAGAGCCTCTCAAGAACCTCCTCATCTTTTCCTTTTTCTAGCTCTGAAAAATTCTGAAATTTTTAGATACTTCAAAACAAAAGTGAGTATGTATTAACCCAACTCGTAGCAACTACTCCCACTAGTGCCTAGAGACCGTATCACGCGCTAAAACTACTTGGGACCAGCTAAAATCAACATTTCAAGCTCAAGAACAGGGTCACCAAGGTAGCAAGAATACGCGAAGGATAAAGCACTAAAGCAAAAAGTAATTGGACCAATGAGGAGTCACTTACCAAGGAGTAATTTCCCCAAAACGGTTCGGAGAATGGTGCTCTGAGCAAGGACATCGAAAATCACAGCCAAATGAGCAAGAACACGGGTTTGAGCTGCGAAACGATTTTTTCTGGAGGTAGAAGAAGAGGATGGGAGCTGGAATGAGTGGATGGGGTCCCTGTGGGCCCCACAAGCTTGGTCCCCGTGGCCAGGGGGTAGCCCGCGGTGACAGGGCTTGTGGCCCACTGGTGTGGCCCCGAGGCCAGCTCTCAGTCCCAGTATTTTAAAAATATTCCAGAAAAAATCATACTAGATTTCAGGACCATCGGAGAACTTTTATTTTCAGGGTGCTTTTCTCCGGGATGCTAAAACAGAAAACAGGGAAAACTAAACTAAATCTATCATTTTCCTTCTAAGCGACAGAGGTATGTCTTTGATTCATCCATTTCATGGTCATCGAAAGAAATCCGTCAATGGGGTGACCAAATCCTCATGACAAAACTTTTCCGAATCGCAAAAGGAAACGGAGAATTGTCGAACAACCACTAAGTCACCTCACTGGGGATATGATCTCCCCAACAAGCAAATCATACTTCGTCTTGACATGAGGAATAGGGCATTCAAAGCTCCCAATAAGAATCGATGAAGTTTTTTCGATAGCATTGATGCAATGTACTTGATATCGTTTCTTTGGAAAGTGCACTGTATGCTCATTACCGTTGATATGGAAGGTGACATTGCCTTTGTTGCAATCTATAAAAGACCCTGCAGTGTTTAAACAGGGTCTTCCGAGGATGACAGCCATGGCATCGTCCTCGGGAATATCCAAGATAACAAAGTCTGTTAAGATAGTGGTGTTAGCAACCACAACAGGCACATCCTCGCAAATGCTGACAGGGAAAGTAGTTGATTTGTCGGCCATTTGCAGAGAAATTTAAGTGGGTGTCAACTTATCCAGTTCAAGTCTACGATAAAGAGAGAGAGGCATAACACTAACACCGGCTCCAAGGTCACATAGGGCAGTTCTTACGTAGTTTCCTTTAATGGAGCAAGGTATAGTGGGCACTCCGGGATCACCAAGCTTCTTAGGAGTTCCACCTTTGAAAGTGTAATTGGCAAGCATGGTGGAGACCTCCAGATCTGGTATCTTCCGTTTATTGGTCACGATATCTTTCATGTACTTGGCATATGGAGACATTTTGAGCATATCAATTAACCGCATCTGTAGAAAGACGGGTCTTATCATTTCAATAAAGCGCTCAAAATCCGCATCATCCTTTTTCTTGGATGGCTTAGGAGGAAAGGGCATAGGTCTCTG
Organism: Hordeum vulgare subsp. vulgare; assembly: GCF_904849725.1. Taxonomy (NCBI): domain Eukaryota; kingdom Viridiplantae; phylum Streptophyta; class Magnoliopsida; order Poales; family Poaceae; genus Hordeum; species Hordeum vulgare. The sequence goes on from NC_058523.1 coordinate 519,803,984, forward strand.
AACCCATGGCTCCCTTTCTTTACCATGCTTCCTAGCAGTGAAGTCATTCTTATCGTATCTCTTAGGTTGTGGGTTATCAGGATTAACCGTAGGTTCAATCTCCACATCCTCATCAGTGCTAGGTTGAGCATTATTATGAACACCGCTGTCCATATTGTCACCAGGTTCATGTTCATCACCAGATTGTGTTTCTGCATCAGACGCAGAAATATTATTTGGTTCTTCGGGTGTGACAGTATTTGGTGAACTAACATGTAGGTTTCTATCATCCTTCTTCTTCTTAGGATGACTGGGTGTATCAGCATTAATTCCTTGGGAATCTTGATCAATTATCTTAGGATGGCCTTCAGGATACAAAGGTTCCTGAGTCATTTTGCCTCCTCTAGTAACGACTCTGACAGAGTTGTCATTTAATTCATTGAGCAAGTCATTCTGAGCTTTAAGTACTTGTTCTACCTGAGTAGTAATCATAGAGGCATGTTTACTCAGAAGCTTCAGATCATTGACATTTCTGTCTACACAAGCACTTAAATGACTAAGCATACGAGTACTTTGTTCCAAATGTCTGCTAACATAATCATTGAAACTTTGTTGTTTGGCAACAAAGTTTTCAAATTCATCAAAGCATAGGCTAGTAGGTTTGTCAAAAGGAATATCACTCTCATGGAATCTATGCAGAGAATTCACTTCTACTACTTGTATCGGGTTATCGAGACCATGGATCTCTTTGATAGGTGGTAGATTTTTGACATCTTCAGATCTAATGCCTTTCTCTTGCATAGATTTCTTGGCTTCTTGCATATCTTCGGGACTGAGGAATAGAATACCTCTTCTCTTCGGAGTTGGCTTAGGAGGTGGTTCGGGAATAGTCCAAGCATTATCGTTGATCAAGATGTTATTCAGTAGGATCTCAGCGTGTTCTACAGTTCGTTCCCTAAAAACACAACCGACACAACTATCTAGGTGGTCTCTAGAAGCATTGGTAAGTCCTTTATAGAAGATAACAAGTATCTCGTTCTTCTTAAGAGGGTGATCAGGCAAAGCATTCTGTAGTTGGATGAGCCTCCCCCAAACTTGTGGGAGACTCTCTTCTTTGAGTTGAGCAAAGTTGTATATTTCCTCCAAGGCAGCTTGCTTCTTATGGGCAGGGAAATATTTCTCGCAGAAGTAATAGACCATATCCTGGGGACTACTCACACATCCAGGAGCAAGAGAAGTGAACCAGGCTTTAGCGCCATCCTTTAGAGAGAAAGGAAACATCTTAAGGATATAGTAGTAGCGGATCTTCTCCTCACTAGTGAAAAGAGTGGCTATGTCCTGTAGTTTGGTAAGATGGGCTACGATCGTCTCAGACTCATAACCGTGGAAATGATCAGATTCGACGAGAGAGATTATCTCAGGGTGGACAGAGAATTCATAATCCTTATCGGTGACAAAGATAGGTGAAGTGGCAAACTTCGGGTCGTATTTCATCCTAGCTTTCAGAGATTTTTCCTTCCACTTGAGAAGTAATTTCTCAGTGTCATAGGCATCCTTACACGCAAGAAAATCCTCACCTATCTCTCCCTCCATAACGTAACCCTCGGGTATATCAGGCAATTCATATCTAGGAGAGCTAGATCTAGCAGGAGCAAAAGCAGGTTCTATCGCAATAGTATCGGCAGTTTTAGAAGCATCACGAGCATTGGCAGTAACTCTTGCAATATGAGCATCAAGGAATACCCCTAGTGGCATATAAGGCAAAGTAGTATCTCTAGCAGTATCAAGCATAGCATCACTAGCAGTATCAGGCATAGCATCTCTAGAAGTATCAGGCATAATATCATCAAGCATAGCATCTCTAGCAGTATCAGGCATAGCATCTCTAGCAATATCAGGCATAGTATCATCAAGCATAGTAGCATCATAAGCATCATCAAGCACAGACGACATATCAAGATTTCTAGCAGGAGGTGGTGTCGCAAACTTACTCATAACTGAAAGTGAATCAAGTGCAGAGCTAGATGGCAGTTCCTTACCTCCCCTCGTAGTTGAGGGCAAGACTTTGGTTTTTGGATCTTTCAGATTCTTCATAGTGATCAGCAGATATAAATCCCAAGTGACATAGAGAATACAGCTATCGTTCCCCGGCAACGGCGCCAGAAAAATGCTGCTAGCAGTCCCCGGCAACGACGCCAGAAATATGCAATTGACGTGCAACTATTCTTGACTTGATGCCTCCACGACAACGGGGCTAGAAAAGAACTGGTCCTAGTTGCTCAACAATTAGCAATTGTCTCGCAATGGCCCACCAGCGTGTGGGATCGCGGAAGTTTTCGAGGGTAGAGTATTCAACCCAAATTTGTTGGTTCACACGACGGGAAGTGAAAGAATATTCTCAAGTATTAGCAGCTGAATGTGTCAGATTCAACCACACCTGAAAGATTAGTATCTTCAAGCAACATATAAGCAGCAAAAGTAGTATGATAGCAACGGTGCTAGAAATGATCTGGTGACAAGGCAGACTATTCCTAACGGTTGTATCAATGGCGCCAGTAAGTTGCCCGTGGACGGGAAATAGTCTTTTCCCGGCAACGGCGCTAGAAAAAGTATTGTAGCAGGTAGCAGCAGTGTAACGAGTAACAACAGTGGCAAGGAACAGCAGTAGTGACAGCAGTAGCAAGTAGCTACAGTAGCGAGTAACAGCAGTGGCAAGTAGAAGTAGCAACAAGTAACAGCAGTGGCAAGTAGCAGTAGCAACAAGTAACAGTAGTAGCAACAGTAGTGGCAGCAGTAGCAAGACAAAGCAAGTAACAGTAGTAGCAACAGTAGTAACAGCAGCAGAGCAAAACAAGTAACAGCAGCAGAGCAAAGCAAGTAACAACAGCAGTGGGACAAACTCGTAGGCAATGGATCGGTGATTCGTTTGGATGACATTCATCATGGAACAGTTATAACACGGAGATATATGTGGCTAGCTCCCGTTAGTCAATGTGATGTAGGCATGCATTCCGTGTGTCGTCATACGTTCTTAGGGAAAAGAACATGCATGACATCTATTGTCCATCCCTCCCGTGGCAGCGGGGTCCAAAAGGATACTACGGGATATTAAGGTTCTCCTTTTAATAAAGAACCGGACCAACGCATTAGCACTTGGTGAACACATGAACTCCTCAAACTATGGTCATCACCGGGAGTGGTTCCAGTTATTGTCACTCCGGGGTTGCCGGGTCATAACACATACTCCCTCCGTTCCTTGATATAAGGTGTATAGATTTTTGAGAAAAAATCCAAAATATAAGGTGTATTGGGTTGCACCACTCATTTGGATATTTGTTTTAGTGATTTGTTTACATTTCCTTATATCAGGCAAGCTCCTCTATTTTCTGATGTCAATTAGTCACGTGTAATCTCATCCAAAACTTGTGAAATTTTCCCTCCATGTGCATTCTTTAATTTCCGTGCCAAAAACTATACACCATATATTTAGGAATGGAGGGAGTAGTAGGTAACTACAACTTGCAAGATCGGATCTAAAACACACATATATTGGTGACAACATAATAATTTCAGATCTGAAATCATGGCACTCGAGCCCTAGTGACAAGCATTAAGCATGGCAAAGTAGTGGCAGCATCAATCTCAGAACATAGTGGATACTAGGGATCAATCCCTACCAAAACTAACTCGATTACATGATAGATCTCATCCTACTCATCACCGCCCAGCAAGCCTACGAATAGATTACTCACGAACAATGAAGAGATTCATGGAATTGGAGAGGGAAGAAGGTTGATGATGACGATGGCGATGATCTCCTTGATCCGGAGCCCAAAACGGACTCCAGATGAAGAACAGGATGTGGCAGCACCTTCGTGTCGCAAACGCGATGAAATCTTCTCACCTAATTTTTTTGGTACGAAATGGAATTTATAGAGCTGAGTTTGGGGGCGGCAGAGCCACGTGGGCCCCACAAGCTTGGTTGCCGCGGCCAGGGGGGTCGCGGCAACAGGGCTTGTGGCCCACTGGCCCGTCCCCTCTGGTGGATCTTTGCGCAGGTATTTTTCATATTTTCCAGAAATATTCTCCGTAAATTTTCAGGACGTTCCGAGAACTTTCATTTCTGCACAAAAACAACACCATGGCAATTCTGCTGAAAACAGCGTCAGTCCGGGTTAGTTCCATTCAAATCATCTAAATTAGAGTCCAAGACAAGGGCAAAAGAGTTTGGAAAAGTAGATACGATGGAGACGTATCATATATCAATGAAACTGAACACAATTCACGGTAATAAAATAAAGTTGTGAGTATTGTTTATCGTACTTCGATTTTTTTTGGGTCCCGGTTTTTGCACTTCGCATGGGTAGTTTGGGGAATGAACTCGCGAACATAGTATCCACATAAATTGTTCCCGTGTTCCTGCCTCGAGCATTTTACGAGAACAGAGTTCAATCAAAAACATAATCAACAATTGTACTGGTATTGAAATTAGAATAAAGAGATGCACGGATCTAGCTAGTAGTTACTTACATTTATTTGTTTAAATGTTAGCTCTGGATTCCAATCACCTCGAGTCTTGGCGGTGAACCGTTTCCAAGCCCTGCGAAGAAAAGGAAATGAATAAAGGAGTTCTATATTAATTCATGTTGCTATCAGGAAATGAACGAGAAGTTGCCGATGTAGTGCCATAATGATTAAAATTACTTATGGAGGCATTCCTGCATGTTCGTCCATGCAGTGAGGGATGTGCGTTTCGGGTCCATGACTATTACTTGTCCTTTGTCGGTTACAATGATTAACAAAATAAAGTGGAACCTACGTGCGCATAACGAGTCAATTATACGTACACTTATAAGAACATCGAGTAAGCGAAAATAGAATGTGTGTATAGTCTAACACTCACTTGAAGTTGTAAGGAAATAGTATTTCCCTTTTGGTACTGCAAAACCTTAACGCTTTTACCAAGTTATTCTCTATCTCGCGGGCATTCGATTCGACATTTTGGTGATGATTGTAATTTGGGTCAATGAACCCAATGTCATAGATTTGTCCTCTTTTGCATTCGAGAATCTTCATTCTGCAAAATTAATATAGTGATGAGTAAGATTATACATGCAAGAGCGATCTAAGTAAGACTTAATGACATAAATTAATAATGCTTACAAACATTAGGCACTGATGATAGTTTTGTTGAGGGCGTCTTGTTTGTATAACTAAAATAATTCTTCGAATTCAATCATCATCACGCCTCGTCCAGTCCCGAAATGCTCGTCTTCATATGCTAAGTAGAGCTAGTTTTTCGATTGATCAAATGCTTGCATGTACCAGTCATGCACTCTTCGCATTTTTGTTGGTAGCTCTTTGACTAACTCAGGTTTGACCAAAGGACGTATGTACTGGTACGTGTATTCTAAGTCAGTGAATACATCCAAATGGGTTAAGTACTCATCAATAGACATGCCTCGAGCCTTGGCCGCTTCTGTGTAGTGTGCAAGAAATTCCGGATCGATGACATCTATTTTATCATTCCTCTGCTGGACCGCAGCTCCGCTCGAGCACACATTTGTATCGGAATACACTTTGAGCAGGGGGCACGATTGGTTTTTCTGTTGTCCGAGCTGGGCAACTGATTTCCCGTTGGACGTACTACTCTTCAACCGCTGCTTTTTTGCGTGAACCGACTTGATAATAGAGCTTTCATAGTCTGCCGGCAATGGTGGTGGGGGATCTTCAAGGTTTTTCAGCATTTTCGCTACCGCGGCGTGCTCTCTAGGGGTGGCCGGGTACTCTGGCTCTTTCGGTTTATTCTTGTTAGCCACTTTAGCCTTCCACTGTTCATGATGGGCGTCTTCCCTCTTAATATTTTCCTCTCCAATATAGTCCCAAGGTCTCTTCACCATATTCTTATGAGGTGATGTTGGGAGGGGCGACATCTTACCTTTTGGTGATCGGATCCTCTTTCTGCCGCCACTACTAGCGGTGGTCTGTTTCCGCTTTTTGCTCTGATCCTGAGTGGATGGAGACGGCTGACGGGGCGGTGTAGACGGCTGACGGGGCGGTGGAGACGGCTGCGCTGGAGACTGGTGAGGCGGCAAAGACGACGGTTGCGCTAGGAGTGGAGAGGGCTATGCTGGAGATTGGTGAGGCAGCGAAGACGATGGCTGCGCTAGAGATTGGTGAGGCGGCGAAGACGACGGTTGCGCTGGAGACTGGTGAGGTGGAGGCGAAGAAGGATTGCTGCTATGAGGAGTCGGTGGCCTTGGCATCTAATTTGGAAGGGAGATGTCCTCCTTTGGCCATACAACGGTTTGGGATTTGACTTCTCCAAGTTGAGTCAAATCCCTAGCTTCACCTTTAGGGTGGTCGAGCTTCAGCTCCTCATAATCTTTCATCACTTCATCCACCGCGACGACAGTGTACCCTTGTGGAACCAGAGAACAATGCCAAGTTGGATGTGGTCTAATTGGTAATGCCATGCCGACCGCCACCGTCAACCTTAAGTTAGCAACTTTCACCTTTAGCTCACAATGTGTGCTCTCAGTGATATCATCCACTAGGTAGTGACGAGGAGGACTTGTCGTCGGTGCATCATCACCATCAACCTCGAGCTGCATGGAAGCGACACTGCTTTTCCGATTCGATGCAGCTTCTATCATGAGCCCTTGAGATTGGTCGCTACCTTGCTGTCTCTCGATTTGATCCTGCTGCAGCCGCTTTACTGCTTCTTCTACATTACGCAGCCGGTCTGCAGCAGCTTCTTTCTCAGCTGCCTCCTTTTCCTTTCTCCTCTGATGGCTTCTATCAGGAAATCTCTTTCTTTCCTCGGATAACGCAAGTGTCCACGGCGGGGAGCCTGGTAAGCCTCATGCTCGCCCTTTGTATTCCTTATTCCCAAGGGCGCGTGTGAGCTCGTCGTTCTCTCTATCGGGAACGAACACTCCCTCTTCAACATCCTATACTGCACGTCTAATCTCCTCGATGGGTAGGGGGTTATCTGTGTGTCTTTGGTTATATACTTCCTTTCCTTCTACGTCCAATGTGCCCCCATGCCCGTAAAATCAGTTTCTTCCTCGTGGGAGCCATCTTAAGGGCTTTGGAGTGTTTTGTTTTCCAGATATGATTCCTCAAGTGCTTCCCACTTAGCCATCTTAGCGTTGTAGCCACCAGGCCCCATAATGTGGTGGTACTTCTTGTTGCCTGCATTCGCCTTATTTTTTTCAGACTTTTTCAAGGCGTCCTCCGATTTCTTGTACGTCACAAATTCAGCCCAGTAGTCTTTTATCTTCTCATAGCCATGATCAAAATCTGGAGTCTTCTCTTTCAAGATAAATTCGCTGGGCAATCTTTTTTTCCAGCCCCTGAATAGATCGGCCATCTTCTTAAGAGCCCACTCCTTGACTTTTTTCTCTAGGACCTCTTTTCGCCTATTCATTTCCTCCTCATTTGGCTCCTCCTCATCTGGATCCAGCTTTGGCGCCGGCAGGGTGAAATTAAGCATGAACTTTCTCCAAAGGTTTTCTTTGGCTGTTGTGCCGACATATGAGACTCCTTCCTGATCCCTTGGCTTAATCCATTATCGAATGGTGATAGGGATGTGGTCCCTAACAACAACTCCACATGCCTTCACAAACTTCTTCTTTACATCTGCGGGAGCAATTGGTTCCCCGGCATGTGAGACTGTTTCGATCTTGTACCTCTGACCGTCATCCAGCTTCTTGGTTGGGCATCGTTTCATACGTACTGAAGGTTTGCTCGATCCGGAGGGCTAAAAGAAAGAGCGTTAATATATGTATACATATAGCAGAGGATTAATTTATTAATATATATATATATATGTGCACCTCGACGGAGCGGTCGACTTCTCTCTCTTCGGCTTCTTCCTCATTGGAACCGCCGATTCCTCCCTCACCCGAGGCGTGGGCGTCTACCTCACCGGAGCTTCTACCTTGTGTGTTGAGACAGTCATCTCCCTCGTCGGACTCGTTCAGAAACTGATTGGTGACATCGACATCGCCAACTAAAATATCATCCCCGCGGATGACACCATGCATCACGTCTTCTTGATATTCATCTCTATCGTGTGGATCCATAGTATCTACAAATTAGTTAAACATAAAAAACTAAATTAAGTAACAACTAAAACTATATATATATACATCGAATAATACACTTAATTAATGCATCATCGAACAATCCACTTAATATTATCAAATATATAATCTGGAATACATAAATAATACATCTCTCGAATATAGTAATACATTGAATAATAATGACTGATCAGTCAACAAAGAGCCGTCGTACTACTGAGGTGTGGGCGGTGGACACCCAAAGTGCAGGGACCATCACCGGATCATAGCTCCGGTGAGATCCCCAAAGAACCTGCCAGGTCCTGTCGAACCTGGCATCCAACGCCTCCATGTAGCGACGGACGTGCTCGTCCTCCTCCCTAACACGGCGACATGCCTCCTCCTTGGGGGTCGGCACCCTCTGCACCCTCTGTGGCCCCGCGACTACCACCAAAGAAGCTCCAGGTCGACGACGGGAGCGTGGTTCCTCACCAAGTTGCGCCCCCGGAAGGTAACTCCTCCCAGTGCCAGCCCGGCGAAGCCCAGTCCCGCACACGCTGTCGCATATCAAGCAGGTGGCTGCCACCGAGTTGACGACGAGGATGTTGGTCGGGCATCGTATGTCCTACTATTTAAATTCCTACTATTTAATACAATTTTCTAAATTTGTACTCTCCTTCCGTTCCAAAATATAAGACCTTTTAAAGATTTCATCAGAAAACTACATACGGAGGAAAATGAGTGAACACACACTCTAAAGTATGTCTATATATATACATCCATATATGTAGTCCACTAATGGAACCTCTCTAAAAAGACTTATATAGGAACAGAGGGAGTAATTAATTGCAAATACATAACAAGCTTTTGCAAATGTCAAAATTCTCATCAAACTTTTGCAAAAAAAACTAAACAACTAAAACAACTAAATTAAATAAAAAAATAATATGAAACACTTAATTACCAAAAACAATATATGGACAAACTTAATTAACTAAAACAATATGAACACTTATAATTACCTAAAACAATAATCCTAATTTTCTATTTTACTATCTAATTAACTAATTTTATTTCTTAACCCTAAATTTTTCAGAGGTAGTGTTTTAGAGAGTGTGTGTGTACGTGTGTGTACGTACGACATCGGCGGCTCGAACCTCGGAGATCGACGGGGCACGGCGGGCTCCTACGCAGGAGATGGATCGGGCATCTCTGGTGGTAGCTAGGTGGGGAATGGGCTCGGGGAGGGGCGGCCATGGCAGCAATGGCCGGCGCGCGGTCGAGCTCGTCGGCCGCGATGCCTCACGAGGACAGGGAGAAGAGGGTCGGTGGCTCACCTCGGGGGAGAAGAGGCCCGCGCGGAGATCCGATGCTGGCGAGGAGGATGACTCGCATTGGCGATGGCGACAGCGAGGCGGACGTCGGGGCAGCGTGGCGGCGTCAAGCCCGTCATCACGTGCGGTGCGCGAGGAGGAAGAAACCTAAACTGGCGTTGGTGGGGGTTGGAAAAATTGAAGTCTCGCTTATATAGGACGGGATTTAGCCGCAGGTCGTGGGAAGAACCGGGACAAAAGATCACCCTTTAGTCCCGGTTCTTCCCACGACCCTGGGCTAAAGGTAGTTTTCGGCAGGTGAGGAGGCGGGAAGGCGAGGGGCTTTAGCCTCGGGTCGGGGCTAGACCAGGGACTAAAGGGGGTCTTTAGTTCCGGTTCTAGCCACGACCCGGGGCTAAAGCCCCTCGGCTGGCTGCGCGATATGTTTAGTCCCACCTCGCCGAGCGAGGGGCGCTCGCACTAGTTTATAAGCCCCTCCGCAGCATCTCCATCGGGCTCCTCTCTAAAGGAGGCCTTCGGGCCTATTTGTCCTCTCATTGCGTGTTGTGCCTATATTGGGCTCGCGGGCCTGCATCCTGGCCCACCTGTCGGGTAGGGTTTCTAGTCGTATGCACGCCATGATGGCCCAATAGGCGGCATTTTTTTACTTTAATAATTTTTCTCTTTTATTTTTGTTTTCTATTTAAAATTTATCAAAGGGATTTCATTCTTTTGGACTTATTTGAACTCCATACTTTTTGTGTGTTCAAAATGCACCATTCAAAGGCACATCACAAATTTTCAACAATTTCAGACTTCATTTGATATTTTTCGTGCATTTACTTAATTTTTTACCTAGTTGACCCTAAAATTGAAAAGCACTACAAATGAACTCTGAAAATGTTGAAAGTTGGCATGGTATGATCATTTCACCCACATAGCATGTGATAAAAAATTGAGAGGGTTACGACAAAAACTGGATGCACTTCGTGTACAAAACAGGCAATCTCTCTCGAAGTATTAGGGTTTCGAACGATAACTCATCTGTTACAAAGGGATTTCATTCTTTTGAACTTATTTCAACTCCATACTTTTTGTGTGTTCAAAATGCACCATTCAAAGGCACATCACAAATTTTCAAAAGTTTCTGACTTCATTTGATATTTTTCGTGCATTTATTTAATTTGTTTAGCTAGTTGACCCTGAAATTGAAAAGCACTACAAATGAACTCTGAAAATGTTGAAAGTTCGCATGGTATCATCATTTCACCTACATAGCATGTAATAAAAGGTTGAGAGGGTTATGACAAAAACTGGATGCACTTCGTGTACAAAACGGACAATCTCTCTCGAAGTATGAGGGTTTCGAACGATAACTCATCTGTTACAAAGGGATTCATTCTTTTGAACTTATTTGAGCTCCATAATTTTTGTGTGTTAAAAATGCACTATTCAAAGGCACATCACAAATTTTCAACAATTTCTGACTTTATTTGATATTTTTCGTGCATCTACCTATTTTTTTTAGCCAGTTGACCCTGAAATAGAAAAGCACTACAAATGAACTCTGAAAATGTTGAAAGTTGGCATGGTATCATCATTTCACCCACATAGCATGTTATAAAAAGTTGAGAGGGTTACGACAAAAACTGTGTGCACTTCGTTTACAAAACGGACAATCTCTCTCTATGTATCAGGGTTTCGAACTATAACTCATCTGTTACAAAGGGATTTCATTCTTTTGAACTTATTTGAACTCCATACTTTTTGTGTGTTCAAAATGCACCATTTAAAGGCACATCACAAATTTTCAACAATTTCTAACTTCATTTGATATTTTTTGTGGATTTACTTTTTTTTTAGCTAGTTGACCCTGAAATAGAAAAGCACTACAAATGAACTTTGAAAATGTTGAAAGTTGGCATGGTATCATAATTTCACCCACATAGCATGTGCAAAAAAGTTGAGAGTGTTACGACAAAAACTGGATGCACTTCATGTACAAAATGGACAATCTCTCTCCAAGTATTGGGGTTTCGAACTATAACTCATCTGTTACAAAGGGATTTCATTCTTTTGAACTTATTTGAACTCCATACTTTTTGTGTGTTCAAAATGCATCATTCAAAGGCACATCACAAATTTTCAACAATTTCTGACTTCATTTGATATTTTTCGTGCATTTACTTATTTTTTTGATCTAGTTGACCGTGAAATTGAAAAGCACTACAAATGAACTCTCAAAATGTTGAAAGTTGGCATGGTATCATCATTTCATCCACATAGCATGTGATAAAAGGTTGAGAAGGTTACGACAAAAACTGGATGCACTTCGTCTACAAAACGGACAATCTCTCTCTAAGTTTAATACATTAGTACACATCACATAAAGTTTAATACAGTAGTACACATCAGATAAAGTTTAATACATTAGTACACATCACATAAAGTTTAATACATTACATAGATTTATATTTCGATCCCTTGCCTATGATCGCTTTGGCGGTAACCATGGAGCATCTTCATTATTTAACGGGATGCTTGGGTCAATTCTCACTATGAAGGGCGGAATTTCATCAAACTTATTATAATCTGCTGACATGTTTGTCTTGTCCTCAATCCCCATGATGTCTCTTTTCCTTGAAAGAACTATGTGATGCTTTGGCTCATCGTCTGATGTATTCATTTGCTTATTTTTTTCTTTTTTTCGGTCTGGAGGACATGTCTTTCACGTAGAAGACCTGAACCACATCATTGGCTAGGACGAATGGCTCGTCTATGTAGGCAAGATTCTTGAGATCAACTGTTGTCATTCCGTACAACTGGTCTACCTTTACCCCTTCTCCATTCATGTTCACCCAACTACACCGAAACAAAGGGACCTTCAAAGTAGGTCGGTAGTCAAGTTCCCATATATCCTCTATGTAACCATAGTATGTGTCCTTTTTCCCATTATCGTCCGTGGCATCATAGCGGACACCACTGTTTTGGTTGGTGCTCTTTTTATCTTGGGCGGTCGTGTAAAAAGTATTCCCGTTTATCACGTACCCTTGGAAATGTAATACAGTCGAAGAAGGTGACGCGGCCAACAAGTAGAGTTGATCTCCAACAGTGTTGTCATTCATGAGACGTGCTCACAACCAACTGTTGAAAGTATCTGTCGTGGGTATAAGCCTGACAGTAGATGTGTAGGGTACGAAAAGGATGGGTAGAGTCCCAGCTACGGCGAGGTTGTATGAGTTCAGGCCCCTCTACGGTGGAGGTAATAGCCCTACGTATCAGTGCTCTGGGAGCTTGTTGTCGAGTGGAATATGGAATACAAATGAGTTGCTAACCCCTCTTCCAGTGGGGGAGGGTGGCTTATATAGAGTGCGCTGCCCTCCACAACGGTTCCGGTACAGGGGTGGAGTAGTGGCGATTGAATGCGTACGTTACAGGTAACGTATGCCCAAAATGCTAATAAATGCACCTGGAAACGTACGACCGTTTCCCTCCAAGGGGGTTACGATGTACCGAGTGGTATCCAGTCGGTTAGCTTGATATTCTTCGAATGCTAGTCTCCGACTGGATGATCGAGGACCTGTTACCGACTGGATGATGGGGACTCCTTGATTCAGTCGGAGCTGACTAAGGGCCTTGTCCTTTGCGAGGGGTAGTCCTTGGGTAGGACCTACAAGGCAGGCCTATGACCCTACCCTAGGACTATAACCCCATCATTAGTCCCCGAATGGATTGGGGTTGGAACGACGAAGCGATGCTTGAAGTTTGGGTCCGACTGGAACGGACTTGGCGTGGGCGTTGCTTGCCTTGATCCATTTTATCTCTTCTGACCAACGATCCGAGTGGAAATCTCCGTGGAACAAACTGTCGGAAACCGAGTGTATTCAGGGTATCTCTTGACGCAACCCGTCAACTGACACCAGCGGATTTTCCGGGATCTTCAAATTTCGGTTTCTGCACGCTCAGCGGGGATGACGCCAGCGCACTCGATTAGCGCCCGACGCCTCGATTCTCGCGCCTTCAACTCCTCCACTGATATCGCCGCGGCTGGTCGGGGGATAAGGTTTCGGGGCCACCTGCCAACGACCCAGTCGGAACCTTACTTAAATCCCGGCGGCAAGGGTTTTTCGTTACGCCCGCTTGATCTTTTGCCACTGCTTCGTCCTCCTCGCCTCCTCCAAAGCACCTAACCTCCCCACTCCTCCTCTCTCTCCGCGAACTCGCAACGTCCGCCATGACCAAGGGTCAAACCAGCAAGATGGAGGCGAGGAAGAAGAAGGGGAAGGCGGCGGCTCCTGCTCAGCGGCGACAACGGCCGTTGCCGGCGGGGTGGATTCAAGGCGACTCCCTCCCCTCCACGGTGACGGAGGGGGATCTGCTGCAGCTGGTGGAGGACGGGATGATCGTCCACAAGTCTTGGAGGCTACCTGCTGAGAATGAGGTCGAGCCGGCACCCCGGGAGGGGGAGCGCGTCTTGCTGCTCAGCCATGTCTACCGAGGTTTCTCCCTGCCCCCGCATCCTTTCTTTAAGGGCATCCTGAACCACTTCGGGGCACAGATTCACCACTTTCCTCCTAATGCTATTGCCCATCTCTCTGCTTTCATCGTTATGTGCGAGTGTTTCCTCGGCTGCCCCCCCCCCCCGATTGGGGGTTGTTCAAACATATATTCTCTGCTAGATCTCAGACTATCAAACGACTCAGCCAGTCGGATGATAAAACGCATCTTCTCCAACTCTGCGGAGGCTTAGGTTTCCAGAAAAAGAGTCGGAGTAGTTATCCTGCTCTTCAGCTGAGCGAGTCGGTCAGGAACTGGCAGTCGACGTGATTCTACTGCCAAGACGTTGTCTGTCCGAATGCCTCTTCTGGGTTGCCCCCTTTTAGCCTAGATCGTCCCGCTCCACCTAAGCAGCTCGCGCTCACGAAGGCGGAGAAGCTCGACATCCAGCCCCTGGTCGACGCACTCGTAGACGTCGTCAGGAGGGGAGTCACCGGCATGGATTTGCTGGAGACTTTCCTTGGCCGGCGCATTCAACCACTGCAGGCCCGCGACCACACCATGTGGCACTACTCGGGGACCGAGGACTCCACTCGGACTAACGTATTGAGCATGACCGAGGAGAAGGTGGCGTCGTGGGTGCTCCAGATCACAGGCGCCTGCGAGAACCCCAGGGGGTCTCGGCGAGTGAGGGCTTTCAGCGCGGACAATCCTCCTCCGAATCAGGTGAGTACCATGTGCCGAGTGCACGTATCTGTTTTAGTTTCATTGCTTTCTTGAATCTCTGCCTGTCGCTTGATGTCGCCGACTGTTTTCACGCAGAAGTGGACCAACTGGTTTTCTCCTGTCTCGAACGGGAACTCGGACGAGGAGGAGGAAGAAGGCAGCCAAGAGGGCAGCATGGAGAGCGCTAAGTATGTCTCCGACAGCGGGGAGTCGGAGGAAGAGACTAGCGAGGAAGAGGAGGAAGACGAAGAGCAAGGCTCGCCGCCCCCGTAGTTAGAGCATCAGACCAAGCGCCGACACGAGCCTGCCGTTCCCTCGGTCCCTCAGGCATCTTCGAGTGCTCCGCCTACTGCTCCAGTGCCCCCGAGTGCTCGGAGCACCAAGAGGGCCAGGGATGCTGCCGCTCAGCCTGCGGGCCAGTCTTCCAAGGCGGCCAAATAGAGTGGGTCCAAACCTCGTTAGGCTCTGCCGCGGATGAGGGTTGCTGTCCCCGGCACCTCCACGTAAGTGTATTGATCTTCTAATTTCTTCTAATATCCGAGTGAACTCCTGTTTATTGGTCGAATGGATTTCACTCGACAGAGTCACTACTTCTGCCACCTCTCCGGCGCGCCAGGAGGATGGCCCCATGGTCACGGACAAAGTCATCTCGTCCCAGCCAGGTGCGTTGTAGTGACTCCGAGCGTTTTATACTATCACGTGTCGAATTCTATCTTCGGTCTTGTCCTACTCTTTTTCTGAGGTTTCGCGACATTCGGTCTGGCAGGGGTGATTTATGTGGGCGAGGGTGACCAGGAGGGGCCTGAGCCAGCCGCAAAGCCTATCCTTGAGGCCGTCCCGCTAGTTGCTGCTCTCGCCGCCGACGTGCTGCCGACTGAACCGGCGCTGGTGGTTGAAGAGCCGACTGGAGCGGACCTTGGGATGCCTCAGGAACTTCCGACGATGCTAGGCTCGTCGAATGTCGAGTTCAACATCCATCGTCTCCCGGAGGAGCAGGTGGGAGCGGCCAAGGGAGCTATGGTGCAGGCGGAGCTGATGGCTGGAGAAGCCAAGAGGGCCTACGACTCCGTCGCATCCTTGTACCAGCGGAGCTTGGAGCTGCGGGATGATATCCGAGTAAGTGGGCTAGTAAGTATTTACTTTTCTCTTGTAACCCACTGGGTGTTCTTGGATAATATCTGTTGTTTGCAATGGGTTCACTCTGAGTGAACCCAGTGGGTGTAGTCCCCGAGACTTCTGCCGAGTGCTTGCACCGGGAGTTCTCTTTATACATATTGTCTTTGCTTTGGTCAGGTCTGTAAATAATATGACCGACTGCGAGCAGTTGTGGCACTCGGAGTGCACTTACTGTAAGAGTCCCCGAGAGTAATTTGTACTCAGGTCGGGTAGTATTGGTCTCGTAGGCGTAGGTGGTAACATGCATCTCAATAGGGCGGGCCTGCTTGAGTTGCATGCCAGTGGGGTCACTCTTAGTGAACCCACTGGGTGTAGTCCCCGAGACCGCTATCGACTGCTTGCGTCGGCAGGGGTCTGAAGAACTTAGACTTTTATTGCTGAATTATCTGATTGTCTCTTGGTGCTGGCTGGCAGAAAACTAGTGAAATGGGGACCGCATATGAGACTCTAAGGGCGGAGAAGATTTAGTTTGCTGGTGAGTGGGATGCGGCACTGCTTGCAATGGATGGCATGAAGGTTGTGCTGGTGGAGCGAGAGAAGTCGCTGGAGCAGGCTCGTGAAGCGAACAAAATGCTGACTGAGGAAGTTGAAAAGATGGGGAAACAAAGGACTGCTCTGATGGGACAAATGGACGTGCTGAACAAACGGTGCAGAGCGCAGGAGAAGTACGCCAGCGACTGGGCTCGGCAGATGATGACGCGTCTGGCTGGTAAGTCCTGCTTTTTCCGAGTGCTTGTGTTAGGTGCGTCACACTCGGCGCTTATTGTTTGCTTGTCCTGTTGTCGCAGATTTTTGCTTTGACGTTGAAGCTAAAGCAGCTGATGTGGAGCGGTCGATTCTCGAGAACGTTCCACTCGGTGAGGACGCCAATCGGGATCTGCTCCAGGCACACATCCGCATCGGCAAATTTGGCCCTTTAAACGGTCGACTAAGAGAAGTCGTCGGCCGAATCGACAAGGAGCTTTGGGCAGAAGATGAGTCGCGGCAGGAGATGGAGAACTTGATGGCTCGACTGGAGGAGATTCCGAACCGAGTGTAGTCGTGGAAGAAATCTGCAGCTCGTTGTGGTGCAGATGTTGCTCTGTCCCTGGTCCGAGTCCATTGCAAGGAGGTGCGCGAGGAAAAGCTGAAGACATTGAAGGTGGCCAACACGAAGAAACTTCGATTCGAAGACTTCATGGAAACCTTCCTTGAAAGTGCCACTCGCATCGCCGACGGAAACCTTCCTTGAAACCTTCCTTGATGGGACAAATGGATGTGGTTAGAGTAAATTGTGATTATGAGGAGGTGCAATTTTGCTGACTTGTTCTTTGATTTTTAAAGGTGCAAATAAACCCAAAACAGTAAATTAATTACTGTTTTGCATTTATTTCAAATGGCTCCGAATATTGCTTTCCTATTTTTTCCTAATGGGCCATAATTCCTTATGACCAGGAGGTATTTTCTTTTGATTTTTAACACAGTAGCTTATCTCGTGGATTATTTTTTTCCTCTGTGTGTTTTTACACTAAATAGAAAAACCTCCCCAGCGTTTTCTTTTTCCCTCGACAACATGGGCCTCCTTCCTGTTCGGTGGCCCATGCTCTCCCCTCCAGCGAGAGCCCACGCGAGAGCCCCCTCTTTTCCTTTCTTTCCCTGACGGCGTTACTTCTCCTTCCCCCGCTTTCTTCTTTCCGTCAGCACGTGAGAGAGAGGGAGGAACTGACGGTGCCGTGGCACAGACGTCGAGGGCCCCTATATAGCTGGGCGTCCGAGCCTCCCCTCGAATAGGGTTTCCTCCTGCCGCCGCCATCTCCTTCCTCACCCTCCATCTCTTCCTTTCCTCCCCAGGTAAGCTTCCTGTAGGTAGCAGAGAGTGCAGAGAAGAGAGAGATCGCCGGCATCTACCCCGCGTGCGTCGTCGGGCGGCACGGCCGTCATGTCCGGGGGCTCGGGGTGGTTCCCCGCGACCCATTCCCGACGCTAGGAGCCCCGGGGAGCGACCCTCCCGTCGAGACCGTCCTTGTCTTCGGCGAGCACCGGGCGAACTCCTTCCCCTGCTTTGGTCTACGGAAGGACGTCTTCGTCGACGGCTTCTTCCCCTCCGACGCTCCTCCTTCCCGATCGGCGCCCCCTCTTCTCCCCAAGGTGAGGACGTCGCCTCCCATGTGCCTCTTCCTCCTTAGAGCGGCGGAGCTGTCGTGTGTTCGCTGTCCCCCTGCATGTTCCGGTGTTGACAGTCCAACAGGTGGGATCCGTCGTGCAGTAGTTTAGCACGCACGAGTTGGGCAACAGATTTCTTCCTCTCGTATGGAAGTGTAGGTGTGCAGTAGCTGTGGCCCTCCTGTCGCCTCGTTCTCGGTAGACGCAGTGCAGCCGCGTAGATTCGTGCGAGTCCTCCTTCTGTCTAGGGCGCCATGCGGGCGTGCACTAGCAGCAGCAGGGTTCCCTTCCCGCGTAGATAGGTGTTCGTCAGTTGCAGGCTCTTCCCCTCGTCGGTTCGCAGCGTCGTGAGCAGAGAACGTCGTGGGAGCGCAGCGCAGCAACGCCGGCAAGGGAAGCCCGTCAGGATCTCTGTTGCTGGCGTTCTTAGTAGACAGAGGGTGATTTCTGTTAGCTTTTCTGTATGAGATTCCCCCTCTGTCAGATATCTCTTCGTAGCCCAGTGGTCGTTCTCATGCTGTGCCTGATGAGAGGTTCTGGGTTAGATCCCCCTCTCGGCCTAATTTTTTTGTTTTGCTATTTCTGTGCACAATGACCTGTGGAGCAGATCACCTAGTTCCCTTCCTCCATCCTGTCAAATAGATGACAGTAGTGTGGTGGTGTGTTGCTGTTGCTAGAACCGTAGGTTCTGGGTTCGAATCCCAATAGTTTCTATGTCCCTTTTGCTTTCCTTTCTTTTTTTGTCTATTTAATTCTGTTTTTCCTAACTCCTTTGCAAAGTGGCTGTTTTGCTGTTAATTCTGCTGTTTAACCATCTCTTAGGATTAGGGGTGTTTAATTACTGTATCTGTTAGAATAGTTAGGTTAGATTTATATGTGTGTGTGTTTTGCACACTAGTGTTTGTTAGATGATGCTAACCTTGTGATGCCTATGGTGATCACATCTTGTGGTGTGAAGTCCACTTGGTAGGAGTTGTGCATGATAATGTGTTTCTTGTGGGTGTTGTTCTTGAGGTGTGAAGTAGCACAAGTTTATCATGTGTAGCCCAGCTTTTGAGTTTTAGTGTGGACTAAGTTGATCTTGTAGTTTCTTTTGCTAGCATGGATTTTAGTGGGGTGGATGCCTCCCCCTCACCACATGGGCTTGAGGTGATGAGTTGCACTAGGTGGCTATCTATGTTAGCATGTGTAGGTGTGGATTCCTAGTTAAGCTAGGGTAGATTGTTGTGCGGGTTGCACTTTGAGGATGACATGATTACTAGGAAGATCCTAGTAATGCATGCGAGAGTGTGTACCATCACATGCCCATATGTGGGGGGTGCATACTCTCTTGTTAGCATAGAGTCCCATTGTGATGTGCTTGATACTAGTAATATTGTGATATGGGTGTGGGTGTTGTTGATGTGCATGACACAAACATGGGGTTCAAACCCCCATGTCACTTTGTCATTGTGCACATAAGATTCACCTATGTAATTGTCATCTTAGAAGCATACCTTATGGAGTTGCATTTACATTTTGTTGAAAGTTTGGGCTTTGTTTCCATGGTATAGATGGAGCCCAAGGGCATGAATTTTGTGTGTTAGTAGTAGCGGTTTGTGCTCAACACCATAGTGGTGTCAACTACCTCTTGGTGACATGTGTGTGCAAACTATGCCTAGACAAAGTGGGCATGTGGCTGGAAAATTCCAGATTTTTGAACTCTGAAAATTTCACTAAGTCTGGGATGCTGGAAACATTTTCTTCCCCTGTAGATGAGGATATGCTGGTCATACTGTTGAGAACTGGACTTAGTTCACTGCAAGTATTTTGAACCTTATATGTTTATGAAGCTTCCTGTCAATTTTGAAGTCATTTGGAGTCCAGTAGCTTGTGTTCTGATTGCTGTCAAAAAGCTTCAGAACAGAAACAGGAACTCAGGTGCAGGAATTTTCACTAAGTCCCTGAGAACTGATGGTTTTGGGAAAGTTTGTGGCCTTGTATCTTCTAGAGTTTAATTCCCTTTGCTGTGATTCTTGCTGGGGATTGTAGTGTTCTTGGTTGTCAACAGCCACATATATTATTTGTCATGTTTGAAGACCTGTAGCTATGTTGCATGTTGCTTCCAAACAGCTAAGATGCAGAAACTGGCAGATTATGTAGTTTTGCCATTTTGTTCAAAGTTTGTGCTTAATTGTTATTGTGGTGATATACCTTGCTCCATTTCATTCATGTTGGGTTAATATATGTCTTGGCAACCTAGGAATACCAGATTTGTGCCAATTGTGGGTGTGGTGTTGAATCTTTCACGTAGAGCTTCATATCTTGTATCGTTGATTCCCGTTGATCCGTAGCTCCGTTTGCAATGTACTTTATATGGTTTTGCACCGTTTCTACGAGCTGCATCTGTTCATGTCACTCCCATGCATGTCCAAATAGTTAGTGCAAAGTTCTGTCCAGAAACTTGTTGTAGTTTATTTTGCTTGTGCTAGTGATAGGAATAGTGGTGCATGCTCAACTTTCATCTCATGCATCATGTGATTGTTGAATTTTGTGGTGCTGCTGTTCATTGGCTGTTATTCTCATGTTGGGTAGCACCGGGAGCGGAGAACGAATACGTGGAGTCCGGGGAGTACGTGCAGAACGATCCAGAACCATTCCAAGCTGAGGATATCACAGGCAAGATGACATGACCTTGATCCCATATCTAGACTTGTTATGTTAGTTTCAATTCCACGTCATATTGCTCGCTGCCTACCACTGAAAAGATATTTCCTCTTCATATGCCATGAGCCTAAACACCTTACTCTTTCCTAGCAAACATGCATGGCTAGGTAGGCTTGCTCAGCTACTAATGTTAGCATTGTTAGTTGCAGGTGTTTTAAACTCATGTGATGACATGCGCTTGATATCATTATATTAAATTCTGCCATTTAATTAATGTATCTATATATTTGATAAATGACGGGAGGCCTAGCCTTTTGCCGGGTGTCTTGTTCCGTTATTGCCGTCTTAGTTACCGGTTACCGGTGTTTGATTCCATAATGATCGCTCCTAACACGTTCGGGGTTGTTATGGGGACCCCCTTGGTAAATCGCGTAGTGCTAAGGCTTGTCCGGAAGGACCCAACTTTGGTTTTAATCTGCTAATCACATAATAATCTGCATAGGGAATAGCTACCCCGAGGAATTTAATCAACAACCCGGGCCAGTGCTCCTAATGAGTGTTGGCCCCACCTGAGCGATGTCCGGGGCCCCACTGGTCACCCAGAGGTTTAGCCATCCCGATGTCTAGCTCATCTGTCGTGTCCTGAGACTGAGATACGCGGCTCTTATCAGGGTCGTCGACACGACGGGAGGTCCTGCTGGTCTTGTCTTACCTTAGCGGTATATCTTGCGTATAGGAATCCCGGTGAAGCTTTTGTTTTCCCCAGAGTTGAGGTTTTCCTCTAAGGAATCCGACGAGATCACGAGATTCGTGGTAGAGGATGCCTTTGCGGCATGTGTTCGTTTGTGATGGACTAGTTGGAGCACCCCTGCAGGGTTTAATCTTTCGGAAAGCCGTGCCCGCGGTTATGTGGCAACTTGGAATATTTTGTTAACATCCGGTATTTGAGAACTTAAACATAAACTAATAATAATGCCAACTGTGTGCGTAACCGTGACTGTCCCTTCGAAGATCTCTCTTCGATCGGGAACACGGTGGGGTTATGAATGCCGTAGGTAGGTGTTCAGGATCACTTTCTGGTCAAGTATTCTCGATCGTTAGCATAGACCACTTTCACATCACTTTTGCGTAAGTTAGCCAATTATTCAATCATAGGGTGCAGCAGCCTGAAACACTTCATCCCTTCCTTACCCAAATAACATGACTAGATTTGGCACCAAGGTCCTAGATTGCTGAGTCCCCGTGGCTCACGGATTCCTCCGAAACTCCCAGCAGGTACAGGTATCCCGGAGACAGATGATCCCGACGGCACCCAGCTGGCATGGCAGTACGACGAGGAGACAGATCGCCTTTACGTGAACTATCAAGAGGACTGAGCCGTGGTCGTGATCGTGGGCCTGCAGCGGGTAGCATAGCATTTTCCTTGTTTTGTAGTCCGTACCGGAACTACCTTGTTTGTATCTGCGTTGTACTCTGTACTATTAATAAGAAGACAGTTGAATCCCAGATTGTCTACTGTAATTATTATTATGTGCTATGTTTACTTGCTTGCGAAACGCATAGATGCGCTTCTTTCCTATTCGGGGGCCTCGACCCCCAGATCGGAAAGGACCGCATCTTGGTCGTTACAAGTTGGTAATCAGAGCCTTACGACCATAGGAGCCTTTGTGTGATCGTATTTGGCCGAGTCAAGTCTAGTTAATGTTTTGAGTCTTAGTTATATCGGAGAGTAGGTTTCATTTTTCTCCTCTTCTTTGCTCTGGTGAGGCTTCCGTCTTAGGAAATCTTTAACTCTACTCCTTTTCTTGCTCAAAATGTTTTTTAGGATCACGCGGGTATTTGCGAAATATATATGATTTCGATGTGACGGAATCATGTCCTGTAGCCTCCTATCTGCTCTCAATATCAGGGGAGTTGAGCTCCAGGGATTATCGCGCACATCGCCATCATTCAGATTTCTGAGTATCTAAGAACGGAGGGTGTTCGTTATTGCTTCAATACGGGTAGTGGTGAGATAACCACGACGTCCCCAGTACTGGTGTAGATTGTTTGAGGGTACTACCACACTTTGTATCGTTGTGATCACGAGGATCTGTTGTAGATGAACGTCCCAGATGCTGGTCGTGTGTTGAAGGATGTGATACAGGTGACGGGTTAGTATAGGAGTTGTGTGAAATACTCCTTGTATCCCTGTGCCTGATTGCATGACCAGTTATTTCGGGAATTCATAGGTGGGATATCTGGTAGTATCTTATAGGACTATCTTCCTACAGACGCTTGATCGAGGTTTGGGGAATCTCGATCATATGTTTGTTCCGAGCAGTTCTAGCTCACACTTGGTTGCTGTGGCCTTATCGGAATTTTGTCGTCTGTTACTTTGAGAATGCACTCTTGCTATGTTGTTCAAGTGCAATGCTAAATTCTATTCAGATATTCTGTCTTTTGATTCAACATATCTTCAATTATTCTGTGGACTAATATGATGTCCGTCTTCACGATGGCTCCACCAACTCGTCAGACCCCAGCGCGTGAGGATATGCCGCCTCCACCTCCTCCTCCGCCACCGCCGCCGCCTCCTCCTGCAGAGGCCTGGCAGGCGATGATGGCAGCTACCAATGCAAATACTCAGATGCTGTTGCAGTTGATCCAGGAGAGAGCCAATCATCAGCAGGGCAATTTCCAGCAGGGTGGCAATCACTTTGCCAGTCTGAGTCAGTTCCTGTCAAACCAGCCTAAGACGTTCACTTCTTGCGACCAGCCGTTTGATGCGGAAGATTGGATCCGTGATATGAACAAGCATTTTGAGTGTAGCAATGTGCGTCCAGAGGATTATATCAAGTTTGCAACATTCCAGATGAAGGGGCAGGCTTCTATTTGGTGGCAGCAGCTTAAGGACTCCAGAGGTGGCAGGGTGATGTCTTGGGACGAGTTTTGTCGTGACTTCAGGTCCCACTACATCCCTTCCAGTTTTGTTGAGGAGATGCACGAGAAGTTCACGCGCTTGAAGCAGGGCAGCAATTCTGTGTACACGTACAACGTCGAGTTCCACGAGCTGGCCCGTTACGCACTGCAGGATGTTCCGGATCAGAAGAGCAAGATATACCAGTTCAGGGGTGGCTTGAAGGAGGATTTGCAGTTGGCACTTGCTTTGCACAATCCTAAGGAGTTTGACAAATTCTATAACTTAGCTCTCAGAGCAGAGGCAGCCTTGCTCAGGGTGGAGAACTCCAAGAAATGTTTCAGAGATTCCAGCTCTTCCTCGACTCAGGTGGTTCAGAAGCAACAGAGGTTTTGGGTTTCTCCTCCTCCTCCTCGGCACTCTCAGCAGCCGAAGCACTCAGGTGGACGTGGTTCTTCCCACCCACCCAACCCTGGCTTCCAGCAGAGATATCAGCATCAGAAGCAAGGGCCTCCTCAGATTCAGTTCCGGCAGCCAGCAGATGTCACTTGTCACAAATGTGGGCAGAAGGGTCACTATGCCAACAAATGCACTTCTCAGCTCCGTCTGCCGCCTCCTCCTCTAGGCAAACCTCCTAGCAACGCTCTTGTGAAGTTCAACCCCAGATCAGCTCGAGTCAATATGGTGAATGCAGCTGAGGCAGAAAATTCATCGGATGTGATCATGGGTAATCTCTTAGTCAATGATTTTCCTGCTAAAGTCTTGTTTGATTCTGGTGCTTCGCATTCGTTCCTCTCCATTCAATTTGCATCCAAGCATAATGTTCCTGTTGAAGAGCTTCCTAGTCCGTTGTCAGTAGTTTCACCAGGCAAGTTCA
This sequence comes from Hordeum vulgare subsp. vulgare, assembly GCF_904849725.1. Taxonomy (NCBI): domain Eukaryota; kingdom Viridiplantae; phylum Streptophyta; class Magnoliopsida; order Poales; family Poaceae; genus Hordeum; species Hordeum vulgare. The sequence goes on from NC_058523.1 coordinate 519,828,308, forward strand.
TGCATGCTAGTACCCGTGCTCCGAATGTTTCTATCAAGATGGACAATTATGCTTTTCTGGCCTCTCTGTATGTCTTGGGCAAGTCCGACATTGATTTGATCCTTGGTATGGACTGGTTGGCCATGAATAAGGCATCAATTGATTGTGCAGCTAAAGAGGTGAAACTGACCCACTCTTCGGAGGATGTGATTATATTCGCGGCGCACGATGACACAATCCGCTTGTTCTCCTTGAATGAAAAGGGTGAGATCAATCCCATTGAGCAAGTTCCAGTAGTCTGCGAATATCAAGACGTGTTTCCTGAAGAGCTGCCAGGCATGCCTGCGCACCGTGAAGTGGAGTTCGTCATTGAGCTTGAGCCAGGCACAGAGCCAGTGTGCAAACGGCCATACAAGCTGGGTCCAGAAGAGTTGAAGGAACTCAAGAGGCAACTCGATGAGCAGGAGCGTTTGGGTTTGATCAGACCAAGCTCGTCTCCGTGGGGATGTGGTGTTCTGTTTGTCAAGAAGAAGGATGGTATGGAACGGCTGTGTGTCGATTACCGCCCATTGAATAAGAAGACAATCAAGAACAAATATCCGCTTCCAAACATAAATGAGTTGTTCGAGCAGCTGAAAGGTGCTAAAGTATTCTCCAAGCTTGATCTCAGAATGGGCTATCATGAGATTCGCATTCGCGAGGAAGACATTCCGAAGACGGCATTCAGGACCAGTTTTGGCTCGTATGAGTATACGGTCATGTCTTTTGGTCTGGCTAATGCTCCTCCGACTTTTTGCCGATTGATGAACTATATTTTCTCGCCATTCAAGAATGAGTTTGACTTGCTTTATCTCGATGACATTCTAGTCTTTTCTGAGGATGAGGAAGAACATGAGAAACATCTCAGGTTGGTGCTTGATAAACTGAGAGAATACAAGCTGTATGCCAAGTTTTCCAAGTGCGAGTTCTGGCTGAAAGAAGTGGTGTATCTTGGGCATATTATCTCTCCCGAGGGCATTAAGGTTGACCCGTCCAAGGTTTAGGCCATTGTTGAATGGGAACCTCCGCAGAATGTGAAGCGGCTTCGAAGCTTTCTCGGTCTTGCCGGATATTGCAGAAGATTCATTGAGAACTTCTCCAAAATCGCCAAGCCGCTCTCTAGTCTTCTTCAGAAGGGTGTCAAGTATGTGTGGTCTCCAGAGTGTCAACTGGCTTTCGGTACACTCAAAGAGAAGCTTACCTCCACTCCGGTATTGGCTCCTCCGGATGATTCCAAGCAGTACCAGGTCTTTTGCGATGCTTCTCTCCAGGGTTTCGGTGCAGTCTTGATGCAAGATAGGAAGGTGGTTGCTTATACCTCCAGGCAGCTGAAGCCTGCGGAGAAGAACTATCCTGTGCACGATCTCGAGCTAGCAGCTGTTGTGCACGCCTTGATGACTTGGAGACATCTCTTGTTGGAACGTAAGGTTGAAGTTTTCACCGATCACAAGAGCCTCAAGTATATCTTCACTCAGCCTAACTTGAATCTTCGGCAAACACGTTGGGTGGAAATGCTCCAGGATTTTAATCCGAGTGTTGAGTACACGCCAGGCAAGGCAAATGTTGTGGTAGATGCATTGAGCAGGAAAGCATATTGCAACAGTCTGATTCTGCAACCTCTCCAGCCGGGTCTTTCTGAGTCTTTCAGAAAGCTCAATCTTCAGCTGGTTCCTTAGGGTTTTCTTGCGAACCTTCAGATCTCTCCTACCTTGGAAGATCAGGTCAGAGCAGCTCAGCTACTTGATACTATGGTGAAGAAGGTCAAGATTGGTGTGGGAAAGAGTCTTCCCAAGTATAAGTGTTTCACTGTGGATGAAATGGAGACTTTGTTTTTCGAGGACCGTCTTGTCGTCCCGAAAGGTGATCTCAGGAAGGTGATCATGGAAGAAGCTCATAATTCTCTGCTTTCTATTCATCCGGGAAGTTCCAAGATGTACCATGACTTGAAGCAGACTTTCTGGTGGAGCCGTAGGAAGCGTGAAATTGCACAATTCGTCAATGAGTGTGATGTATGTCGAAGGGTGAAAGCAGAACATCAAAGACCAGCGGGCCTCTTGCAGCCTTTGCCGATTCCCGAGTGGAAGTTCGATCACATTGAGATGGACTTCGTCACAGGGTTTCCGAAGTCCAAGAAGGGCAATGACGCTATCTTCGTTGTCATCGACAAATTGAGTAAAGTGGCGCATTTCCTTCGAGTCAAGGAGTCCATTTCAGTAGCTCAGCTGGCAGAATTGTACACCTCGAGGACTGTTTCGTTGCACGGTGTACCTATGATGATCTCATCAGATCGTGGGAGTATCTTCACTTCCAAGTTCTGAGACTCTTTTCAGTCTGCTATGGGCACGAAGATCCGCTTCAGCACAGCGTTACATCCTCCGACTAGTGGTCAAGTGGAGAGGGTGAATCAAGTTCTTGAGGACATGCTGAGAGCCTCTGTTATCTCGTTTGGCATGAAGTGGGAGGATTGTCTGTCTTTCGCGGAGTTCTCGTATAACAATAGTTATCAAGCTAGTTCTGGCAAGGCTCCGTTTGAAATTCTCTATGGCAGGAAGTGTCGTACTCCGCTCAACTGGTCCCAGACAGGCGAGCGTCAGATCCTTGGCAATGATATGATAGAAGAAGCTGAGGAGATGTGTCGGATCATTCGCGACAACCTTAGAGCAACGCAGTCCCGTCAGAAGAGCTATTACGATAGCAAGCACCGTGACATGTCGTATGAGCTTGATGATTTTGTCTATCTCAAGGTGTCGCCTATGAAGGGTATGCAGCGTTTTGGCATCAAAGGCAAGCTTGCGCCTCGTTTCGTTGGTCCGTTCAGAGTGGTTGGCAAGAGGGGCGACCTCGCGTACCAGCTCGAGCTTCCGTCAACCTTTTCAAATGTCCATGATGTGTTCCATGTTTCTCAGCTTCGGAGGTGTTTCAAGAACCCCGAGCGCACTGTGCATCTTCACGATATCGATCTTCAGCCTCACCTCTCTTATCGCGAGCATCCAGTTGCGGTTCTCGAGGCGACTGAGCGCAAGACCCGTATCAAGTTTGTCAAGTTTCTCAAAGTGCAGTGGTCACACCATTCCGATAAAGAGGCTACGTGGGAACGCGAGGATCACCTCCGTTCTGAATTTCCCGATTTCTTTCAGTCTTAGATCTCGGGGTCGAGATCTTCTTTGTAGTGTGGGAGAGTTTGTAATGCCCCAAGTGTAGGACCTTCCCTTTTTGTAACCTTCCATGTGGGACCACCTTGACTTTGTCATGAGAGTTTCTATGCACGTATGATTTCATGTGTCACCTTCTATTTTGCATTTGCATGCATGCATCCATGCCATACCATCTTTACCATACCTTGATTCTATGTCATGATCATGTGGGCATATGTGCTTACTAGGAGTTAGTGTTTGTGGTGTTATGATTGCATGTGATCTTGCTAGGGTTATGTTGTGGTATTGCACTATCTTGTGATGCATGTGTGTTGGTGGTGATGGGTAGGAGTGAGTGCTAGCCATTTCAAAGCTCTTAGCTAATTTAAATTCTTTTCCCTCCTATTATCTCATGTAAAAATTCCTTCTTCCCAAAAGTGATTCTAAAATGTCTGGTGGTTAGAGTAAATTGTGATTATGAGGAGGTGCAATTTTGCTGACTTGTTCTTTGATTTTTAAAGGTGCAAATAAACCCAAAACAGTAAATTAATTACTGTTTTGCATTTATTTCAAATGGCTCCGAATATTGCTTTCCTATTTTTTCCTAATGGGCCATAATTCCTTATGACCAGGAGGTATTTTCTTTTGATTTTTAACACAGTAGCTTATCTCGTGCATTATTTTTTTCCTCTGTGTGTTTTTACACTAAATAGAAAAACCTCCCTAGTGTTTTCTTTTTCACTGGACAACATGGGCCTCCTTCCTGTTCGGTGGCCCATGCTCTCCCCTCCAGCGAGAGCCCACGCGAGAGCCCCCTCTTTTCCTTTCTTTCCCTGACGGCGTTACTTCTCCTTCCCCCGCTTTCTTCTTTCCGTCAGCACGTGAGAGAGAGGGAGGAACTGACGGTGCCGTGGCACAGACGTCGAGGGCCCCTATATAGCTGGGCGTCCGAGCCTCCCCTCGAATAGGGTTTCCTCCTGCCGCCGCCATCTCCTTCCTCCCCCTCCATCTCTTCCTTTCCTCCCTAGGTAAGCTTCCTGTAGGTAGCAGAGAGTGCAGAGAAGAGAGAGATCGCCGGCGTCTACCCCGCGTGCGTCGTCGGGCGGCACGACCGTCATGTCCGGGGGCTCGGGGTGGTTCCCCGCGACCCATTCCCGGCGCTAGGAGCCCTGGGGAGCGACCCTCCCGTCGAGACCGTCCTTGTCTTCGGCGAGCACCGGGCGAACTCCTTCCCCTGCTTCAGTCTACGGTAGGACGTCTTCGTCGACGGCTTCTTCCCCTCCGGCGCTCCTCCTTCCCGATCGGCGCCCCCTCTTCTCCCCAAGGTGAGGACGTCGCCTCCCCTGTGCCTCTTCCTCCTTAGAGCGGCGGAGCTGTCGTGTGTTCGCTGTCCCCCTGCATGTTCCGGTGTTGACAGTCCAGCAGGTGGGATCCGTCGTGCAGTAGTTTAGCGCGCACGAGTTGGGCAACAGATTTCTTCCTCTCGTATGGAAGTTTAGGTGTGCAGTAGCTGTGGCCCTCCTGTCGCCTCGTTCTCGGTAGACGCAGTGCAGCCGCGTAGATTCGTGCGAGTCCTCCTTCTGTCTAGGGCGCCATGCGGGCGTGCACTAGCAGCAGCAGGGTTCCCTTCCCGCGTAGATAGGTGTTCGTCAGGTGCAGGCTCTTCCCCTCGTCGGTTCGCAGCGTCGTGAGCAGAGAACGTCGCGGGAGCGCAGCGCAGCAACGCCGGCAAGGGAAGCCCGTCAGGATCTCTGTCGCTGGCGTTCTTAGTAGACAGAGGGTGATTTCTGTTAGCTTTTCTGTATGAGATTCCCCCTCTTTCAGATATCTCTTCATAGCCCAGTGGTCGTTCTCATGTTGTGCCTGATGAGAGGTTCTGGGTTCGATCCCCCTCTCGGCCTATTTTTTTTGTTTTGCTATTTCTGTGCACAATGACCTGTGGAGCAGATCACCTAGTTCCCTTCCTCCATCCTGTCGAATAGATGACACTATTGTGGTGGTGTGTTGCTGTTGCTAGAACCAGAGGTTCTGGGTTCGAATCCCAGTAGTCTATGTGTCCCTTTTGCTGTCCTTTCTTTTTTTTGTCTATTTAATTCTGTTTTTCCTAACTCCTTTGCAAAGTGGCTGTTTTGCTCTTAATTCTGCTGTTTAACCATCTCTTAGGATTAGGGGTGTTTAATTACTGTATCTGTTAGAATAGTTAGGTTAGATTTATATGTGTGTGTGTTTTGCACACTACTGTTTGTTAGATGATGCTAACCTTGTGATGCCTATGGTGATCACATCTTGTGGTGTGAAGTACACTTGGTAGGAGTTGTGCATGTAATGTGTTTCTTGTGGGTGTTGTTCTTGAGGTGTGAAGTAGCACAAGTTTATCATGTGTAGCCCAGCTTTTGAGTTTTAGTGTGGACTAAGTTGATCTTGTAGTTTCTTTTGCTAGCATGGATTTTAGTGGGGTGGATGCCTCCCCCTCACCACATGGGCTTGAGGTGATGAGTTGCACTAGGTGGCTATCTATGTTAGCATGTGTAGGTGTGGATTCCTAGTTAAGCTAGGGTAGATTGTTGTGGGGGTTGCACTTTGAGGATGACATGATTACTAGGATTCGTACTAATGCATGTGAGAGTGTGTACCATCACATGCCCATATGTGGGGGGTGCATACTCTCTTGTTAGCATAGAGTCCCATTGTGATGTGCTTGATACTAGTAATATTGTGATATGGGTGTGGGTGTTGTTGATGTGCATGACACAAACATGGGGTTCAAACCCCCATGTCACTTTGTCATTGTGCACATAAGATTCACCTATGTAATTGTCATCTTAGAAGCATACCTTATGGAGTTGCATTTACATTTTGTTGAAAGTTTGAGCTTTGTTTCCATGGTATAGATGGAGCCCAAGGGCATGAATTTTGTGTGTTAGTAGTAGCGGTTTGTGCTCAACACCATAGTGGTGTCAACTACCTCTTGGTGACATGTGTGTGCAAACTATGCCTAGACAAAGTGGGCATGTGGCTGGAAAATTCCAGATTTTTGAACTCTGAAAATTTCACTAAGTCTGGGATGCTGGAAACATTTTCTTCCCCTGTAGATGAGGATGTGCTGGTCATACTGTTGAGAACTTGACTTAGTTCAGTGCTAGTATTTTGAACCTGATATGTTTATGAAGCTTCCTGTCAATTTTCAAGTCATTTGGAGTCCAGTAGCGTGTGTTTTGATTGCTGTCAAAAAGCTTCAGAACAGAAACAGGAACTCAGGTGCAGGAATTTTCACTAAGTCCCTGAGAGTTTAATTCCTTTTGCTATGATTCTTGCTGGGGCTTGTAGTGTTCTTGGTTGGCAACAGCCACATATATTATTTGTCATGTTTGAAGACCTGTAGCTATGTTGCATGTTGCTTCCAGACAGCTAAGATGTAGAAACTGGCAGATTATGTATTTTTGCCATTTTGTTCAAAGTTTGTGCTTAATTGTTATTGTGGTGATCTACCTTGCTCCATTTCATTCATGTTGGGTTAATATATGTCTTGGCAACCTGGGAATACCAGATTTGTTCCAATTGTGGGTGTGGTGTTGAATCTTTCACGTAGGGCTTCATATCTTGTATCGTTGATTCCCGCTGATCCGTAGCTCCGTTTGCAATGTACTTTATATGGTTTTGCACCATTTCTATGAGCTGCATCTGTTCATGCCATTCCCATGCATGTCCAAATAGTTAGTGCAAAGTTCTGTCCAGAAACTTGTTGTAGTTTATTTTGCTTGTGCTAGTGATAGGAATAGTGGTGCATGCTCAACTTTCATCTCATGCATCATGTGATTGTTGCATTTTGTGGTGTTGCTGTTCATTGGCTGTTATTCTCATGTTGGGTAGCACCGGGAGCGGAGAACGAATACGTGGAGTCCGGAGAGTACGTGCAGAACGATCCAGAACCATTCCAAGCTGAGGATATCACACGCAAGATGACATGACCTTGATCCCATATCTAGACTTGTTATGTTAGTTTCGATTCCACGTCATATTGCTCGCTGCCTACCACTGAAAAGATATTGCCTCTTCATATTCCTTGAGCCTAAACACCTTACTCTTTCCTAGCAAACTTGCATGGCTAGGTAGGCTTGCTCAGCGACTAATGTTAGCATTGTTAGTTGCAGGTGTTTTAAACTCATGTGATGACATGAGCTTGATATCATTATATTAAATTCTGCCATTTAATTAATGTATCTATATATTTGGTAAATGACGGGAAGCCTAGCCTTTTGCCGGGTGTGTTGTTCCGTTATTGCCGCCTTAGTTACCGGCTACCGGTGTTTGATTCCATAATGATCGCTCCTAACACGTTCGGGGTTGTTATGGGGACCCCCTTGGTAAATCGCGTAGTGCTAAGGCTTGTCCGGCAGGACCCAACTTTGGTTTTAATCTGCTAATCACATAATAATCTGCATAGGGAATAGCTACCCCGAGGAATTTAATCAACAACCCGGGCCAGTGCTCCTCATGAGTGTTGGCTCAACCTGAGCGATGTCCGGGGCCCCACTGGTCACCCAGAGGTTTAGCCATCCCGACGTCTAGCTCATCTGTCGTGTCCTGAGACTGAGATACGTGGCTCTTATCAGGGTCGTCGACACGACGGGAGGTCCTGCTGGTCTTGTCTTACCTTAGCGGTATATCTTGCGTATAGGAATCCCGGTGAAGCTTTGGTTTTCCCCAGAGTTGAGGTTTTCCTCTAAGGAATCCGACGAGATCACGAGATTCGTGGTAGAGGATGCCTTTGCGGCCTGTGTTCGTTTGTGATGGACTAGTTGGAGCACCCCTGCACGGTTTAATCTTTCGGAAAGCCGTGCCCGCGGTTATGTGGCAACTTAGAATATTTTGTTAACATCCGGTATTAGAGAACTAAAACATAAACTAATAAAAATGCCAACTGTGTGCGTAACCGTGACTGTCCCTTCGAAGATCTCTCTTCGATCGGGAACACAGTGGGGTTAAGAATGTCGTAGGTAGGTGTTGAGGATCACTTTCTGGTCAAGTATTCTCGATCGTTAGCATAGACCACTTTCACATCACTTTTGCGTAAGTTAGCCAATTATTCAATCATAGGGTGCAGCAGCCTGAAACACTTCATCCCTTCCTTACCCAAATAACGTGACTAGATTTGGCACCAAGGTCCTAGATTGCTGAGTCCCCGTGGCTCACGGATTCCTCCGAAACTCCCAGCAGGTACAGGTATCCCGGAGACAGATGATCCCGACGGCACCCAGCTGGCGTGGCAGTACGACGAGGAGACAGATCGCCTTTACGTGAACTATCCAGAGGACTGAGCCGTGGTCGTGATCGTGGGCCTGCAGCAGGTAGCATAGCATTTTCCTTGTTTTGTAGTCCGTACCGGAACTACCTTGTTTGTATCTGCGTTGTACTCTGTATTATTAATAAGAAGACAGTCGAATCCCAGATTGTCTACTGTAATTATTATTATGTGCTATGTTTACTTGCTTGCGAAACGCATAGATGCGCTTCTTTCCTATTCGCGGGCCTCGACCCCCAGATCAGAAAGGACCGCATCTTGGTCGTTACACCGAGTGTGACGTTAAGTTCACACTCGGAGAAATTTCACACTTAGGCGATTCAGGATCGCAGCTAAGTCTCCGAGTGTGACGTTAAGTGCACACTCGGAGAAATTTCATACTTAGCCGATTCTGGATCGCAGCTAAGTCTCCGAGTGTGATGTTAAGTGCCCACTCGGAGAAAGTTCATACTTAGGCGATTCTAGATCGCAGCTGACTCCCCGAGTGTGACGTTAAGTGCACACTCGGAGAAAGTTTATACTTAGGCGATTCTGGATCGCAGCTAAGTCCCCGAGTGTGACGTTAAGTGCACACTCGGAGAAAGTTCATACTTAGGCGATTTTGGATCGCAGCTAAGTCCCCGAGTGTGACGCTAAGTGCACACTCGGAGAAAGTTCATACTTAGGCGATTCTGGATCGCGGCTAAGTCCCCGAGTGTGACGTTAAGTGCACACTCGGAGAAAGTTCATACTTAGGCGATTCTGGATCGCAGCTAAGTCCCCGAGTGTGACGTTAGGTGCACACTCGGAGAAAGTTCATACTTAGGCGATTCTGGATCGCAGCTAAGTCCCGGAGTGTGACGTTAAGTGCACACTCAGAGAAAGTTCATACTTAGGCGATTCTGGATCGCAGCTAAGTCCCCGAGTGTGACGTTAGGTGCACACTCGGAGAAAGTTAATACTTAGGCGATTCTGGATCGCAGCTAAGTCCCCGAGTGTGACGTTAAGTGCACACTCGGAGAAAGTTCATACTTAGGCGATTCTGGATCCCGGCTAAGTCCCCGAGTGTGACGTTAAGTGCACACTCGGAGAAAGTTCATACTTAGGTGATTCTGGATCGCAGCTAAGTCCCCGAGTGTGGTGTTAAGTGCACACTCGGAGAAAGTTCATACTTAGGCGATTCTGGATCACAGCTAAGTCCCCGAGTGTGACGTTAAGTGCACACTCGGAGAAAGTTCATACTTAGGCGATTCTGGATCGCAGCTAAGTCCCCAAGTGTGACGTTAAGTGCACACTCGGAGAAAGTTCATACTTAGGCGATTCTGGATCGCAGCTAAGTCCCCGAGTGTGACGTTAAGTGCACACTCGGAGAAAGTTCATACTTAGGCGATTCTAGATCGCAGCTAAGTCCCCGAGTGTGACGTTAAGTGCACACTCAGAGAAAGTTCATACTTAGGCGATTCTGGATCGCAGCTAAGTCCTCGAGTGTGACGTTAAGTGCACACTCGGAGAAATTTCATACTTAGGCGATTCTGGATCGCAGCTAAGTTTTTTTTTGAGACCGGAGTCTGCGACCGTGGAAGAACTTTGAACCTGCAAAAAACTCAATCTGCTTTATATTATTTCATCGATACTTGTTCTTTACATTGCTTCAGTCGACGGTCACGTGTAGAAGCGTTTCAGGAGATCTCCGTTCCATGCTCGCGGCTCGTCTGTCTCCCTGTCGACATTGTAGAGTGTGTATGCTCCATTGTTCAGCACCTTTGAGATGATGAAGGGTCCTTCCCAGGCAGGAGCCAACTTATGAGGTCTTTGCTGATCCACTCGGAGCACCAGGTCGCCTGCTTGGAACGTACGACTCCTGACGTGTCGCGCGTGAAAACGCCGCAGATCTTGTTGATAAATGGTTGAGCGAGTCAGTGCCATCTCGCGCTCCTCCTCTAGAAGGTCCACTCCGTCTTGCCTTGCTTGTTCTGCTTCAGCTTCGGAGAAGAGTTCGACTCGTGTAGCATTGTGAAGTAAGTCACTCGGAAGGACTGCTTCTGCTCCGTAGACGAGGAAGAACGGTGATCGCCTTGTAGATCTGTTCGGGGTTGTGCGAAGACCCCAAAGTACTGAAGGTAACTCGGTGACCCATGCGCCAGCGGCGTGTCCTACCTCTCGCAGGAGTCGGGGCTTCAAACCTTGAAGAATAAGCCCATTCGCTCGCTCTTCTTGTCCATTGGATTGAGGATGTGCTACGGAAGCAAAATCCACTCTGATACTTTGGCTTGCACAGAAACCTTTGAATCTATCCGAGTCAAAGTTTGTCCCGTTGTCCGTGATTATGCTGTGAGGTACACCGAATCTAGAGATGATGTCCCTGATAAACTTGACGGATGTTGAAGCGTCGAGTTTCTTGATGGGCTTGGCTTCGATCCATTTCGTGAACTTGTCGACTGCCACCAACAGATGTGTGTATCCCCCTTGACCTGTCTTGAATGGTCCGACTGTATCTAATCCCCAAACTGCAAACGGCCACACAAGAGGGATTGTCTTCAACGCAGATGTCGGCTTGTGGGACTTGTTGGAGTAGAACTGACAGCCCTCACATCGGTCGACCATATCTTTAGCCATCTCGTTTGCCTGCAGCCAGAAAAAACCAGCCCTGAATGCCTTGGCGACGATTGCTCTTGAAGAGGCGTGATGACCGCAGGTCCCTGAGTGAATATCTTCCAGGATCAGCTGCCCCTCCTCTGGGGAGATGCATCATTGGAGAACGCCTGAAACGCTCTCCCTGTACAATTGGCCATCAATGACAGTGAATGACTTCGACCTGCGCTATCTACCTGGCCTGGACTTCGTCTTCTGGTAGTTCGTGTCTTAAGATATATGCAATGATCGGCACAGTCCAATCGGGGATGACAGTAAGAATCTCCATGACCAGATCAACCACAGCAGGTACATCGACTTCAGTCTGATCTGTTGAACTCTTTGGTTGTACTGGTTCCTCTGTAAAAGGATCTTCTTTGACTGAGGGAAGGTGGAGGTGCTCGAGGCAGACATCACTCGGGACTGGTCTTCGAGTGGATCAGAGTTTTGCTAACTCATCCGATGCTTGGTTCTTCAGTCTCGGAACATGGTGAAGTTCTAGACCTTCAAACTTCTTCTCAAGCTTCCTCACTGCATTGCAGTATGTGGTCATGGTGGGGTTCCTGACGTCCCACCCTTTCATCACTTGATTGACCACCAAATCCGAATCGCCGTAGGCCATCAGGCGACGGACGCCGAGTGAGATGGCCATACGCAACCCGTAGAGGAGAGCTTCGTACTTTGCCTCGTTGTTGGAGGAATCGAAGTGTATCTATAGCACGTACTTGAGCTTGTCGCCCTTTGGCGATACGATCACAACGCCAGCGCCTGAGCCATTCAACATCTTGGACCCATCGAAGAACATTGTCCAATGGGCCGAGTAGACGTGGGTCGGTTGCTGTTGTTCTACCCATTCTGCTATGAAGTCAGCCAGAGCTTGAGACTTAATAGCTTTCTTGGCCTCGAACTTGATATCACAGTACAACATCTCCATCGCCCACTTCGCCACTCGGCCTGACGCATCTCGATTGTGGAGAATTTCCGACAATGGAGCATCAGAAACGAGAGACACCGAGTGGTCTTGGAAATAATGGGCCACCTTCTTCGCAGTCATGTAAATCCCGTAGATAAGTTTTTGATAGTGGGGATACCTCTGCTTGGAAGGAGTCAGGACCTCGGAGACGTAGTACACTGGCCGCTGAACTTTGTATGCTTTGCCTTCTTCTTCTCGTTCGACTGTAAGAACAGTACTGACGACTTGATTTGTAGCCGTGATATACAGAAGAAGGGGCTCTTTACTGAGTGGAGCAGTAAGAACCGGCTGAGTGGAAAGTAGGACTTTGAGGTCGTCGGCACGAAAGTGCGTGGCCCCACGGCGGGGAAGCGCCTCGACGTCGAGCGGAGCATCCCGAAGCCACGCCGAATCGTCGATGATGAAGGAGAGAGCGCCGAAGAAAATCTGGTGACCCATGCTCGAACCTCCACCGGACGACATGACGAAAGGAAGTAGTCGCAAACTCGCCGGAAGTCGCTTAGACGCGTGCCCCACGGTGGGCGCCAACTGTCGTGGGTATAAGCCTGAAAGTAGATGTGTAGGGTACGAAAAGGATGGGCAGAGTCCCAGCTACGGCGAGGTTGTATGAGTTCTGTCCCCTCTATGGTGGAGGTAATAGCCCTACGTCTCATTGCCCTGGGAGCTTGTTGTCGAGTGGAATATGGAATACAAATGAGTTGCTAACCCCTCTACCAGCGGGGGAGGGTGGCTTATATAGAGTGCGCTGCTCTCCACAACGGTTCCGGTACAGGGGTGGAGTAGTGGCGATTGAATGCGTATGTTACAGGTAATGTATGCCCTAAATGCTAATAAATGCACCTGGAAACGTACGACCGTTTCCCTCCAGGGGGGTTACGATGTACCGAGTGGTATCCAGTCGGTTAGCTTGATATTCTCCGAATGCTAGTCTCCGACTGGATGATCGAGGACCTGTTACCGACTGGATGATGGGGACTCCTTGATTTAGTCGGAGCTGACTAAGGGCCTTGTCCTTTGCGAGGGGTAGTCCTTGGGTAGGACCTACAGGGCAGGCCTATGACCCTACCCTAGGACTATAACCCCATCAGTATCCATGTGTTTTCTTCAATCCAGCAGATAGCCTTCCCCGGGAACTCGGAGCGTACAAAATTCTTGTGCTCCTCGATATACGAAGCCACGAAGGTGGAACTTTTTAGAACAGTGTAGTGTGCTTAAGTGAAAGAATGCCCGTCCCTACATATCACTGCTTTCTTTCCTAGTGTGCCTTTTCCACTCAGTATCCCCTCATGCCGCGATTCAGGAATACCAATCGGCTTAAGGTCAGGAAGAAAGTCTACACAGAACCCAATGACCTCCTCTGTTCCATAGCCCTTGGAGATGCTTGATATGTATCCATCGTATCTACTTTTCCAAACTCTTTTGCCCTTGTTTTGGACTCTAATTTGCATGATTTGAATGGAACTAACCCGGACTAACGTTGTTTTCAGCAGAATTGCCATGGTGTTGTTTTTGTGCAGAAATGAAAGTTCTCGGAATGCCCTGAAAATTTACGGAGAATATTTCGGAAAATATGAAAAATACCTGCACAAAGATCCACCGAAGGGGACGGGCCAGTGGGCCACAAGCCCTGTAGCCGCGGCCTCCCCCCTGGCCGCGGCTACCAGGCTTGTGAAGCCCATGTGGCTCCGCCGCCCCCAATTCCAGCGCTATTTATTCCCTTTCGTCCCGGAAAAAATGAAGAGAGAAGAGTTCATCGTGTTTCATAATCCAGAGGCGCCGCCACATCCCATTCTTGCCCTGGAGGGCAGATCTGGAGTCCGTTTTAGGCTCCGGATCAAGGAGATCGTCGCCATCGTCATCATCAACCTTCTTCCCTCTCCAATTCCATGAAGCTCTTCATCGTTCGTGAGTAATCTATTCGTAGGCTCGCTGGGCGGTGATGAGTAGGATGAGATCTATAATGTAATCGAGTTAGTTTTGACGGGGATTGATCCCTAGTATCCACTATGTTCTGAGATTGATGTTGCTACTACTTTTCCATGATTAATGCTTGTCACTAGGGCCCGAGTGCCATGAATTCAGATCTAAAATTACTATGTTGTCACCAATATATGTGTGTTTTGGATCCGATCTTGCAAGTTGTAGTTACCTACTATGTGTTATGATCCGGCAACCCTGGAGTGACAATAACCGGAACCACTCCCGATGATGACCATAGTTTGAGGAGTTCATGTGTTCACCAAGTGCTAATGCGTTGGTCCGGATCTTTATTAAAAGGAGAACCTTAATATCTCGTAGTATCCATTTGGACCCCGCTGCCACGGGAGGGATGGACAATAGATGTCATGCAAGTTCTTTTCCCTAAGCACGTATGACTACACACGGAATGCATGCCTACATCACATTGACGAACGGGAGCTAGCCAGATATCTCTCCGTGTTCTAACTGTTGCATGATGAATGTCATCCAACAAATCACCGATCCGCCTACGAGTTTGTCCCACTGCCACTGTTACTTGCTCTGCCGTTACTACTGTTGCTGCTACTGTTACTTGCTGCTACTGTTACTTGCTTTGTCCTACTGCTGCTGCCACTACTGTTGCTACTACTGTTACTTGTTGTTGTTGTTGCTTGCTACTGCTGCTACTTGCTACTTCTGTCACTATTGCTGTTCCTTGCCACTGCTATTACTCGTTACGCTGCTACTACCTGCTACGATACTTTTCTAGCGCCATTGATACTTCAGTTAGGAATAATCTGCCGTCAACGGATTCTTTCCTAGCACCGTTGCTATCATACTACATTTGCTTCTTATATCCTGCTTGCAGATACTAATCTTTCAGGTGTGGTTGAGCCGACAACTCAACTACTAATACTGGAGAATATCCTTTCACTCCCATCGTGCCGAACCAACAAATTTGGGTTGAATACTCTACCCTCAAAAACTGCCGCGATCCCACACGCTGGTGGGCCATTGCAAGATAATTGCTAATTGTTGAGCAATTGGAAGCAGCTCTTTTCTGGCACCGTTGCCGGGGAGGATAGCTATATTCTCTGAGTCATTTGGGATTTATATCTGCTGATCACTATGAAGAATCTGAAAGATCCAAGAACCAAAGTCTTGCCCTCAACTACGAGGGGGAGGTAATGAACTGCCATCTAGCTCTGCACTTGATTCACCTTCAGTTATGAGTAAGTTTGCGACATCACCTCCTGCTAGAAATCTTGATATTTCGCATGTGCTAAATGATGCTGGAGATGCTATTTTGCGTGATGATGCTATGCTTGATACTGCCTTGCCTGATGATGCTAGAGATGCTACTATGCTTGATGATGCTATGCTTGATACTGCTAGAGATACTATGCCTGATACTGCTAGAGATGATATGCCTGATACTGCTAGAGATGATATGCCTGATACTGCTATCCATGATGCTATGCTTGATACTGCTTTTCCTGATGATGTTAGAGATGTTATTTCGCCTGATGACGCTATGCTTGATACTGCCTTGCCTGATGATGCTAGAGATGCTATTTTTCCTGATGATGCTATGCCTGATACTGCTAGAGATACTACTTTGCCTGATATGCCACTAGGGGTATTCCTTGATGCTCATATTCCTAGAGTTACTGCCAATGCTCGTGATGCTTTTGAAACTGCCGATACTATTGAGATAGAACCTGCTTTTGCTCCTGCTAGATCTTGCTCTCCTAGATATGAATTCCCTGATATACCTGATGGTTATGTTATGGAGGGAGAGATAGCTGAGGATTTTCTTGGTGTAAGGATGCCTATGACGCTGAGAAATTACTTCTCGAGTGGAAGGAAAAATCTTTCAAAGCTAGGATGAAATACGACCCGAAGTTTGCCATTTCACCTATCTTTATCACCGATGAGAATTATGAATTCTCTGTCGACCCTGAGATAATCTCTCTAGTCGAATCTGATCCTTTCCACGGTTATGAGTCTGAGACGGTCGTAGCTCATCTTACCAAACTACACGATATAGCCACCCTTTTCACTAGTGAGGAGAAGATCCGCTACTACTATATCCTTAAGTTGTTTACTTTCTCTCTAAAGGATGACGCTAAAGCCTGGTTCACTTCTCTTGCTCCTGAATGTGTGAGTAGTCCCCAGGATATGGTCTATTACTTCTGTGAGAAATATTTCCCTGCCCATCAGAAGCAAGCTGCCTTGCAGGAACTATACAACTTTGCTTAACTCAAAGAAGAGAGTCTCCCACAAGCTTGGGGGAAGCTCATCCAACTATAGAATGCTTTGCGTGATCACCCTCTTACAAAGAACGAGATACTTGATATCTTCTATAACGGACTTACCGATGCTTCTAGAGACCACCTAGATAGTTGTGCCGGTTGTGTTTTTAGGGAACGGACTGTAGAACAAGCTGAGATCCTACTGAATAACATCTTGATCAACGATAATGCTTGGACTATTCCCGAACCACCTCCTAAGCCAACTCCTAAGAAAAGAGGTATTCTATTCCTCGGTCCCGAAGATATGCAAGAAGCCAAGAAATCTATGCACGAGAAAGGAATTAGATCTGAAGAAGTCAAAAATCTACCATCTATCGAAGAGATCCATGGTCTCGATAACCCGATACAAGTAGTAGAGGTGAATTCTCTTGGTAGATTCAATGAGAGTGATATTTCTTTTGACAAACATGCTAGCCTATGCTTTGATGAATTTGACAACTTTGTTGCCAAACAACAGAGTTTCAATGATTATGTTAGGAGATAATTGGAAGAAAGTACTCGTATGCTTAGTCATTTAAGTGCTTGTGTAGACAGAAATGTCAATGATCTGAAGCTTCTGAGTAAACATGCCTCTATGATTACTACTCAGGTAGAAAAAGTACTTAAAGCTCAGAATGATCTGCTCAATGAATTAAATGACAACTCTGTCAGAGTCATTACTAGAGGAGGCAAAATGACTCAGGAACCTTTGTATCCTGAAGGCCATCCTAAGAGAATTGATCAAGATTCTCAAGGAATTAATGCTGATACACCCAGTCATCCTAAGAAGAAGAAGAAGGATGATAGAAACCTACATGTCAGTTCACCAAATACTGTCACACCTGAAGAACCAAATGATATTTCTACGTCTGATGCAGAAACACAGTCTGGTGATGAACATGAACCTCGTGACAATATGGACAGCGATGTTCATAATAATGCTCAACCTAGCAATGGTAAGGATGTGGAGATTGAACCTACGGTTAATCCTGATAACCCACAACCTAAGAGATACGATAAGAATGACTTCACTGCTAGGAAGCATGGTAAAGAAAGGGAGCCATGGGTTCAGAGACCTATGCCCTTTCCTCCTAAGCCATCCAAGAAAAAGGATGATGAGGATTTTGAGCGCTTTATTGAAATGTTGAGACCCGTCTTTCTGCAGATACGGTTAATTGATATGCTCAAAATGTCTCCGTATGCCAAGTACATGAAAGATATCGTGACCAATAAACGGAAGATACTAGATCTTGAGATCTCCACCATGCTTGCCAATTACACTTTCAAAGGTGGAACTCCTAAGAAACTTGGTGATCCCGGAGTGCCCACTATACCTTGCTCCATTAAAGGAAACTACGTAAGAACTGCCTTATGTGACCTCGGAGCCGGTGTTAGTGTTATGCCTCTCTCTCTTTATCGTAGACTTGAACTGGATAAGTTGACACCCACTGAAATTTCTCTGCAAATGGCCGACAAATCAACTGCATTCCCTGTCGGCATTTGCGAGGATGTGCCTGTTGTGGTTGCTAACGTTACTATCTTAACAGACTTTGTTATCCTGGATATTCCTGAGGATGATGCCATGGCTATCATTCTTGGAAGACCATTCTTAAACACCGCAAGGGCTGTTATAGATTGCAGCAAAGGCAATGTCACCTTCCATGTCAACGGTAATGAGCATACAGTGCACTTTCCGAAGAAACGATATCAAGTACATTGCATCAATGCTATCGAAAAAACTTCATCGATTCTTATTGGGAGCTTTGAATGCCCTACTCCTCGTGTTAAGATGAAGTATGATTTGCTTGTTGGGGAGATTCATATCCCCATTGAGGTGACTTAGTGGCTATTCGACAATTCTCCGTTTCCTTTTGCGATTCAAAAAAGTTTTGTCGAGGGGATTTGATCAACCCCATTGACGAATTTCTTTCGATGACCATGAAATGGATGAATCAAGGAGTCACATACCTCTGTTTTAAGCTTTCACTTTTTGTTGCTTAGAAGAAAAATGTTAGATTTAGTTTAGTTTTTCCTGTTTTCTGTTTTAGCGTCTCGGAGAAAAGTAGCCCAAGAATAAAAGTTCTCCGATGGTCCTGAAAATAAAATATGATTTTTTCTGCATTTTTGAAAAATACTGGGACTGAGAGCTGGCCTCAGGGCCACACCAGTGGGCCATAAGCCCTGTAGCCGCGGCCTCCCCCTGGTCGCGGCTACCAAGCTTGTGGGGCCCATAGGGACCCCCTCCACTCATTCCAGCTCCCATCCTCTTCTTCTACGTCCAGAAAAAATAGTTTCACAGCTCAAACCCGTGTTCTTGCTCATTTGGCTGTGATTTTCGATCTCCTTGCTCAAAGCACCATTCTTCGAACCGTTTTGGGGAAATTACTCCTTGGTAAGTGACTCCTCCATTGGTCCAATTAGTTTCTAATCTAGTGCTTTATCTTCGCGTATTCTTGCTACCTTGGTGACCCTGTTCTTGAGCTTGAGATGTTGATTTTAGCTGGTCCCAAGTAGTTTTAGCGCATGATACGGTCTCTAGGCACTAGTAGGAATAGTTGCTATGAGTTGGGTTAATCCTTAATCACTTTTCTTTCGAAGTCTCTAAAAATTTCAGAATTTTCCAGAGTTAGAAAAGGGAAAAGATGAGAAGGTTCTTGAGAGGATCTTCAAGCCGTAACCCCAAGGAGGATGAGAAGAACCACCCCAAGTATGTGGTTCCTCGAGTCACAGAAGTTCGAGCGTGCGAGTGGCCAAGTGATGAATTTTTGCGCGCCGCTGGGCTTTATGAAGACTTTTATTACTTGGTGGAGAACGCAGGTCTTACCGCGTTCGTTGAAGATAAGTGCCCACAATACCTCCCCCTCACCAATATTTTTGTTCAAAGCTTCAACTTTTATCCGAGGAAGAATCCTCCTATGGTTGAGTTCATGTTATACGATAGCCCCCAACGCATGATACTATAGGATTTTTGCATTGTGTGCAAATTACCTTATGTTGGGGATATTCATGATCCTCGTCCACGGGACTTGGAGGCTTTCATAGATACTGTTGCTGTTGGAGAGGAGAGAGGAGTGTCTCGCGCTAGAATTGCTAGCATACATTTTCCTGTGCTTCGGTACTTCTCATTATTTGTGGGAAAATGTTTGATTGGTCGTGGGGAGTCTGGATCACTTAGCTCTCCAGACCTTGCGGTTTTGCGCGAAGGCCTTTATAACAATAAGACTTATAGCCTAGGTGCCATAGTAGCTTAGCGGTTGAACACAAACCGTTCCCAAGGTGTCGTCTATGGAGGTATTTATGCTACTCGTCTTGCTAGACACCTTGAGATACCTATTAGACTTCACGAGGAAGAAGAAATGCTTCTTCCTGAGAAATATCTGGATTATGTCAGCATGGTTTGCCATGATTTTCTGGATAGAGATGCTAATAGACGGATGATTTATAACCTGGTATTTAGTCAGGGTACTCGAGAGACTATTACTTTGCCTGCTCCTTCTTTGTTCAACCTTTATGCAGGCAGGTACATTATTATGCCCTCGGACATCTACGCGTATTGGGGCCTAGCCCAACCACAGGTGCCCGCGCCTGAGCCACCAGTCGAGTACCAGGCACCAGTTTATCAGTGGGAGCCGGAGGATCTCGCACAGCAGTGGCACCCTCAGTCCACTCCGGAGGTTCCAGACGGTTACTACTCACCTTGGGAGTAGACCAAGCTAGGCCAAAAGCCTAAGCTTGGGGGAGTACGTGTTTGCACCAACTTTACATTCATGCTTATGCTTTCACTTCGTTAGTCGGTGTTTACACTTTGCCACCGTATTATCCAAGCTAGTTTATTTTCGTTTTCTTGTTTTCTTGTTTTGTGTCCTTTTGAGAAAACCCAAAAATATTTTCCTTTCTTCTTTTGCTTGTTGGAAGCTTTCCCATGTAAATAGTTTTCTTTTTATTTGAGTCGAGGTAGAAGACCATGGTTACAATGTTTAGTGGCTCTCGCATGCATACCTGTTCATTTGTTAAAGATCCATATTACTTTGTCTTCTCCTTTGTGTTTGCATGCAGATTCAGCTTAGTCCAATGCACGAGCGCTCTTATTATTGTTCATATCGTTGGATCGTGCAAGTGAAAGGCAATAATGATGATATATGATGAAGTGACTGAGACTGGAAAAGATGGTATGAACTCTATCTATTTTGTTTTTGTAAATATGACTAGCTTGTCGTCCTAGATTCAGCTTTGTTGAGAGAGAACCATGTTTGCAATGACAATTTGGAGATCATAGTTTCTGATGCCATGCTTAATTAGCTAGGAGCTTATAATGGTTTGTCTTGAATGCCAACATAGTTTTTGAGATGACTATGATGTAGTATGATAGGATGGTATTCTCCTTTGAATGATTCAAGTGGCTTGACTTGGCGCATGTTCATGCATGTAGTTGAAACACAATCAACATAGCCGATGTGATGTTCGTGTTCATGGTGATTTATATCCTGCTCATGCTTGCACTCAATGTTAGTCAAACTCATTGCATCTTGATGACTGTTGTCGCTCTCTAGTTGGTCGCTTCCGAGTCTTTTGCTAGCCTTCACTTGTACTAAGCGGAATACTGCTTGTGCATTCACTTCCATAAACCCAAAAGTTTTTCCATGAGAGTCCACCATACCTACCTATTCGCGGTATCTACCTGTCGTTCCAAGTAAACCTGCATGTGCCATTCTCTAAACCTTCAAGAAATAATTTGTTTTGCATTCCCGAACCGCTCATGTGGTGACAGGGGGCTATTGGTATCTTCCATGTTAGGCGTGTTATCCTCGACATGTGTTTATTCACTGTCATTCATGAGAAAGGGGTCGGTAATTGGAATGCCCAGTTCCACGCTTAAATCGAAAACATAACTGTAAAACAAGACTCCCCCCGGATTGATGTTAGTATGGACGGTACCCGAGGATTCGGCTAGCCGTGGAGTGTGATTGATTGGTGGTGGGGGAGTTAAAACTTTACTTTTCTGTTTGGGAACCGCCTATAGCATGACTAGCATGGAAGATATTGAGAACTCTTGGTCATTGCATTGACAATGAAAGCATGCCACCCAAAGTTATTATCTCTGTTTTCAAAGCTTGAGCTCTCGCACCTCTACAAATCAATGCTTCCCTCTGCGAAGGGCCTGTCTATTTATTTTCCTGTTGAGTCATCCTCTTTTTATATAAGTACCAATTAGAGAGCACCTCTGTCATTTTTATGCTTTGCTTTTGATTGATAAAGTGTACGACTATGACTGGATCTTCGTTGCTATGAATTACAATGTTTAGTCAGCCCTTGATCTTTGAAAGTGCTCTGCATTTATGTTTTGCGATCTCAGAAAGAGCTAGCGGGATACCACCTATTCATATTGCTTCATGCTTGTTTTGATTGAATTGTTGGTATCTGAAACTCATTATTATTTGCTCGCTAGCTGATTATGCCATTGATATTAGTTTACCGTGAGACCTTTGTGTCACTTGCTTATGTGGTTAACTTCTGATCTTGCTGAAATTATGGTTATGAGTTAGACATAGTTGCAACAACAAGATCAAACAGAGTTTGTCAAAGTTTTTCTTTCTCTTTCAGTTTGTTAACCGAGTTGCTTGAGGACAAGCAAGGTTTTAAGCTTGGGGGAGTTGATACGTCTCCATCGTATCTACTTTTCCAAACTCTTTTGCCCTTATTTTGGACTCTAATTTGCATGATTTGAATGGAACTAACCCGGACTGACGCTGTTTTTAGCAGAATTGCCATGGTGTTGTTTTTGTGCAGAAATGAAAGTTCTCGGAACGTCCTGAAAATTTACGGAGAATATTTCTGGAAAATATGAAAAATACGTGCGCAAAGATCCACCGGAGGGGACGGGCCAGTGGGCCACAAGCCCTGTAGCCGCGGCCTCACCCCTGGCCACGGCTACTAGGCTTGTGGAGCCCACGTGGCTCCGTCGCCCCCAATTCCAGCGCTATTTATTCCCTTTCATCCCGGAAAAAATTTAGAGAGAAGGGTTCATCGCGTTTCACGATCCAGAGGCGCCGCCACATCCCGTTCTTGCCCTGGAGGGCAGATCTCGAGTCCGTTTTGGGCTCCGGATCAAGGAGATCGTCGCCGTCGTCATCATCAACCTTCTTCCCTCTCTAATTCCATGAACCTCTTCATCGTTCGTGAGTAATCTATTCGTAGGCTCGCTGGACGGTGATGAGTAGGATGAGATCTATCATATAATCGAGTTAGTTTTGACGGGGATTGATCCCTAGTATCCACTATGTTCTGAGATTGATGTTGCTACTACTTTGCCATGCTTAATGCTTGTCACTAGGACCCGAGTGCCATGAATTCAGATCTGAAATTATTATGTTGTCACCAATATATGTGTGTTTTAGATCCGATCTTGTAAGTTGTAGTTACCTACTATGTGTTATGATCCGGCAACCCCGGAGTGACAATAACCGGAACCACTCCCGGTGATGACCATAGTTTGAGGAGTTCATGTGTTCACCAAGTGCTAATGGGTTGGTCCGATTCTTTATTAAAAGGAGAACCTTAATATCTTGTAGTATCCATTTGGACCCCGCTGCCACGGGAGGGATGGACAATAGATGTCATGCAAGTTCTTTACCCTAAGCACGTATGACTACACACGGAATGCATGCCTACATCACATTGACGAACGGGAGCTAGCCACATATCTCTCTATGTTATAACTGTTGCATGATGAATGTCATCCAACAAATCACTGATCCATTGCCTACGAGTTTGTCCCACTGCCACTGTTACTTGCTCTGCCGTTACTAGTGTTGCTGCTACTGTTACTTGCTTTGTCCTGCTGCTGCTGCCACTACTGTTACTTGATGTTGCTGTTACTTGCTACTGCTGCTACTTGCTACTGCTGTCACTATTGCTGTTCCTTGCCACTGCTGTTACTCATTACCCTGCTGCTACCTGCTACAATACTTTTCTGGCGCCATTGATACTTCAGTTAGGAATAATCTGCCGTCAACAGATTCTTTCCTAGCACCGTTGCTATCATACTACCTTTTCTGCGTATATCCTTCTTGCAGATACTAATCTTTCAGGTGCGGTTGAGCCGACAACTCAACTGCTAATACTGGAGAATATCCTTTCACTCCCATCGTGTCGAACCAACAAATTTGGGTTGAATACTCTACCCTCGAAAACTGCTGCGATCCCACACGTTGGTGGGCCATTGCAAGACAATTGCTAATTGTTGAGCAACTGGAAGCAATGGGCAAGGCATAAAATTATCCACTTTGTTTGCCTCAGCCACATCGATAAATTTATGTAGGCCAGCAATAAATCCGGAACCGCGTCGTTCGCCGTACATCCATCGCTTCCGTGCATCGATCTGGCATCATACATGAAAAGTGAAACGACCACCGTACATTGACACACGCAATATTTTTGTATCAATTACACATGAAGAAGGTTGCTAACCTCGGTCGAGGATACCATTTCGTGTGAACTTTAGTGTGACTCGGGCATTAATTAGTCCTGGTTCGTAATGTACTCCGAAGTGCGCCGGTCACCATACATCCATTAGCGGTTCATCTCTATTATGAAATTAAGTATATCAAAAAATCATTGCAGAACATCATGAATAAACAAATGACCAAATTAATACAAGTTCATCATCACATTAAAACCAAAGCTCAGTAGTGATCAAACATTATTATTGCAAAAATAAATACATAAAGTTCTCTCATAAAACAACATACAACTATGTAAAGCATTTAAATGCAACAACAAATGCGATCAAAATCGCAACTAAGGTAACAATTGACCCAACAACATAATGATACCAAGCCTCTTTATCAATGGCATATTTTCTAATATTCCTAATCTTCAAGCACATTTCATCCATCTTCGAGCACATTGTATACATCTTCAAGCATTGTGCATCCATCTTCAACAATATCCCATCGATCTTCATCTTGCGATCATCGATGACATCGGCGACATGTAACTCCAGTTCCATATTCTTGTCCTCAATTATTTTCAATTTTCCCTTCAAGTATTTGTTTTCTTTTTCAACCAAATTTAACTTCTCGAGAAGAATTTCTATGTGGGTTGGAATTTCCGATTCACATACCTCCTAGATTGAAAAAAATATATGTCACGTTGGTCGTCATAATTGTCATAAACAATAAATAAAACAAATAGTTATAAAAGATAATATATACCACATCCGAATCATAGACAGGACGAGGGCCGACGAAGGCGGATACCAAAACTATCGTACTATATAATAACAAAAAATAATAGAAGTAAGAAATTTATACAAGTATGTATCTAAATCATACAAGTAAGATTTTTTTTTTTAAGAGAAGACAAGAACAAGAGGCTCACCACGGTGGTGCTCGCGACGAGATCGGCTCGGGGCGATCGACAACGGTGAGGACGGGCATGGGACGACACCCTACACATGTGGAGACTCTAAGAAGATAATTTGAGCATTTCAAATGAGCTAAACTAGCAGTGACACATGAAACGATGAAGTAGCTAACCTTTTAAAACACTTGTGGAGTTGGTGCACGGCCAAACGTAGACAAATATTGAGGAAAGTGGAGTTTGGAAGTCGAGTTTGGAGAGGAGAAAGCTTCACTAGTGTGGCTCGGGCAATTCATCAAACACGTCAAGTGCATGAACTAGAGTGGCAAGGGTGGCATATGGCATGGGCACACTTCAGCCAAAAAACATAGGAGAGTGTGGGCAAGGGCGACGGTATATATAGGCAGAACTTTAGTTCCGGTTTTTGTCTAAAACCGGGACTAATAGCCTACACTTTAGTCCCGGTTCATGCCACAAACTGGGACTAATGATCCGCGGCACGCCACATGGCAGTCGGTGGATCTTTATTTTGGGGAACGTCGCATGGGAAACAAAAATTTTCCTACGCGCACGAAGACCTATCATGGTGATGTCCATCTACGAGAGGGGATGAGTGATCTACGTACCCTTGTAGACCGTACAGCAGAAGCGTTAGTGAACGCGGTTGATGTAGTGGAACGTCCTCACGTCCCTCGATCTGCCCCGCGAACAATCCCGCGATCAGTCCCACGATCTAGTACCGAACGGACGGCACCTCCGCGTTCAGCACACGTACAGCTCGACGATGATCTCGGCCTTCTTGATCCAGCAAGAGAGACGGAGAGGTAGAAGAGTTCTCCGGCAGCGTGACGGCACTCCGGAGGTTGGTGATGATCTCGTCTCAGCAGGGCTCCGCCCGAGCTCCGCAGAAACGCGATCTAGAGGAAAAACCGTGGAGGTATGTGGTCGGGCTGCCGTGGGAAAGTCGTCTCAAATCAGCTTAAAACCTCCGTATATATAGGTGGGAGAGGGGGGGCCTTGCCTTGGGGCTCAAGGAGCCCCAAGGGGTTCGGCCGAGCCAAGGGGGGAAGGTCTCCCCCCCCCCAAACCGAGTTGGACTTGGTTTGGTGGGTGGGAGTCCTTCCTTCCCTTCCCACCTCCTCCTTTTTTTCTTTCTCTTTGATTTTTCTTCCAATGTGCATAGGGCCCTTTTGGGCTGTCCCACCAGCCCACTAAGGGCTGGTGCGCCACCCTCAAGGCCTATGGGCTTCCCCGTGGTGGGTTGCCCCCCCGGTGAACTCCCGGAACCCATTCGTCATTCCCGGTACATTCCCGGTAACTCCGAAAACCTTCCGGTAATCAAATGAGGTCATCCTATATATCAATCTTCGTTTCCGGACCATTCCGGAAACCCTCGTGACGTCCGTGATCTCATCCGGGACTCTGAACAACATTCGGTAACCAACCATATAACTCAAATACGCATAAAACAACGTCGAACCTTAAGTGTGCAGACCCTGCGGGTTCGAGAACTATGTAGACATGACCCGAGAGACTCCTCGGTCAATATCCAATAGCGGGACCTGGATGCCCATATTGGATCCTACATATTCTACGAAGATCTTATCGTTTGAACCTCAGTGCCAAGGATTCATATAATCCCGTATGTCATTCCCTTTGTCCTTCGGTATGTTACTTGCCCGAGATTCGATCGTCAGTATCCCCATACCTATTTCAATCTCGTTTACCGGCAAGTCTCTTTACTCGTTCCGTAATACAAGATCCCGCAACTTACACTAAGTCACATTGCTTGCAAGGCTTATGTGTGATGTTGTATTACCGAGTGGGCCCCGAGATACCTCTCCGTCACACGGAGTGACAAATCCCAGTCTTGATCCATACTAACTCAACGAACACCTTCGGAGATACCTGTAGAGCATCTTTATAGTCACCCAGTTACGTTGCGACGTTTGATACACACAAAGTATTCCTCCGGTGTTAGTGAGTTATATGATCTCATGGTCATAGGAACAAATACTTGACACGCAGAAAACAGTAGCAACAAAATGACACGATCAACATGCTACATCTATTAGTTTGGGTCTAGTCCATCACGTGATTCTCCTAATGACGTGATCCAGTTATCAAGCAACAACACCTTGTTCATAATCAGAAGACACTGACTATCTTTGATCAACTGGCTAGCCAACTAGAGGCTTGCTAGGGACAGTGTTTTGTCTATGTATCCACACATGTAAATGACTCTTCATTCAATACAATTATAGCATGGATAATAAACGATTATCTTGATACAGGAATTATAATAATAACTATATTTATTATTGCCTCTAGGGCATAATTCCAACACTTTAGTCCCGGGTTTTTCCCTGAACTGGGACAAATGAGGTGAACCAAACCGGGACCAATGCCCCGGCAAACCGAACCGGGACCAATGCCTGGCATTGCTCCTGGTTTTGGTTTGAATCGGGACTAATGGGCCGAAAGACCCTTTTTTTACTAGTGTCCCACAAGTTGGAGATATATTGATCTGTGTTCTTCAATACGGAGATGTCGGATTACTCTGGAACCTACCTGCCATACTTATGGCCAGGCTAACGTCCGGTCTAGTGCACAACATTGCATACATGATAGAACCTATGGCTGAAGCATAGGGGACAGAGCGCATATGCTCTCTATCTTCATCAGTTGCTGGGCACTGAGTCTTACTCAATCTCGTACCTTGTAAAACTGGCAAGAACCCCTTCTTGGACTGTTCCATTTTGAACCTCTTCAAAACTTTATCAAGGTATGTGCTTTGTGAAAGTCCTATCACGCGTTTTGATCTATCCCTATAGATCTTAATGCCTAGAATGTAAGCAGCTTCTCCTAGGTCCTTCATAGAGAAACTTTTATTCAAGTAATCCTTTATGCTCTCGAAAAACTATACGTTGTTTTCAATCAGCAATATGTCATCCACATATAATATTAGAAACGCCACAGAGCTCCCACTCACTTTCTTGTAAATACAAGATTCTCCAACCACTTGTATAAACCCAAATGCTTTGATCACCTCATCAAAGCGTTTGTTCCAACTCCGAGATGCTTGCACCAGTCCATAAATGGATCGCTGGAGCTTGCACACCTTGTTAGCATTCTTAGGATCGACAAAACCTTCGGGTTGCATCATATACAATTCTTCCTTAAGTAAACCGTTAAGGAACGCCGTTTTGACATCCATCTGCCAGATTTCATAATCAAAAAATGCAGCTATTGCTAACATGATTCTAACGGACTTAAGCATCGCTACGGGTGAGAATGTCTCATCGTAGTCAACTCCTTGAACTTGTGAAAAACCCTTTGCCACAAGTCGAGCTTTATAAACGGTCACATTGCCGTCAGCGTCCGTCTTCCTCTTAAAGATCCATTTGTTCTGAATAGCGTTGCGGCCCTCAGGCAGTACCTCCAAAGTCCACACTTTGTTCTCATACATGGATCCTATCTCGAACTTCATGTCTTCTAGCCATTTGTTGGAATCTGGGCCCACCATTGCTTCTTCATAATTTGCAGGTTCATTGTTGTCCAACAACATGATTGACAAGACGGGATTACCGTACCACTCTGGAGCAGCACGTGGTCTCGTCGACCTGCGTGGTTCGACAGAAACTTGAACCGGAGTTTCATGATCATCATCATTTACTTCCTCCTCTACCGGCGTCGCAACGACAGAGGTTTCACCTTGCCCTGCGCCACCATCCAGAGGGATGAGAGGTTCGACAACCTCGTCAAGTTCTATCTTCCTCCCACTCAATTCTCTCGAGAGAAACTCCTTCTCGAGAAAAGCTCCGTTTTTAGCAACAAACACTTTGCCCTCGGATTTGAGATAGAAGGTGTACCCAACTGTCTCTTTTGGGTAACCTATGAAGATGCACTTTTCCGCTTTGGGTTCCAGCTTTTCAGGCTGAAGCTTTTTGACATAAGCATCACATCGCCAAACTTTAAGAAATGACAACTTTGGCCTTTTGCCATACCACAGTTCGTATGGTGTCGTCTCAACGGATTTTGATGGTGCCCTATTTAAAGTGAATGCAGATGTTTCTAATGCATAACCCCAAAACGATAACGGAAAATCGGTAAGAGACATCATAGATCGCACCATCTCTAATAAAGTACGATTACGACGTTCGGACACACCATTACGCTGTGGTGTTCCAGGCGGTGTCAACTATGAAACAATTCCACATTGTCTTAAGTGAGCACCAAACTCGAAACTCAGATATTCACCCCCACGATCAGACCGTAGGAACTTGATCTTCTTGTTACGATGATTTTCAACTTCACTCTGAAATTGCTTGAACTTTTCAAATATTTCAGACTTGTGCTTCATTAAGTAGACATAACCATATCTACTCAAATCGTCAGTGAAGGTGAGAAAATAACGATATCCGCCGTGTGCCTCTACGCTCATCGGACCACACACATCGGTATGTATGATTTCCAACAAGTCACTTGCATGCTCCATTGTTCCGGAGAACGGAGTTTTAGTCATCTTGCCCATGAGGCATGGTTCGCACGTGTCAAGTGAATCAAAGTCAAGTGACTTCAAAAGTCCATCAGCATGGAGTTTCTTCATGCGCTTTACACCAATATGACCTAAGCGGCAGTGCCACAAAAATATGGCGCTATCATTGTTAACTCTAACTCTTTTGGTCTCAATGTTATGTATGTGTGTATCGCTATCAAGATTCAATATGAACAATCCTCTCACATTGGGTGCATGACCATAAAAGATGTTACTCATAGAAATAGAACAACCATTATTCTCTGACTTAAAAGAGTAACCGTCTCGCAATAAACAAGATCCAAATATAATGTTCATGCTCAACGCAGGCACTAAATAACAATGATTTAAGTTCATAACTAATCCTGATGGTAACTGAAGTGAAACTGTGCCGACGGCGATTGCATCAACCTTGGAACCATTTCCTACGTGCATCGTCACTTCATCTTTCACCAGCCTTCGTCTATTCCGCAGTTCCTGTTTCGTGTTGCAAATATGAGCAACAGAACCGGTATCGAATACCCAGGCACTACTACGAGAGCCGGTTAAGTACACATCAATAACTTGTATATCAAATATACCTGATTTTTCTTTGGCCGCCTTCTTATTTGCCAGATACTTGGGGCAATTGCGCTTCCAGTGACCCATACCCTTGCAATAGTAACACTCCGTTTCAGGCTTAGGTCCAGCTTTGGGTTTGTTCGTCGGATTGGCAATAGGCTTGCCGCTCTTCTTTGAATTACCCTTCTTGCCTTTGCCGTTTCTCTTGAAACTAGTGGTCTTATTCACCATCAACACTTGATGCTCTTTACGGAGTTCAGACTCTGCGACTTTCAGCATTGCAAACAACTCGCCGGGAGACTTGTTCATCCCTTGCATGTTGTAGTTCAACACAAAGCCTTTATAGCTTGGCGGCAGTGATTGAAGGATTTTGTCAGTGATAGCCTCTTGCGGGAGTTCAATCCCCAGCTCAGCTAGACGGTTTGAGTACCCAGACATTTTGAGCACATGTTCACTGATAGACGATTTTTCCTCCATCTTGCAAGCATAGAATTTATCGGAGGTGTCATACCTCTCGATCCGGGCGTTCTTCTGAAAGATAAACTTCAACTCCTGGAACATCTCAAATGCTCCATGACGCTCAAAGCGACGTTGAAGTCCTGGTTCTAAGCCATACAAGACTGCACATTGAACTACTGAGTAGTCCTCCTTACGTGTTAACCAAGCGTTCTTAACATCCTGATCAGCCGTAGCGGGTGGTTCATCTCCTAGCGTAGCATTAAGGACATAATCCTTCTTCCCATCTTGTAAGATTAGCTTAAGATTACCAGCCCAGTCTACAAAGTTGCTTCCATCATCTTTCAACTTAGCTTTCTCTAGGAACGTATTAAAATTCAGGGTGACTGTCGCGTGAGCCATGATCTACAACACAAATATATTCAAAGTGGACTTAGACTATGTTCAAGATAATTAGAGTTTAACTTAATCAAATTATTCGCTAAACTCCCACTCAAAAAGTACATCTCTCTAGTCATTTGAGTGGTTCATGATCCACTTACACTAGCTCAAGTCCGATCATCACGTGAGTTGAGTATAGTTTCAGTGGTAAGCATCCCTATGCTAATCATATCATCTATATGATTCATGATCGACCTTTCGGTCTCATGTGTTCCGAGGCCATGTCTGCACATGCTAGGCTCGTCAAGCTTAACCCGAGTGTTCCGCGTGCGCAACTGTTTTGCACCCGTTGTATGTGAACGTTGAGTCTATCACACCCGATCATCACGTGGTGTCTCGAAACGACGAACTGTAGCAATGGTGCACAGTCGGGGAGAACACAATTTCGTCTTGAAATTTTAGTGGGAGATCACCTCATAATGCTACCGTCATTCTAAGCAAAAAAGGTGCATAAAAGGATTAACATCACATGCAATTCATAAGTGACATGATATGGCCATCATCACGTGCTTCTTGATCTCCATCACCAAAGCACCGGCACGATCTTCTTGTCACCGGCGCCACACCATGATCTCCATCAACGTGTTGCCATCGAGGTTGTCGTGCTACTGATGCTATTACTACTAAAGCTACATCCTAGCAAAATAGTAAGCGCATCTGCAAGCACAAACATTAGTACCAAGACAACCCTATGGCTCCTGCCGGTTGTCGTACCATCGACGTGCAAGTCGATATTATCTATTACAACATGATCATCTCATACATCCAATATATCACATCACATCGTTGGCCATATCACATCACAATCATACCCTGCAAAAACAAGTTAGACGTCCTCTAATTTTGTTGTTGCATGTTTTACGTGGTGACCACGGGTATCTAGTAGGATCGCATCTTACATACGCAAACACCACAACCGAGATATATGAGTTGCTATTTAACCTCATCCAAGGACCTCCTCGGTCAAATCCGATTCAACTAAAGTTGGAGAAACCGAAACTTGCCAGTCATCTTTGAGCAACGGGGTTACTCGTAGCGATGAAACCAGTCTCTCGTAAGCGTACGAGTAATGTCGGTCCAAGCCGCTTCAATCCAACAATACCGCGGAATCAAGAAAAGACTAAGGAGGGCAGCAAAATGCACATCACCGCCCACAAAAACTTTTGTTTTCTACTCGAGAAGACATCTACGCATGAACCTAGCTCATGATGCCACTTTTGGGGAACGTCGCATGGGAAACAAAAATTTTCCTACGCGCACGAAGACCTATCATGGTGATGTCCATCTACGAGAGGGGATGAGTGATCTACGTACCCTTGTAGACTGTACAGCAGAAGCGTTAGTGAACGCGGTTGATGTAGTGGAACGTCCTCACGTCCCTCGATCCGCCCCGCGAACAATCCCGCGATCAGTCCCACGATCTAGTACCGAACGGACGGCACCTCCGCGTTCAGCACACGTACAGCTCGACGATGATCTCGGCCTTCTTGATCCAGCAGGAGAGACGGAGAGGTAGAAGAGTTCTCCGGCAGCGTGACGGCGCTCCGGCGGTTGGCGATGATCTCGTCTCAGCAGGGCTCCGCCCGAGCTCCGCAGAAACGCGATCTAGAGGAAAAACCGTGGAGGTATGTGGTCGGGCTGCCGTGGGAAAGTCGTCTCAAATCAGCCCTAAAACCTCCGTATATATAGGTGGGAGAGGGGGGGCCTTGCCTTGGGGCTCAAGGAGCCCCAAGGGGTTCGGCCGAGCCAAGGGGGGAAGGTCTCCCCCCCCAAACTGAGTTGGACTTGGTTTGGTGGGTGGGAGTCCTTCCTTCCCTTCCCACCTCCTCCTTTTTTTTTTCTTTCTCTTTGATTTTTCTTCCAATGCGCATAGGGCCCTTTTGGGCTGTCCCACCAGCCCACTAAGGGCTGGTGCGCCACCCTCAAGGCCTATGGGCTTCCCCGGGGTGGGTTCCCCCCCCCCCCCGGTGAACTCCCGAAACCCATTCGTCATTCCCGGTACATTCCCGGTAACTCCGAAAACCTTCCGGTAATCAAATGAGGTCATCCTATATATCAATCTTCGTTTCCGGACCATTCCGAAAACCCTCGTGATGTCCGTGATCTCATCCGGGACTCCGAAAAACATTCGGTAACCAACCATATAACTCAAATACGCATAAAACAACGTCGAACCTTAAGTGTGCAGATCCTGCTGGTTCGAGAACTATGTAGACATGACCCGAGAGACTCCTCGGTCAATATCCAATAGCGGGACCTGGATGCCCATATTGGATCCTACATATTCTACGAAGATCTTATCGTTTGAACCTCAGTGCCAAGGATTCATATAATCCCGTATGTCATTCCCTTTGTCCTTCGGTATGTTACTTGCCCGGGATTCGATCGTCAGTATCCCCATACCTATTTCAATCTCGTTTACCGGCAAGTCTCTTTACTCGTTCCGTAATACAAGATCCCGCAACTTACACTAAGTCACATTGCTTGCAAGGCTTATGTGTGATGTTGTATTACCGAGTGGGCCCCGAGATACCTCTCCGTCACACGGAGTGACAAATCCCAGTCTTGATCCATACTAACTCAACGAACACCTTCGGAGATACCTGTAGAGCATCTTTATAGTCACCCAGTTACGTTGCGACGTTTGATACACACAAAGTATTCCTCCGGTGTTAGTGAGTTATATGATCTCATGGTCATAGGAACAAATACTTGACACGCAGAAAACAGTAGCAACAAAATGACACGATCAACATGCTACGTCTATTAGTTTGGGTCTAGTCCATCACGTGATTCTCCTAATGACGTGATCCAGTTATCAAGCAACAACACCTTGTTCATAATCAGAAGACACTGACTATCTTTGATCAACTGGCTAGCCAACTAGAGGCTTGCTAGGGACAGTGTTTTGTCTATGTATCCACACATGTAAATGACTCTTCATTCAATACAATTATAGCATGGATAATAAACGATTATCTTGATACAGGAATTATAATAATAACTATATTTATTATTGCCTCTAGGGCATAATTCCAACACTTTAGTCCCGGTTTTTTCCCTGAACTGGGACAAATGAGGTGAACCAAACCGGGACCAATGCCCCGGCAAACCGAACCGGGACCAATGCCTGGCATTGCTCCCGGTTTTGGTTTGAATCGGGACTAATGGGCCGAAAGATCCTTTTTTTACTAGTGTCCCACAAGTTGGAGATATATTGATCTGTGATCTTCAATACGGAGATGTCGGAGTTCGCCTTTATTATTAAGTTTTTTTATCTAGGAGAGAGCAGTAGTTAATTAGTGTTACAACCTTATGATAACTTGGTCATTTGCTACTATGATAACAACCAGAATGATGAGAAGTTCATCTTTTTATGCTATTTGTACCTAGAATGATGAAGAGCTTTTTAACTAGTATGTACAATGATGAGGATTAATACGATGTCGTGTAATGCTTTCTTTATTGCTATATGTACGTACTAATTAGCGTCTAGTTGACACCGATCGAAAACACCAACAAGCATAAGAAATCAAAGATGATGAACACAAAAAGAAAAAGGAAAAGACAATATGAAACCCCTAGACCCTCGAAAAAGCTATAAACCCCTCTTTAAAAAAACAACGCCTCGCAGCTGCTGACGCGTGACCGTCTTTTAGTCCCGGTTGGTGTCACCAACTCGGACTAACAGTCCCTGCCCCCTGAAGCCCCAAAACAACCACGTGAAACACCGTTAAGTCCGGTTCGTAACGCAAACGGAACTAAAAGTTTCAACCTTTTGTTCCAGTAATTTAGTTTCAGTTGAAAATTGGGACTAAAAACCTTTTAAAATTGGGACTAATAACCTGTTTTCCACTAGTGAAGAAAGAATATTGTATATGTACATACGTACCTATCTGTGTGATTGTTGAGCGTTTGACGCCCTTGTCGTGGGATTAATGTGAGCTTTATTAGTTTCGCAACTACCACCCATTATTAGAGGCGGTCATGATATGACGTGAACATTTCAGCCTCGATATCTCCTAGCTAGTACGTGCCTACACACCAGCTTCATCACTTTATTTCTCAATTACATTGCAGACTTACATCATTTTACTACCTCCATTCAAGTGTATAAGGCATGCATGTAGTTTTAAATTGTTAATTTAACTACCTAAATATATATTATATACGATAAAAATGACATATTCAGAAACTACATTTCTGCATGAATCTAACGATATATTATTTATTACATATAATATGTATTTAAATAGTCAAATTAATGATCTAAAACTACGTGTATGCCCTATACACCCGAACGGAGGGAGTATCATTGCTTGCCCACATTATCGGTGCCATTAATATATCCAGACAAAATGTTGTGTGTAACGTGCATGTCACAACCTGTTGAAAGCACAAAATTTCCACGTCACGGTTTAGAAGGCACAAAATGGTGTGATGTTACGTGGACCCGTGATCATGTATGGTTAATTAGCCCATGCACGAGCAGTGGCGGAGCCAGAAATGAAATGGAGGGTGTGCACATCTAAAAAAAATTTCCTACCTAATCCAAGTGTCACACAAAAGTTGGCAACAATATAATACATATAGCTCAAAAGTCAGACAACATTATAGTTCCCACATGTAGCAAATTTGCAAATACAAAGTCTTACATGGATACAAATATGTAGCAAACTACTACACTAAGTAACTCTACGACGTTCCTTTGCCATGAAAGCTTCAACAATGTCGTCCTCGCTTACTTTCAAGAACACATCTCGTTCAATGAATGTCACTAAGCAATCATTCAGGAGATCATCATTCATACTATTTCTCAACTTATTTTTCACTAGATTCATTGCCGAGAATACTCTTTCAACACTCGTTGTGGCGACCGGTAAGATCAATACCAATTTGATAAGCATGTAGACCAAATCAAAGAGAACATGTTTGTTTGTACAAACAAGCATAACAGACAGTTCACCAATAGTATGCACAGATCTGAACCTAGCATCTTGTCTCATATCATCAATAAAAGTAGCAAGTTGGAATTCTAGCCTTACCAAATCCATGCTTGATATGTCCTGAGGGTAGAATTCAGCAAGTTTCATTACCTTGAGTGCATCATAAGAAGCAAATGAATTGACGGGGTTCAAAGCAGACATGCAAATCAACAACTCCATATTAACCTCGTCAAACCTATTGTCAAGCTCTTGAATGATTTGATCAAGGATACCAAGATATACTTCTCTTCTATAACGATCATCATTTGTTTGCACTTCATAATACCGAGGTGATCTTCCATGAGGCACATAACTATCCTCCGGTGTAGGAACTTGAATGCCATGTTTGTTGCAAAACAATGTTACCTTTGCAAGAAATTCTTCCCAACCATGAGACCTCATATGCCGCATTTTATTCTTTGCCAAACTAACAAGTGCCATTGCATTGACAATATCTTGATCCCTCTTTTGCAATGACTGAGATAACTCATTAGTGTGGCCAAGAATAACAAGCATCACATGAAGATTGAAAACAAAGTCATATGATTCCAAGGCAAAAGTCACTGCACATATTCTTGTCCACTCACCCCTTTGTGAAGGATCTTTTCCAATAGCATCAAGTACTTCTAGTATTGTGGGATACATGGTAACAATGTGCAAAATGGTTCGAAAATGAGAACCCCATCGAGTATCACCGGGTCTAGGTAATCCCATCTCTTGATTTAAACCACTTCCACTTTCAATTTCACCCATTTCAAGTGCTTCCATAACCTTTTGAGCTCTAACATCTCGAAGCATGTCATGGCGCTTGCAAGAAACTCCAACAATATTGAGCAAGTAAGAAACATGATCAAAAAACCATTTACATGGTTCATTTCCCTTTGCCACGGCAATAAGAACCAATTGAAGTTGATGTGCAAAGCAATGAATGTAATAAGCAGAGGGTGACTCATTCATGATCAAAGTTTTCAACCCTTTTATCTCCCCTTTCATATTGCTAGCCCCGTCATATCCTTGCCCATGGATTTGAGTAAGAGACAAATGATGATCAATAAGCAAAGATTCAATTGCAGCTTTAAGTGACAAGGAAGTTGTGTTGGCAACATGAACAACACCAAGAAATCTCTCACACCACTTTCCAACTTTAGCAACATAACGTATGCAAATAGCAAGTTGCTCTTTGTGAGATGCATCACTAGACTCATCAGCTAGGATTGCATAGTGCTCATCACCAAGATCTTCAATAATTTGTTTTGTAGTTAGTACAGCACAACATTGAATAATCTGTTTTTGTATCGTTGGACTAGTCAATATGCAGTTTCCAGGAGCATTGTGCAAAACAATCTTATCAACTTCTTCATCATTTTCTGCAAGCCATTTTAGAAGTTCAAGAAAGTTCCCCCTATTACTAGATTCTTCACTCTCATCATGTCCACGAAATGCCAATCCTTGGTTCAAAAGAAACCTCAAGCATCTAAGTGACTAGGTTAGCCTAGCCTTGTAAAGACGCATATCCTCTTTAGACACCCTCACAATGATATTATCAATTGCCGTTTGAGGTGTCACAAATGAATTATACTTCTCTTGAGCTTGGTTGTGAATGCTACCAATACCACCTACATGCTTGTCCAATGCATTAGGTTTGTTCCAATTTCTCCAACCATTTTTAACAAAGGCATCACCCCTAGGCCCCCCATTAGTTTTCTCTTTGAACAAATAACACACAAAGCAATACGCCGCTTCCTTTGAGACACTATATTCTAGCCAACTATACTTTTCAAACCAAACAAAACTAAAGTGTCGGTTTTTACCATAGATTTTCCTGACTTCAAAAGCATGTCCATATGGACGACATGCTGTTTTTGCAATATATCTTCTCTGAACACTATCTTGATCATTAAAATCATACTCTGAAATAGGAGTTCTTTTCGCTGGATCACCTAAAAAGACATGTGCACTTGGTTGTTGAGGTGATGGAAGACTTGGCGTTGCCTCTTCGATTTCAGTATCCGAATGGATAGGAGATGGGGAATTAGGACACCCCGCATTTTCAATATCTTCAGTGTGATGTTCAGTAGCAATCTTCCTCACTTTCTCTTCATGTTTTTTAAAAAGATCCAGAATGGCACTTTTCCTCTTCATGTTCTGCTTTGCAAGTTGCAACTGCAAGTCTGCAATTATATCCAATCCAATGTGAATGGCTGCAATGAGAAATCCTACAGGCTACAGCCAGAGAAAAAATCTGTTCGCAGTGTGCTTACCACTTTACCAGACAGAGGAGGGGGTCTGATGATCTGTGCCGACCGGCTGAGGCCTGAGACTGAGAGAGGAAGGGAGGGGCGACCGCGGCGACCGGCGGGAGGACCGGAGGAGGGGAGCTGCGCTGCTGCGGGCGTGACGACCGGCGGGAGGAGGGGAGTTGCGCTGCTGCGGGCGCGGCGACCGGCGGGAGGAGGGGCGGTGCGGGCGCGGCGACCGGCGGGAGGAGGGGCGCTGCGGGCGCGGCGACCGGCGGGAGGAGGGGAGCTGCGGGGGCGGCGACCGGCGGGAGAGGAGGGGCGCTGCGGGCGCGGCGACCGGCGGGAGAGGAGGGGCGCTGCGGGCGCGGCGACCGGCGGCGGCGGGAGGAGGGGCACTGCGGGCGCGGCGCGCGGCGACCGGCGGGAGGAGGGGAGCTGCGGGCGCGGCGACCGGCGGGAGGAGGGGAGCTGCGGGCGCGGCGACCGGCGGGAGAGGAGGGGCGCTGCGGGCGCGGCGACCGGCGGGAGAGGAGGGGCGCTGCGGGCGCGGCGACCGGCGGTAGGAGGGGCGCTGCGGGCGCGGCGACCGGCGGGAGGAGGGGAGCTGCGGGCGCGGCGACCAGCGGGAGGAGGGGAGCGGAGGGCGCGGCGACCGGCGGGAGGAGGGGAGCGGCGGGCGCGGCGACTGGCGGGAGTAGGGGAGGGGGAGCTACGGGCTGCGGGCGCGGCGGCCACGGGCCACGGGATGACGGGAGGAGGGGCGAGCAGGCGGCAGACGGGAGGGGAGCTTGGTCAACTTTAATTTTTTAATAGTTTATAATAAAATATTCCAGATTCTGGGTGGGCCACGGCCCACCGTGCCTATACGCTGGATCCGCCAGTGTGCACGAGACTTGTGTGATCACTTGTGGTTGAAGCTAGCTAGAGGTTGGTTTCATGCATGTCCATGACCAACCAACTGGTAGCCTTGCAGCATTTCTAGCCATAGCCCATAGTTAGCACGCGCTCGCTAGGACGGAGATATGTGTTAGTGTCTAAGTGAAATACTCCCTCCGTCACAGTTTAAAAGATTCTCTAGAACCTAGATTGTTATTGATTGGCTGTAAAATGAGTTGAAAAATAGCATTCACACTGTGCATTCATATAGAAGTACTACAACGAAATACTAGTTAGCTGCTAGGAGTAAATGCAATGCGCCTTAAACCACTAGTGGGGACAGGGCCTATAGCCCCGGCCCGTCAGGGGCTTTAGTCTCGTTCACCAACCGGGACTAAAGGGGCGGGACTAAAGGCCTAACCTTTAGTCCCGGCCCTCTTCCAAGCCGGGACTAAAGGTGCTCCACGTGGGCGCCTCGGAGCGCCCTCAGGGGCAGGCCCTTTAGTCCCGGTTCTTTACACGGACCGGGACTAAAGAGTTTCAGATTTTGTTTATTTTTGGGTTTTAGGGTTTTAGGGTTTAGGTGTTCGGGAGATTAACGTGATGCCTCGTTCGGTGTTCGGGATTTAGTTTTCATATAATTCTAAATAGAAATAATTATGCATATATATATATAAGATTAACTTATCTTACAAGCGAGCAAATATATACAATTATATGAAGATCTGAATTATCGGGACTAGAGCCCGTCTATTCGATTACATGGACGAACATCAGTAATGGCCCCTAGCTACACAAAATCGTCCTTTGTCATCTATAGCTTCCGTCCTCAGAAAGGTCGCAAGCTCCTCTGCAACATCAATCGCGCGTTGCTCTGGTAGGACCTTCTCCCTCATGGCCGTGTACTATATAAGAAGAGGAGATGAATATGAATATCAATCATGATAACAAAGAATGACGGGTAAAAATAGAGGTGTGAATGTTCATTGCTTACGTCGAATCTGTGATCCTTGTGCTCAGAGGTAAACGTGCGAATGGTCTCGCAAACATAGTATCCGCATAGATGCGTCCCCCGTGGCTGCTGGTCGCACTTTACGAGAATAGAATATATATAATCAAAATAATAATCTAGCATCATAAATGTATTGAAAATAGAAGCATATCATACTACTACTTACCTGAGCCGCTCTAAAGGTCAGCTTCTCAGGCTCGATACCGGGAGTCACGCACTTGAACCGCTTCCAAACCCTGCCCGACAAGGATAATGATTTGCTAAGTTTTTCATTAATTGATATATCAGAAAATCATCGAAAGAGACCGATAGAGCGCAAGAATGATTGAAATTACCTTGTGTGTTGTGGAAATACACACAAACTTAATCGTGCCTTCTAAACCGTGACGGAGGTAGTAGGTTGAGAGCCAGATGGTGGTTTACCACTGTCGGCGAGCGTACGGTCGTTGTGCACTGTTGAGATGAACAGACAGATCTGAGCAAGTTTCGTCTTGTTCATGAATGACCGGCTTGATCCCATATTTCACGGGTATATCATTGGTCGTGTGCATAATACCAGTCAGCAGGGGACAGTCAGCCATAGCCTCCTCGTTGTCGTCCGGCGTGCTGGCGGGCAAAGCCTGGTTAGTTCGGGCGGCGGCGGGGCCTCCTCCTTCCCTTGCCGGACGTTGGATGGCGCGACCGTCTGGGTCGGGCGGCGGCGGGACCTCCTTCTTCCCCCGCCTAATGCTTGATGGCGCGGCCGTCTGGGTCGGGCGGCAGCTGGCGGCGGGCGGCAACGTGGAGTGGATAATGCGGATAGGGGGCGTGCCTTGACCTCGGTGGCGGCCACCCTGGGTTCGGTCCAGATCCAGCGCGGCTCGGTGCGTGGGGCTTGGGTCCTTGTGGTGACGGGGCTCCGGCTCACCGCAGGGTCTGGCTGGCTCCGGTGGACGGTCCCTGCTGCGGCGCTCCGTGATGGTGGTGGGCCTGCTGCCCTCGGTTAGATCTGGTCTTGGGGGGCGTCTGAAGATGGCAGGTGTCGCGGGATCGTCGGCGTTTGCAGACGATGAGGTTGATGGATCCTGCGTGAGGATTGTTGAAGATATGTCCTAGAGGCAATCATGTATGATGATATTTCTTATGTATTTATGAATAAAGATAGTCCTTGAACATTATCAATGATGTGTAATTAACAAGTACGAGACTTGTTTGTGATACTATACATTGTATGATGACTGTCCTAAAGAGTCCCTAGTCGAAAGGGTTGTGCGGACGCGCAACGAGTTAGACTAGCATATGACACGATGGATGGTCCAGTCTCACTGACCATGTAGCATTGGATGCTAGCCGCATAATATGACTCAGAAAGATCTGGTTGGATTCGACGTAGTCGAATCCAAAGCAAGATAAGGTCTGAGTTGGACAGACCCAACTATGAGACGCAGCGATAGGTCATCTGTGAGTCTCTAGT
Source organism: Hordeum vulgare subsp. vulgare (assembly GCF_904849725.1). Taxonomy (NCBI): domain Eukaryota; kingdom Viridiplantae; phylum Streptophyta; class Magnoliopsida; order Poales; family Poaceae; genus Hordeum; species Hordeum vulgare. The sequence continues at coordinate 519,869,520 of NC_058523.1, forward strand.
ACAACATACGTTCTACGTCCTAAGACCTGAGCTGTCGCATGTACTCGGCATGGTGAGAGACTTGTTTTGGGTCCACCAAACGCTACTCTGTGACTGGGTAGTTACAAAGGTAGGTTTCGGACTTGTCTAGACCCATGCTGCGAGACATGGTCGAGCAAGATGGGATTTGCCCCTCCGATCAGGAGAGATATACTTTGGGCCCCTCGGGTGATCCGACCTGGATAAGCATGGCCATGCGATGAGGATTATGAGATAAGCCGAATGCTGGTCGGATTCATCGGAACGAGAAAGAGGTCGTGCGGTAACAAGGATGACCATATTGCCTTGAGCACGACAACGTATATCGTGTGGCAAAGGGAATATAAGTATGAAGTACAGGTTCACCTAACGAGCTTCATCGACCACTTGGAGTCAGCACGTCTTGCTAGAGACCGCTACCCACTAGCCGAGTCGGACGTGGTCTGACTCGCGACCAAGTGAACAAGAACCTAAAGGGTCGCGCGCTTAAGGGAAGGAACACGTGGGCTTTAGGGTCCGTGCGAGACCCAAGAGTTGCCTACGTCGGACGCCTATATATAGTAGAGGTGCGGCACACCTATGGGATAGACAGCTTCGGCGTCGTCATTAGGGTTCTGCATGAGTTGCGAATAGCCACCTCCACCCGACGCCGACTGTGTGATCGGACCTAACAGTCTGCTGCACGGTGTGTTCCTCCTGCACGTGTGGATACCATTAGAGGCGGTACACTTGCGCCGCTCCGGCGATCCTGTACGCGGAATCCGGCGATCGGTTGTTAGAGGGAGATCGGACCGGCTGCTCGGGGGAGAACGGACAAGGAGGAGATGAACCAGAAGGACACGCTGCCCCAACTCTACTTCCGCTGCACGGCACTACGCGTGTAGTGGTAACGATCTGTGATCCATCTCCATAACATGTTCTTGGATGTTCTATGCCTAGGAATTTGAATTCGCATGCGATGCACCTGCGATAGATCCCATCAGTGGTATCAGAGGCTCTGCTAGTGGTTTTAGTTTCATATTGGATGCATATTTGATATGTGGACGCGGATGATGAGATCCGTCGTCGTTCATAAGTTCGGCTATGTGCATGGTTGATGAGATCGACTACACATCGAGGAGACCTCATGAGGGGGACCGCCGTGTGCGTAGCACCTTGTGTCCTCACGCGGTGGGCCTCACGAGGTGGGCCTCACGAGGTGTGGGCTCACGAGGATGGCCTTGTGGGACCGCCGTGTGCGTAGCGCCTTGTATTTCATACACGATCACACAAACCGGTAAAATGTGACTCTATGGATGAGTTTGTTTTGCAGGTTTGATGTGAATAGTATGGCTCATATGTATGTGATGCATGTGTGTAATTTAACATGACCTGCGTGTCATGATTGTCAGCCGGAAGTAGCCAAAGAGCTGTCATTATATTGTATAACGACCTGCGTGTCGACTTGTGATCCTCTATAAATTCATTACTAGTTGTACTAGTTGGAGAATAAAGATCAAGTTCGAGTCTTTGGCGTCCGGTGTGACGGACAAGATGGAGTACCGCCCTAGTCATCAGAGTTGGAGCCGGCCATGGAAGGATGGCCATGAAGGAGCCATACTATTTCACATATATTTTTGTTTATATGTGATTGATATTGCTTCTTATTCCTATACATGTTAGTATGGTAGAAAGATCCAATATTAATATCAAGCACGTTGCCATTCTGGATGTTGCACCTTCGCACATCAAGTACGTCTAGTAGTGCGCTCATAAAATTGAGGTGCTGCTAGATGTCCTTGAACTGGAGGGTTCATGTCGGATACGGACATGCACTGCATCAGGTTAACTTGACAAGGCTATGAAAACGGTTTTGGACCTTGTGGCAAAGAAGGTCGGGAGCCGGGGTATGAGATACCTGCCCGACCGACAGGAGTCGTATAAAGATACGATTAGCAAGGAGTTGCTTACCGAATAGGTAAGTTGTCTAGCACTGATGCTAAAGCTCACTAGTCGCTCGCGCTAGACGGATCCTGAATCACTGGGAGTTTGCGGAGGGATGCCGACTTCAGTGGGAGTAGTTATATTTAAGGCTTGAATTACTCTACATAAACACATTGCTTACTGATTGCATAATTTTCTGTTGTAGCTCAATGGCAACACCTGCTCAAAACTTTGCAATGAAATCAATTATGGAAAATGGTAAACTGAATGAAACAAACTTTACCACGTGGTATAGAAATCTGAGAATTGTTCTCAAGCACAATAAAAAGGAACATGTTCTAGAGGATCCACTTACAGAGGCACCTACCGATAATGCTAATGCGAGAACCAAGAATGCCTATTAGAAACTCGTTGATGAATCAAACGAGATCAGCTGCCTCATGCTGGCTTGTATGGAGCCCGATTTGCAACAACATTTCGAACACATTGCGGCTTTTGATATGATTGAGGGTCTCAAGAGCATGTTTCAGGTGCAGGCTAGGACCGAAAGGTTCAACGTCTGGTGATCCTTGATGGATTGTAAGCTGAAGGAAGGTGATCCACTGAGCCCGCATGTGATCAAGATGATCGGATACGTGCAAGCTTTGGATCGATTGGGTTTCCCGCTCTTGGATGAGCTGGCGACTGATGCAGTTCTGGGTTCTCTTCCAGCTAGCTATGGGACGTTCATCTCGAACTATCATAGGCACGACATGGATAAGAAGCTCATTGAATTGCATGGGATGCTCAAGGTGGCAGAGCAGGATATTAAGAAAGGCACGCATCAAGTGTTGATGGTGCATAACTCGGCTAAGTTCAAGAAGAGTTGGTCCAAGAAAAGGGCTAAGGCAAAGGGCACGGATAAGGTTGTCTCCGCCACTGAGCCGAAGTCCGGACTGAACTCAAAGACCATTTGCTATCATTGCAAGGAAACTGGTCACTAGAAGAGGAACTGTAGCAAGTGGCTTGCTGAGCATGGCAAGAAGGCCGGAGATGCTTCTTCAGGCAAAGGTACACTTGTTACACATGTTATAGACATTTACCTTGCTGACATACCTAGTACCTCATGGGTATTTGATACCGGATCGGTTTTTCATATTTGCAACTCGATGCAGGGGCTGGTAAGAACTAGGCGTGTGGCACAAGGGGAGATTAACATCAGGGTCGGCAACAAAGCAAGAGCTATTGCGTTGGAGGTCAGCACGATGCAACTCCAGCTTCCTTCTGGATTTATTTTGGAATTGAATAATTGTTATTACATTCGTGCACTTAGTTGAAACATTATTTCTGCGTCATGTCTGATGAGCCAAGGTTATGAATTCAATTTAAAGGACAATGGTTGTTCATTTTATTTGAATAGAATGTTACATGGCTATGCACCTATTGTAGATGGGCTATTTATTTTGAATCTAGAAACGAAACCAGTCTATAACGTGAATGTCAAGAGGCATAAGCCTAATGAGATAAATCCGAGATACTTTTGTCATTGCCACTAGTAGGAAAAAACCTTATAGGTAGGAGCCTAGTAGTAGCGCTGAAAAATAGCATGCGCTGCTGCTACTTAGCAGTAGCGCTAGAAATAGTAAGCGCTACTGATAACTACCATAGTAGTAGCGCTCGTTGTAGGTCCAGCGCTACTGCTAAACGGAGCCCAACGAGGCCATCCGCAGTATCTGTAGTAGCAGCGCTTCCCTGGAGCCAGTGTTACTGCTAACTACGGTTAACCCTACCCAAAATCCCCTAACTCCCCATGTCCCTCCACTCCTTCCCTCTCCCCCCTCTCCCACGCACGCTCAATTTCCCCCCCCCCCGCCGCCGGAGCCCTCCCCTGCATCCCTCCCCCCCCCCCGCCGCCGCCGGAGCCCTCCCCTGCAGCCCTCCCCCCCCCCCCCCCCCCCGCCGCGAGAGCCCTCCCCCGCCGCCCACACCGGAGCCCTCCCCACCGGAGACATACAATTTGTTTTAGAAAACAATCTACAATATGTATGTCTAGGGAATATTTGTAGCTAAATCTACAATATGTATGTCTAGGGAAAGTTTTGGTTTTAGTGTTGATGATGATGATGTTCGTCACTTGTAAATCAATTATGGGTGAATAAAAAGGGCATGGATGCAACAAAATATAAGCAAACATTTCAAGTTCAAGTTTTTACTCATTTTATATGCAATCTTCGTATTTTGTATTTTCAAGGAAAAACCATCAGGTGTATTTTAAATGCCAGTGATATGATTTATATGCAATCTTCGAATATTGAAACCATAATTTTTATATGCAATTTTGAATATTGAAAGTAGAAACCAGAATTTTATATGCCATCTTTGAATATATGCAATCTTTGAATATTGAAAGTAGAAACCAGATTTTTTTTGTATGGACATTTATGCATCTTCATGAGAAGAATGTAGCCCATCTGTTGTACTTGCGCATTGTTGCTATATCCGACTGACCTACGTTTTGCCCGAATGTTAATTCATTTCCGTTTAGGCAAATTTCAGGCGCTCCATATGTCCACTTTTTAGCAAAGGTCATGCCGAAATTTTTCATGAATTTCGGCATGAATAGTGACATATGGAGTGCCGTGGAATTGCCGGAAATGGGAATGAATCAACATTTCGACCAAATATAGGTCCCTTTTTATTATTCATGCTTCTTTCTATATATAGATGTTCAATTCTTTCAATATAGTGTCACGGTTGTTGTTTACGCATTTACAAACATGTTTCATGGATTATAAATTAAATTACAACATTAAAACATGAAATTTCTGACGATGAATATTGGGAGTGTGAATATTGCAATGACTGTCGAGGTATGTGCGACACACCTCACCTGCGAGACGACGGGTTCTTCAGCATGAAGCTTGACGAGACCTTCAAAGTTTGTATGGTACGCAACGATGACAAGTGTTTTTTCGTAATTAAGCATGCATGACTTCTGTTTTTTGCTTCCACGTGTAATTTTTATTTTATACAATTCGACTAGTTCCTCCCTTGCCATGCAAGAAGATATGTGTTGAGGAGGCTCGGTTTCGAAAACCACGAGAGTATGGAGACGAGGAGCGCTAACCTGAGGACTATACATGGTCACACATTTGTGATCAAAGTAGAAAATTTAGTTTTTAACAAACAAATAGGGTGCCCAAATTGGGAAGATCTTTGCAAGGCATATGGATTTCAGGAGGGTACGGAAATAACCTTCGATCTTCGTCCTGAAGATGTTATGACATGCAACATCGACATTTGGGTGGTTGTCGATATGCTTCTTGTTTTACCTCCATGTGACTTCCTCAATCATATTTGTCAAGTAATTTGCATTCTATATTTAGAAATAGTTGGTGTTCATCCATATACTAAAATTTTTTAAATTATAATTTACAGCTTATTTCGTTTCTTTGAGTGAATTATGGAAATTAAATGACACGACACACTGCACATATGGATGACATCTAACTTGGGAGGAGAAGGATGGTCTTCTCTACTTTCTTGTTGGTGTCCTGGTTGGTAGGGAGAACTTTCTGTATAATTTGGGAATTGGCCTAAATTATACATTTTACATGCCACTAGTGCATAGGTTGAGGCCGGATGACATTCCTCGAAATATCTTGATAAGAGTTTCCTAATTAAGTACGCTCTACTATTGCATAAATGGTGTTGATTACATTGCTAACTAGGTTATTATTATGTTCTTCAACAGCAACTGTCAAATGATATAGTGCCTCTATTGGTGCACCCAGAAGGTCATATGAAAATTAAAAGCCAGCTCAGGGCTGAGTTCGATGCTCCATACTCGACTAACCGCAAATCAAGTAGGCTCCAAATTGAAGCATGGAGAGAAATAAAGAAGGATCGCAAGCCACGAGTTGGAGACCGTTTGATATTTGTGCTTCATCATGGAGACATAGGTGTTATTCTGTTTTATGACATTATACCTAGGAGCGAGGACTAGGTCTTATGAGAGACAAGTTTTTCTGGTTTATATTAACTTGGCATGATCGATTAGGATGCATGCATATGATGACTATTATGATGTTTTTCTGTTGGGCAACACTCTGTGCCGGCGCGTCGGCCGAATACGGGCCGCCCGATCCGCCAGTTGTATACGGGCAGCGCTGTTAGATCTCTATGCAGCAATTTTTCCTCAATGAACCAAATTTCGTCCACGATGCAACAATTTCATCAACGGTTGCAACAAAAAAAAGTTGTAGCCAAAAAATATCGACGTGATCATAGCAAAAAAAATGAAGCTGGTGATGTGTGGTAGCTAAACAAAAAAAGGGTTGTAGCAAAACAATCCGGTGAACTCAGGTTGCAACTCTGACGAACATGTATGCAACTTTTTTAGTGAACGGTTGCAGCAAAAAATGATGCCGGTTGTAGCAAAAATTAACACGGTCGTAGCAAAAATCAAACCACGGTTGTAGCAAAAAATTCAATGAACTCGAGTTGCAACCAAACGTGGATGCAACTTTTTTAATGAACAAGTTGCAACAAAATAGAAAAGGCTTGTAGCAAATTTAACCCCGTTTGTAGTAAATTTGCACTAAAAATGTTGCATGTGTGGGCTATTGTATCAAATTTATACATGGTTGCAGCAAATCTTCAGTAAAACAATGTTGCATGGCTGCTGCCAGGCGCGCGAGCCGCGAGCGACCGGCCGAACGGTTCGGCCGGCGCTCCAGGTGCAAGCATTTCCCTTTTCTGTTTTATGAGATTTTCACTTCATATATGATTAAGATGATGATGAATTGTTTGATGAGTTATATGACATGATACTTTATGTGTAAGCTATGATGAGAATAATGAATTTTTATTATGATATGATAAAACTATTGTTTAGAGCATGCACAAATACGTAGAGGGGGCATAAGGGGAAGAAGGAGTAGCGACCATCATCGACGGTGAAAAATCAGTGAGGAAGTGTCCATCATATATGATAGAAGAAGAATACCGAATGTTGTCATGGGGGTCGCTTCTCCTTCTTCTCCTTGTGCTCGATATTTGTTATGCACCAGGGGAAGTAGGAGTAGCGACCATCATCGACGGTCGAAAAATCGGTGAGGGACTGTCCACCATATACGTAAGATAAGAGTTTAGGAAGGAAGACTCAACAGACCTAAAGTCAACCCGTTGCATATTGAGTAATAGTTCCTCAACCATATTTATTAAGTAATTTATATTGTTTTTTAAATATTTGACAACTAATTTCTATTGACAGCTTATTTCCATTCAAGCAAACATGTCCAACGCTTGGTAGACAACACCTACTACTCTCCCGGGGCTGAACTAAACTGTGAGGACATAGGTCATTATTTTTCATGGCTTGAGGATCCATGATACTGTCAACACAGGTTATTTTCTTGGACTTCGAGATATTAGTACTCAAAACGTGTGATACTGGTGTGCGTATTGAACTACGGTCACATCTATTTAGGAAAGATGGTAAGATATTTACTATTTGTCCTCGGTGCATATTTTGCATACATTATATTTTAAGCTAAACTTCATTACTATGTATGTTACATCTATGTATTGAACAGGGACTCCCGATGAGTGTTGTGCCTCGTTGGATCGAGTCTAAAGGTCGCATGACAATGGTTATCCTACGGCCAAGATATCTTGTATTGCACATGAGTGCATCTACACATGTTCTATGCTATTTTACTCGAGAGAGAGCAGCAGGGGTAGGTCCTAGGTATTAAGAACAATTAGTGATGTATCATGGACGAAAATGATGTATCATGAACGAAAATGATGATGAGGAGTAGTTGTTATCTGACAATGATGTATTATATATGATGATACTATATGAAAACCTGTATAATGGCGCTGCTAATATGAAGGGAATTAAATATTGAAAGCAGTAACATTAGCAATAGCGCTGGAATATTAGTAGTAGTGTTGGGTTAGCAGTAGCACTTTATCTACTACAGCGCTACTGCTAATATGTCTACCAGCAGCGTTGGATAAAACAACGCTACTGCTAACAGATTAGCTATAGCGCGATTGCAGTAGCACTGGCACCAGCGCTACTAGTAAGGGACAAACCAGCGCTATTGGTAGCCTTTCTCCTACTAGTGTGTCGGCTTGGACACATTAGTCTGAAACGCATGAAGAAGGTCCATGATGATGGACTCCTAACTTCATCTGACTTCAGGTCATTCGAGACATGTGAATCATGCTTGCTAGGCAAGATGAATAACTCTCCTTTTGCAAAGAGTTGCGAGAGGGCATCCGAGTTGTTGGAGCTTATACAAAGTGATGTGTGTGGTCCGATGAGCACAACTGCCAGGGGTGGCTATAAGTACTTCATGACTTTTACCGACGACTTGAGTAGATATGGATATATCTATTTGATGAGGCACAAGTTAGAGACTTTTGAAAAGTTCAAAGAGTTTCAGAACGAGGTGGAAAATCAGCTCGGCAAGACGATAAAGCTCGTATGATCAGATCGTGGAGGTGAGTACATGAGCCATGAGTTTGATGATCATCTGAAAAGCCGAGGTATAGTGCCTCGGCTCACACCTCCGGGCACACCACAAAGAAACGACATGTCAGAACGGAGAAATCAAACCTTGTTGGACATGATCTGATCGATGATGAGCAAATCAGATTTACCCTTGTCATTTTGGGGATACGCTCTAGAAACTACAGCTTTCACACTTAACAGGGTACCATCAAAATCCATAGACAAGACACCACATGAGATGTGGATTGGGAAGAGTCCTAGCTTGTCTTTTCTAAAGATTTGGGGTTGTGAAGCATTTGTCAAGCGACTCATGTCGGACAAGTTTACACCCAAGTCGGATAAATGCATATTTGTGGGATATCCGAGGAAAACCATGGGATACAGCTTCTACAACCGAGAAGAGAACAAAGTGTTTGTTGCTTGGCACGGGGTTTTCCTAGAGAAAGAGCTTCTCAGTCGGGAGGCGAGTGGGAGAACGATGCGACTCGAAGAAATCCGAGAGCCACTCAGGGACAACTCGGTTGGTGATGAGATCATACCGGAGTCGGTCAGGGAACACATAGTGGAGTCGGCACCGCAGCCACGGAGGTTGGATAGATTGCGCAAAGTGCGCGATGTGTTGTTGTTAGAAAGCGACGAGACGGCCACGTATGCAGAAGCGATGGTGAGCCTAGATTCCGAGGCATGGCTTGATTCCATGCATGACATCCGAGTTAAAGTCCATGGATGATAATCAAGTCTGGGACTTGGTTGATCCGCCGCCTGGCGTAGTGGCCATTGGTAGCTTATGGGTCTTTAAGAAGAAAACCGATGTGGATGGAAATGTTTAGATCCACAAAGCTCGGCTTGTCGCTAAAGGTTATGGACAAGTTCAAGGAATTGACTACGACGAGACTTACTTGCCGGTAGCGATGCTGAAGTCGGTGAAGATCATACTAGCTATAGCTGCATTTTTCAATTATGAGATATGGCAGATGGATGTCAAAACGGCTTTCCTTTATGGAAATTTAAAGGAGGATGTATACATCATACAAACCAAAGTTATTGTCGATCCAACTAACGCTGGTAAAATATGCAAGCTCAAGAGATCCATTTCTGGATTGAGGCAACCAGCTCGGAGTTGGAATATTCGTTTTAATGATGTCATTGTTGACCTTGGTTTCATCAAGAACGAAGAGGACTATTGTTTATACAAGAAGTTTAGTGGGAGCTCGGTAATATTTTTGATCTTGTATGTGGATGGCATACTACTGATCGGAAATGATGTTTCGATGCTGAACTCAGTCAAGGAATCATTGAATGGCAAGTTTTCAATGAAGGACCTTGGAGAGGCAGTGTACATTTTAGGCATCACGATCTATAGAGATAGATCGAGGAGGCTGCTCGGCTTGAGCCAGAGCACGTACATAGACAAAGTGTTGAAGAGGTTCAACATGAGTAAGGCCAAGAAAGGGTTCTTGCCTGTCTCACATGGTATAAGGCTAAGCAAGACTCGGAGTCCTATGACTTCTGATGAGCTAAACCGGATGAGTAGGATTCCATATGCTTCGGCAATAGGATCCATCATGTATGCCATGATATGTACTTGGCCTGATTTTGCCTTTGCAATAAGCTTAACAAGAAGATACCAAGCTAACCTAGGTGAGATTCACTGTGCAGCGCTGGAAGCTATTCTGAAGTACCTGAAAAGGACTAAAGAGATGTTCCTAGTTTATGGAGGTGAGGAGGAGCTCAATGTAAAGGGTTACGTTGATGCTAGTTTCCAAACCGACAGGGATGATTGTCAATCGCAAACAGGATTTGTGTATGTCATGAATGGAGGAGCAGTGAGCTGGACGAGTTCCAAGCAAGATACGGTGGCCGACTCCACAACACAGGACGAATACATTGCCGCTTCTGAAGCCGCAAAGGAAGGTGTTTGGATTCGGAAGTTCCTCGAAGATGTTGGTGTGTTCCTGTGCTGGTCAAAACCATTGGACCTTTATTGCGATAATTCAGGTGCCATCGCACATGCCAAGGAGCCGAGACAACACCACAAGACCAGGAACATAGACCAAAAGTATCACCTGATACGAAAGCTCGTAGCGAAAGGTGACACTAATTTATGCAAGATTCATACGGATGCAAACATGGTTGATCCGTTGACTAAGCCGCTTCCACAACCCAAGCATGAGGGGCACGTTAGAGCTATGGGCATTCGATGTCTATTTGATTGGCTCTAGTGCAAGTGGGAAACTGTTGGAAATATGCCCTAGAGGCAATCATGTACTCTCTCCGTCCGGAAATACTTGTCCTAGAAATGAATATAATGGATGTATCTATAACTAAAATAAGTCTAGATACATTCATCTCTATGACAAGTATTTCCGGACGGAGGGAGTATGATGATATTTCATATGTGTTTATGAATAAAGATAGTCCTTGGACATTATCAATGATGAGTAAATAACAAGTATGTGACTTGTTTGTGAGACTATGCATTGTATGATAACTTTCCTAAAGAGTCCCTAGTCTAAAGGGTTGTGTGGACGCGCAACGAGTTAGACTAGCATATAACACGGTGGATGGTCCGTTATCACTGGCCATGTAGCATTGGATGCTAGCCGCATAATATGACTCGGAAAGATCTGGTTGGATTCGCTGAGTTGGACAGACCCAACTATGAGACGCAACGATAGGTCATCTGTGAGTCTCAAATACAACATACATTCTATGTCCTAAGACCTGAACTGTCGCATGTGCTCGGGATGGTGACAGACTTGCTTTGGACCGACCAAACGCTACTCCGTGACTGGCTAGTTGCAAAGGTAGGTTTCGGGCTTGTCCAGACCCATGCCGTGAGACATGGTCGAGCAAGATGGGATTTGCCCCTCCGATCAGGAGAGATATACTTTGGGCCCCTCGGGTGATCCGACCTGGATAAGCATGGCCATGCGATGAGGATTATGAGATAAGCCGAATGCTGGTCGGATTCATCGGAACGAAAAAGAGGTCGTGCGGTAACAAGGATGACCATATTGCCTTGAGCACGACAACGTATATCGTGTGGCAAAGGGAATAGAAGTATGAAGTACATGTTCACCTAACCAGCTTCATCGACCACTTGGAGTCGGCACGTCTTGCTAGAGACCACTACCCACTAGCCGAGTCGTACGTGGTCTGTCTCGCGACCAAATGAACGAGAACCTAAAGGGTAGCGCGCTTAAGGGAAGGAACACGTGGGCTTTAGGGTCCGTGCGAGGCCCAAGAGTTGAGCCTAGGCTGGACGCCTATATATAGTGGAGGTGTGGCACACCTATGGGATAGACAGCTTCGGTTCCTTCATTGGGGTTCTGCATGAGTTGCCAATAGCCACCTCCACCCACCGGCGACTGTGTGATCGGACCTAGCAGTCTGCCGCACGGTGTGTTCCTCCTGCACGTGCGGATACCATTAGAGGCGGTGCACTTGCGCTGCTCCGGCAAGCCTGTACACGGGATACGGCGACCGGTTGTTCGAGGGAGATCGGACCGGCTGCTTGAGGGAGAACAGACAAGGAGGAGATGAACCACGCGGACGCGCTGCCCCAACTCTACTTTCGCTGCACGACACTGCACGTCTAGTGGTAACGATGTGTGATCCATCTCCATAGCATGTTCTTGGAACCACGCGGACGCGCTGCCCCAACTCTACTTCCGCTGCACGGCACTGCACGTCTGGTGGTAGCGATTTGTGATCCATCTCCATAGCATGTTCTGGGATGTTCTGCTGCCCCCACATAGATCTGGCCTTGGGGGCGTCTGGAGATGGCAAGTGCAGCGGGCTCGCCGACGTTTGCAGACGATGAGGTTGATGGCTCCTGCGTGAGGATGGCGTCGTCGTCGCGTAGAAGGTGTGTGGGACAGCGGCCTTGCAGACCGGTGGTGTTGCGCCGCCGGTTGCATGGGGGTGCTCGGCGAGGTGGCTCCGGGCGAAAGCCTAGACGGCAGGCGTCCGCAGACGTCGTTTTTCCTCCTTGGGGTCGTTGTGGAGCCCCTTGCCCAGCACCTTCGAACCATGGAGATCTGGCGAAATCCTAAGACTCTGAAGTAAGTCGGATAACGGCGTCGTTCTTCCACGTCGCTCTACCCCCTTGGGGGCATTGCCTTGAGGGTCACCTGCCTCTTCCATGCTTTGCCGGAGCTAGACACACACGACATCGGGGTCGGTAGGTGCCCAGCTGGCAATGTGGTTGGCGCAACTTCTTGTGTGGCTAGGATGGCAGCTTCTAATGGGGTTGGTATGTTGTTGAGCTTTGGTAGTCGATCTCATCCGGCGTGTTCAAGGGGTTGTCGCGCCTCACTTTGTCTTCCTGGAGCCGGAGCTGTTGAGGCGGGGCCTTGCGGTGACGATGACGCGAGGTGGGTGGTCGGTTGTGGCACTGGCTCAGCTCAGGCTTATTGCTTTTCTCCTACAATGCTCGTCGACAAAGTCGGAGCTCCCTAGTAGTTGGCGCGTGCGGTTGATTATTTGACAGTGGCCGGCGTGGGCCTCAACGTTTGCTTGCGGTGAGGGCTATATTGATGGTCGTCGATGATGGAGTCGGAGTCGTCATCGGGTAGGTGTGATGGCGATGACACCGTGTTGCACCTTCAAAGGTGTTCTCTCCTCGACGACGTGTGTGCGTTCTTATGCGGGTTGTCAGGTCGCCCTGGATCTCCTGTGTGGACGTGTTGTAACGGTTTTCACCCGATTTTCCGTTAGTCATTTGGGCAATTCTCTTCTTCCTTATTAATAAGATGAGACAAAGTTTTAGCCTTCGTTTCAAAAAAATACCAATTAGCTGAAGCATACTCTGAATAGCGCATTATAGAGGTAATAATGCCAATGGTGTCTAAATGAGAGAAAAAAATCAACAAAATTTATGGATGCGTTTGGTTGTCCACAAAACTATAATCAGGCCCGTTGGATATACTTGCATATACTGCATTTATTTTGGTCTTGATCAGTTAGGTTTACCTGCATATACTGTTGGATCTGCATCGTACGGTTCTTAAAACACCTCTCGGCCAAACTCACTAAAAAGTGTCAAATCGGCAGTTCCTAGCGAAGCAGACCCGAGCAATGAAAGTAGGCACACGTGGGTGGCTCATTATAAATGCATTAGCAGTTAGAGCATCTACAGCCGAATCCCTCAAACCCTCCTCAAACGTTCGCGCAGGCCGCGGGGTCACTACCCAGTCACAAAAAATTGACTCACACGGGCCTCTCAAACCGGCCTTAAATGCCCTGACTGACCGGCACCCCCATTTCCAGCCCAAATATGGGGCGGATATGGGGGAGCCCGGGCGCACCCGGGCATGCCCGCCTGACGCCCCATGCGGATTCGTAGGGAAACCTGACGGTCCGTCGGGTGCCTCGACCGTAGGCGCGGTGTGAACGTCGCATGACACTGCTTCGGCTCCCCGCCCGAGGTCGAGGCCGACTATTTAACCCGGTCGGCGTCCCCAGACCTAGCTCATTCGCCTCCTCCTTCTCTCCGCGGCCACCCGAGCCAGTCCGCCTCCTCTCGCAGTTCCCTCTCCGTCAGGATGGTCCGACGGCTCATCACCACATACACACAGCTCACTCCAGAGCGGCGCCTTCAAATCGAGGCGGAGATCCACACTCGACGCACCATCGCATCGTTGCGGGTCTCCCTCCGGACTCGCCGGAGATAGAGGAGGAGGACGAGGAAGCCATGGAGGAGGAGGCTCCCGGCTTGAGCATGGCGGAGGGGGAGGCGGAGTTCGCCGTCGCCCAGTCGGAGGAGATGACGGAGCAGCAGGCCATCCTGGATTTCATCTGGGATGAGGCCAAGGCGAAGGCCAATCGCCCGCTCATCCAGCAGAGGCAGACAGAGGTCGACGCCCTTTTCGACGAGCTAGACGCGGAGATTGAGGTGGAGGAGGCCGTAGTGGAGTTGTCGGAGGGAGCGAAGCCGCGGCAGGCGACCATTTATCCTCGAAAGGCATAGAGATCGTCGAAGTCTCGGACAAAGAGTAGATATGTTTTACGTAGCACATAAGTTTTATATCTTGCATATTTTTATATCAATTTAAAAATTATAATATAAAATGTCCGAATGTAGAATGAATTATTTAAGACTTAGCCGATCGTCCGCGAACGTAACGATCGGGAGGCGAGCAGGACGCGACGGAGTGCGAGCGCGCGGACACGACGAACATGGGGCGAGCTACAACGAGGATAGCTGCTGAGCCAAGCTGCAGGACGAGCGGGAGACGAGGCCCGACAAGCTCTCCGGGCTGTTGCTAGCTAGCAAGCAACGTCTACAATGAGGATAGCTGCTTGTGTGTTGCTTGCTTGCTAGCCGACGTGGTGTGTTGCTAGACGTGGCAGCACTCGGGCGACTGCGGATAGGGAGTTGAATTTAGTGGCCGTATCACGGAATAAGGTGAGTCGGGACTACCTCTTCTTTGACAAAGAACTTGCCGTCTTCCGTGGAGAAGAGCCGAGCCTCGTGCCGGCGTTCGGCTCCTCCGTGACATGGCCTCCTTCTACCGTCGTGCTGCTCGAGGTGCTTTAATTTAAGTGTAGTCGTTAGTTTTTAATCATTATGGAAGCCAGGCTACCAAATCAGATAGAATTTGGTTTACAGTGATAGGACCCTCAGAACATCTCTAGCACACTCCGTATAATGTCCTATAAAATATCTGTCAAAATACGGGTTAGGTTAAAAAATACTGTCAGATCAGACACCGCAAACGCGTCTGGTCTGGAAAAAAATTTACGGGGCGCGACAAAAGTGGGCCCTCAACCTTCAGATTTACGGGGTGGGAGGCCGACCCGAGCTCACCCCTTATCCGCAACGACATTGGGCGCGAGGGAACTTTCCGCACCGTTCGCCCTGCTCTCCCCTCCTCGGCAGCCGTTGCCCCGCCCACCACGTGCTCCGGACCTTCTTCCCCGACATTCTTTGCCGTCATGAAAGCCTTCCAGCCGGCGGATCTCGTCACCGTGGAGGTCGCGCACGCGCAATCCCGTTCGGCGGATCTCGTCGCCGGCCATGTCGCCCCCGCTCCCGCTGTCGCCGACGCGCCAGCCCGCAAGCGACCACTAGTGGGGACAGGGCCTATAGCCCCGGCCCGTAAGGGGCTTTAGTCTCGGTTCACCAACCGGGATTAAAGGGGCGGGACTAAAGGACTAACCTTTAGTCCCGGCCCTGTTCCAAGCCGGGACTAAAAGTGCTCCACGTGGGCGCCTCGGAGCGTCCTCAGGGGCAGGCCCTTTAGTCCTGGTTCTTTACACGGACCGGGACTAAAGAGTTTCAGATTTTGTTTATTTTAGGGTTTTAGGGTTTAGGTGTTCGGGAGATTAACGTGATGCCTCGTTTGGTGTTCGGGAATTAGTTTTCATATAATTCTAAATAGAAATAATTATGCATATATATATATAAGATTAACTTATCTTACAAGCGAGCAAATATATACAATTATATGGAGATCTGAATTATCGGGACTAGAGCCCGTCTATTCGATTACATGGACGAACATTAGTAATGGCCCCTAGCTACACTAAATCGTCCTTTGTCATCTATAGCTTCCGTCCTCAGAAAGGTCGCAAGCTCCTCTGCAACAGCAATCGCGCGTTGCTCTGGTAGGACCTTCTCCCTCATGGCCGTGTACTATATAAGAAGAGGAGATGAATATGAATATCAATCATGATAACAAAGAATGACGGGTAAAAATAGAGGTGTGAATGTTCATTGCTTACGTCGAATCTGTGATCCTTGTGCTCAGAGGTAAACGTGTGAATGGTCTCGCAAACATAGTATCCGCATAGATGCGTCCCCCGTGGCTGCTGGCCACACTTTACGAGAATAGAATATATATAATCAAAATAATAATCTAGCATCATAAATGTATTGAAAATAGAAGTATATCATACTACTACTTACCTGAGCCGCTCTAAAGGTCAGCTTCTCAGGCTCGATACCGGAAGTCACGCACTTGAACCGCTTCCAAACCCTGCCCGACAAGGATAATGATTTGCTAAGTTTTTCATTAATTGATATATCAGAAAATCATCGAAAGAGACCTATAGAGCGCAAGAATGATTGAAATTACCCTTGAAGCATGTCCTGCAGGCTTTGGAACTGTTCCAAGGGTCTCGATAATGAGTCGAAGGCATCAACTCTTCCCTTATCTATTAGAATGTCCAACAGAATCCAATGGAAGCTGCATATATATATATATGTGGGTGTGTGTGTGTGTGTGTGTGTGTGTGTGTGTGTGTGTGTGTGTGTGTGTGTGTGTGTGTCAGTAACTTATCAATTACACTTATAAGTGAATGGACACAACAGAGTAAAGACCCTCACCTAAAGTTGTATGGAAACAGTATGTGGTCACAGAAATTTTGATCAGTTAGAAACCTTAGAAGGTTTTCCTCCGTCTCCTTGGGTTTATCAGTTAGCGTCGCTATATGTATTTTATCTGGGTCAATAAAACCAATATTTAGGATGTTCCTACTTTTACAATCCAGAATCTTCATTCTACATAATAGAGTACAAGTTATATATAGACAATGAATTGAAATAACTAAACAAGTTATATGTAGACAACGAATTGGAAAACTTACGGACAATAGCAACTCATAAGCGATTTGTCGAGGGCGTCGGCATTGTACATCTGGAAGAGTTCATCAAAGTCGATATGGATTTCTTTGGGGCAGCCATAGTACTCCCGTGGGACACTCACCACGATCATCGTTCTCCCATTCTTTGATTCACTTAAGTACCATGTATGCAAGTAACGCATATTTGTTGGGAGATCATCTTTGCTGACCAAAGACGCTCCCATGACAAGCTGTGGCTTAGGGACTACCACAGCCTTGGGTAACCTGTCGTCTTGGGAAGCCAGAATGTCTTCAACCGGGATACCCCATTCATCCGCCCACTTCTTTGCTAATTCCAAATCTTGCCCCTGCACCGGAGGGGGGACATTCTCGGGTAACACCCTGAGGGGTGGGATCGACTGTTTGGCATGTTGTCCAAGCTGAGGAACGTCTGATCTTTTTTTGCTTGTAGTTGAACTTGATTTGCTCCCACTTGCACTTGCACGTGATCTGCTTTTTTTCACTTCCTTCTGCAATGTGCGTGTATAGTCATTAGGCTTATGGTGTAAGTCATACTATGATGGAAGGGTCGTGAAATATTTTGCAAATGCTATTTGCTTCTCGATGTATTCCGGGCGGGGCTCGGGTTCCTTCTTTTTCATCTGCGTATCATGATGTTCCTTTGCTATCCTGGCGTTTTCCTCGGGGGTACGATCATAAGTTGTGATAGGAAGATTAGCATGAGGTACCTTTGGGAGGGGCGACAATTTGCGCTTTGGGGGGCTCCGTCGCTTAGAAATCGTCGACGGAGCGTTCTTGCTGGCACGCTTCCGCTTAGTATCCGGAGCGGGCGGCGGCGGAGACGGACGACCCAAGTCCGGCGGCGGTGATCGAGATGGACTCGTGTTGTGCTGGCCGACGTCATGTGGAGGGCTTGGAGGTAATGGAGGTGTAGGTGACCTGCGACGACTCGGAGGCGGTGTTGTCCTTGGGGCCGAGCCTGGAAGCTTGATGTAGTTCTTGTCCCATAGGATGACTCCACCCAGTACTTCTCTGAGTGTCCTCTCATCTTCGGGTCCAGCTATGTCGAGCTCCATATCATGAAACCCCGCCATGATTTCATCCACCCCGTCTTTAGCAAAGCCAGCTGGAATCTCACGGCCATGCCAGCGTGCATCAGGGCCAGAAGGTAAAGCTTGTCCGACGGCCACCTTCATGGACATGTGCTTGAATTTCTGATGGAGTTCACATGATGTTGACTCCTTGATTCCATCCACGGGGTAGCCGGGACCGCCCTCTATCATTCTTCGTGCATCGTTGGGCGGGGCCTCAGATTCAGCCACGCTGCTTTTCCGCTTAGAAGGGGCGCCGGTAATATCAAATGCAGGATCTTCCTAGCGCGCTACTCCTCTAAGCTCATCAATCTGCTTATGTTGCTCGTTAATCCTGGCAAGCAACTGGTTGAACTTGTCATTCTCCTCATCTTGCTGCCGCTTCTTTGCTCTCGCTCGGCTTCTGTAAGTGTCTTGGTCTCTGGCAAACCCAAGCCACCACGGGTAAGAAGGACCAAAGCCTCGCGTTCGTCCTCCATGTTCGTCATTGCCGAGGACCAGTGTGAGCAAATCTTTCTCTCTATCTACAGTGAACTTTCTTTTTCCCTCCTTAATTTCTTTCACTATCTTTTTCCAATTCTCCCTGGGTATCCTAAGACCGTCACTGCAGATGAGGTCCCCTGTTTCTTCATCGTACGAACCACCATGCGCAAGGAACCAATTTCTTGCTCTCAATTCCCACTCATCACGGAGTGGTTCAGGTACGATGCCTTTAGCTAGCAGAACTTGCTCTTTCTTATCCCACTTTGGGATGGCAGTCTCATAGCCCCCTGGCCCCAGCTTGTGGTGATATTTATTCTTGTCGACATTTATCGTGTTCTTTTCTGATAATGCCTGGGCATCTTCTGACTCCTTGTACTCTTGAAATGCCTTCCAGTGATTCGCCTGCTTGGCTAGATACCCCTCGAATACTGGCACTTTCTTTGTCTTCAGATAGTTTTTCCATAGCTTCTTCTTCCAGCTATGGAACAGTTCGACCATCTTCTTTAGAGTCCACTGCTTGACTTTGGCCCTCAGTTTGTCTGCGGCATCTTCATTCTCACATTCTGGCAGGTTGAAATGTGACATGAGATCATTCCAAAGATTATCTTTGTACCTTTCGGCGACATAGTCACTATCGGCTGCCCCTTTGCGCTTGTTCCACTCCCGAACGCTGATCGGGACGTGATCCCTAATGAGAACTCTGCATTGCTTCTTGAATGTGTCAGCAGCATTCTTAGGAAGCTTGGGTTCGCCCGTAGGCAATATCACCTCAAAGGTGTAATGCGTCCGTGCATCCAACTTTCTAGTCGGGCCTCGTTTCGTAGCTTTGCTCGATGTGGAGGCCTAAGAGGGACAAACATTCGTCAAATGAATGTATATGTATACAATATAGAGCTATCTCCAATATTTTTCACATATTACAAGTGATTGTCGAACTTCATATGTATACCTCGCCGGACTTTATTATTTCTCCACCGGCTTCGCCACCGGCTTCTCCATCAGTGGAGCTATCACCTTCTCCGTCATTGGACCTATCTCCTACCCCATCGGCTTCATCTTCGTGTCGGTCGACCTCCATTCCATATCCGGAGGGGTTTAGATATGATGACGGAGATTCAACTGGTTCAACGTCGGGGCCGTCTTTGATTATATCTTCGAGAAGTTCTTCCTCTTCGAGGTTCGTGATATGTGGATCCATAGTTCTGCAAAAAATGGACAATTGATTAACTAATAAACTAACAAACTATATAAGAGGGGTTGGAAACTTCGAAGTGTCGTTTTATATAGGAGGACCTTTAGTCCCGGGTCTTGGCTAGAACCTAAACTCTAAAATATGTCTAATGGATTCTCTTAACCTTTAAGGATTTAACAAAATGGCGACATTCTAGATGTGTAGAAAATGATCCTATTTTTCCTGATCTCATCTACCCTTCTATATGTCACATTGTCTAGTGTCAAAGGACTTTGTTGAACTTTGTTGAACTTTGTACCAAAAAAGGATCTCATCTACCCTTCCAAAACAACTTTAGTCCCGGGTCGTGGCTCCACCCGGGACTCCTAGATTTCTGCATAGTATTCAAAGTAGGAGTACCTTTCCAATTTGAGCATTCAATAAGCAAAACCAAATCGTAAAATAAAGTAGTATTCAAATTAGCATGCATTCAATTATAAGCAAAACTACATCATCTCTTTTGTCCGTACATCGTCAAATATTATCACTAATACTCCTCGAATACTATCATACATATAGCATCACTGATACAGCTAGAACCGTAGCGCCCGACGAGTATCGTCGCGGGCGGTGGACACCCAAAGAGAAGGAACCATCACAGGATCATAGCTCCAGTGAGATCCCGGAAGAACCTGCCAGGTATGCTCGAACCTGCCCTCCAACGCAACCATGTAGCGACGGACGTGCTCATCCTCCTCGCTGACACGGTGACGTACCACCTCCGCGGTGTCCGGAAGCCTCGGCACCGTCACTGGCCCACGCGACCGCCACCAAACAAGGAGCGGGTCAACAATGGGCTGGCTCCTCACCAACCTTCACAATTGCCAGGCGAACATTTTCCGGTAGAATTCCCCTCAATGCAACCGGAAGCAATTGTGTCATAAGCACGTGGCAGTCATGAGACTTTAGGTTTTGGAATTTTTTGTCTTTCATATTTACGATTCCCTTTATATTCGACGAGAAGCGAGTCGGGACCTTGATACTGAAAAGGACTTCAAAGAAGATTTCCTTCTCTTCCTTAGTAAGAGCGTAGCTGGCACGCCCTTGAAACTACCCTGGATGCATGCCCTCTCTTCCTTTATGACGTTCCTGGTCCTCCCGTGCTTCCGGTGTATCTTTTTACTTCCCATACAAGCCCAGGAAGCCTAGAATATTCACGCAGAGATTCTTCGTCAGGTGCATCACGTCGATTGCCGAGCGGACCTCATGGACTTCCCAGTAGGGTAGCTCCCAAAATATAGATTTCTTCTTCCACATGGGTATGCGCTTATCAGGGCCGTTAGGAACAGGTTGGCTACCAGGACCCTTTCCAAAGATTACTTTTAAATCTTTGACCATATCAAATACTTCAGCACCAGTACGGATGACAGGCTTCCCCCGGGGTTCTGCCTTGCCATTGAAATGCTTGCCTTTTTTCTTTAAGGGATGCTTGGGCGGAAGAAAACGACGATTGTACGGGTACACATTCTTCCTACATTTGTCCAGATATATACTTTCTGTCTGATCCAAACAGTGTGTGCATGCATTGTATCCCTTGTTTGACTGTCCTGAAATGTTACTAAGAGCAGGCCAATCATTGATGGTTACGAAAAGCAACGCTCGAAGGTAAAATTCCTCTTGTTTGCGTTCGTCCCACACACGTACACCTGGTTCGGCCCACAGCTGTAAAAGTTCATCAACTAATGGCCTTAGGTACACATCAATATCGTTGTCGGGTTGCTTTGGACCTTGGATAAGCACTGGCATCATAATGAACTTCCGCTTCATGCACAACCAAGGAGGAAGGTTGTAGATACATAGAGTAACGGGCCAGGTGCTGTGACTGCAACTCTGCTCCCCAAAAGGATTCATGCCATCTGTACTCAGACCTAACCATAAGTTCCTTGCGTCAGCTGCAAATCTCGGGAACTCTCTCTCGACTTTTCTCCACTGCCGACCATCAGTGGTGTGCCTCAACTTATCGTCTTCCATACGATCTTCCATGTGCCATCACAACAACTTCGCATGATCTTTATTTCTGAACAGACGTTTCAACCGTGGTATTATAGGAGCATACCACATCACCTTGGCATGAACCCTCTTCCTGGGTGGCTCGCCCTCAATATCACCAGGGTCATCTTTTCTGATCTTATACCGCAATGCAGTGCATACCGGGTATTTATCCATATTCTCGTACTTCTCACCGCGGTAGAGGATGCAGTCATTAGGGCATGCATGTATCTTCTGCACGTCTAATCCTAGAGGGCAGACAAGCTTCTTTGCTTCGTACGTGCTGGCGGGCAATTCGTTCTTTCTTGGAAGCATCTTCTTCATCAGTACCAGCAACTTTTCGAATGACGAGTTAGTCACACCGGTCTCTGCCTTCCACTTCAGCAATTCCAGTGTGCTACCCAGCTTCTTCTGGCCATCTTCACAAGTTGGGTACAACAATTTGTTGTGGTCCTGTAACATTTGCTCGAACTGCAACCTCTCCTTTTCTGTGTCGCAACCTCGCCGTGCATCAGAAATGACCCGGCCAAGATCATCAGCGGGCTCATCTGGTTCCCTTTCTTCATCCTGATCTCCTTCTTCATTTTCTTCCATTGCGGTATCAGCATACTCAGGGAACATAGATCGGTAGTTGTCATCATCGTTCTCTTCTTCTTCATCGTCGTCTTCCATCATAACCCCTCTTTCTCCGTGCTTGGTCCAAACATTATAGCCCGACATAAAACCGGACCGAAGCAGGTGGCTCTGAATGACTCTTGAGGAAGTGTAATCCTTCTCATTCCGACTTTCAACACATGGACAAAACATAAAGCCACCACCATGCTTGTTCGCATCGGCTGCATCTCGAAAAGAATGCACGCCTTCTCTCTAAGCGGCTGTGCGTCGATCACCGTACATCCATGGATGGCTCATCTGCATTATACGACAGTATATCAAATACAATCACGATCCTAAAAATTAGTACCGCACGGTCTAAACAAGGAAATATAGTTGCTAACCTTTTAGAATAAGTAGAAATAAAGAGGAAGAGGTTTAAGCGTGGCTCATGCATCTCATATCGTAGTTGTGTTCGGTGAACTGAAGCGACATCGCTCTAACACACATTTCAACAAACACCTCTAGTGCATGAGAAAAAATGGAGAGCTAGCACACACCCACACTCTTCCATCCAAGAAAAATGCAAGGAAGAGGGGAGAGGGGGGCTATGCTATATATAGGCAGAGGACTTTAGTCCCGGTTTGATACACAAACCGGGACTAAAGGTGGCGCACATGCGGGCTGCACACCGCATAGCCCTTTAGTCCCGGTTTGGGACACAAACCGGGACTAAAGGCTCCTTACGGGCCGGGACCAAAGCCTCGTGGGAGGCAATGCGATTTGGAGCGACATGGTCGGGCCTTTAGTCCCGGCCCAGAGGCAGGCCGGGACTAAAAGGTCCAGGCCAAAGCTCTCTTTTATATTGTGGACAAGGCAACATTGTCGTGTAGGCCGACATTCCGACTGGCCCAGTCGGAAGAGAAGGCGCGTCGGGCGCCACCGCTGCTGTGCAATCTGGCCGACCGCCGGCGGGGAAGATGAACAAGGTTTCTGGCGTGAAGCGTAAGAAGGTTCCTACGAAGAAACCTTCGGCTACTCCATCCACCCAGGCGAGACGTTCTCCGATGGTGCCTTCCTACTGCGCTGCTTCCACCGTCGGCGAGGTGTTCGATGAAACGTCCGGAAGGTATGCAACTTCTCTTACTTATTTTTGCTTCGATTATTCACACATCATGATGTGTTGGAATTATGCCCTAGAGGCAATAATAAATATAGTTATTATTATAATTCCTGTATCAAGATAATCGTTTATTATCCATGCTATAATTGTATTGAATGAAGACTCATTTACATGTGTGGATACATAGACAAAACACCATCCCTAGCAAGCCTCTAGTTGGCTAGCCAGTTGATCAAAGATAGTCAGTGTCTTCTGATTATGAACAAGGTGTTGTTGCTTGATAACTGGATCACGTCATTAGGAGAATCACGTGATGGACTAGACCCAAACTAATAGACGTAGCATGTTGATCGTGTCATTTTGTTGCTACTGTTTTCTGCGTGTCAAGTATTTATTCCTATGACCATGAGATCATATAACTCACTGAGACCGGAGGAATGCTTTGTGTGTATCAAACGTTGCAACGTAACTGGGTGACTATAAAGATGCTCTACAGGTATCTCCGAAGGTGTTAGTTGAGTTAGTATGGATCAAGACTTGGATTTGTCACTCCGTGTGACGGAGAGGTATCTCGGGGCCCACTCGGTAATACAACATCACACACAAGCCTTGCAAGCAATGTAACTTAGTGTAAGTTGCGGGATCTTGTATTACGGAACGAGTAAAGAGACTTGCCGGTAAACGAGATTGAAATAGGTATGTGGATACTGACGATCGAATCTCGGGCAAGTAACATACCGAAGGACAAAGGGAATGACATACGGGATTATATGAATCCTTGGCACTGAGGTTCAAACGATAAGATCTTCGTAGAATATGTAGGATCCAATATGGGCATCCAGGTCCCGCTATTGGATATTGACCGAGGAGTCTCTCGGGTCATGTCTACATAGTTCTCGAACCCGCAGGGTCTGCACACTTAAGGTTCGACGTTGTTTTATGCGTATTTGAGTTATATGGTTGGTTACCGAATGTTGTTCGAAGTCCCGGATGAGATCACGGACGTCACGAGGGTTTCCGGAATGGTCCGGAAACGAAGATTGATATATAGGATGACCTCATTTGATTACCGGAAGGTTTTCGGAGTTACCAGGAATGTACCGGGAATGACGAATGGGTTCCGGGAGTTCACCGGGGGGGGGGGGGGGGGAGGGCAACCCACCCCGGGGAAGCCCATAGCCTTTGAGGGAGGCACACCAGCCCTTAGTGGGCTGGTGGGACAGCCCACAAGTGCCCTATGCGCCATAGAGATAAAAATCAAAGAGAAAGAAAAAAAAAGGAGGAGGTGGGAAGGAAGGGGGACTCCCTCCCACCAAACCAAGTCCAACTCGGTTTGGGGGGGAGTCCTCCCCCCTTGGACTCGGCCGACCCCCTTGGGGCTCCTTGAGCCCCAAGGCAAGGTCCCCTCTCTCCCACCTATATATACAGAGGTTTTAGGGCTGATTAGAGACGACTTTTCCACGGCAGCCCGACCACATACCTCCACGGTTTTTCCTCTAGATCGCGTTTCTGCGGAGCTCGGGCGGAGCCCTGCTGAGACAAGGTCATCACCAACCTCCGGAGCGCCGTCACGCTGCCGGAGAACTCTTCTACCTCTCCGTCTCTCTTGCTGGATCAAGAAGGCCGAGATCATCGTCGAGCTGTACGTGTGCTGAACGCGGAGGTGCCGTCCGTTCGGTACTAGATCGTGGGACTGATCGCGGGATTGTTCGCGGGGCGGATCGAGGGACGTGAGGACGTTCCACTACATCAACCGCGTTCTCTAACGCTTCTGCTGTACGGTCTACAAGGGTACGTAGATCACTCATCCCCTCTCGTAGATGGACATCACCATGATAGGTCTTCGTGCACGTTGGAAATTTTTTGTTTCCCATGCGACGTTCCCCAACATGATGTGCATTCACTCGATGTAGCAGTGGTTCGAACAATGCCGCTACCGAGTTCGTGCACTTGTTGGCCACCAACATCGATCAAGCCCAGATCGCTGGTTTCGATTACAGTGAATTGGAGGGTGGCGCTGATGACCACGGTGGTGAAGATGAGGTGGAGGAGGTAGATGTGGGGACGTATCAGAAATCGGGTGTGTCCCAAACCGGCAAGAGCGTGAGATCGAAGAATTACACGATCTTGGAAGATCAAATCTTGATCAAGGCTTGGAGTACGGTGTCTATGGATCCTTGCATGGGTGTGTCTCAAACCGCCAAGACGTATTGGCAAAGAATTGAAGATCAGTACTTTCAATTCATGGCAAAGTATCCCAACAAGACAACACGGACCTTTCGGTCACTCCAAGGTCGTTGGGACGTGATCAAGCCGGCTTGTAGCCGTTGGGCAGCTTGCTTTGAACAAGTTCACAATGCTCCTTCAAGTGGAACTGTCGAATCCAACTATGTGAGTTGATTGCAATCAAATGGTTCCATTAGTTTGCATAATGTACAATGATTCCATCAGTTTGACTTTGTTTTTATCGTGTAGGAAAAATTTGCCGAACAACGGTACAAAGACATGGATGCTTCCGAAGGAAGATTTTTTAAACTATAGTATTGTTGGGAATTGCTCAAAAACTGGAATAAATGGGCGTTGATTAGGAGAGAATCCCCACCGAAGAGAGGTTCACTTACGGAAATCGATGAAGATGAAGATGATGATGGCCCAAGAATCTTGAACAAGCCCGATGGTGACAAAAAGACAAAGGAGAAGATCAAAAGGGAACGCGAAGCATCGACCTTGCGGGACAAGATAGATTCCATGCTGCAACCAAATAAGGTATTGCTAGCGAAGTCTTTGGATGCAAAGATAGAGTTGGCCGAGAAGAAGGCATGAGAGAAGCAAGAGAGGTGGAAATTGCTCAAGGAAGTTGAGGAGAGAAAAACACGTGTCGCTGAGAAAAAAACCACGACCAACCTTCTTTCTGAAGAGAACAAGATCATGACTTTGAACCGCAATGACATGGACAACATCAGCAAAGAATGGCAATGATATGACATGGAGAGAAATATTGAAGAGGAGGATCCTTGCGTGTTAGAATGGTGGCGATGGTTTCTCTTCGGGAATCGGAATCGATGATTTCGATGCCGGAGTAGGGACAAGTGCCGGAGTAGGGACAAGTGCCGGCGTCGATGGATTCGAGGGTGACGATGAACTCGATGGTGTAGACTGAACGAGGATGTGTGAAGTCCTTTCTCGTTTTGTCTTTCAAACTATGCTTATTTCGCGCGCGAACTATGCTTCATTATTTAAATTTGAATTCATTTGTCGGAATCGTTGTCAAATTTTAACTATGTTTTATTGCATGGTTTTCCGGTTTGCGGGTCGACACGGTGAGTCCGAGCAGCCCCGCATTGACGACCCGTGTATAATAGAATCTTCTGCGGATATGCTTTCATACGGGTCTGTTTTGGGGGGTCTGCTTCTATCCGCATCCGCGCCGACTCGTAAAATCTGTTTTTTGCGAACTGTAAACGGCTTTTGCGAATCGACATTATACGGGGTTTCTTAGAAATGCTCTCATGTAGGCAACCAAATAACATACAGATGACCTTTTACCCTGCATTCTCTCAACCAGTCCCACTCAGTGTGGCTTGTTTTTTCGATATAACTGTTCAAAAAATCCGTGCATGTAACCAAACTCGCGTTATATGTATTTATAATCACTTTCAAATGCTACCTGTGAATTTTTAGACAAACAGGTTAAATATTTTGGGTTGTGCAAGAATAACAAATTTAAACATCAAATATTGCTCTGAAACGTCGCCCCAAATTTGTTGTTTTCACCAAAAAGCACTATAGCTCGGTTTCACATGAAAATTGTCAAGCATGCTTTCTACACTAACATGGATATCCACAAAAAGATACAATTTTAAAAAAAATATTTTACCACTTTGTTGGTGGTACTCATCCTGGAGCATTTGCTCATTTGCTCCCGGGAGCCAAAACGCCCCTCCCTTCATGACCGTGCTAATATCATTTTTGAAATAAAGTGTGCTGACTTGGCATTGTATTTGACTGATATGACATGGAGTCCACTTGTAGAGACATAAGAAATATGTTTGTATGATTATTGGGTCCGGCAAAATTATAAGAAAAATTGTGTAGGTTAGGCTCGAATATGCGATCTCAAACAAATAAGGTCCCCTATTCTTTCCAGGGAGCTCCTTCAGCGTCAGCTTGAGGTATTGGCGCCTACATGCACGCAAACTAGGCAGTCTAGGTTGCCTCGGTCGCCGGCATGTTACCTCATTCGCTCGATCACGATTGACCGGTCGACAGTTAACT
The DNA here is from genome assembly GCF_904849725.1 of Hordeum vulgare subsp. vulgare. Taxonomy (NCBI): domain Eukaryota; kingdom Viridiplantae; phylum Streptophyta; class Magnoliopsida; order Poales; family Poaceae; genus Hordeum; species Hordeum vulgare. The sequence continues at coordinate 519,897,344 of NC_058523.1, forward strand.
TTTAAAAAAAGAACAAAAGAAAACATGATTAAAAAAGAACAAAAGAAAACATGATTAAAAAAGAACAAAAGAAATAAAGTTCAAGAATTTTAAAAAGGTTCATCAATTTAAAAAAACATGAAACTTGCAAAAAATCATACTTTTTAAAAATAAATCATCGATTTTGAAAAAAGAAGATTGCCGATTTTGAAAAAAGTTCATCAGGTTCACAAAAAGTTCATCGAAATAGAATAAATTCATCGAATTTGAAAACAAATAGTGAATTAGAAAAAAGTTCATGTACCTAAAAAAAGTTCATCAACTTTGGAAAAAAGTATATTAAAATTAAAAAAACAGTTCATTCAATTTGAAATAAATTCACCACCGATTTTAAGAAAAACGGTCATTGAATTTGAAAAAAGCTCATCAAATTAGAAAAAAAAACTTCACCAAACTTGTAAAATGGTTCAAAAGATCTGGTGAGCCTTTTGTATCAAAGTAGATAAACAGAAAGAAGAAAGAAAACGAAAAAAAAAATAGAAAGTAGAAAAATAAATAGGAAAGGCAAAAAATATAAAAAGGGGATGTTGTATGTGATGACTGATCACAGAAGTCAAGTGGCTGGGATGGTTAGCGCGTGTTGCATTGAAACCCTGCAGCGCTGATATGATTGCTTCTTTGACGCACCTTTCTTCTAGTAGTTTACAAAAGAAAATGAAAAAAAAAAAATGGGCAGGCTTATCGGGGAGGAGGGGTGTGCGTCCTGTGACATTAACCCTATAACGGACGCTACAGCGAAATCATTAATTGAAAAGTACATCTTTTAAAGATTATTTTCACATTTTCTGGTTATGACAAGTAACGCATTGTATGTGTGTCAGTTGTCGTAATCTGACAGTTCTTCATTTCTAGTAGATTTGTATTTTTTTTAAAATTATCTTCTAAATTGTGCGTCTAAATCTTGAACCGTTCTCATCTCTGAATTTTTTGCGTCGAAATCTTCAAAACTAGATTCCATATTGATAGATTTTGATGAGTTTTTGTTCATGAAAAAAACTAAATGAAAAGAACCGTGCCTCTCGCGAAAGAAAAAACAAAAAAGGTATTTTCTTTTTTGCATTTTTATCCCTTTCCGAAAGGCGGCCATGCCTTCCACGAAGGCCTCGCACGAGATTTTTTTTAGAAAACACGTTTCTTTTCTTTTTCGAGAGACACGGTCATGCTTCTCGTGAAGGCAAAACCATCCCTCTTGCACAAGCAAATCCGCGCCTTTCACAAAAAAAATACAAAAGAACATTTTTTGTCTTTTCGAAAGGCACGGTCATGCCTTTTGCAAAGGCAAAACCTTGGCTCTCGCGAAAGCAAAATCGTGTCTCTCACGGAAAAACAGAAAACATGTTTTCCCTACCCCAGAGGTCTCGCGAAAATAAAACCGTGCCTCTTACTTAAGCAAAATCATGCCTCTCACAAAGGAAAAAATGAAAAACACTTTCTTTGCGTAAAATATATTTTTTAATTTTTTCTTCCAAAAGCTAAGACCGATAAAAAACTGAACTAAAAAAACCCAAAAAAGTCAATCTAGAAAATCTAAATCACGTATGAAAAATAAAAAACAAAATTTGAAGGGAAAGAACGCGATATGCTGGAAGGCTTTTGAAGAAATGGTCCTTATAGTTGTTCCCGCGCTACGGGCGCAGGTTAGGATTTGCCTTCTTTTTGTTTTATCATGTAAAATGCTTGTGTTATTAAATGCGCTGCAGTCAGTGCGGCCCATTTCGCACATGTTCACTTTGTACAAATAATTAAAGTAATACACATGCGTTTGTCAGTAGATTATTATAAGTTATCTAAAAAAGTAGATTATAATAGTAAAAAAATCATATTAGTATATTCGTGTGATAATAATTATTACCTCATGGTATACAAATAATCATGTGCATGTATTATTTTAAAGTAAATCTATAAACCAGGCGCCATGCCATGTATTCGGTTATAAATATTTGTGGCACACAAAATTAATATATAGATCTATACAACAAAATAACTTCAATTTTTTCCCATAATTTCTAAAAATAATTAACTAATATTTAGAAAATCTTATTTTAAATATAGTGAACACAAACATTTTTATACATGCATGGATATATTTAATTTATAAATGGGTAACAACATTTACTAGATATTTACTAATATTCATTCGTGTATAATTTGTCGTATTTTTTTTTGTAATGTAAATACAGTTCAAGAGTGAATCTTCATGTAAACATTTTAAATTTTAAAGTATGAATAATTTTAAATATACAAACATTTTCTTAAACAACATACTTATGAATTGTAAAAATGTGTGTATAATTACTCAAATGTTTGAATAATAAGAAAATATTCACGGCATTAAATTCTAAAATTATTAGCATTATTTTTAAAAAAATACATGAATATTTTTAAAATTACATGCACATATTTTTAAAGTTAGTTATTTTACTTACAAGTATAATATTTAGGGTCTTTTATATTTGTACCTCGAACTCGAACCCACTACTCAGATTTGCACCTAATTTCGAAGCATGCTTACAATTATCCCTCTGCGTGAGTTGCACTTATAAAAATGTCCTTCCGTGCTGTTACCGTCCAGTCAAAGGGCACTCACTACTATCTAGACGTTTGTCGGACATTTTGCCCCTCACTATATATGTCACTTACGGGTGGGACCCACTAGAAAAATGAAAACAAATACCATATCCACCCTTACATGTGGGCCCACTATAGAAGGATAAAAACAAAAAAAGTCTCTCTCTCACTTACACATGGGACCCCACATGTAAAAGTGTAATTATTTTCTTAATTGATTTAGTAGTTTTGTTGATTGGCAGGGCCTGCCGATTAGGTGGTAGGGAGCTAACAAGCATCGGGACGAGTGGCAGGAGTTGCATCGACATCAGCGTCTCATCGCGTGCACGCGAGAGTGGTCGAAGGGTCTGGGGAGGACCGATGGCGAGCACATGGACCTCGCCTATAGCTGTCGGGCGAGGCGTCGTAGGGAGGTAGTTGGATGAACCAGAGCACAACGACAACGTGTTTGGAAGTTCCACAACACCATATGGATCTCCTGTACGATATGGGAACACCGCGGGACCTTATATGACGGCAAATCGAAGATGGTGGCCGTCGGTTAGAGGCGTGAGAGAAGGCATCGATTAGAGAGTTGCAGGGCACCCGCGGTCGAGATCTTTGGCATGGTGATGACTTGTTGGACGACGGGGCTTGCAAACATGTTCATGAAGCTTATTTGCATGGTTGGCCACGTTAACGGCGTCGCTCGGGCGAGCAGGCGAGCGGCATGCCCTCAACTTCTACAGAGGAAGACGATGACCAACCAGTGGGCTTGGCTGGGCCGTGTGGGCGAAAATGTTCTCTTTCCTTTTTGAATTTTTTTTCAGGGGAAAAAATGTCTAGCAAGCACCTAAAAAACGGTCAAAGTCCTTTGACCGGACGATAACGACACGGGAGGACATTTTTATAAGTGCAACTAACGACAAAGGGGTAAATTTGAGCATACTTTAAAATTAGGGGTAAATCTGAGTAATGAATTTAAGTTAGGGACACAAATATAAAAGACCATGATATTTATAACTTTTAATACCACACAAATTGTGGAACTTTATTTGTATTTCTTTGATTTAAAATTTACAAACATCTTATAGAGTTTAGGAAAAAAAATAAACATGTGTCCAATGGGCCACACGGACTACCGATTTAAGTACCTCTGGTGATTTTTTTGAAATGTAAGTACCTCTAGCTTTGATTCTAAAAAGAAAAGTACCTCTAGCTTTTTATCTTAAAGTACATTTGGTTTTAAGGGGTCATACTTGGCACTTAGATCTGTTCGGTGGGGTGGCAACCATAACTCGCCCGCCACTCTTAAGGTCCTATTTTTCTTTGCAATTTTCTTTGTGAACTGAGAAACGTGACCCTTTGGTCATATGGACATATATTGAACTAAAATCATGTTTCATCTCTATAAGTGGACCCCATTGCACATCAGCTAAATACGGTGCCACATTAGTAAACTTTACATCTATAAATGATATTAACATTGTATTTGCATATTCATGACAAATTTTAGAACAAAATTCAGCACGTTTTGTTGGTGGTCTGCTTGGGTGATGTGCCTTTGGTGCTTGCTTTGGTATGTTGGTGGTGGTGGTGCGACTAGATGGGTCGACGGTAGTATGTGTTTTTTACGGTGGTGTTCTTCGGTGTCGTCCCTGTTGTTGTGCCAAGACATCCTATGGTTGCCGTTGTGCTGCGGCGAGTTTCGTGTTCTTGGTGTTATCTTGGTTCTTCCTTGTTCGACTGTCCTTCGCGTGGTCTTCGTCATGTTGGCATGCTCAAGACCCTCCCATTGTTGTTGTTGTGCTACGGTGAGCCTCAGGCTCTTGGAGATGTCTTGCTTCATCTTTGCTCAGTGACGAAGCAATAATGCCTCCCCAACATGCTAATCGTTTTGACCGTACGCGGCGGATCTCCCAGTCAAGGCTCGTGTTAAGTTAGGCACTCGTTGTTTTGGTTTATCCTCTGTTTTGCCGTGGGGCTCGGCATGCACACCGGTGCGGTGCATTAGGTTTGTTTGCAGAGTCTTAGTATTGTGATCCTTCAACAACACCCCACATCTACTTGTGTCTCTCATGATGTTGGTATTTTTGCCTGCTAGGCCGGTCTTGTCTCCACCTGGGTCGCAATTGTTTCCTCATCTACTGTAACCTTGTCATCTGTACGATTTTCGGCCCGGTTTCCCTCATAAACGGGGTCAACTTGTTTAGGTTTTCGATCCGGTTTCCCTTATAAACTGGATCGACCAAAGCTTAAGGGGTGACTCTTGGCTTTGGCAGCTTTTTGAGAAATATATTTAGGCAGGGATCCTCTCCCTTCCTAGACACTAAAAAGAACATTCACCATAAGTTCAAGCACCAGGAGTGTTATTACATGTGTACTATATGTTGTACACTATCTCTTTACGGATCCTACAATGATGATGTTGTTGGGGAACGTTGCATAGAAAACAAAAATTCCCTACGCACACATAACATCTATCCATGGTGATGACCATCTATGAGAAGAGAGATCAGATCCACATAACCTTGTAGATCGCTAAGCGGGAAGCGTTAAGAAACGCGGTTGATATAGTCGAACGTCTTCGCGATCCAAATCATAAGCCGCCCCACGATCCAATCACGATCTAGCGCCGAACGGACGGCACCTCCGCGTCGAGTACACGTGCAACTCGATGACGATCTCCACCTTCTTAATCCAGCAAGAGGGGCGAAAAAGTAGATGAATTCTCCGACATCACGAGGGCGTGACGGTGATGTTGGAGGAGATGATCCGGCAGGGCTTCGTCGTGCACTGTCGAACTAGCCTACGGGGTGTCACGAAGTAGTGGAGGGAGAGGGGTTGCGCCGTGGCTTGTGGTGCGGCTAGCCTCTCTCATCTCCACTATATATAGGTAAGAGGGAGGGGTAACACCTTAGGGAAAACCCCTAGGGTTGGCCGGCGGCGCACAAGGAGGGAGGAGTCCTCCTCCAATTCGGTTTGGTGGAGGAGTCCTCCTCCTAGTGGGATTCCTCCCCTCTTTTCCTATTCGGTCGAATAAGCCCACGGGGCTGGCCACCCAGCCCACCAGGGGCTGATGCGCCACCTCAAGGCCTATTTGGTCCCCTTCCGGATGGGTGCCCCTCCGCGTGAACCCCCGGAGCCCATTCGTCACTCTCGTTACTTTACCAGAAATGCCCGGAATCTTTCCAGCATCCGAATATACCTTTCCTATATATCAATCTTTGTCTCCGGACCATTCCGGAACTCCTCGTGACGTCTGAGATCTCATCCGGGACTCTGAACAAGATTCAGTCACCAACATACATAATTCAACTATATCAAAACGTCACCGAATCTTAAGTGTGCAGACCCCGCGGGTTCGAGAACTATGTAGACATGACCGAGACACTCTCCGATCAATAACCAATAGCGGGACCTGGATGTCCATATTGGCTCCTACGTATTCTACAAAGATATTTATGGTTGAACCTCTATGTCAAGGATCCAGTTAATCCCGTATATTATTCCCTTTGTCCTTCGGTATGTTACTTGCTCGAGATTCGATCGTCGGTATCTCTATACCTAGTTCAATCTCGTTACCAGCAAGTCTCTTTACTCGTTCTGTAATACAATATCACATGACTAACTTTTTAGCCACATTTCTTGCAAGGCTTGTTGTGATGTTTTATTACCGAGTGGGCCCCGAGATACCTCTCCGTTACACGGAGTGACAAATCCGAGTCTTGAACCATGCTAAGTCAATAGACACCTTCAGAGATACCTGTAGAGTACCTTTGTAGTCACCCAGTTATGTTGCGATGTTTGATACACACAAGGTATTCTTCCGGTGTCAGTGAGTTACATGATCTCATGGTCATAGGAACATATACTTGACATGCAAAAAAAAAACAGTAGCAATAAAATGACACGATCACATTCTACGTTCATAGTTTGGGTCTTGTCCATCACATCATTCTCCTAATGATGTGATTCCGTTATCAAGTGACAACCCTTGTCTATGGTCAGGAAACCTTGAACATGTTTGATCAACGAGCTAGTCCAATAAAGGCTTACTAGGGACAGTGTGTTGTCTATGTATCTACACATGTATGTGAGTTTCCATTCAATACAATTCTAGCATGGATAATAAACGATTATCTTGAACAAGGAAATGTAATAATAAATATTTTATTATTGCCTCTAGGGCATACTTTCGTCAGATGTAAATACCTTTTGCACTTGCCTACAAAAAAATCTGCACTTTCAACCCAACTCAAGCTGAAGAAACTTATTTTGGCACCACGACCGCGTCCATGAAGAAAGGGTGTACTTGGAGGGCCTCATGGCTTGCTAGTGGCTTTTTCAGAAGTTTTGTCCACATCTCCGGCTGGTGATCATGAAGATGTTCCACAAATTTTACATTGAGACTCTTGACTAGGCCATGTGAACTTTGGGGTCATCACTCTAGTCCCCCAATTAGTTGGGCGATGGGTATCCGCCAATTTTGGCCAGATCTCGTTCATTAATGTACTTGAGAAGGTTTGTGTCGTGCGCCTGACACGTATTACCGAGTGTATTGCACACCCCTTCCAATCTTCGTTCTTGAAGGGTCACCACATCCATGATGGGATCTTGGCTCTTCATGAGATTACACACGAGGTTAGAAGGCGTCATATGAATTACGTCTTTTTGAAGCTAGACTTCTAGAAAGACTATGATCTCCTCGCTTGGTCGTTCTTTCTCTTGGTACTCGAGCTCATGGGTTTTGATGATCGATGGTGCACTTGGATCATGCCACTAGTTTGGAATGGGGTCACATCCATCAATACTAATGGGGAGGTAGAGTCCTTCTTCCGATCCTGGAGGTGAGGTTAGGAAAGGGAATCCTATTGCACATCCCTTTCAACCTGGCGGCAAACACCCTTGCAACCATCCTCGATCAGACTAGGATGGTGGGGCACCTGGAAGGTGTGTTAGCTCACCTTGTCCGTGGGGGTATGGTCATTCACCACCAATATGCGAAAATACCATGATTATGGTAAAGGGCACGGACTTGGAAATTGTCAACCCAAGGTTCATACTCTTGTGCTTCGAAGAAATGTCTGGGTTAAAGTTGAATTTCGATAAGAGCGAGGTTGCTATTATGTTGGGTTATTCTGAGACCGAGTAGTAGAAAATTATGGACAACTTGAATTACAAGTTGGCTGCCTTCACCAAAGAATATTTGGGGATGCCACTTTTAGACTCGAGGGTTGTGCTCAGCACGTTTGACCCTCTTATGGGGAAGGTCACCGCACGGACTAAACCGTGGTGTGGCTGGTTCACTTCCAAGGGAAGTAAGAATCGCCTAACCAAATATAATATCTCCAGATGATAACCCACAAGTATACGGGATCGCAATAGTTTTCGAGGGTAGAGTATTAAATCCAAATTTGTTGATTCGACACAAGCGGAAGCCAAAGAATATTCTCGAGTATTAGCAGTTGAGTTGTCAATTCAACCACACCTGAAAGACTTAGTATCTGCAGCAAAGTTTTAGTAGCAAAGTAGTATGATAGTAACAGTAGCAACGGTAACAATAACACTATTGACAGCAGTAGCGGTAAAGTAACTTAGCAAGGACCAGTACGAAAAGACTCGTAGGCATTGGATCGGTGAGGGATCATTATGTCAGATGATATTCATCATGTAACAGTTATAACATGGGGTGATTTGTAACTAGCTCCAGTTCGTCAATGTAATGTAGGCATGTATTCCGTATTTAGTCATACATGCTTATGGAAAAGAGCTTGCATGACATCTATTGTCCATCCCTCCCGTGGCAGCAGGGTCCTAATGGAAACTAAGGGATATTAAGGTCTCCTTTTAATAGAGAACCGGAACAAAGCATTAGCACATAGTGAATACATGAACTCCTCATAATATGGTCATCTCCGGGAGTGCTTTCGGTTATTGTCACTCCGGGGTTGCAGGGTCATAACACATAGTAGGTGACTACAACTTGCAAGATAGGATCAAGAACATAGATATATTGATGAAAACATAATAGGTTCAGATCTGAAATCATGGCACTCGGGCCCTAGTGACAAGCATTAAGCATAGCAAAGTAGTAGCAACATAAATCTTAGAACATAGTGGATACTAGGGATCAAACCCCATCAAAACTAACTTGATTACATGATAGATCTCATCCAACCCATCACCGTCCAGCAAGCCTATGATGAGATTACTCACAAATGGTCAAGAGCATCATGTAATTAGCGATGAAGGATGGTTGGTGATGACGACGACGTCGATTTCCCCTCTCCGGAGCGCAGGACGAACTCCAGATGTGCCCTCCCGAGGAAGAACAGGTTGTGGTGGCGGCTCCGTGTCGTGAAACGCGATGAACTCTTCTCTCCTAATTTTTTTTGGGCGAGAGAGAATACATAGAGCTGGAGTTGGAGGCTGCGGAGCCACGAGGGCCTCACAAGCCTGCGAGCCGCGGCGGGGGGGGGGGGGCTTCCTGGGTTTGTGGGCTCCTAGCTCCGTGTCTCCAGGTAATTCTTGCGCCAGTATTTTTTATATATTCCACAAAAAATCCTCGTAAATTTCCAGGTCATTCCGAGAACTTCTATTTCTGCGCAAAAACAACACCATGGCAATTCTGCTGAAAACAGCGTGAGTCCGGGTTAGTTCCATTCAAATCATGCAAATTAGAGTCCAAAACAAGGGCAAAAGAGTTTGGAAAAGTAGATACGATGGAGACGTATCAACTCCCCCAAGCTTAAAGCCTTGCTTGTCCTCAAGCAATTCAGTTGACGAACTGAAAGAGACAAAAGAAAAACTTTTACGAACTCTGTTTGATCTTGTTGTTGTAATTATGTCTAACTCATATTCAGATTTTCAGAAAGGTCATAAGCTAACCACATAAGCAATGACATTTAGGTCTCATGATGTACTCATATCAATGGAATAATCAACTAGCGAGCAATAATAATAAGATTCAAATGTCAACACTTCAATCAAAACAATCATAACACAATATGAATAGATGGTATCTCGCTAGCCCTTTCTGAGACCGCAAAACATAAATGCAGAGCACCTTCAAAGACCAAGGGCTGACTCAACATTGTAATTCATGGCAAAGAAGATCCAGTCACACTCATACTTAATATCAATTAATAGCAAAGCATAAAAATGACGGAGGTGCTCTCTAACTGGTGCTTTTATAAGAAGAGGATGACTCAACAGAAACGTAAATAGATAGGCCCTTCGCAGAGGGAAGTATTGATTTGCAGAGGTGCCAGAGCTCAAGCTTTTAAAACATGGATACATAATTTTGGGTGGTATGCTTTCATTGTCAATGCGATGACCAAGAGTTTTCACCATCTTCCATGCTACACATATTATAGGCGGTTCCCAAACAGAAAAGTAAAGTTTTGATTCCCCCACCACCGATCAATCACACTCCACGACTAGCCGAATCCTCGGGTCTCGTCCATACCAACAACAATCCAGGGGGAGTTTTGTTTGCAATTATATTTTTGATTTGAGCACGGAACTGGGCATTCCGATTACCGACCCCTTTCTCATGAGTGATAGTGAATAAACACGTATCGAGGATAACACGCCTAACATGGAAGATACTGACCGCCCCTTGTCACCACATGAGCGGTTCGGGTATACAAAACAGATTATTATTTGAAGATTTAGAGAGTGGCACATGCAAATTTACTTGGAATGGCAGGTAGATACCGCATATAGGTAGGTATGGTGGACATATATGGAACAACTTTGGGTTTATGGAAGTGGATGCACAAGCAGTATTCTCGCTTAGTACAAGTGAAGGCTAGCAAAAGACTGGGAAGCGACCAACTAGAGAGCGACAACAGTCATTAATATGTATTGAAATTAACCAACGTTGAGTGCAAGCATGAGTAGGATATAAATCACCATAAACATGAATATCATAGAGGCTATGTTGATTTTGTTTCAACTACATGTGTGAACATGTGCCAAGTCCAACCACTTGAATCATTCAAGGAGGATACCATCCTATCATACTGCATCATAATCATCTTGAAATTCATGTTGGCATCCAAGACAAACCATTATAAGCTCCTAGCTATTTAAGCATGGCATCAGAAACTATGATCTCTAAGTTGTCACTGCAAAGATGTTTCTCTCATAATAGTATAGAATTAAGAACGAAGAGCTAGTCATATTTACAAAAACAAAATAGGTCCAGTTCATACCAACTTTTCCAGGCTCAGTCACTTGATCATATATCGTCATTATTGCCTTTCACTTGCACGACCGAATGATGTGAATAATAATGAGAGTGTTCGTGCATTAGACTAAGCTGGAATCTGCAAGCAAACACAAAGGAGAAGACAAAGTAATACGACTCTTTGACGGATAAACAATAGTGCATATGAGAGCTACTAAACATTTTAACCATGGTCTTCTACCTTGACCCAAAGAAAAAGAAAACTATTTACACGGGAAAGTTCGCAACAAGCAAAAGAAGAACGGGAAATCTTTTTGGGTTTTCTTTCTAATTACCACTAAGCAAGCTGGAAAGTAAACTTACAACTATTTTTTTTGTTTATCTCAATTTAAACAAACGCACGAGAAAAAGCGAGAAAAAAAATAAACTAGCATGGATGATATAATGGCAAGGTGTGAACACCGACTATCAAAGTGAATGTGTGAGCATGAATATAAAGTCGGTGAGAAACACGTACTCCCCCAAGCTTAGGCTTTTGGCCTAAGTTGGTCTACTCCCACGGCTGGCCCGGGGGTTATCCAAAATCATAATGGGGGTTGTACGGGAATGCTGCAGCAACCGCCTGAATAGCTGCCTCATAGAGGCGAGCAGCCTTCGCCTCCTTCTCATACTCCTCTGCCTCTCCTATGGTTATGCAATATCTCCGTTTTACCTGAAAGTCAAAGAAGGCAAGAGCAGGAAGGGTAATATGGAAAACACGCTATCGGTTAAATATTAACTGGTATAGGAGGGATTCATTATCCCTCTCAAGGAACTGATAACGTGTCATAGCAGCGTGATCAAGGAAAGCTGTATGGAGTGGGGGATCTCCTGTGGGGATGGGTATTCCAAGAAAATTTGCTATGCGAGTGGCATAGATCCCACCAAAGAAATCCCCTTCATTAGCATTATTATTTAGCCTCCTCGCTATTATAGCTCCCATATTGAAACTTCTATCACCCGTTACTGTGCTCTTAAGAATACTAAGATCAGGTGCGCAGAGGTGACAATGCTCAATCTTGCCGTTAATGCATCTACCTATGAAGAGGGCAAAGTAATGTAAGGCAGGAAAATGAATGCTCCCCATGGTAGCCTGCGTAATATCTATAGTTTCTACAACAGTTATACGAGAAATAAAATCTCTAAATGAAGTCTTAGGAGGATCATTGGGACTACCCCAATCAGGTATCTTGCAAATTCTATTAAAATCTTCTAAATCCATGGTATAAGATTTTTCATAAAGATCAAACAGTACGGATGAGTCACGGCCAACTGAAAATTTGAATCTACGAACAGAAGAGGCAGTGAGTGTAGTATACTGTTCGCATTTGTTGGAGATGAATTCTTCAAACAAATGTATCAAACTCGTCCTTGAAACCTGCATCAATCATGAATTCATCGGAAGGCCATTCACATGGTTGTACCTATGTGTTCCTCGACTGATAAGGATCGGGCTCCCGAATCGAGAGACGGGGACCCCTTTTGCTTGAGGAACCACCATGATAGTTTCTCCTGAACATCTTCTTTTTCTGAAATTTTTTAGTGACTCAAAATAAAAGTGAACAAGGATCAACAAAACTCATAGCAACTACTCCTACAAGTGCCTAGAGGCCATATCATGCATCAAAACTACTTGGGACCAACTAAAATTAATATGCAAAGCTCAAGAACAGGGTCACCAAGACAGCAAAAATACACAACGAATAAAGTACTAGAGCACAAACTAATTGGACCAATGGAGGAGTCACATACCAAGGAACAATTCCCCAAAACAGTTTGGTGAATGGGGCTTTGCACAAGGAGATCGACAAATGCAGCAAGAAGAGCAAGAACACGGGTTTGAGCTGTGGAATGATTTTTTCTGGAGGTAGAAGAAGGAGATGGGAGCTGGAATAAGTGGAGGGGGGCCACGTGGGACCCACAAGCCTGTCAGGCGTGGCTAGGGGGGTGCCCGCGCCTCCTGGGCTTGTGGCCCAGTGGTGCATCCCCCGGACTAGCTTCCTATCTCAGAAATTTTCAAATATTCCAGAAAAAAATCATACTTGAATTTGAGGGCATTTGGAGAACTTTTATTTTTGGGACACTTTTCTAAGGGACGAAAAAAGCAAAAAACAGGAAAATAAAGCTAAATTTATTATTTTTCTTCTAAACAACGCAAAGTAAAAGTTGGGAGCAGAAGGTTGTGACTTCTAGATTCATTCATCTCATGGTCATCAAAAGAACTCCGTCAATGAGGTTGATCAAGTCTCCTTGACAAACTTTTTTCGAATCACATAAAACTGGAGAATTTTCGAATAATCACTAGGTTACCTCAACAGGGATATGCATATCCCCAACAAGTAAATCATACTTCATCTTGACAGTAGGTATAGGGCATTCAAAGCTTCCAATAAGAATTGATGAAGTTTTCTCAATAGCATTGATGCAATGTACTCGACATTGTTTCTTCGGAAAGTGCACCGTATGCTCATTACCATTAACATGGAAAGTGACATTTCCTTTGTTGCAATCAATAATAGCCCCTACAGTGTTTAAAAAGGGTCTTCCAAGGATGACCGCCATGGCATCATCCTTGGGAATATCCAAAATAACAAAGTACGTTAAGATAGTAACGTTAGCAACCACAACAGGCACATCCTCGCAAATGCCGATAGGAAAAGCACTCGATTTGTCGGCCATTTGCAAAGACATTTCAGTAGGTGTCAACTTATCCAATTCAAGTCTATGATATAAAGAGATAGGCATAACACTAACACCAGCTCCAAGATCGCATAAAGCAGTTATAACATAATTTCCTTTAATGGAGCAAGGTATAGTGGACACTCCGGGATCACCTAGTTTCTTAGGAGTCCCACCCTTGAAGGTGTAATTAGAAATCATGGTGGAAATCTCAACCTCAGGTATCTTCCTTTTGTTAGTCACAATATCTTTCATGTACTTAGCATAAGGAGACATTTTGAGCATATCCGTCAAACGCATTTGCAAAAAGACAAGTCTAATCATTTGAACAAAGCGCTCAAAATCCTCATCATCCGTTTTCTTGGATGGTTTGGGAGGAAAGGGCATGGGTTTCTGAACCCATGGTTCTCTTTCTTTACCATGCTTCCTAGCAATAAAGTCATTCTTATCATATCTCTTGTTCTTAGGTTGTGTGTTATCAAGATCAACAACAGGTTCAATCTCCACATCCTTATCATTACTAGGCTCAGCATCCACATGAACACCACTATCAATATTATCACTAGGCTCATGTTCATCACCAGATTGTGTTTCGGCATCAGAAACAAAGACATCATTTGGATTCTCAGGTGTAACAGCAGCATGTTTGCTAGCATGCAAGTTCCTATCATCTTTATTTTTCTTCCTAATACCAGGATGACTAGGTGCATCAGTGTTAACTCCTTGAGAATCTTGTTCAATTCTCTTAGGATGTCCCTCAGGATACAAAGGTTCATGAGTCATTCTACCACCTCTAGTGACAACTCTAGCAGAATTGTCATTCAACTCATTAAGCAAGTCATTTTGAGCCTTAAGTACTTGTTCTACTTGAGTAGTGACCATAGAGGCATGTTTACTCAAAAGCTTAAGATCATTGACATTTCTATCCACACAAGCACTTATATGATTAATCATACGAGCATTTTGTCTCAATTGTCTGCAAACATAATCATTGAAACTTTGTTGTTTGGCAACAAAGTTATCAAATTCATCTAAGCATAAGCTAGCAGGTCTATCATAGGGAATATCACTCTCATTGAATCTACGAAGAGAATTTACCTTTACTACCTATGTCGGGTTATCAAGATCATGTATTTCTTCGATAGGAGGTAGATTCTTAACATCTTCAGATTTAATACCTTTCTCTTGCATAGATTTCTTGGCTTCTTGCATATCTTCAGGATTGAGGAATAGAATACCTCTTTTCTTCGGAGTTGGATTCGGAGCTGGTTCGGGAATAGTCCAAGCATTATCATTGCTCAAGATATTATTCAATAGAGTTTCAGCTTGTTCCACAGTTTGTTCCTTGAAAACACAACCAACACAACTATCTAGGTGGTCGCTAGAAGCATCGGTTAGTCCATTATAAAAGATATCAAGTATTTCATTCTTCTCAAGAGGGTGATCAGGCAAAGCATTAAGTAAATGGACAAGCCTCCCCCAAGCTTGTGGGAGACTCTCTTCTTCAACTTGCACAAAGTTATATATATCCTGCAAGGTAGCTTGTTTCTTATGGGCAGAAAAATATTTCTCAGAGAAGTGGTAAATCATATCCTGGGGACTACGCACACAACCAGGAGCAAGAGAAGTAAACCAAGTCTTAGCATCACCCTTTAGTGAGAAAGGAAACAACTTAAGGATATAGTAATGGCGAATCTTTTCCTCATTTGTGAATAGGGTGGCTATATCATTCAGCTTAGTAAGATGTGCTACAACCGTTTCAGACTCATAACCATGAAAAGGATCAGATTCGACCAAAGTGATTAACTCAGGATCGACAGAGAATTCATAATCCTTATCAGTAACAAAGATGGGCGAAGTAGCAAACTTAGGATCATATTTCATTCTAGCATTCAGAGATTTTTCTTCCCACTTGCGTAATAAATTCTCAAGATCATAGCTATCCTTACAAGCAAGAAAGTCTTCATCTACCTCTCCCTCCATAACATAACCCTCAGGTATATTAGGCAATTCATATCTAGGAGAGCTAGTTCTAACAGGTGTAACAGCAGGTTCTACTTCAATAATTTCATCAGTTTCAGAAGTATCATCACATTCAGCACTAACTCTAGCAATTTGTGCATCAAGAAATGCACCCAGTGGCAAATCATTATCAAGCAAAGCATCATCATAAGCATCATGGATAACAGAAGCAACATCATCAAGCACGGGCGACATATCAAAATTACCAATAGGTGGTGGTGTCACAATTTACTCATAACTGAATGTGAATCAAGTGTCGCAAATTCAAGGCGTCATATGAATTACGTCTTTTTGAAGCTAGACTTCTAGAAGGACTATGATATCCTCGCTTGGTCGTTCTTTCTCTTGGTACTCAAGCTCATGGGTTTTGATGATCGATGGTGCACTTGGATCATGCCACTAGTTTGGACTGGGATCACATCCATCAATACTAATGGGGAGGTAGGGTCCTTCTTCCGATCCTGGAGGTGGGGTTAGGAAAGGGGATCCTATTGCACATCCCTTTCAACCTGGCGACAAACACCCTTGCAACCATCCTTGATCAGACTAGGATGGTGGGGCACCTGGAAGGTGTGGTAGCTCACCTCGTCCCTGGGGGTAGGGTCATTCACCTCCAATATGCGGAAATACCATGATTATGGTAAAGGGCACGGACTCGGAAATTGTCAACCCAAGGTTCATACTCTTGTACTTCGAAGAAATGTCTGGGTTAAAGTTGAATTTCGATAAGAGCGAGGTTATTATTATGTTGGGTTATTCTGAGACCGAGTAGTAGAAAATTATGGACAACTTGAATTATAGGTTGGCTGCCTTCACCAAAGAATATTTGGGGATGCCACTTTTAGACTCGAGGGTTGTGCTCAGCACGTTTGACCCTCTTATGGGGAAGGTCACCGCACAGACTAAACCGTGGTGTGGCTGGTTCACTTCCAAGGGAAGTAAGAATCGCCTAACCAAATATAATATCTCCAGCTAATAACCCACAATTATAGGGGATCACAACTGTTTTCGAGGGTAGAGTATTCAACCCAAATTTGTTGATTTGACACAAGGGGAAGCCAAAGAATATTCTCGAGTATTAGCAGTTGAGTTGTCAATTTAACCACACGTGAAAGACTTAGTATCTGCAGCAAAGTTTCAGTAGCAAAGTAGTATGATAGTAACAGTAGCAGGGGTAACAGTAGCAGTAGAGACAACAGTAGCGGTAAAGTAACTTAGCAAGGACCAGTAGGAAAAGACTTGTAGGCATTGGATCGGTGAGGGATAATTATGTCGGATGACATTCATCATGTAACAGTTATAACATGGGGTGATATGTAACTAGCTCCAGTTCGTCAATGTAATGTCGGCATGTATTCCGTATTTAGTCATACGTGCTTATGGAAAAGAACTTGCATGACATCTATTGTCCATCCCTACCGTGGCAGCGGGGTCCTAATGGAAACTAAGGGATATTAAGGTCTCCTTTTAATAGAGAACCGGAACAAAGCATTAGCACATAGTGAATACATGAACTCCTCATACTACGGTCATCTCCGGGAGTGGTTCCGGTTATTGTCACTCCGGGGTTGCCGGGTCATAACACATAGTAGGTGAATACAACTTGCAAGATAGGATCAAGAACACACATATATTGATGAAAACATAATAGGTTCAGATCTGAAATCATCGCACTCGGGCCCTAGTGACAAGCATTAAGCATAGCAAAGTAGTAGCAACATCAATCTTAGAACATGGTGGATACTAGGGATCAAACCCCATCAAAACTAACTTGATTACATGATAGATCTCATCCAACCCATCACCATCCAACAAGGATACGATGAGATTACTCATGAACAGTGAAGAGCATCATGGAATTGGCGATGAATGATGGTTGGTGATGACGACGGCGTCGATTTACCCTCTCCGGAGCCCAGAACGGACTCCAGATCTGCCCACCCGAGGAAGAATAGGTGGTGGTGGCGGCTCCGTGTCTTGAAACACAATGAACTCTTCTCTCCTAATTTTTTCTGGGCGAGAGAGAATATATAGAGCTGGAGTTGGAGGCTGAGGATCCACGAGGGCCTCACAAGCCTGCCAGGCGCGACGAGAGGGGGGGGCGCCTCCTGGGCTTGTGGGCTCCTGGATCCGTGTCTCTAGGTAATTCTTGCGCCAATATTTTTTATATATTCCACAAAAAATCCTCGTAAATTTCCAGGTCATTCCGAGAACTTCTATTTCTGCGCAAAAACAACACCATGGCAATTCTGCTGAAAGCAGCGTCAATCCGGGTTAGTTCCATTCAAATCATGCAAATTAGAGTCCAAAACAAGGGCAAAAGAGTTTGGAAAAGTAGATACGATGGAGACGTATCACCAGCCTCCCCTTTGTATGATGGGTTACATATTCTTCAGGAGGGAGTTCATAGTTCGTTCAATAAAGCACTCTCTCGGTTCTTCTGGCAAGCGATGAACGGTCGACGAAAATATCACATGGTGAAGTGGGTCAACATTTGCTTGGCCATGGACCTAGGAGGGTTGGGCATCCTTTGCTCCCATCGTATGAACGTCACACTCATGATTAGGTGGGTCTGGTAGATCATCCAAGGGGAGGGGGGTTCTGGTTGCAGCTTCTTCAGGCAAAGTACCTTTGGGGAATGCCTCTCCAATTAATCAAGAAGATCAATCATGAGATTCGGCTGGGGTTGCCCTTTTCTATTGGCGATGGAGAAGCGCCATGTTTTGGTTAGATCGTTGGGTGGATGGAACCCCATTTTGCACGGGGTTCCCAAACCTGTTTGCTATCTTTAGTGGTCCGTTGCTCTTGGTATCTGCGACGGTCCAAAATGGGCAATGGATCATCTCGTTGTGTCATTCATTTGGGTCGGAGGAGATGTTGGAGTGATCCAATTTACACGTGACCATAACTCCATTCCACAGCGGAGAGCCGGACTCCGCGTTCTCGCACCTCTATCCCTCGGGAGATTTTTTCCGTGCCATTCGCATATCGAGTGTTGTGATGTAGGCCAACTGTTGAGTGGGTCAAGCCCCTTTGTAAGGTGCCTCTCTTTCTGAAGATCAAGATTTTTGTGTCACAACTGTTGAGGGATCATCTCTCATCAGGGGCGAAGGTGCTCAAGAGGCATACCCTAGGTAATGTGTTGTGCCCCATATGTGGGGTTCCACAAACAGGGACCCACATCCTCTTCACTTGCACAACAGCTTGGTTTCCTTGAAGCCTTATCCAACAGGCCCTTAGACCTGAATGGGAGGCTTCAGATCTTGCTAGATTCCTCCAGGCTAGGGCGAAGCAAGCCGGAAGGAACTTACACCTCTTCTGGCTATTTTTTGCGGCATAATCTTGGACGCCTTGGATGATGCATAATAAGATGTCGATCGAGCGTGTTTTTCTGCGACGGGCCTATGGCTCATTCTTGACCGTGGCCGACTAGGGTAGATGTTGGATGTGCTCCATGCCTAGGCTCTTCGGCGACCCTATGATGTATTGGCCACTTGGTGGTCTTTTTCTGTTTTTCTCTTGTTTTTTATTTGGGCGTGCTTACTTTGTGGCCCCAACATACTTTTATGTCACTGAGTTGCTACTCGGTGTATGGGTTGGTTGGTTGCTTTATCTATAAAGATGGGCAAAAGCCTATTTCAAGAGAAAATACTTATTTAATGGACACTCCTAACCCTTTGGTTCCGAATATTTATTGTGTTTTATTCAATAAATGTTTGTTACATTTTTATGCATTTTGTATCTATCATAGATTCATGGACTTGATGAGTTTGATTTTCCATGAATTGCATGTGGGAAATTTCCCCAGGCTTCGCCTCAACTTTAAAGTCGTCATGCTCCTTGCTATAAAGGGGGGTGTGGTCTAGATTCAGCAATACCAACATATTTGAATTTCAAAGATTTTACCAAAATCCACACTAATCGCATTATCTCCACTACTCATAATGTGGTTAAATCAACCAAAATGACGTTTATGCTTGGCCTCCACATTATTGAGGGGGTGGTAGTCTTGCATGAAACATACACGAGCTTCATTTGAATAATCCATATGAGGTTATATTTGTGGTTGATTTGAGAAAAGCATATGACCTTTCTTGCAGCACTCGCCACATATCAAAAACTTTGGACCAGTTTCATGTTAGTGTGTTGATGATACGTCTCCATCGTATCTACTTTTCCAAACTCTATTGCCCTTGGTTTTGACTCTAATTTGCATCATTTGAATGGAACTAACCCGGACTACCGCTATTTTAAGCAGAATTGCCATGGTGTTGTTTTTGCGCAGAAATAAAAGTTCTCGGAATGACCTGGAAATTTACGAGGATATTTTGTGGAATATATAAAAAATACTGGCGCAAGAATTACGTGGAGACACAGAGCCAGGAGCCCACAAGCCTAGGAGGTGCCCCCCTGGCCGCGCCTGGCAGGCTTTTGAGGCCCTCGTGGCTCCACAGCCTCCAACTCCAGCTCTATATATTCTCTCTCGCCCAGAAAAAATTAGGAGAGAAGAGTTCGTCGCGTTTCACGACACGGAGCCGCCGCCACCACCTGTTCTTCCTCGGGAGGGCAGATCTGGAGTTCGTTCTGGGCTCCGGAGAGGGGAAATCGACGCCGTCGTCATCACCAACCATCCTTCATCGCCAATTCCATGATACTCTTCATCGTTCATGAGTAATCTCATCGTAGGCTTGCTGGACGTTGATGGGTTGGATGAGATCTATCATGTAATCGAGTTAGTTTTGATGGGGTTTGATCCCTAGTATCCACTATGTTCTAAGATTGATGTTGCTACTACTTTGCTATGCTTACTGCTTGTCACTAGGGCCCGAGTGCCATGATTTCAGATGTGAACCTATTATGTTTTCATCAATATATGTGTGTTCTTGATCCTATCTTTCAAGTTGTAGTCACCTACTATGTGTTATGACCCGGCAACCCCGGAGTGACAATAACCGGAACCACTCCCACAGATGACCATAGTATGAGGAGTTCTTGTATTCACTATGTGCTAATGCTTTGTTCCGGTTCTCTATTAAAAGGATACCTTAATATCCCTTAGTTTCCATTAGGACCCCGCTGCCACTTGAGGGATGGACAATAGATGTCATGCAAGTTCTTTTCCATAAGCACGTATGACTAAATACGGAATACATGCCTACATTACATTGACGAACCCCATGTTATAACTGTTACATGATTAATATCTTCCGACATAATTATCCCTCACCGATCCAATGCCTATGAGTCTTTTCCGACTAGTCCTTGCTAAGTTACTTTACCGCTACTGCTGTCACTACTGCTACTATTACTATCATACTACTTTGCTACTGAAACTTTGCTGCAGATACTAAGTCTTTCAGGTGTGGTTGAATTGACAACTCAACTGCTAATACTCGAGAATATTCTTTGGCTTCCCCTTGTGTCGAATCAAAAAAATTGGGTTGAATACTCTACCCTCGAAAACTATTGCGACCCCTATACTTGTGGGTTATCAAGACCTTTTTCTGGCGCCGTTGCCGGGGAGCAATAGCGTGGGGTGAATATTGTCGTGTGTGCTTGTTTGCTTTATCACTAAGTAGATTTATTGTAACATCCCAATTTTCTTAAATTCGGATGTTAATAGATCATTCATATACATCTCATATTTTATGCATATTTGTGTTCTTCTGAAAATTCTAATCGTTATGTGACTACGGGAAATTTATTGGAGTGGAGATAATATGACTTCTCCCGTGTGAGTTAAAGTCACCAATTTGGTTTTGCCAATTTTCTAAACTCCGAAGTATTTTTTTTGTTGAGTTTTTCAATCGAGTTGTGTGACCTATTGCATAAAACTCATTTTTCGAAAGTTTTGCATTACGTGGAACTAGGGTTCCTATATATATTATATATATATTAGTTGTATATATTTCTGTTTTGTTTTTCTCCTAAGTATTCTAGTGTATATATATATATTAGTACCTATTTTTTTTCTAGTATTTGTTAGCTAGGAAATATTTTTTTTATCGTTTTTTTTTCTTTTGCTGCTGTTTTTTCTTTTTTTTTCAAAAAAAAAGGAAACCTGCCAGGCCGAGCCAAAGGGGCTCAGCCCAGCCGCCCCCAGGAGCCCCATGCACGTACCCGAGGCATGCAAGCTATGCACGCATGCACAGACCCCCCCCCCCCAACCGCCCCTTCTCTCTCTCCCCGTTCTTTCCTCTCTTTCCTTCCTCTCTCTCTTCTCTCTTCTCCTCCCTCCCTTTCCTTTTCTCTCACCCGAGACCAAGCTTTCCTTCTCCCGTGATTTCTTTCCCCAGTTCCCTCTCTCCTGCCTTGTCTCTCCCTCTCCTCCTTCCTTCTTTCTTCTCCCTCCTCCTTCCTTCTCCCACCCGAGCCGCTCCTCCCTCTCTTCTCTCCCGCGATCTATTCCTTCCTCTCTCTTCCTCGCCTCTCTTTCCTTCTCTACAGAGACTGACCCCTCTCCCTCGCGATTCCCTTCCCAGTGCCCCTCTCCTCCTTCCTTATACCACCTCCCCTAGGCCTATATAACCCCCCCCTTCCCACCGCCACCCCTCCCCAACCCTAGCCACCACCGCCACCTTCCCCCGCCGCCGCCCGAGCCGCCGCGGGCAGCAACAGCAGCAGCAGCAGCCCGAAGGCTGCACCTCGCCTCGCCAGGAGGAGCCCTCCCCGAGCTCTCTCTCCACCGCCGCCTCTTCCCCGCGGAGGAGGAACCACTCCCCCGCCGCCCGACGTCTCCACCACCGGAGCTACTCCCTCCTCCCCGCCGGCCAACTCTCTTTCCACCGGTGCAAACAGCAGCAGCAGGTAGCTAGCCTCCCTTCTCTCTCTCTATTTGCATGCATTAGATTCCAGTCGTTAGATCTCCATGCAACGGCCAAGATTAGAACACTAGTAACCCTTCGGTTATTCTCAAAAAACCAGTGGGTTTTATTTTTTCACTTAGGAATTAACCAGAACCTTTGTTAGAGCTCGGCCGTTTGCCCGAAGCGTAGAAACAAACACCACCGCAGCTTGCCACGTGTTAGTACTAGTAGCATCAGTTTTTCTGTTTTGATAGCAAAAACAGAAACTTTCAATCTTGTTTTGGCCACAACTTGTTATCCCTACGTCCAATGACATTGATTCTTTTTCCAGTAGCTCAAAAATTATCTGTAGTTTTTAAAAATATATAATTTGTCTATGTTTGAAATTTTTAAATATAAGTCAGAGCAGATTTAGTTTAAACACTGTTTTGCCTATTCCAGGAGTTTGAAAAATGATATTGAGTTGATTCTTTTTGCTACTGTTTTCTAGTGATAAAATCTTACTGTGGTAGAAGTTTCAGAATTTTTTAAAGTATTATTACGGGTGTTTTCAACAGAAACAAGTTTCTGCCATACCGGCGCGCGATAAATTCTTTTGCGTAGTCTTTTGCAAATCATTGCATGTGATGTTATTTTACTTGTGGCATGATTGAATTGCTTATGGTGTGATTTGTGTTTGTATCGGTAGATCATCCGGAGTGCGAAGCGTGTTACTTAGAGACGCTCGAGCAGGATAACTATCATCAAGGCAAGTCATCTTTGATCATGTTATTTTACCTATGTTTTCGATGCATAGTAGATCACCTTCTTTGCCCAATTTGCATGCTGCCTAGGTACTTGGAAACTTTAGCTTAAGTTGTAGTATCATGTGGTAGGAACACAACAACCCCGATACTTGGCCCCGGGACGACAATGTTATATTTGCTATGCTTAAGTAGACGGGTTATCGGTTGAGTGTATGCCACGAGTGGTGCGAGATTGATATTAATCAAGACCGGACTAAGACAAGATTTTCAAGACCTCGGACGCAATGCAACTCTGGATGAAGGACGGTTGATCGGCTCCCTGGAAAACCCAGTGGATGCCCGGGATGCTGGAGAGGCCATGTCATCCTGCGGAAAGCTTCACCCAGGCTCAAAGAGACGGACGGAGACTTCAAGACTCAAGGCTTACCTGCACAGCCACAAGTCATTATGGGCTCTGGCTTGGTTGGACAACGCGGCGACTCTGGACAGGCGGTACTAGCAGATGTAGACGAACGGTAGGAATGGATGGGCACCGACAGGGATTCAGAGGGACCCGTTGAAAGACCATGTTTTGATCATCCGGTCTTCAAACGCCCTGAAGTGCGAGGACATACACGGAGGCGATCAAATCTTGTGGGGAACATGTGCAAAACTCTGCAGAGTACCCATCCTAATCGATTAGCCGTGTCCACGGTCATGGACAACTTGAGCCGAAGGCATTGAATTTCCCCTGAACTCTCGACACAACTTAATAATGATGTGGGTGTTAACAACTATTCGGGTACGAGAACTAGTTGGCGGAACCATCTCGTTAACAACAAACTGTGTAGTAATATTTTGCTTTCAACCCCTTTTGTTGTAGGATAAAACTGGCTTTATGCAAAACTTAGCTCCACCGGCCAAATATGCATGTAGAGATAGTTGATTATTATTTTACCCCTCTCTTTGATGATTTGCCGGCATATTAAATATGCTGACCTACACGGCTGCAACGTATCATGTTGCAGAGTACTTTTCCGACCAGGAGTGAGGCTACGGTTCTACGCTCAGCGACATGACCTTGGAGTCGGATGGACTCGTCTACCTGATGCTTCCGCTTAGTCTTCGTTAGATAATCTCATGAGATGGCCTTCAGCCACTTTATTGTACTCCTTTATTGTAATAAAGTACTCTTTATGAGATTTCCATTAATAAAGCTGTGTGATTGCACTCTTGAATATATACATTATGTACTGTGTGTGTACCAGCATGATCTTGGGATGGTACAGAAACACCAGAGGCTTGACTCGTCTTGAGTCGGGTCGCTACATTTATTTTCTGTTCTAAGTTGTTCTCTATCTTTACTTATGGATATGGAACAAGAAATACCAAAAAAATAGGTGTACTTTCTACTCATGGAGATGGGGAACCTCTTAAAACCCTGGATGCTCGTTATGTGGAAAATATTATGCACTTCTTTAATAATCCTGAGAAAACCCCATTAAATTATATAATGGGATACACGTTGTATCAACGTGAATACTTTCGAGATTATCGCTTGACTCAAAAAGGGAAACTGTTATGGGATCAAATTCATATGTTGAAATGGTATGCTTGGGAGCTATGCTCGAGATATGATATTACTTGTTTCTCTAGGATGAAGGCTAAACACCTTCCGTTTTCTTGTAAATTTAATGCTAATGAAACCTTGGCTTCTTATGCTAATGGTATATATGATTACCATGATGTGGAACAAATAGAAGAGTTTGTTGCTTTTATGGGTGCCTATGAAATTGAAGCTTTGTTTAAAAGGTGTGATGATAATGATGATGCTTCTTACCGATCTGAAAATTTGGTTATGCTTCGTTATTGTTATACTAATTATGATAATGCCCATATTTATCGATTTATGGAGAAATTCTATGCTGCCCAAGAATAGACTAATACTTTGCAGGAAACTATGAAAGAAGAAAATGCTGAAACTGTGAGCTCATTAGATGAAAAAGATGACGAGGAGAGCGAAGAACAAAAGGAGGAAGAGCGGACTAGCTACCCGTGCCCACCTTCTAATGAGAGTAACTCTTCAACTCATACATTGTTTAATTTCCCTTCATTCTTATCGAAGGATGAATGCTATTTGATTGCTATGATCCCTTGGATTCGTTTGAAATATCCCTTTTTGATGAACTTGATGCTTGCTATGCTTGTGGCCATGATGCCAATATGTATGATGCTTATGAAGATGAACTTTCTATAGTTCCTTATGTTAAACATGAAATTGTTGCTATCGCACCCACTTATGATAGTCCTATTATCTTTTTGAACTCTCCCAACTACACTATATCGGAGAAGTTTGCTCTTATTAGGGATTACATAGATGGGTTGCCTTCTACTATTACACATGATGATTTTGATGAATATAATATGCATGTTCTTGCTTCTCCTACTTGCAATTATTATGAGAGAGGAACTACATCTCCACCTCTCTATGTTTCCAATACGATAAAATTGCAAGAAACTGCTTATGCTATGTATTGGCCTTTACTTGATGTGCATGAATTGTTCTTTTATGACATGCCAATGCATAGGAATAGAGTTAGACTTCGTCATTGCATGATATATGTTACCTTGTGCTCACTACTAAATTACAAATCATTGTTAATTAAAATTGGCTTTGGTATACCTTGGGATCCGGGTGAATCCATTACTTGAGCACTTTATGCCTAGCTTAATGGCTTTAAAGAAAGCGCTGCCTGGGAGACAACCCGGAAGTTTTAGAGAGTCATTTTATTTCTGTTGAGTGCTTTTATATATTTAAAAAACAAAAAAATATAGAGGGGAAGTTAAAACATTTTCAAAAAAAGAAGCGATTGAAAGGTGATGCATTGCGGAAGTGAGGGTCGACCTTGAACACTTGTGTTCATGCTCATGGAAACAATGTAGAATTTTTCATGGAAGTTTCTCGCAAAAATAATGATCCCCTCGTACAATTCCATTTTATTATAAAAATAATGTGCCAAGTAAAGCCTTTATGATTAGTTTGGGTGATAGTTGTTTGATCATGCTGAAAAAGACATAAACTTTGTGCTCATGAAATTATTTTTAATTCCTATCCAGAAAGAGCTTTTGAGTTGATTATTTTTGCTTCTGATTGATATGAAAATTTCCCTAATTTTCGTAATTATTCAGAATGTTTGGAGTATCACAAGTATGGTATAAGTTCAGATTACTACAGACTG
Source organism: Hordeum vulgare subsp. vulgare (assembly GCF_904849725.1). Lineage (NCBI taxonomy): Eukaryota > Viridiplantae > Streptophyta > Magnoliopsida > Poales > Poaceae > Hordeum > Hordeum vulgare. The sequence continues at coordinate 519,923,637 of NC_058523.1, forward strand.
TTCTGTTTTTGTCAGATTCTGTTTTCTACGCACAGTTCTCTTTTTTTTTATGAATCTATGGGTAGTATCGGGGGTATGAAACATGGTGAAGTTGGATTACAGTAGATATAATGCTAATATGAATTTGGAATGAGTTCACAACAGTACTTAGAGTGGTGATTTACTTTATTATACTAATGGATCTCACAAAGGTTTTGTTGAGTTTTGTGTGATTGAAGTTTTCAAGTTTTGGGTGAGATCACGATGGATGGAGGAATAAGGAGAGGCAAGAGCCTAAGCTTGGGGATTCCCGAGGCACCCAAGGTAATATTCAAGGAAGACTCAAGCGTCTAAGCTTGGGGATGCCCCGGAAGGCATCCCCTCTTTCATCTACAATCTATCGGTAATTTTACTCGGAGCTATATTTTTATTCGCCACATGATATGTGTAAATGCTTGTGTTTATTTTTCCTTTTTATTTTATGCACCATGCTGGTATGAGATATTCCTTTGTTGATTTATAGAATGCTCTTTGCACTTCACTTATATCTTTTGAGTATGGCTTTATAGAATGCATCATGTGCTTCACTTATATCATTTGAAGTTTGCATCATGTGCTTCACTTATATCATTTGAAGTTTGGATTGCCTGTTTCCCTACACATAGAAAACCACCATTTGTAGAATGCTATTTTGCTTCACTTATATTTGTTAGAGCGGGGCATATCTTTTGTAGAAATAATTAAACTCTCATGCTGCACTTATACCTATTTGGAGAGTTAACAGGAGTTTGTCATTCACATGGTTAGTCATAAAATCCTACATAAAACTTGTAGATCACTGAATATGATATGTTTGATTCCTTGCAATAGTTTTGCGACATGAAGATGTGATATTAGAGTCATGCTAGTGAGTAATTGTGTATTCGTAGAAATACTTGTGTTAAGGTTTGTGATTCCCGTAGCATGCACGTATGGTGAACCGTTATGTGACGAAGTCGGAGCATGATTTATTTATTGATTGTCATCCTTTGTGTGGAGGTCGGGATCGCGCGATGGTTAAATCCTACCAACCGTTCCCTTAGGAGCATGCGTGTAGTACCTTGTTTTTATGACTAATAGACTTTTGCAATAAGTATGTGAGTTCTTTATGACTAATGTTGAGTCCATGGATTATACACACTCTCACCCTTCCACCATTTCTAGCCTCTCTAGTACCGCACAACTTTCGCCGGTGCATTACACCCACCATATACCCTTCCTCAAAACAGCCACCATACCTACCTATTATGGCATTTCCATAGCCATTCCGAGATATATTGCCATGCAACTTCCATCGTTCCATTTATTATGACACGCACCATCATTGTCATATTGCTTTGCATGACCGTAAGATAGCTAGCATGATGTTTTCATGGCTTGTCCGTTTTTTGATGTCATTGCTACGCTAGATCATTGCACATCCCGGTACACCACCGCAGGCATTCATATAGAGTCATATTTTGTTCTAAATATCGATTTGTAAGTAAATAAAAGTGTGATGATCATCATTATTAGAGCATTGTCCCATGTGAGGAAGTAATAAAAGACGCTAATGAAGCCCAAATAAAAAAAGAGGCCAAAGAAGCCCACCAAAAAAATAAATAAATAGAATAGTAATAATATTATTATTATTATTACTAAAATGAGAGAAAAGAGAGAAGGGACAATGCTACCATCCTTTACCACACTTGTGCTTCAAAGTAGCACCATGATCTTCATGATAGAGAGTGTCCTATGTTGTCACTTTCTTATACTAGTGGGAAATTTTCATTATAGAAGGCTTGTATATTCCAATGATGGGCTTCCTCAAATTGCCCTAGGTCCTCGTGAGCACGCGAGTTAGATGCACACCCACTAGTTTCTTTTTGAGCTTTCATACACTTATAGCTCTTGTGCATCTGTTGCATGACAATCCCTACTCACTCACATTGATATCTATTGATGGGCATCTCCATAGCCCGTTGATACGCCTAGTTGATGTGAGACTATCTCTTTCTTTTTGTCTTCTCCACAACCAACATATTCTATTCCACTTATAGTGCTATGTCTATGGCTCACGCTCATGTATTGCGTGAAAGTTGAAGAAGTTTGAGAACACTAAAGTATGAAACAATTGCTTGGCTAAAACCGGGGTTGTGCATGATTTAAATACGTTGTGTGGGTAAGATGGAGCATAGCCAGACTATATGATTTTGTAGGGATAATTTTCTTTGGCCATGATATTTTGAGAAGACATGATTGCTTTGTTAGTATGCTTGAAATATTATTGTCTTTATGTCAAATGATAGAATATTTCTTCGAATCACTCGTGTTTTAGTATTCATGCCATGATTAGATTATATGATCAAGATTATGCTAGGTAGCATTCCACATCAAAAGTTATCTTTCTATAATTTACCTACTCGAGGACGAGCAGGAATTAAGCTTGGGGATGCTGATACGTCTCCGTCGTATCTATAATTTTTGATTGTTTCATGCCAATATTCTACAACTTCCATATACTTTTGGCAACTTTTTATACTATTTTTGGGACTAACATATTGATCTAGTGCCCAGTGCCAGTTCCTCTTTGTTGCATGTTTTTTGTTTCGCAGAATATCCATACCAAACAAAGTCCAAACGCAATAAAAAATCCGATGATTTTTTATGGAATATTTATGATATTTGGGAAGAAAAATCAACGCGAAACGATGCCCGAGGGGGTCACAAGCCCAGGAGGCGCGCCCCCCTTAGGGCGCGGTTGGCAGGCTTATGACCAATCCCTAAGGCGGTTGGAGCCCATCTTTCACCGCAGGAAAGCTAATATCTGGAAGAGAATCTTGTTAAAATTCCAACCCAATCGGAGTTACGGATCTCCGGGAATTTAAGAAACGGTGAAAGAAGGACACAAAGAGAGAGATCCAATCTCGGATGGGCTCTCGCCCCTCCGCCGCCATGGAGACCATGGACCAGAGGGGAAGCCCTTCTCCCATCTAGGGAGAAGGTCAAGGAAGAAGAAGAAGAAGGGGGGCTCTCCCCCTCTCTCCCGGTAGCGCCGGAACGCCGCCCGGGACATCATCCTGTGACGGCGATCTACACCAACACCTCCGTCATATTCACCAACACCTCCATCACCTTCCCCCATCTATATTCAGCAGTCCACTCTGCCGCAACCCGCTGTACCCTCTACTTGAACATGGTGCTTTATGCTTCATATTATTATCCAATGATGTGTTGCCATCCTCTGATGTCTGAGTAGATTTTCGTTGTCCTATCGGTGGTTGATGAATTGCTATGATTGGTTTAATTTGCTTGTGGTTATGTTGCTGTCCTTTGGTGCCCATCATATGAGCGCGTGCGTGGATCACACCATAGGGTTAGTAGTATGTTGATAGGACTATGTATTGGAGGGCAAGGGTGACAGAAGCTTCAGCCTAGCATAGAAATTGATGCATACGGGATTGAAGGGGGACCAATATATCTTATTGCTATGGTTGGGTTTTACCTTAATGAACGTTAGTAGTTGCAGATGCTTGCTAATACTTCCAATCATCAGTGCATAGAATTCCAAGTAAGGGATGACATGCTAGAAGTGGCCTCTCCCACATAAACTTTCTATCGGTCTAGTAACATAGTCAATTGCTTAGGGACAATTCCGCAACTCCTACCACCACTTTTCCACACTCGTTAAACTAATGTAATTGTTTCTTTATCTTAACAGCTAGATATCATAAACCCATCACCGTCAAGCAAGCCTATGATGAGATTACTCACGAACGGTGAAGAGCATCATGGAATTGGCAATGAAGGATGGTTGGTGATGACGACAACGTCGATTTCCCCTCTTCGGAGCCCAAAACTAACTCCAGATCTGCCCTCCCGAGGAAGAACAGGTGGTGGCGGCGGCTCCGTGTCGTGAAACGAGATGAACTCTTCTCTCCTGATTTTTTTTGGGCGAGAGAGAATATATAGAGCTGGAATTGGAGGCTCCGGAGCCACGAGGGCCTCACAAGCCTGCCACGCGCGGCTAGGGGGGGGGGGTCGCGCCTCCTGGGCTTGTGGGCTCCTGTTTCCGTGTCTCCAGGTAATTCTTGCGCTAGTATTTTTTATATATTCCACAAAAAATGCTCGTAAATTTCCAGGTCATTTCGAGAACTTTTATTTCTGCGCAAAAACAACACCATGGCAATTCTGCTGAAAACAGCGTCAGTCTGGGTTAGTTCCATTCAAATCATGCAAATTCGAGTCCAAAACAAGGGCAAAAGAGTTTGGAAAAGTAGATACGATGGAGACGTATCAACTGCTGATACATCTCCATCGTATCTATAATCCTTGATTGTTTCATGCCAATATTCTACAACTCTCATATACTTTTGGCAACTTTTTATACTATTTTTGGGACTAACATATTGATCCAGTGCCCAGTGCCAGTTCCTGTTTGTTGCATGTTTCTTGTTTCACAGAATATCCATACCAAAAAAATTCCAAACGCAATAAAAAAACATATGGTGATTTTATATGGAATATTTATGATTTTTGGGAAAAAGAATGAACGCGAAATGATGCCCGAGGGGGTCACAAGCCCAGGAGGCGCCCCCTAGGGCGCGGCAGGGTAGGCTTGTGACCAATCCCTAGGTCGGTTGGGTCCCTTCTTTTGTCGCAAGAAAGCTAATATCCGGAAGAAAATCGTGTTTAAGTTTCAGCCCAATCGGAGTTACGGATCTCCGGGAATTTAAGAAATGGTGAAAGCCAGAATCTGGGAGCGCAGAAACAGAAGGACACAGAGAGAGAGATCCAATCTCGGAGGGGCTCTCACCCATCCGCCGCCATGGAGATAATGGATCAGAGGGGAAACCCTTCTCCCATATAGGGAGGAGGTCAAGGAGGAAGAAGAAGAAGGGGGGCTCTCCCCCCTCTCTCCCGGCGGCGCCGGAACGCCGCCCGGGACATCATCGTGTGACGGCGATCTACGCCAACACCTCCGTCATCTTCACCAACACCTCCATCACCTTCCCCCATCTATATTTAGCGGTCTATATCCCGCAACCCGATGTACCCTCTACTTGAACATGGTGCTTTATGCTTCATATTATTATCCAATGATGTGTTGCCATCCTATGATGTCTGAGTAGATTTTCGTTGTCCTATCGGTGATTGATGAATTGCTATGATTGGTTTAATTTTCTTGTGGTTATGTTGCTGTCCTTTGGTGCCCATAATATGAGCGCGTGCGTGGATCACACCATAGGGTTAGTAGTATGTTGATAGGACTATGTATTGGAGGGCAAGGGTGACAGAAGCTTCAGCCTAGCATAGAAATTGATGCATACGGGATTGAAGGGGGACCAATATATCTTATTGCTATGGTTGGGTTTTACCTTAATGAACGTTAGTAGTTGCGGATGCTTGCTAATGCTTCCAATCATAAGTGCATAGAATTCCAAGTAAGGGATGACATGCTAGCAGTGGCCTCTCCCACATAAAACTTGCTATCGGTCTAGTAACATAGTCAATTGCTTAGGGATAATTCCTCAACTCCTACCACCACTTTTCCACAGTAGTTAAACTAACGTAATTGTTTCTTTATCTTAAGAGCCCCTAGTTTTTATTTATGTGTTCTTTCTTTTCTTGCAAACCTATCCTATTACCCCTACAAAGTACTTTTAGTTTCATACTTGTTCTAGGTAAAGCGAACGTAAAGTGTGCATAGAGTTGTATCGGTGGTCGATAGAACTTGAGGGAATATTTGTCCTACCTTTAGCTCCTCATTGGGTTCGGCACTCTTACTTATCGAGAAAGGCTACAATTGATCCCCTATACTTGTGGATTATCAAGACCTTTTTCTGGCGCCGTTGCCGGGGAAGCATAGCTCTATTCTCTGAGTCACTTGGGATTTACGTCTGTTGATCACTATGAGGAATCCAAGAGATCCAAAAACTAAAGTCTTGCCCTCAACTACGAGGACAGGTAAGGAACTGCCATCTAGCTCTGCACTTGATTCACCTTCAGTTATGAGTAAATTTGCGACACCACCACCTATTGGTAATTCTAATATGTAGCATGTGCTTGATGATGCTGCTTCCGCTAACCATGATGGTTTTCCTGATAATGATATGCCACTGGATGCATTTCTTGATGCACAAATTGCTAGAGTTACTGCTGAATGTGATGATACTTCTGAAACTGATGAAATTATTGAAGTAGAACCTGCTGTTACACCTGTTAGAATTAGCTCGCCTACATATGAATTGCCTAATATACCTGAGGGTTATGTTATGGAGGGAGAGGTAGCTGAAGACTTTCTTGCTTGTAAGGATAGCTATGATCTTGAGAATTTATTATGCAAGTGGAAAGAAAAATCTCTGAATGCTAGAATGAAATATGATCCTAAGTTTGCTACTTCGCCCATCTTTGTTACTGATAAGGATTATGAGTTCTCTGTCGATCCTGAGTTGATCGCTTTGGTTGAATCCGATCCTTTTCATGGTTATGTGTCTGAAACGGTTGTAGCACATCTTACTAAACTGAATGATATAGCCACCCTATTCACGAATGAGGAAAAGATTCGCCATTACTATATCCTTAAGTTGTTTCCTTTCTCACTAAACGGTGATGCTAAGACTTGGTTTACTTCTCTTGCTCCTGGTTGTGTGTGTAGTCCCCAGGATATGATTTTCCACTTCTCTGAGAAATATTTTCCTGCCCATAAGAAATAAGCTGCCTTGCAGGATATATATAACTTTGTGCAAGTTGAACAAGAGAGTCTCCCACAAGCTTGGGGGAGGCTTGTCCAGCTACTTAATGCTTTGCCTGATCACCCTCTTGAGAAGAATGAAATACTTGATATCTTTTATAATGGACTAACCGATGCTTCTAGGGACCACCTAGATAGTTGTGCGGGTTGTGTTTTCAGGGAAAGAACTTTGGAACAAGCTGAAATTCTATTGAATAATATCTTGAGCAATGATAATGCTTGGACTATTCCCGAACCACCTCTGAAGCCAACTCCAAAGAAAAGAGGTATTCTACTCCTTAGTCCTGAAGATATGCAAGAAGCCAAGAAATCTATGCAAGAGAAAGGTATTAAATCTCAAGATGTTAAGAATCTACCACCTATCAAAGAAATAGATGGTCTTGATAACCCGACACAGGTAGTAGAGGTAAATTTTCTTCGTAGATTCAATGAGAGTGATATTCCCTATGATAAACCTGCTAGCTTATGCTTAGATGAATTTGATAACTTTGTTGCCAAACAACAAAGTTTCAATGATTATGTTAGCAGACAATTGAGACAAAATGCTCGTATGATTAATCATATAAGTGCTTGTGTGGATAGAAATGTCAATGATCTTAAGCTTTTGAGTAAACATGTCTCTATGGTCACTACTCAAGTAGAACAAGTACTTAAGGCTCAAAATGACTTGCTTAATGAGTTGAATGACAATTCTGTTAGAGTTGTCACTAGAGGTGGTAGAATGACTCAGGAACCTTTGTATCCTGAGGGCCATCCTAAGAGAACTGAACAAGATTCTCAAGGAGTTAACAGTGATGCACCTAGTCATCCTGGTACTACGAAGAAAAAGAAAGATGATAGGAACTTACATGCTAGCAAACCTGCTGCTGTTACACCTGAGAATCCAAATGATGTCTGTGTTTCTGATGCCGAAACACAATCTGGTGATGAACATGAGCCTAGTGATAATATTGATAGTGGTGTTCATGTTGATGCTCAACCTAGTAATGATAAGGATGTGGAGATTGAACGTGTTGTTGATCTTGATAACCCACAACCTAAGAACAAGAGATATGATAAGAACGACTTTATTGCTAGGAAGCACGGTAAAGAAAGAGAACCATGGGTTCAGAAACCCATGCCCTTTCCTCCACAACCATCCAAGAAAAAGGATTATGAGGATTTTGAGCGCTTTGTTGAAATGATTAGACCTGTCTTTCTGTAAATGCGTTTGACACATATGCTCAAAATGTCTCCTTATGCTAAGGACATGAAACATATTGTGACTAACAAAAGGAAGATACCTGAGGTTGAGATTTCCACCATGCTTGCTAATTACACCTTCAAGGGTGGGACTCCTAAGAAACTAGGTGATCCCGGAGTGCCCACTATACCTTGCTCCATTAAAGGAAATTATGTTAGAACTGATTTATGCGATCTTGGAGCTGGTGTTAGTGTTATGCCTCTCTCTTTATAGCGTAGACTTGAATTGGATAAGTTGACACCTACTGAAATGTCTTTGCAAATGGCCGACAAGGCGACTGCTTTTCCTATCGGCATTTGGAAATGCCATGGCGGTCATCCTTGGAAGACCCTTTTTAAACACTGCAGGGGCTGTTATTTATTGCAACAAAGGCAATGTCACTTTCCATGTTAATGGTAATGAGCATACGGTGCACTTTGGGAAGAAACAATATCGCGTTCAGTGCATCAATGCTATTGAGAAATCTTCATCAATTCATATTGGAAGCTTTGAATGCCCTATACCTACTGTCGAGATGAAGTATGATTTACTTGTTGGGGATATGAATATCCCCGTTGAGGTAACCTAGTGATTATTCGAAAATTCTCCGATTTTATGTGATTCAATTTTTTTTGTCAAGGAGACTTGATCAACCTCATTGACGGATTTCTTTTGATGACCATGAGATGAATGAATCTAGAAGTCACAACCTTCCGCTCCCAACTTTTACTTTGTGTTGTTTAGTAGAAAAATAATAAATTTAGCTTTATTTTCCTATTTTCTGCTTTTCCCGTCCCTTAGAAAAGTGTCCTGAAAATAAAAGTTCTCCAAATGCCATGAAATTCAAGTATGATTTTTTTTTTGGAATATTTGAAAATTTCTGAGATAGGAAGCTAGTCAGGGGGATGCACGAGTGGGCCACAAGCCGAGGAGGCACGGGCACCCCCCTGGCCACGCCTGGCAGGATTGTGGGTCCCACGTGGCCCCCTCCACTTATTCCAGCTCCCATCTCCTTCTTCTACCTCCAGAAAGATCATTCCACAGGTCAAACCCGTGTTTTCGCTCTTCTTGCTCCATTTTTCGATCTCCTTGTGCAAAGCCCATTCACGAGACTATTTTGGGGAATTGTTCCTTGATATGTGACTGTCGGGACCCCGATCCTGAGTCATAAGAAACCAGCCTGTAACACATCACATCACTTTGCGGCCTCACGCACGGTAAACTCCACGGCTGCCACCTTACCTTGGCCGGGACCGTTTGCGTCTTTTGGCTCATGTATATGAATATGTTGCTAGCTTTCAAACGACAAAGAACCCGGGTCGACATGACTAGTTATAAACCCAAGCGGTACATCCGTACAGGGACAGGCATACATAACCCAGCAAGGCAGGTGTCCATCAACATCGTGTGTAGACGAGTCGTAGCAAGCTACAAGGACTCCATTACACCGCGTGACATTTCCCCGAGGGGACAGACACAACAGCAAACAAGGATACATGCCAGTCAATCAATGTGTCTAGAGCAGTAGCAAGCTACCAAGGTTCGATAGAAGCACAAAGAGGCATTTCCCTGTAAAGAGTAATACTAAAGGCACACAACTAGGTGTCGAATCCCACACATATAATGCATTTCATAACATACACACAATATGCACGATATGTGTAGATACAACATGGCATCACAACATAACTCTATGACTCAAGCTTTTATTAAGGACTCATAAGAATCAACATAGTGTGTTATTACAAACAGGGGTCCCGTGACCCGACACTCAAGTCATACAAACAACAAGCGGAAGCAAAACATGTCTGGGTACAGACATCTACTAAAAGTGGCTGGAAGAGCCTGAAAAGCTACTACGACCCTACCAAAGGAGCCAGACCTCTGTTTGGGATTCCCAAGCTATTCCGGTCAACATTGAACACATCGCGTAGAAACCTTTTAATGAGTCTAAATCTTGTCTGCAAAAACATAAATAAAGCAACCGTGAGTACAAAGGTACTCAGCAAGACTTACATCAGAACTATCTACATATGCATCATGCTTCAATGGAAGGATTGTGTGGTTTGATGGCAGCAAGCCAGCTTTGACTCTTGGCTAACCTGCACTACGACTACAAGTTCTTTCTTTGAGGTGGGATAGCGCACACGAGTCCACATATTCGCCAATCAATACACCACTATGGATTCACTCTCGTCTCCCTACGAGAAAGCCTTCCATAGCACTCACACTTATGTTGCATGTTTTAGAGTATCCATTTAAATTGTCTATGTACCACGTAATGTTTCCAAGTAGTCCATATCCGAGGACGCGGCAATTGGAACCGATTGATTCACCCTGCAGGGGTATACTTCTTCACACATGCTCTCACCACTTAGCACCATATGCACGTCATGCATCTCGGCAACCTTCAAGCGGAAGCACTGGTGTGGGTGTCGGCCATGACCGTTAACCACACAAGACCCTAGTCCAGGTTTATCACCTATTTGAGACTGAACCCGCAATGAAGTCCGACCGAGGTTTCCTCTACGGCCCCAAACGATGTGCGCAGGGTTCCCAAGCCCATCATCCAGGTGCCACTTGGTACACCGTGCCACTATGTATCTATCGCAGAGAAGCCTACCCCGTCAGGCAGAGCTAAACACGGCCACCAACACTCTTCCTACAAACACCAGAAACTAGTTGCAACTCCTGGACAGGGATCTAGGCAATTAATAAGCCGAGCGGGGTCATATTTCAGGGCCCAATGCATGGTAGTATCTTGTCTTGGATAACATACACAGAACTCAGTTCTTAAGGACGGTCCCAATGAGACAACCCACCATGCACTCCTACATGGCCTCTCATCGCTACCTTTACCAAATCGGATTCACACCTTTACTCTCACACTGTAGGACATGAACACAACCATTCTGATTCAGCATCCATATGGATCAGACCCGACACGACTCTAAGCATAACAGGCATTGTAAGCAAGCATGGATGAGTAAGCACAACAAGGCTCAAGCAGTTGCTACTCATGCTAAATGGTTTCAACTATTTACTGTGACAAAATCAGGTCATGCAGAGGAATGGGTTCAACTACCGATAACATGTACAGTTGAATCGTGACTGTCCTAATGCAGTAAAAGAGAGCAGGAGCGAGAGAGTGGATTTATATCAATATGCTCAAGGGGGTTTGCCTGCCTGGCACGTATGAAGATAGCAATGAGTCTTCATCAATGTCAACGATCACATCGTTGGAACCATCGTCTACCGGGAGGGAACAACACCGGCAAACTAGAAAGGAACAACAATTACCTCACGGAAATGCAACACTATGATGCATGATCAAGAAATGAAGATGAGAAGTGGCAGGGCCATTATAGCTACCATTTCTTAGGTTGAAGCTGGATTTGAATCAGGATTCAAACATCACTTCAACAAAGTATTTTCCGGATGCCCTTTTAATTGATTCGACCTGATGCTCAGGTATAACTTGTTTTTAACATGCATGAAGATGGCAATTTGAGGTATTGGTTTTGCTAGCTCAATGTTTGATCATAGTAATGGAAGTGGAATTCAAATAGGAATCAAATTCCAACTCCAAACTATTTATTAACTTTACCCTATTCCCCATTTGGCCTATTTGGTGATTTTAACTTTTTCAAACATGCGTGAAAATGCCGTAATCAGATTCTTTGGATTTTTCTGATAATTTTTCATATATAAATTATTTTCATTGGACTTACAGATTATTTTCTATGATTTTTAGAAGTTTTAGGCATTTTCTGGAATTATATTAAACCATAATTAGTATTTACTGCATCAGCACTGCGTCAGCAGTCAACAGGCTCAGGGTCAGGTCAAACCTGACGTGTGGGGCTACACGTTAGTGAGCCAGGGCAAATCCCGAGTTGACCCGCACTAAGTGGGGTTTGACCCACGCGTGGGGCCCTCTGTCAGTTTCTCTAGGGGGGTTAGTAAGTTAATTAGGCTGGCCACGTCAGGGGCTGCCGGAGCCTGGCCGACGGCGACCACGGGCGCGGCGAAGGCTTGCCGGAGATGAACTAAACGACGCTACAGAGGCTCATTTTGCACGCGGTTGACGGCTACAGAGAGCTGGCGAAGCGCCCGATCTAGTGGGGGAAACGACTGGGGCTAGAGTGGACCGGAGCATCGCCGGCGATGAGCCGAGGTGGCTGCCAAAGCTCGGCTTCGACGGGGATCAGGCTAGGGCGCGAAAAAGCGAGGGGAGGAAGAGGGAAAATGATCCGGAGCTCACTACGATTCCATTTTTGGCATCGGGGAGGTCGGAGAGGCCCGATGGCAGCGAATCGACGACGGCGGATCTCGACGACCGGAGAGGAGAACGACGACGATGGCGACACTTCAGGAGGCTGCGACTTGATTCCTTCGGCGTGGAGGAGCTACTCGTCGTGGCGGAGAGAATGGACTGCTCGGGGAGGCTTCGCTGCGGCCGTAAAGGCGCCGGTGAGCTCAAGCAGAGCTCGGCCATGGCGGGAGGAAGAGGAGAGGGAAGCAGGAGGAGGAAAACGGCGCTAGGTGAGGGGGAAAAGATCCAGGGGCTCATCCACATCGTCTTCATATGCGTATAGGGATGGAGGAGGTGCCTCCAGTGCGAAGCAGGAGGTGGAGCGCATGCCACGCCTCTCCTCCTCGCGAGAGGAAGAGGACGACTGGCACTTGGGCCAGATGGGCTCCAAGTGCTTGGCTAGGGGGGTCGGCGACAGATAGACAAGTTTGCTCGCTCTCTCTTTTCCTTTCTGTTTTATTTCTTATTCTGTTTTGTTTTATATTACTGACATTTGTTTTGTTTTATATTTGGCTTCAGGCTTAAGTAAAAATATTGAAATTGTTTTTTTTAGGGTTTTGTTTGGAATATTTCCAACCCCATATAAAGTTTTCAACATTTTATAAAACTAGGAAGTATTTGAAATCAATTATTTAATTGATTTCAGTGGCTTTTGAGTTTAAAAATAAAAAGCCAGAAGTATTTTTAAAAGAAAACCAACCCTGAATTGTGTTTTCCAAGATTTATCAAAAATGATGGACTTTTATGAAGGCCATTTTAGGATCATTGATTTGTCTCAAGTTTGAATTGTTTTTTTTAATATAGAGTTGCCAGGGTTTTTCTCTTGTTAAAACTATTTGGAAGTTATTTGTGTTAGGGTTTGGTCATCCCCATTTAGGGTTCAAAAGGATTTTGATATGATGCATGGATGCCTTATGATACAACCAAAATAAAATCATCAACGCAATCTAGGGCTGTGACAGTGACTCCTCCATTGGTCCAATTAGTTTTTGTTCTAGTGCTTTATTCGTCGCGTATTTTTTCTGCCTTGGTGACCCTGTTCTTGAGCTTTGCATGTTAATTTCAGTTGGTCCCAAGTAGTTTTCATGCATGTTATGGCCTCTAGGCACTTGTAGGAGTAGTTGCTATGAGTTTTGTTGAGCCTTGTTCACTTTTCTTTTGAGTCACTAAAAATTTCAGAAATTTTCAGAAAAAGAAAAAGGAAAAGATGAGGAGGTTCCTAAGAGGCTCTTCTATCCGTGACCCCAAGGAAGATGAAAATGAGAAGAAGAAACCCAAGTATCCGGTCCCCCGAGTTGCAGAAGTTCGAGCGTGCGAGTGGCCAAGCGATGTGTTCTTACGTGCCGCCGGTCTTTATTAGGATTTTTATTACTTGGTGGAGAACGCAGGCCTTACCGCCTTTGTCGAAGATAAGTGTCCACAATACCTCCTCCTCACTAATATTTTCATGCAAAGCTTTAATATTTACCCAAGGAAAAGTCCTCCTATGGTTGAGTTCAAGTTATATGATATCCCCCAGCGCATGTCACATCAGGATTTGTGCAATGTTTGCAATTTACCTTATGTTGGGGATATTCATGAACCTCGTCCACGGGACTTGGAGGCTTTCATTGATATTATTTCTGTAGGAGAGGAGAGAGGAGTGTCTTGCGCTAGAGTTGCTAGTGTACATTTTCCCGTGCTTCGGTATCTCACATTATTCGTGGGAAAATGTTTGATTGGCCGTGGGAAAGCTGGGGCTCTTAGCTCCCCAGATCTTGCGGTTTTGCACAGAGCTCTTTATAAAGATAAAACTTATAGCTTGGGTGCTATAGTGGCTGAACGGTTGAACACGAACCGTACTAAAGGCGCTGTTTATGGAGGTATCTATGCTACCCGTCTTGCTAAACATTTTGAGTTACCTATTAGACTGTACGAGGAAGAAGAGATGCTTCTTCCTCAGAGATATTTAGATTATGATAGCATGGTTCGCCATGACTTTCTTGATAAAGATATTAATAGGAGGATGATTTATAACTTGGTATTTATCCAGGGTACTCGTGAGACTATTACTTTGCCCGCTCCTTCTTTGTTCAATCTTCATCTAGACAGGTACATTATTATGCCCTCGTACATGTACACGTATTGGGGCATAGCGCCACCACAGGTGCCCGTGCCCGAGCTACCAGTCGAGTACCAGACGCCAGTTTATCAGTGGGAGCCACAGGAGCTCACCCAGCAGTGGCACCCTCAGTACACTCCGGAGTACACCGGAGACGGTTACTTCCCTCCTTGGGAGTAGACCAACTTAGGCCAAAAGCCTAAGCTTGGGGGAGTACATGTTTCTCACCGACTTTATATTCATACTCACACATTCACTTTGATAGCCGGTGTTCACACCTTTCCATTGTATCATCCATGCTAGTTTATTTCTTTTTCTCGCTTTCTTGTCGTGTGTTTGCTTAAATTGAGAAAAAAAATTAGTTGTAAGTTTACTTTCCAGCTTGTTTAGTGGTAATTCAAAAAAGAAAACCCAAAAAGACTTCCCGTTCTCCTTTTGATTGTTGGGAGCTTTCCCGTGTACATAGTTTTCTTTTTCTTTGGGTCAAGGTAGAAGACCATGGTTAAAATGTTTAGTGGCTCTCATATGCATTATTGTTTATCCTTCCAAGAGCCATATTACTTTGTCTTCTCCTCTGTGTTTGCTTGCAGATTCCAGCTTAGTCCAATGCACGAACACTCGCATTATTATTCACATCATTCGGTCGTGCAAGTGAAAGGCAATAATGACGATATATGATGAAGTGACTGAGCCTGGAAAAGCTGGTATGAACTCGACCTATTTTGTTTTTGTAAATATGACTAGCTCTTCGTTCTTAATTCAGCATTGTTATGAGAGAAACATGTTTGCAATGACAACTTAGAGATCATAGTTTCTGATGCCATGCTTAATTAGCTAGGATCTTATAATGGTTTGTCTTGGATGCCAACATGAATTTCAAGATGATTATGATGAAGTATGATAGGATGGTATCCTCCTTGAATGATTCAAGTGGCTTGACTTGGCACATGTTCACACATGTAGTTGAAACAAAATCAACATAGCCTCTATGATATTCATGTTTATGGTGATTTATATCCTACTCATGCTTGCACTCAAAGTTGGTTAATTTCAATGCGTATTAATGACTGTTGTCGCTCTCTAGTTGGTCGCTTCCCAGTCTTTTGCTAGCCTTCACTTGTACTAAGCGGGAATACTGCTTGTGCATCCACTTCCATAAACCCCAATTTGTTCCATATGTGTCCACCATACCTACCTATATGCGGTATCTACCTGCCGTTCCAAGTAAATTTGCATGTGCCACTCTCTAAATCTTCAAGTAATAATCTGTTTTGTATGCCTGAACCGCTCATGTGGTGACAAGGGGCGGTCTGTATCTTCCATGCCAGGCGTGTTATCCTTGACACGTGTTTATTCACTATCACTCACGAGAAAGGGGCCGGTAATCGGAATGCCCAGTTCCGTGCTCAAATCGAAAATATAATTGCAAACAAAACTCCCCCTGGATTGTTGTTGGTATGGACGGCACCCGAGTATTCGGCTAGTCGTGGAGTGTGATTGATCGGTGGGGGAGTCAAAACTTTACTTTTATGTTTGGGAACCGCCTATAATATGTGTAGCATGGAAGATGGTGAAAACTCTTAGTCATCACGCTGACAATGAAAGCATACCACCCAAAATTATGTATCCCTGTTTTAAAAGCTTGAGCTCTGGCACCTCTGCAAATCAATACTTCCCGCTACGAAGGGCCTATCTATTTACGTTTCTGTTGAGTCATCCTCTTCTTATAAAGCACCAGTTAGAGAGCACCTCCATCATTTTTATGCTTTGCTATTAATTGATATTGAGTATGACTGTGACTGGATCTTCTTTGCCATGAATTACAATGTTCAGTCAGCCCTTGGTCTTTGAAGGTGCTCTGCATTTATGTTTTGCGGTCTCAGAAAGGGCTAGCAAGATACCATCTATTCATATTATGTTATGATTGTTTTGATTTAGGTGTTGACGTTTGAAGCTTATTATTATTACTCTCTAGTTGATTATGCCATTGATATGAGTACATCATGAGACCTAACTGTCATTGCTTATGTGGTTAGCTTATGATCTTGCTGGAAATCTGAATATGAGTTAGACATAATTACAACAACAAGATCAAACAGAGTTCGTAAAAGTTTTTCTTTTGTCTCTTTCAGTTTGTCAACTGAATTGCTTGAAGACAAGCAAGGATTTAAGCTTGGGGGAGTTGATACGTCTCCATCGTATCTACTTTTCCAAACTCTTTTGCCCTTGTTTTGGACTCTAATTTGCATGATTTGAATGGAACTAACCCGGACTGACGCTATTTTCAGCAGAATTTCCATGGTGTTGTTTTTGCGCAGAAATAAAAGTTCTCGAAATGACCTGGAAATTTACGAGGATATTTTGTGGAATATATAAAAAATATTGGCGCAAGAATTATCTGGAGACACGGAGCCAGGAGCCCACAAGCCCAGGAGGCACGGGACCCCCCTCGCCGCGTGTGGCAGGCTTGTGAGGCCCTCGTGGCTCCGCAGCCTCCAACCCCAGCTCTATATATTCTCTCTCGCCCAGAAAAAAATTAGGAGAGAAGAGTTCATCGTGTTTCATGACACGGAGCCGCCGCCACCACCTGTTCTTCCTCGGGAGGGTAGATCTGGAGTCCGTTCTGGGCTCCGGAGAGGGGAAATCGACGCTGTCGTCATCACCAACCATCCTTCATCTCCAATTACATGATTCTCTTCATTGTTCGTGAGTAATCTCATCGTAGGCTTGCTGGACGGTGCTGGGTTGGATGAGATCTATCATGTAATCGAGTTAGTTTTGATGGGGTTTGATCCCTAGTATCCACTATGTTCTATGATTGATGTTGCTACTACTTTGCTATGCTTAATGCTTGTCACTAGGGCCCGAGTGCCATGATCTCAGATCTGAACCTATTATGTTTCATCAACATATGTGTGGTCTTGATCCTATCTTGCATGTTGTAGTCACCTACTATGTGTTATGACCCGGCAACCCCGGAGTGACAATAACGGGAACCACTCCCGGAGATGACCATAGTATGAGGAGTTCATGTATTCACTATGTGCCAATGCTTTGTTCCGGTTCTCTATTAATAGGAGACCTTTGTTAGAATAAAACGCTAATGCAAGACCACAGACGACACACCGAGGCATGATATTTGTTATCGAGGTTCACCGATATGGCTACATCTCCGGGGCATGACTACAGGCGCTCCTCCCCAAGATACCGCAACACCGGCCGCCCGGGCGCCGGCACAAGTCGCCGGCTCCGCCGCGTACCTATTGCTATCCGATCGTCATGAGTTACAACGTGTGGTGCCCCTCGATATATAAGAGGTCTTGGATACAACGTGTCCGACTCCTACATGACTCGTACCTATCCACACCAATTACAACTCCAAGTCCACGTAACCCCTTGCATACATAATATTCGACACAAATATAACAAACTCCACCTTGGCGAATATTCTCCACCACCTAGAAGTCGTCCATGCATCGAGCCTCCATGTACTCCGGACTTGAGTTGTCTTCTTTGTAGCTTACTTAGAGCTACCCGACGGGTCTAACCCGCCGCCACCCCGAGACTCCATTGCTACTCCTGCAGCTCCACTCTTCATGACTCCACCTGCAATAGTGCTCCCTTGCAACTTGTAAAGATGCGAAGCCGTCCTCTCTCCAATCATCACGGTCATCCCATCTTCTATGATTTCCATGGTCTTCTTATCCCAATCACAACGGAATTCCATACGACCATCATGAAGAACACCAAGCGAAACTAGATTCCTCCTTAGCCCTGGCACATACCTGACTCCCCGAAGCATCCGCTCAACCCCGTCAAACATCTTGATTTTGACGTCACCTATTCCAGCAACACGATAACCAGTGTTATCGCCCACATAGGCGAAACCAAACTCACCAGACTTGTACGAAGAGAACCACTCCCTGTTGGGCGTCGCATGAAAAAAGCAAGCTGAATCCAACGTCCACGCTTCAGTTTTAGTTGACCGTCTGCCTGATACTACGAGAGCATCACTACTGTTGTCTGAGTCACCACCATTAGTAGACAGGTTAGCACTAGCCTCACCCTTCAGTTCTGCGCATTCCCTCTTTATATGTCCCCATTCCTTGCACTTGTAGCACTGCATCTTTTTCTTCTTTTTCTTCTCCGCCTCTTGTCCCTTCCTGAGCTGATAACCTTTAACTGCCAACCCCAAATCTTGAGTACTATCCCTTTCAGCAGCATTCTTTTGCTTCCTCAACTCATGTCCAAGCAATGCTGCCGTGATTTCCTCATTATTGACGGTTATCTTTCCATGTGTCAATGTAATGACCAAATGCTCATAGGACGGTGGCAAGGAAACAAGAAGAAGTAGTGCCTTGTCCTCGTCCTCAATCTTCACATCCAGCCGTGCTAGATCCGTGACCAACTGATTAAAGGCGTTCACATGCTCCACAAGATCCGACCCCTCCTGCATCTTTAGCCCATAGAATTTTTGCTTCAAATACAGCTTATTGGTCGCTGACTTGGAGATATAACGACTTGCCAACTTGTCCCAAATTACCTTAGGAGAATCTTCATCCATGACATGATACATGACCTGGTCTGCAAGGCACAACCGTATGTTGGCGGCTGCACGCACTTGCATATCCTCCCACGTATCGTCGTCAACCTTGGTCGGCTTCGTCTCCTGCAAACCCTTCAAGATTCCCTGCTGCGCCAGAAGATCCTTGACTCTTGTCTGCCATAGACCAAAGTTACCCGTGCCATCGAATTTCTCCACCTCAGATCTGGTGAACCCTGGCGCCATGCCGAGCCGCGATCTAACTGACCTGTTGCCGCCGGTCTGACCGCCCTTGCTTGCCTCTGCGACTTCCACACGAAAAAGATCTCCGATCCCAAATTCTTTGTCTGAAGCCAGGCTGCAATACGCGATCTACCAAGAAATCTGACCCGCACTGACCCTTGTCCGCCCTTCAGAAAATCAGCATGTAGCTTCGCCAACGCGCAGATGAATCTGCTCCGTTGAAACCAACTGCTCGTCTGCTCCACCTTTTTCTGAACTACAGACTATTTTCTGGTGTGCCTTTGCTGCTACGTCGACCCAACCTTTTTATTTCCGCCTGTCCACCCGGCGTTGCTTTTCCTATCTGACACAGAAACCGAGTTCGAAAGGCTTGCGCCTTGCCAATCTCCAACAGACCAAACGTGCACGCATGCATCTTTATTTTCCTAATTGTAACCAACAGCAGGCTAGTTCCTGGACTAAACACGGAACAAGTCTCTCAGGACCGACATGCACAGGCCTCCTTTTCTATTCCAAATCGGTAGGAATCCTGTCCGTCACTTCTGCCCCAACACGATTTGGTTTCTTGTATTATTTCTCTGTGCTGTACGTCATCCGAGGAGTCCCGCTGCAGCATGCCACAAAATTTCATGCATGTACGCAGCCTTGTGCTGCAACTTTCCTTCTCTCGATTTCCCTTGCCTTCGAAAAAATAGCCGATGTATCCGACGACAACTTCCGTCTCTGATCTTGGGTTTTCGCCAGTGATCTGTAACAACCATGTTTCACATACTCTCCGCACGTCAACCTGCCGCAACAGTCGCCACCTCGCGCAACATCCATGCATGAACCGTGTCGTACCCTGGCCACCCGTGTTACCGACACAATACGTCCGTAGTGCCGCGACGCCGCCTTTGTACAACACCGAGCGCATAATCTTGATGCTCTCACACTCCGATCTATCCGGCCGTCCCCCACGTCTGGTCGCCGGTCTGATCGCGAGCCGAATTCGTCGCCTCCATAACGTCTTCAACAGCCACTACGCCGGTCCGATCGCCACGTCTAGCCCATCCTTACCAACCCAGCTCATCGAACGGTCCAGGCCTCCTGCCCGAAGTGTCCGACACCAAAGACCGCATCCGCGATCGCCGCCATGCTCCACCTTGTGCCAATCGGACGTTCCCTGGCACCCGTCAAGCATGATCCTCGTACCTCCAGATGATCTTCCGCATAGCCTTCTCGCAACCTTGCTCATGATACCACTTGTTAGAATAAAACGCTAATGCAAGATCATAGACGACACATCGAGGCACGATATTTGTTAACGAGGTTCACCGATATGGCTACATCCCCGGGGCATGACTACGGGCGCTCCTCCCGAAGATACCGCAACACCGGCCACCCGGGCGCCGGCACAAGTCGTCGGCTCCCCCGCGTACAATTGCTATCCGATCGTCATGAGTTACAACGTGTGGTGCCCCTCGATATATAAGAGGTCTAGGATACAACGTGTCCGACTCCTACACGACTCGTACCTATCCACACCAATTACAACTCCAAGTCCACGTAACCCCTTGCGTACATAATATTCGACACAAATATAACAACCTTAATATCCCTTAGTTTCCATTAGGACCCCGCTGCCACGGGAGGGATGGACAATAGATGTCATGCAAGTTCTTTTCCATAAGCACGCATGACTAAATACGGAATACATGCCTACATTACATTGACAAACTGGAGCTAGTTACAAATCACCCCATGTTACAACTGTTACATGATGAATGTCATCCGACATAATTATCCCTCACCGATCCAATGCCTACGAGTCTTTTCCTACTGGTCCTTGCTAAGTTACTTTACCGCTACTGCTGTCACTACTGCTACTGTTACCGCTGCTACTATTACAATCATACTACTTTGCTACTGAAACTTTGCTGCAGATACTAAGTCTTTCAGGTGTGGTTGAATTGACAACTCAACGGCTAATACTTGAGAATATTCTTTGGATTCCCCTTGTGTCAAATCAAAAAAATTGGATTGAATACTCTACCCTCGAAAACTGTTGCGATCCCCTATACTTGTGGGTTATCAGTTCACAACGTTGAAGATGTTAGCGTCGGTGTGGAAGTTAATACTGTTATACATATGGGTCAATTCCATTTCCCCCTATTTTTCGCCCGACCTCATCTTTACCCCTAAATAAAAATAGTTCTCAACTTTCCCCTCTTCCGTTAAGTGCACGTATAGAAATGCCCTTCTGTACATTTTCCGTCGAGTCAAAGGCCTTTGACCATAAATTTTTTCTATACGCGCACTTAACGGTCGAAGGCCTTTGACTGGACGGAAAATGTATGGAAGGGTATTTCTATAAACACACTTAACGGAAGAGGGTTATAGTTGAGCACTGTTTTTATTTAGGGGTAAAGATGAGGTCGGGCCAAAATTAGGGGGAAATATGTAAATGTCCCTATATATATCATTGCTTTCAAACTTGGAAGTTCTTGCGTCAGGGAGATCCGATTCTGCAATACTCTTCAATATCGACCCTGATTTGGTCATCCTCGTTGCATGGTCTAGGAAGGAATAGTAACTAAGTCGGTGGTTTTATTCCACACTTGGTAGATGTGGTGTGTGCATCTTACGATATGCAGATGATACAAGGATCTTTATGTAACATGAGGTGCTTATTCCATACTTGGTAGATGGGATGTTTGGATCTTATGACATGCGGATGATACGAGCATCTTTATGGAACATGCTGTGTGGAAAAGAAATTAATATGGAAGTAATCATATGCATTTTTAATTACTCTCGGGCCTAGACGTTAATTTTCATAAAAGAAAGATCTTATACTTTGGAAAGGCCAAAGCATTCGAAGGTCAATACAAGTATCTTTTTTGGTGTGAGGCCATCCTGGACCGACCATAGACTCTATGCCTTTTTTGACACTCTCTTCTTTTTTTAGTATGAGCATGATAATCCCCAAGTGCAAGGAATCATCCTCACACTTTCCAAAGATGCAAGTTGTAAGTATGGAGTGGCAAACACATAAGGGGCTAAAGGTAAGATCAATTTTCACTCAAGTCCTATCTGCCACTTATACAACTCTACGTACACCGAGCGTTTGCTTCTATCTAGAAACGAGAAATAAAACTGCGTTGTGTGTATAAATAGGATAGCTTTGCATGATATTGGAGAACTAAAATCTGCAAAATAGTAGTTCCCTAAATATCATTAGAATGTATTACAATATATTACAAATAGAAAGTGTGGAATAATGATGGTATAGTGTGTGGAATCGTCCTAGGCAATTGATAACAAGATCCGTAATCATTATTGCCATTTTATATGAGGAGAAGGCATGAGTTCACATACTTTCTGTACTTGGATCATCTGAACTTATGATTGTACCTCTAGTAAGCATCCACAACTACTACAAATCATTAAGGTAAACCCAACCATAGAATTAAAAATCAAGTCCCCTTTACTCCCATATGCAACAACCCCACTTAATTGAGTGTAAGCTTCTGTTACTCTAGCCACTCACTATAAGCGAATCATGAACATATTGCAAACCCTACAGCGGGACCCCTCACGTGTGCGCGACACGGAGGGCACCTTCCCACAAGACCAACATAAAACACGACACTCAACCAATCAAGATCATCAACCAACCCGAAGAACAAAATAAATCTACTCAAACATCATAGGATGGCAACACATCATTGGATAATAATATGTGGCATAAAACACCATGTTCAAGTAGGGGATTACAGCTGGGTGCGGGAGAGTGGACCATTGAAAGGAGATGAGGAAGGTGATGAGGATGGTGATGTTGATGAAGACGATCACCGCGGCGATGGTTCCCCCGACGGCACTCCGGTGCTATCGGCGGAGTGAGGGGGAGAGTCTCCCCCTTGGGGTTCCTCCTTCATGTCCTCTCCCTAGATGGAGAGAGGTTCTCCCATATGGTCCTTAGCCTCCATGCCCCCCGGAGGGGCGAGAGTCCCTCCAAGATTGGATCTCTCTCTGTGTGTTTCTCCTCTGTTTTGGTTCTGTTTTCTCGCTTTTCGCTGTTTCTTGAATATCCGAAGACCCGTAACTCTGATTGGACTGAAAATTTGTGGGTATTTTCTCTAGAAAATATCTTTCTTGTGGCAAAAGAAGGGCTCTAACCGCCCTATGATGTCGTCCCTAGCCACCAGGGCGCGCTGAGGAGGTCGGCACACCTAGTTGGCTTGGCACCAGTAGGTGCCCCCCTCTGGTGGTTCTTCGCTCTAGTATTTTTAATATATTCCACAAAATTCGTCAAAAAGTTTCGGGCTATTTTGAGAATTTTTATTTTCTGCATAAACAACACCATGATAATTTTGCTGAAAATTGTGTTAGCCCGGGTTAGTTATAATTAAATCATGTAAAGTGCATCAAAACCATATAGAATATTGTAAACATAGGTGAATATGGCATGAATACTTCATATATTATTGATACGTTGGAGACGTATCAGCATCCCCAAGCTTAATTCCTACTCTTCCTCAAGTAGGTAAATGATAAAATAATTAATTTATGAAGTGTAGCATAGTATATAAGTTTGATGAATGATAATTCCTATCACTTTTTCTAGCATCATAAACAACAATATTTTCTCATAAAACTTCTCATGATCAAGTAGCAAGCGATTCACCTGTTAAATTATAGATCATAAAATTTCTTGAAAGCCAACAAACTATGTTTTCAGTCATCAAACAATTACAACTCATCTTATTTTTGGGAAGGGTCTATGTAAGAGCCTTGATTTAGCAAATTCCACATACTCAACTATCATTTAGTCTTCCATGACTGCTGACACTCAAAGCATAATTTTAGAGCAAATGATTTTAGTCAAACAAATAGGAAGATATGGGCTTAATGTTTTGCCACCCAATTTATTTATCTCCAGGATAATGTCAACAATAAGGAATCATGATCACATTTATTCAACTGGATATATGTGCATTGATATTTCCCCACCACAAGACTCTTGGCAACTAAAGAATTAATAGATTGCAATAGGGACAAACATTATGGACTCTCGCATAAAAGATAGGCCCTTTGTAGAGGGAAGCACAGGTTGCCATGTGCTTTTTATTTTTGGATGTGCAAACTATTAATGGAAAGGAATGTCACTTTATATTTCCCCTTGCTATTACAATCTTTATTATGCAATCCATCGCTTTTATTTCTTCACCATCACAAGTTCGTACATAGCTTATTTTCCTTCCTAGTAAAATATCATACATATTTAGGAGCAATTTGTATTGCTTCTAGCACAGATGGCAAATTACTTGAAGGATCTTATTCAATCAATAGGTAGATATGTTGGACTCTCATGGCAAGAAATTGGGTTTAAGAGTTTTTGGATGCACAACTAGTGTCTCTACCTAGTGCAAATTTTTGGCTAGCAAACTATACTAGTCAAACATCACATGTTAGAGGATCCATGACTATATACCTTCTGTGTGAATACAAACAAACATAACCATTACGTTGTCTTCCTTGTCCAACATGAACTACTTGATCAAGTTTTAAAATAATTAATGGGGGGTCACAATCATTGAAGATGTCCAAGGTAGTATATTTATATGTGATATATTTATTCCTTCAATATTCTTTCATGAATTGTTCAAGTGGACAATGCTATGTTTGCTAACTTTCAATAAATTTTAGTGCTTATACTCCTAGCATGTGAAGTCATTACTCCCCATGGGACAATCATATGAATCATATATAATTTCACATTTATGATTCAATTCATTCAACATTTTCTCTTATGACATAAGGGAAGCACAAGAATGAACATCAAACTACTCTAAAAGATATAATTTAAGTTCATAAAGCATTTACGATGAATATAGTAAGCCGAATATCCAATCTCAGTATATATAAGTGAAGCAGACAAAGCATTATATAAAGCCATACTCAAAAGATTTAAGTGAAGCGCATGAAGCATTCTATAAATAAACCAAGGACTCTCTCATACCACGATGGTGCATAAAATAAAAGGGAAGAATAAACACAAAAGATGCTCCAAGTATAGAACATGTGAACGAATAAATACTTAGGATAAACATAGTGTAACCGATAATTGTTGACGAAGAGAGATGGGATGCATAGCATCTCCAAGCTTAGGTACTTGATACTAGGGGATCCTTGGGCATCCACAAGCTTGAGCTTTTGTATCTCACTCAATCCTCTCATATCATGGTTTCTCCTAAGTTTCAAAAACTTCATCCCCACAAAAGTTGAAAAGAACTCATGAGATAGGTTAGTACACATAAGAGTAAATCATCACTTCATGTACTATCAATACAAGTTGCAAAATAGTTTTCATGCATTAGGTACTTATACTATCATTTTCATTATATATTCATCAATATAAGCCATGAAAAATCTAGACTAAGTAGATAACAAAACTATGACAACAATCTGTCCAAATAGAACAGTGTGTAGCAATTCATATCAAAAGTGTACTTCTATAACTCACAAAAGTACTCTGTAAAATTTTCAGAAACTTTCCACGTTCTAGTAAAATCTCATAATACAAATACTACAACAAAAGTTTCTATTTTTGTACAACACACATCACACATGCAATTCAAGCATTCTAAAGGAAACTCTTGGAACTTTTTATTTGAAAAACATGATTATAAATAACAACAAGCAAATACTAACAAAATAAAACGATGCACCAAACAAAACACATATCATATGACAAATAAAAATATAACTCCAAGTAAGATATACAGATAGTATTGAAGACGAAAGAGGGGATGCCTTCTGGTGCATCCCCAAGCTTAGATGCTTGAGTCTTCCTTGGATATTACCTTAGGGGTGCCTTGGGAATCCCCAAGATTAGGGTATTGACGCTCCTTATTCTCCTCATATCGGTTTCTCACCCAAAACTTGAAAACTTCAATCACACAAAACTTAACAGAAACCTCGTGAGATCCGTTAGTATAGTAGGAAAATCATAAACTTTAGGTACTGTTACAAATTGATTCATATTTAATTATTGCATACATTACTGTATTATAACTTATCCATGGTTTATACCCCCAATAGAATCCATAGCATCATCATAATGAGCTAACAATCCAAGCAAAAACAGAATTTGTCTAAAACAGAACAATATGTAAAGATGTGTGATACGTCTCCAACGTATCTATAGTTTTTGATGGTTCCATGCTATTATCTTGTCAACTTTGGATGTTTTGTATGCATGATTATGCTATTTTATATCTTTTTTGGGACTAACCTATTAACTCAGTGCCAAGTGACAGTTTCTGTTTTTCCGTGTTTTTGACCTTTTTCAGAGAAGAATATTAAACGGAGTCCAAACGGAATAAAACCCGTGGGGTGATTTTTTCCATAACAGAAGATACGCAGGGGACTTGAGAACCAAGGAAAAGGACCTCGGGGGAGGTTGCAAGCCCCCTAGCTGCGGCCTGGGGGGCACGCCTAGCAGGCTTGTGGGCCCCCCGTGGCTCCTTTGCCGTACCTCTTCCGCCTCTAAATTTTGTAAAATCCAAAACCACCAGAGAGAGCCACGAAAATACTTTTCCGCCGCCGCAAGCTTCCGTCTCTGCAAGATCCCATCTGGGGACCGTTCTGGTGCCCTGCCGGATGGGGATTCAGATACAGAGGGCTTCTTCATCTACACCATTGCCTCTCCGATGATGCGTGAGTAGTTCACCACACACCTTCGGGTCCATATTTAGTAGCTAGATGGCTTCTTCTCTCTCTTGGATCTTCAATACAAAGGTCTCCATGATCTTCATGGAGATCTATCCGATGTAACCTTCTTTTGCGGTGTGTTTGTCGAGATCCGATGAATTGTGGATTTATGATCAGATTATCTATGAATATTATTTGAGTCTCCTCTGATCTCTTATATGCATGATTTCGTATCATTGTAATTCTTTTCGAGTTGTGGGTTTCGTTTGGCCAAATTGATCTATAATTCTTGCAATGGGAGAAGTGCTTGGTTTTGGGTTCATACCGTGCGGTGTCCTCACCTAGTGAGAGAAGGGGTAGCGAGGCACGTATCATGTTGTTGCCATCAAGGGTAAAAGGATGAGGTTTATATCATATTGCATGAATCTATCCCTCTACATCATGTCATCTTGCTTAAGGCGTTACTCAGTTTGTTATGAACTCAATAAACTAGATGCATGCTGGATAGCGGTTGATGTGTGGAGTAATAGTAGTAGATGCAGAACATTTCGGTCTACTTGTCTCGGACGTGATGCCTATATGTATGATCATTGCCTTAGATATCATTATGACTTTGCACGATTCTATCAATTGCTCGACAGTAATTCGTTCATCCACCGTAATACTTGCTATCATGAGAGAAGCCTCTAGTGAACACTTGGCCCCGGGGTCTACTTCACATCATATTTCCAGATCTACTTTTACTTTGTTGCACTTTTCACCTTCAGATCTCACCTTGCAAATAATCGTGAAGGGATTGACAACCCCTTTATAGCGTTGGGTGCAAGTTTGTTTGTTTTTGCGCATGTACATTGGAGCCTCATCTTGATACTCCTACTGCATTGATACCATGGTTCTCAAACTGAGGTAAATACTTATCGCTACTGTGTTGCATCACCCTTTCCTCTTCAAGGGAAAAACCAACGCAAGCTCAAGAGGTAGCAATGTGAACTAAAACCATACTTCCATGTATCTAAAGAATCTGAAAAATTAGGAAAGCGCATAATTCATAGAAATCTTGTGTAAAATTTTATAATTTTTGACTGTCCAGTAAAATCACATAATTCATATGCTGGACATAAAAGTTTGTCTTTTTGCACAGGATCAAACTAACAAGTATCCACACTATCCCAAATGTTTCACTTGACACATGATTTTTATGGTACAATGGTATATACAAGGGGATAGTTATTTCTATGATAAACTTCTATGAAAAAATCAACATTATTTCCATGAGCATGAACACAAGTGTTCAAGGTCGACCCTCATTTCTCCAATGCATAACTTTCCAATCGCTTCTCTTTAGAGGCAAGTGAAAAAAATGTATTTTTCATTTTTTTGTTCCACCCACAACTGAAGAAAGAAAACAAGAAAACATAAACAAGTAAAATAAAATCTACTTAGTGATAAAAGAAAATAAGCATACACGAGAATATTTACCCCACACTATTGCTCCCGGCAACAGCGCTAGAAAAGAGCTTGATAATCTCCATGTGCAATGAATCATCGTAGCACTTTCCAAAGATGGAAGTGGTAAGTCTGGAGTGTCGAACCCACAAGAAGCTAAAGGTAAGATCAATATTCTCTCATATCATATATGTCAGTCATAAAACTCTATGTACACCGAGCGCTCGCGTCTATCTCGAAACGAGAAATAAAATTGTGTTGTGGGTATAAAGATGATAGCTTTGCATAATATTGGAAAACTAAAATATGAAAAGAGTAGATTCCTCAATAGAGTTAGAATATGTTACAATATATTACAAATAATGAGTGTGGAAAAATGATGGTGTGGTGTGCGGAATTGTCCTAGGAAGTTGATAACAAGATCGACAATCAGTATTGCAATTTTATACGAGGGAGAGGCATGAGCTAACATACTTTCCATAGTTGGATCATATGAACTTATGATTGGACCTCTATCAAGCATCCACAAATACTAGAAATCATTAAGGTAAACCCAATCATAGCATTAAACATCAAGTCCCCTTTACTCTCATACGCAACAACCCCTCTTACTCGGGTGTAAGATTTTGTCACTCTAGCCACCCACTATAAGCGAATCATGAACATATTGCAAACCCTACAACGGGAATCCCTCACATGTGCACGAAACGGAGGGCACCTTCGAACATCACCAACATAACACATGCAACTCAAACCAATCATGATCACTAATCAACCCAAAGGACAACACAAATCTACTCAAACATCATAGGATGGAAACACATCATTGGATAATAATATGTGGCATAAATCACCATGTTCAAGTACGGTATTACAGCGGGGTGTGAGATAGTGGAATGCTAAAAAGAGATGAGGAAGGTGATTAAGACGGTGATGTTGATGAAGACGATCACCGCGGCAATTATTCCCCCTGCGGCACTTCGGCACCACCAGGAGAGTAGGGGAGAGATTCTTCCCCTTGGGATTTGATGACCCACAAGTATAGGGGATCTATCGTAGTCCTTTCGATAAGTAAGAGTGTCGAACCCAACGAGGAGCAGAAGGATCTGACAAGTGGTTTTCAGCAAGGTAGTATCTGCGGGCACTGAAATTATCGGTAACAAGTATTTGTGTGGTGAGACGCTTCATAGCAAGCAACAAGTAACAAAAGTAGCAACGGTGCAGCAAAGTGGCCCAATCCCTATTGTAGCAAGGGACAAGCCTGGATAAAGTCTTATAGGAGGAAAAACGCTCCCGAGGACACACGGGAATTTCTGTCATGCTAGTTTTCATCATGTTCATATGATTCGCGTTCGTACTTTGATAGTTTGATATGTGGGTGGACCGACGCTTGTGTACTGCCCTTACTTGGACAAGCATCCCACTTATGATTAACCCCTATCGCAAGCATCCGCAACTATGAAAGAAGAATTAAGACAAAGTCTAACCATAGCATTAAACTAGTGGATCCAAATCAGCCCCTTACGAAGCAACGCATAAACTAGTGTTTAAGCTTCTGTCACTCTAGCAACCCATCATCTACTTGCTACTTCCCAATGCCTTCCTCTAGGCCCAAATAATGGTGAAGTGTTATGTAGTCGACGTTCACATAACACCACTACAGGAAAAACAACATACAACACATCAAAATATCGAACGAATACCAAATTCACATGACTACTAATAGCATGACTTATTCCATGACCTCGGGAACAAAAGTAACTACTCACAAAGCATAATCATATTCACGACCAGAGAGGTAATGAGTAGCATCAAGGATCTGAACATAAACTCTTCCACCAAGTAATCCAACTAGCATCAATTACAAAGAGTAATTAACACTACTAGCAACCTTACAAGTACCAATCGGAGTCGCGAGACGGAGATTGGTTACAAGTGATGAACTAGGGTTTGGAGATGAGATGGTGCTGATGAAGATGTTGATGGTGAAGAGTCCTCTTCGATGAGAGGAGTGTTGGTGATGACGATGGCGACGATTTCCCCCTCCGGGAGGGAAGTTTCCCCGGCAGGATCGTCCTGCCGGAGTTCTAGATTGGTTCTGCTCAACTTCCGCCTCGTGGCGGCAGCGAATCCTCGAAAAATCCTCCTCCTGATTTTTTTCCGGATGAAACCCTTTGTATAGCAGAAGAGGGGGGCCAGTGGGGCAGCAAGGAGCCCACAAGCCCCCTAGGCGCGGCGAGGGGGTGGCCGCGCCTACCAGGCTTGTGTCCCCCTGGTTGAGCTCCTGTGGCACTTCTTTGGCCCAGTATTTTTTATAAATCCAGAAAAAAAATCATTGTTGATTTTTGCAGCTTTGGAGTTGCGCAGAATAGGTATCTCAAACTTGCTCCAATTTCAGGCCAGAATTCCAGCTGCCGGCATTCTCCCTCTTCATGTAAACCTTGCAAAATAAGAGAGAAAAGGCATAACTATTGTACCGTGAAGTGAAATAACAGCCCAAGAAGCGATAAATATCAACATGAAAACATGATGCAAAATGGACGTATCAACTCCCCAAGCTTAGACCTCGCTTGACCTCAAGCGAAAGCCTAGCTCAATAAATATGTCCACATGTTTAGGGAGAGGTGTCGACAAAACAAGATACGAACATGCAGGCATCATGATCATGATCAGAACAGCAATACCAACATATAATCTCTCATTCTAAAGTGATAATTCCTTCACAAAGTAAAGCATGGATCAAGAACCTTACCAAGAAGTAACAACCGATAGCCTTTAGTCATTGAAGCAATTGCAATTTATCACAACATCAGAAGGAGTCAAATAAGAGCTTGTAAAGCAAATCCACATACTCAATCATCCTTTCGTTCTCTACAATTGCTACAACTCACGTGGTATTCATGAGATCAAAGTTTCAGCTGGACACAAAGAAAGATAGGGGCTTATAGTTTTGCCTCCCAACTGCTTACCTCAAGGGTAATGTCAACAATAATAATACATGAACACTTACTTCCAAGTTGACATATGAATATAGATCTTTCCCAAGCATATGACGTTAGGCAAGATAAAAGCAAAATAAGGAATTGGTGAAGATCACCATGACTCTTTCCAGGGCAAAAAGTAAAGGTACAAGATAGGCCCTTCGCAGAGGGAAGCAGAGGTTGTCATGCGCTTTTGATGTTTGGATGCGTGTCCTCTTAGTGCGGAGGAACGTCACTTTATATTGCCTCCTGTGATAAAGAACTTTATTATGCAGTCTGTCGCTTTTATGTCTTCCTCATCACAGGTTCGTACAAAGCTTATTTTCCACACACTAATAGATCATACATATTAGGGAGAAATTTTTATTGCTTGCACCGATGACAACTTACTTGAGGGATCTTATTCAATCCATAGGTAGGTATGGTGGACACTCATGGCAAAATTGGGTTGAAGGTTTATGGATGCACAAGTAGTATCTCTACTTGGTGTAGGAGTTTTGGCTAATATGAGGTGGAAGCAATCGTCAGATGCTAAGGGATCTCTAATCATATAACATTGTTTGGAACCAAGCAAACACAATTCATTATGTTGTCTTCCTTGTCCAACATCTACTTCTAGGCATGCAATAGTTTAGTGAGTGTTCACAATCATAGATGGTGTCAAAGATGATATATTTATATGTGAACCTCTCCTTCTTTATCACTTCCTATTAATTGCAACAATGACCAAGGTTTACGTTTGTCTACCCTCATCAAGTTTCAATCAACATTTTTTTATATGTGAAGCCATCACTTCCCATAAGATAATTACATGATCTTTCATGCTTTTGTTCTTTTCTCATTCTTTTGATCATGGCATGAGGCAAAGCCCTTCAACTAAGACACTCTTTATTATAAAGCTCACGAGCTCGAATACATCGGGGGTGACACAAAGCAAAACTCAAGATTAAAATACTAAGACCTTTATTCTACTAGAGAAAGAGAAAACTGAAAAGGAACAAACTAAAACAAAGGTAAAGGCAAAACATGTGATGGTGATACGATACCGGGGCAACTCCCCCAAGCTTGGCACAAGCCAAGTGGATTGCCCATACCCATGCTCAGTTGTCTTACTTTGGAGGTGATGGTGGTGGAGTTGTTGCAACATGGGTTTGATCCTCCGTCTTCCAAGGCATAGGTGCTCCATCATGGAAAGATGAACGAGTCTCCGGAATCCTCAAATCTGCTGCCAACCGTACTGATTTAAATCTATACTCATACTCATAGTTTTGGTTCTACAGGTCATAGATCTGGGCCTGGAGTTGATCAATCCAGTTATAGACCCTGGGGAGGTGCTTCCCAATGTCATTGGCATCAATCCTGTGCTTGTTGGTGAACTCCGTGATCATCATGTGGTTGGCGTTGAGTCCCTGCTCCACCATCCCTTGGCACTTGAACACTTGTTGCTCCATTGCTTCGAGCCTCGTCTCCATGCTTCCGGTCTTCTTGGGCCCCTCAACATCACGGATGTGCAACATCCCCTCACGCATCTCGATAGATCGAGGGTGTTGCAGCACTACCGTGAGGTAGGGATTGATGACCTTCTCGAAGATCTTGTCCTTCGGAGCTTTTGGGCACGTCATAGCAATCTAGATCTGCAACAGAAATAGGCTCGAAACGAAAACAGAGGAAATCTGCGTGATACAAGGGTGAGACCTTACGGGAGAATATACAATGATTTTTTACAGACCAGAAGGAGTACTCCGCACAAAAATGGAGTCCGGGAGGCACACGAGGTGGCCACAAGCCCCCCAGGCGCGACCAGGGGGTGGGCCCGTGCCTGGCACGCTTGTCGCTTCCTCGCACACTTTCCGGACTACTTCCAATTTTTGTATTTTTTCAAATATTCCAAAACACAGAAAAATTCCTACTGGAAAGTTTTGGAGTCTGCTTTCTTACCGAATCACATACCTCTTCGTTTTCGGAGTCCGAAACAGGCTAAAAAATATCCCTTAGGTATTCTTCCGGAGTTATGGTATTGATAATATTGCTTTCAACATTTATGGGAGTACCTAAGATATAATGCTTGATTCTTTGCCCATTTATCACTCTCGGACAATTACCTTCTGTGTTGTTGATCTTGATAGCACCGGAACGATATACTTCCTCAACAATATAGGGACCTTCCCATTTAGAGAGAAGCTTGCCTGCAAAGAATCTTAAACGAGAATTATATAGCAAGACATAATCACCTACATTGAACTCACGCTTTTGTATCCTCTTATCATGCCACCTCTTAACCTTCTCTTTGAAAAACTTGGCATTCTCATATGCCTGAGTTCTCCATTCATCAAGCGAGCTAATGTCAAATAACCTCTTCTCACCAGCAAGTTTGAAGTCAAAGTTGAGCTCTTTGATTGCCCAATAAGCTTTATGCTCTAGCTCAAGAGGTAAATGACATGCTTTACCGTACACCATTTTGTACGGAGACATGCCCATTGGATTCATATAGGCAGTTCTATAAGCCCAGAGTGCAACATCGAGCTTCTTAGACCAATTCTTTCTAGACCTGTTGACAGTCTTTTGCAGAATCAGTTTAATCTCTCTATTGCTTAGCTCTACTTGACCACTTGACTGAGGGTGATAGGGAGACGCAATTCTATGGTTGACATCGTACTTAGCAAGAGTTTTATGGAAAGCACCATGAATGAAATGTGAACCACCGTTGGTCATTAGATATCTAGGGAAAATAACTTCTTTAAGCATCCTGATAGAATTGTTGTGATCAGCACTACTAGTGGGGATAGCTTCTACTCACGTAGTGACGTAATCAACAACAACTAGGATATGAGTATACCCGTTGGATTTTGGAAAAGGTCCCATATAATCAAAGCCCCAGACATCAAATGGTTCAATGACAAGTGAATAGTTCATAGGCATTTCCTGACGTTTGCTAATATTACCTTTCTTTGACATTTGTCACAAGACAAGACAAACTTACGGGCATCCTTGAAGAGAGTGGGCCAATAGAAACCTGATTGCAATACCTTGTGTGCGGTTCTATCTCCCGCATGGTGTCCTCCATAGGCCTCGGAGTGACACTTCTATAGGATCTGTCCCTGTTCATGTTCAGGTACACAACGTCTAATAACACCATCTACTCCTTCCTTATAAAGGTGAGGATCATCCCAAAAGTAATGTCTCAAGTCAAAGAAGAATTTCTTCTTTTGCTCGTATGTGAAACTAGGTGGTATATATTTGGCAACGATATAGTTTGCATAATCAGCATACCACGGTGCACTATGTGATGTATTGATGACATTCAATTGCTCATGAGGAAAGCTATCATCAATAGGTTGTGGGTCATCAAGAACGTTCTCTAACCTAGACAAGTTATCTGCTACTGGGTTATCAGCACCCTTCCTGTCGACAACGTGCAAATCAAATTCTTGTAGCAAGAGAACCCATCTGATAAGTCTAGGTTTAGCGTCTTTATTCTCCATAGGTACTAAATAGCAGCATGATCAGTGTGAATAGTGACTTTGGAATCAACTATGTAAGACTTGAACTTTTCACATGCAAACACGACTGCTAAAAATTCCTTCTCCGTAGTAGCATAGTTTATTTGGGCACTGTCTAGAGTTTTACTAGCATAGTGAATAACATTCAACTTCTTATCAACTCTTTGTCCTAGGACAACACCAACAACATAATTGCTAGCATCACACATGATCCCAAAGGGTAGGTTCCAATCAGGTGGTTGAACAATAGGTGCAGTTATCAAAGCCCTCTTAAGTATTTCGAAGGCTTCCTCACAATCATCGTCAAAAACAAAAGGAATATCCTTTTGCAAGAGATTGGTAAGAGGCCTAGAATTCTTAGAGAAGTCTTTAATGAACCTTCTATAGAAACCAGCATGACCAAGGAAACTTCTTATACCTTTGATATATCTGGGGTATGGCATTTTCTCGATTGCATCAACCTTACCCTTATCGACTTCAATACCTATTTCAAAACTTTTATGTCCTAAGATGATGCCTTCATTAACCATAAAGTGGCAGTTCTCCCAATTCAAGACAAGATTGGTGTCTTTACATCTCTGCAAGACTCGATCAAGGTTGCTGAGGCAATCATCAAAAGAAGACCCGTAAACAGAGAAGTCATCCATGAAAACCTCATCAATCTTTTCACAAAAGTCAGAGAATATAGCCATCATACATGTTTGAAAGGTGGTAGGTGCATTACATAAGCCAAAAAGCATACGTCTATAAGCAAAGGTACCGAAAGGGCAGGTGAAAGTGGTTTTCTCCTGATCAGATTGTGCAACTGGTATTTGGGAGAATCCAGAATAACCGTCTAGAAAGCAGAAGTGTGTGTGTTTAGACAGTATTTCTAGCATTTGGTCGATAAAAGGCAAAGGGTAATGACCTTTCCTAGTGGCTTTATTCAATTTCCTAGAATCGATCACCATCCTATAGCCAGTAATAATCCTCTGCGGGATCAATTCATCCTTATCATTAGGGACAACGGTAATGCCTCCCTTCTTAGGGACGCAATACACCGGACTCACCCAATCGCTATGAGCAACAGGATAGATAATACCTGCTTCCAGGAGATTTAGTATTTCTTTTCTTACTACTTCTTTCATCTTAGGATTCAATCTCCTTTGATGATCAGCAACTCATTTGGACTCAGGATCAGTTTTGATCTTGTGCTGGCATAGAGTGGGACTAATGCCCTTAAGATCATCAAGAGTACATCCAATAGCAGCACGGTGCTTCCTCAGAGTTTTTAGTAATTTCTTTTCTTCATGCTCTGAGAGGCTAGCACTAATTATGACATTATATATCTCCTTTTCATCCAGATAAGCATACTTAAGAGTATGTGGCAACTGTTGAAGCTCGAACACAGGATCACCCTTTGGTGGGGGTGGATCCCCAAGCAGTTCAACATGCAAATTATTCTTAAGGATAGGATATTGTTCTAAGACAACTCTATCTATCTCATCCCTTTCATCCATATGCATATAATTTTCATGCTCAAGCAAGTATTGCTCTAAGAGATCAGTAGGAGGCATGAAAATAGAAGCTAGGGCAATAATTTCATCCTTACTAGGCAACTCTTTTTCATGAGGTTGTCTACCAAACTTGGAGAAATTGAACTCATGTGACACACCTTCAAAGCCAACACTGACAGTTTGCTTCTCACAGTCAATATGAGCATTGATAGTATTGAGAAAAGGTCTGCCAAATATGATTGGACAAAAGCTATCTTGTGCGGTAGCAAGAACGAGGAAATCAGTAGGATAGTTCGTTTTACCACACAAGACTTCAACATCCCTAACAATTCCCAAAGGTAGATAATATCTCTATTGGCAAGTTGAATAGTGACATCAATAGGTTCTATCTCAACAGGTGCAATCCCGTCTTTTATTTCATCGTATAAGGATTGAGCTATTGCACTAACACTAGCACCCACGTCACATAAACCATGATAGCAATGATCTCCTATCTTAACAGAAACAACATGCGTGCCAACAACAGGCCTACGTTTGTCTCTAGCGTGAGGTTTAGCAATTCTAGCAGCATCTTCACAGAAGTGAATATT
The DNA here is from genome assembly GCF_904849725.1 of Hordeum vulgare subsp. vulgare. Classification (NCBI taxonomy): domain Eukaryota; kingdom Viridiplantae; phylum Streptophyta; class Magnoliopsida; order Poales; family Poaceae; genus Hordeum; species Hordeum vulgare. The sequence continues at coordinate 519,960,520 of NC_058523.1, forward strand.
ATGTCCCTCAACATCGTCGAAGAGAAGATCTTTGATAATAGCAATGCTAGGTTCAACTCTAATTTTCTCAGGGGGTGTAGGTGTTCTAATGTAGCCTCTACGTATCACAGTTGAAGCTTTAGAATGATCCTTTATCCTAACAGCGACAGGTGGTTTCTCAATGTAAGCACTGGGAACAACGGGATCATTATAGGCAATGACTCTCTCTTCAAGTGGATTGGGTTTAACTACATTGACTTCTAAAGGAGGATGATATTTAAACCACTTCTCTTTGGGGAGATCAATATGAGCAGCAAAAGATTCACACAGTGAAGCTACTATCTCAGAGTCAAGTCCATAATTAGCGCTAAAGTCACAAAAAGTATTTATTTCAACAAAGGATTTAACGCAATCAAACTTGAAATTAATACCTGACTCCTTACCTTCTTCAAGCTCCCAATCTTTAGAGTTGAGTTTAATTCTCTCCAATAAATCCATTTGAAGTCAATATCTCTCTTCATAAAAGAACCGGTACAAGAAGTGTCAAGCATGGTGCGATCATCATGAGAAAGCCGAGCATAGAAGTTCTGAATGATAATTTCTCTCGAGAGCTCATGATTGGGGCATGAATATGACATTGATTTAAGCCTCCCCCAAGCTTGAGCGATGCTTTCTCTGTCACGAGGCCAAAAATTATGAATATAATTCTGATCACGATGTACTAAATGCATAGGATAAAACTTTTGATGAAATTCCAATTTCAACCGATTGTAGTCCCATGATCCAGTATCATCACAAAGCCTATACCATGTCAACGCCTTATCCTTCAAAGATAAAGGAAAGACCTTCTTCTTCACCTCATCCTTGGGCAAACCTGCAAGCTTAAATAAACCACAAACTTCATCTACATAGATTAGATGCAAGTCTGGATGTGATGTTCCATCTCCTGTAAAAGGATTAGCCAGCAGTTTCTCAAGCATACCCGAAGGAAATTCAAAGAAAATATTTTCAGTAGGTGCAGCAAGTTGAGGAGCAACTCTTTGTGCTTCCGTTCGCGGTGAAGATACCCCGAACAAGCCCCTCAAAGGATTAGTATCCATAGTGACAAGTGACAATAAATTTCAGCACACTATATGAATATTTCCTTACCAATTTCCACTTACCAAAGGCGCTTCACTCCCCGGCAACGGCGCCAGAAAAGAGTCTTGATGACCCACAAGTATAGGGGATCTATCGTAGTCCTTTCGATAAGTAAGAGTGTCGAACCCAATGAGGAGTAGAAGGATCTGACAAGTGGTTTTCAGCAAGGTAGTATCTGCAGGCACTGAAATTATCGGTAACAAGTAGTTGTGTGGAGAGATGATTCGTAGCAAGCAACAAGTAACAAAAGTAGCAACGGTGCAACAAAGTGGCCCAATCCCTTTTGTAGCAAGGGAAAAGCCTGGACAAAGTCTTATAGGAGGAAAAACGCTGCCGAGGACACACGGGAATTTCTGTCATGCTAGTTTTCATCATGTTCATATGATTCGCGTTCATTACTTTGATAGTTTGATATGTGGGTGGACCGGCACTTGGGTACTGCCCTTACTTAGACAAGAATCCCACTTATGATTAACCCCTGTCACAAGCATCCGCAACTACGAAATAAGAATTAAGACAAAGTCTAACCATAGCATTAAACTAGTGGATCCAAATCAGCCCCTTATGAAGCAACGCATAAACTAGTGTTTAAGCTTCTGTCACTCTAGCAACCCATCATCTACTTACTACTTCCCAATGTCTTCCTCTAGGCCCAAATAATGGTGAAGTGTTATGTAGTCGACGTTCACATAACACCACTAGAGGAAAAACAACATACAACACATCAAAATATCGAACGAATACCAAATTCACATGACTACTATTAGCATGACTTATCCCATGTCCTCGGGAACAAAAGTAACTACTCACAAAGCATAATCATATTCATGACCAGAGAGGTAATGAGTAGCATCAAGGATCTGAACATAAACTCTTCCACCAAGTAATCCAACTAGCATCAGCTACCTAGAGTAATTAACACTACTAGCAACCTTACAAGTACCAATCGGAGTCGCGAGACGGAGATTGGTTATAAGTGATGGACTAAGGTTTGGAGATGAGATGGTGCTGATGAAGATGTTGATGGTGATGAGTCCTCTCCGATGAGAGGAGTGTTGGTGATGACGATGGCGACGATTTCCCCCTCCGGGAGGGAAGTTTCCCCGGCAGGATCGTCCTGCCGGAGCTCTAGATTGGTTCTGCTCAAGTTCCGCCTCGCGGCGGCGGCGAATCCTCGAAAAAGCCTCCTCCTGATTTTTTTCCAGACGAAACCCTTCATATTGCAGAAGAGGGGGCCAGTGGGCCATCAGGGAGCCCACAAGCCCCCTAGGCGCGGCCTGGGGGGTGGCCCCGCCTACCAGGCTTGTGGCCCCCTGGTTGCGCTCCTCTGGCACTTCTTCGGCCCAGTATTTTTTATAGATCCAGAAAAAAATCATCGTTGATTTTTACGGCATTTGGAGTTGCGCAGAATAGGTATCTCAAACTTGCTCCAATTTTAGGCCAGAATTCCAGCTGCCGGCATTCTCCCTCTTCATGTAAACCTTGCAAAATAAGAGAGAAAAGGCATAAGTATTGTACCGTGAAGTGAAATAACAGCCCAAGAAGCGATAAATATCAACATGAAAACATGATGCAAAATGGACGTATCAGGATTCCTCCTCCATGGACTCTCCCAAGATGGGGAGAGGTTCTCCCATGTGGTCCTCGGCCTTCATGCTTCCCTAAGGGGCGAGTTCTGCTCCGAGATTGAATCTCTCCGTCTGGTTTCTTCTCTGTTTTGCTTATGTTTTCCGGGTTTTCACCATGTCTTAAATATTTTGGATATCCATAAATGCGATTGGGCTGAAAGTTTGAGGAGATTCCACGAACTTACGATGTGGTCCCAAGGCATCAGGGTGCGCCCGGGGGTTGGGCGCGCCCTGTTGGATTGGGACCAACAGGTGGGCTCCCTCAGGTGATTCTCTGCTCGACTATTTTTAATACATTCTATAAAAAATCGTCAAATCTTTTTGGATGATTCCACGAACTTGTATTTTCTGTGCAAAAAACAATATCACGGTAATTTTGCTGAAAACAATGTTAGTCCAAGTTAGTTCCAATTAAATCATATAAAGTGCATCAAAAACATATAAAAATATTGTAAACATAGGTGAATATGGCATGCATACTTCATAAATTATCGATAGGTTGGAGAGGTACCAAAGTACATGGCTACTTCAATGTGTTCTTTAGTTACGCGGTGGTGGCAAATTTAATTGGCATGGACGACAATTTTCATTCTTTAGTTTTCTTTTGACAAAATGTAGCCATGTGAGACTTGAATTTTCCATCCTTGCATGGTAGAATTGCCATATTAAAACATTAGGGCTAGAGCGCCACGCATATAATGTGTGGCACTTATTATTTCGGAACAATAAACATTGATTTTAACAACCCTCTCTCTATTCCTTATACATGGTATGAGTCTAACCCTAATCCAAAACAGTAGCCACTGCCCCTGCTTCCGCACCATGTTGCCCCCGGGACAGTCGATATCCATGATCACCATAGGGGCTGTGCCGCCTATACCTAGTGTTCGTCCGTAGATGATACATTTTTGCTACCCCCAAAGTGTCTTTTTTCCCAATACTTTGATCCAGATTTTCTCTCTATCGCCGGTCATATGGCGTTTTCTTTTTTGGTTGTCCAATCTATGGTCGATTAGTGTCGACCGCCGTGTCTCTTCAACCCTTGTGTGACTCCACTCTCACTTTGATGTTGACTCCACCAGCTTTTCTTAGACAAGACGACGTGCACAATATGATGGACCGTAATGACCGTCGCCTGCGCGTTTGCGCGTCTCTTGCTCTGCACCAACTGTCGTCGCCCTGATTGGATCGGATCATCCATCAACCTTATTATCGGTCGACTGCATCGGATCATTGGGCCCTAGTGTCATTGCAGACATGAGTCATCATATGATTGCGTTTGTGTTATGTTGCTTCGCGCCCTGCTCAGGCATGGGCCACATGAATGCGCCAGCCGGTCGTTCGTTTGTTCGGGCGTTGCCTCACTAGCCAAAAACATGGATGTCACCTAGAGGGGGGGGGGGTGAATAGGCACTTTACAATAGTTATGGTTTAGGCTTGAAAAAATGTGGAATAGAACTAGTGTTTAATTTTTCAAGTAAAACCTTAAACAACTAGTCTCACCTATGTGCACCAACAACTTATGCTAAGAAAGATAAACAACTAAGTGATAGCAATATATATAACATGAAACAATATGGCTATCACAAAGTGAAGTGCATAAGTAAAGGGCTCGGGTAAGAAATAACTCAGGCACACAGAGACGGCAATGTATCCCGAAGTTTCACACCCTTACGGATACTAGTCTCCGTTTAGTGCGGTGTGGAGGCACACTGCTTCTCAAGAAGCCACTTGGGCCACCATAATCTCCTCACGCCTTCGCAAAATACAAGATGTCATGATTCCACTAAGTGACCCTTGAGGGCGGTTACTGAACCCTTACAAATGGTAACCCTTGGGGGAGATCACCAAATATGTACACTTTGGTAACCCTTGGGGGTGGTCACCGGAACCCGTACAAATCACCTTGGGCAATCTCCAAAACCTAATTAGAGACACCAATGCTTGCTAGGAGCTTTACACCATAATGATTGAGCTCCGAGGCACCACCAACCGTCTAGAGCGCGCAAGCACCCAAGAGGAACAAGATCTAGGGTGCCCAAACAACCAATATAATAATAATAAGCTTCTCAAACTTCATTCCCATGTACCACCTTGGAGAACTCAAACCTATGCACCAAATGCAATGGCAAGTGCACACGGAGTTCCCAAGTCCTTCTCCCCCAAACCTCACCAAAATAACTAATGCTATCGAGGAAAATGAGAGAAAACAAAGAAGAGAACATAAAGAACTCCAAGATCTAGATCCAAGGGTTCCCCTCACGTAGAGGAGAAATTGATTAGTGGAAATGTGTATCAATATATCCTCTCTCTTTTCCCACAACAACTAGCAAGAACCATTGGAGGGATCGAGAGTTAGCAAGCTCAAACAAGGTCAGCAATTGGGGGAAGAACACGAGCTAGAAGGATAAGGACCATTGGGGATGAAGACCCCCTTAAATAGGCCCTCTCGAATCCAGTCGTCATCCCCACAATTCGCACATAAGCGGTACTATTGCTCGGACGGTAGTACCCACAGAGTTGCGCAATGGAGAGGATCCACGAGGCGGTAGTGCCGATGGAGTGGTACTACCGCTGGTTTGCCGATCAGGGGCCTATGGAGATAGGGCAGGCTATTGGAGTGTGGTAGTACCACGATAGCGGTACTACCACCTAGTGTGAGCGGTACTACCGCTTATAAGTTGTAGTAACGTGCACCCACTACCGCCCTACTACTGCTGAGAGCCCGACAAATTTAGAAGCAACTCGATCAGCAAAAGTGGAGTGGTAGTGGGAGGGTGGTACTACCACTTAGAAGCGGTACTACCTTTCGCACTACCGTTCAACTGTCGTGCAACCCGACACAAAAAGTCGAGTCCCTAGAAGCAGGTACTACTGCTTCTTATAAGAGGTACTACTGCTTCTCATAGAGGTACTACCATGGGACTATTACAAACAATCCCAAGAAAAACAAATGGATACAATAAAACCTGAACTGCCATAAGTTTCGCATACGAGCTCCAAATTGAGCAAACTCAGGCTTGTTGGATAGAGGACAATAAGAGCTATAAAACCGCGACCTTCCCAAATATGGAAGAATAGGCAATGGAGAATAAATGCCACTAGGATAAGTAAGATGACCTTTGATACTTGTGATTTGCATTGGGTTTTCTGTGAATAGGAACGGGTAATTGCAGCACAATACAAGTAAGTATTTCACTCAGTTAAGAAACCAATGTTTATCGAACCAATAGGAATATCAAGTCTCAACCGTCTTCAGCGTCTGCACACAAAAGAGCAAACAACTTTCACCCAATGCGGGCAAGAGGGTTGACAATCCCCTTGATCTCGTTATTTGCAAGCAATGAAGGTATGTTGATAATTGTAGAGAATTGTAAATTAAAATATAAAAGACAAATAAGAACAACAAGGTGGAGATAGGTTTTGTGACTATATAAGTGAATAGACCTGGGGTCCATAGTGTTATCTAGAGGAATATCTCATGAAAGCAACATGCAGTGGGTAAACAAATTATTGTCGGGCACTTGACAAAAAATCGGATAGTTATGTGATTTTCATGACAATGATCGTGTGTATATACGCATCACGTACATAAGCAAATAGGTCGACTCCTGCCTGATCCTACTACTATTACTAGACGTCAAGAGCGCTTCTATGCTTCCCTCTCTACGTGTTAAGTTCATGACAAACAGAGTAATGCTTGGAGAACAATGACATGATCAAGACAAAGTAAACTCCATCAATATGAATAAACCCCATTGTTTTATCCTTAGTGGCAACAATACAAAGACGTATCTTGTCCCCTTCTCTCACTGGGATATAGAAACCCGTTAGGTTGAACCCACTACAACACACCCCTCTCACTGAAGAAATATGAAACTACCTGGACAAAGAAATTGAATAGATCAGAGCAAATTACGAGGCTATGATGATCATGCAATTAAGAATCATAATAATTTTAGAGAAGACTCAAATACTTTTCATGAATAATCTAAATATAAACCCACAATTTATTGGATCCCAACAAACGCACCATACAAAAGAATTACATGTGATAGATCAAAGCGAAGATGTGATGACCTTTCTATTAAAGATCAAGAGAGAGAGAGAGAGAGAGAGAGAGATAGCCATCTAGGTACTAACTACGAACCTATAGGCCTGTGGTGAACTACTCACACATCATCATGAGGGTGGCAAGGTTGATGAAGAGGTCCTCCGTGATCAACCCCCCTCCGGAAGGGTGCTGGAACGGAGCTCCAGATGGGATCACCATAGAACATAGACTTAAGGCTGTGGAAAAAGTGTTTCGCAATCCTACTTATGGTTTTCGGAATATATGTGAATTTATAGGCGAGAGAAGCGCGCCGACCCCCCTGGACGCATCCTGTTGGCTTGTGCCTCCCTCGTGTTTCCTCTAGTCTTCTCCCGAGGCTTCCAGGTTTTCTTTTGGTCCAAAAGAGATCATAAAAATCTTCAAAGCAATTGAACTTCATTTGGTAGTGTGTAAACCTGAAAAGTAAAAAAACACGAAGAAAAAAACACCTCGCACTAGGCACTCGGTCAATAGGTTGGTGCTACAAAATAATATAAATTGGTAAATTATTACTCAAAAAGTATCCTAGAATGATAATATAACATCATGGAATAATAAAAAATTATAGATATGTTGGAGACGTATCAAGCATCCCCAAGCTTAATTCCTGCTTCACCTCGAGTAGGTGAATGATACAAATAGAATTTTTGATGTGACTTGCTACCCAATATGTAATATTTTGCATGTATGTTCATTGATAAATGATGAATTAATAAACATAAACATAGTAATATTTGTAAGCACAAGCAATAAAGTCATCAATCTTTCAAAGTATATGATCCTAAAAGAATGTTTACTCCTATTCATCATATTAGCAAGGCATAGCTCCGTCTTCACCATGTTAATACAAATTTCAAGCACGGCGGTGTCCAAGTCACGCAATTTGATCTTACTTTTTCAATGTGAATCAACTTTTTATTCTTCACGCAATACATGAGTGTGAACCATGGGCATAGCATAAGAGTGAAATAGAATACGGTGGTAGATATCAAAGGGGTAAAAAGTAGAGAATATAGTATCACATCAACTAGGCATACCGACGGGCTATGGAGATGACCATCGGTAGATGTCAATGTAAGGTGTAAGTATTGCCATGCGAATGATGCACTAGAGCTATAAGTGTATAAAAGCTCAACTGAAGCTAAGGGGGCTGTGCATCCAACTTGCTTGCTCATGAAGACCTCGGTCATTTGAGGAAGCCCGTCATCGGAATATACAAACCAAGTTTATAATAATGAAAAAATGATTCCCACTAGCAAATGAAAATGACATATCATGAGACTCTATATATGAAAAACAAGGTGTCACTTTGAGGCACCAGTGTGGTAAAGGATAGTAGCAAAGTTCCTTCTCTCATTTTGTCTCATTTTTTTGTTTTTTTGTTTTTTATTATGGTAGGATCATTCGCCCCCCCCCCCATTTTTATTTCCTTACTGGTACAATACTCTAATAATGATGATCATCACACTTTTATTTACTTACAACTCAATGAAAGCTTGATATGAAGAACTATGAAGCAATATGACTCAATATGAATGCCTCTGGAAGTGTACCAGGATGTGCAATGATCTAGCATGACATGTATCAGCAATATAATGAACAGTGGCTTTGCCACAAATGCTATGTCAGCTCTATATAATCATGCAAAGCAATATGATGATGAACGAACTAGTCATATGATGTAATGGTGGAATTTGCATGGCAATATATCTCAAAATGGCTATGGAAATGCCATGGTAGGCAGGTATGGTGGCTGTTTTGAGGAATATATAGGAAGGCTTATGTGTGACAGAGCGTACCGCGCCACGAGATTTGGATGCACTGGCGTTTGCACCGATTCTAGAGGTGAGAATGGCCAATGCAAAGTACCCAAGAGGCTAGCAAAATATGAGGAGGTGAGGTGAGGAAGTGAGCCTAGCTCACTTGGCTAGTGGAGTGGATGTACAACCCAGCCACCCAAGTTGAAGTCCCCACGGGCGCGAATTTGGGTTCTTATTATTTCAAGAAAAAAACTCGTTGTGGGGGGTTTCCCTTACAGTTTTCCTTCAAAAACAATATGAGGAGGTGAGATTGCATATGGCCATGGTTTCAAATTAGTCATGAAGACCTCATATACATATTGAAAAGTTTTATTAATTTTATCATAAATCAAAGCACTACTCACATGCCCCGAGGGAGGGCGAATTTGGGTTCTTATTATTTCAAGAAAAAAAACTCGCTGTGGGGGGTTTCCCTTATAGTTTTCCTTCAAAAACAATATGAGGAGGTGAGATTGCATATGTCCATGGTTTCAAATTAGTCATGAAGACCTCATATACATATTGCAAAGTTTTATTAATTTTATCATAAATCAAAGCACTACTCACATGCCCCGAGGGAGGGGTTGGGTGGAGTTAACCATCCCACGCCTTCAACCCAAAACAACATTAGGATATTAACGAGGAATATAAATGCTCACACATCCCGACCATGCCTTCTTAATATTAGGGAAAACAAGAAATTAGAACCTCTTAATACTGATACTTATACAAATCAGCAATGAGTCACTCACACCTTTTTCATATTACCACATCAATATCATTAACCCATAATTTCTTTTTATGTGCTACTTGATGGTTTTGATTATCACTCACTGAATACTTATTATTTTTGGAGTAGCCTTATGGACCACACAAATTAATATTACTATTTATTAGCTCTCACAAAAATATAAGTGAAGAATGAGAGTGTAAATATTTCTATAAAATCTATACGCCACCATGCTCAAAAATATATAAGTGAAGTACTTGAGCAACATCCGAGCTCAAAAGATATAAGTGAAGCACATAGAGTATTCCAACAAATCATGATGATTGTGTGTCTCTCTAAAGTTAGTGTGTCCAGAAAATTATTATTGTGGCGAACTAAAAATAAAATCAAACAAAATCAAACGATGCTCCAAGCAAAACTCATATCATGTGACGAATAACAATGTAGCTCCAAGTGACATACCTATGGATCTAGACGAAAGAGGGGATGCCTTCCGGGGCATCGTCAAGCGTAGACGCTTAATCCTTCATAGAATATTACATGGGGTGCATTATATATCCCCAAGGTTAGGCTCTTGCCTCTCCTTATTTTTTTGTGCATCGTGATAACACCCAAAACTTGAAAACTTCAATCACACAAAACTCAACAAACTTTGTGAGATCCGTTAGTATAAGCAACATATCAAATACTTTAGGTACTATTAAAAATTTATTAATATTTAATTATTTTATAATAGGTACTGTATTCTAACTTCTCCCTAGCTTATAACCCCGAGACAATCCATAGCATCATCAAAACAAGCAAACTATACAAGCCAAAAACAGAATGTGTCTAAAACATAACATTGTGTAATGATTTGTAAAGAACCTATACTTATGTAACTCCAAAAATTATGAAACGTTAGGAAGGTCTAAGGAATTTGTATAGAGATAGTGTGTAAAATATTCATCTTAAAAATAATTCCAATAAAATCAGAGAAATTCTGTACTGGATGTCAAAGTTTCCGTTTTTGCACCGTATCAATTCTACTTATCATACAAGTCACCCCAAAGGCTTTACTTGGCACAAACACTAATTTAAACATAAAAACACAATCATTTAATAGGAAATAATAATTTCATGACACCAAAAGATAAAGTAAAAAAGCAAAAATTAAGATAACTATTGGGTTGCCTCCCAACAAGCACTATCGTTTTATGCCCTTAGCTAGGCATAATGCATATGATCATGTGTTTTCATCCTTTACATCAAGCTCCTCAATAAAAATAGGAGACTTGAAAATAGCATCCTTTATTAGGTGTAGAAAGTTGGGATGCACATTAATAATTTTGAGATCTTCTTTTCTTTTAGTAGGAGGGGCACTAATGCTCTTAGGAATATATATGGATTTGGGATTTTTACTTCGAGAGGTACTAGCATTAGTTTTGGAGGGCGTGAAAGCGGAACCTACTTTATCAATGACTTCCTACATTTTATGAATCCTATATAGGACTTTTTATACCCTCTCATCAATAATAGTATCCTTGTACTTCAAAGTTTTCAAAGTCATTCCTACACGTGACCCAAATTGAGTTATATGATTATGAAGCTTTTTGTCTAACTCCTCAATTTGTTCATTGGTAGTAAATTTCTTTTGAATAGCATCAAATCTACGCATGACATCTTCCAAAGTTAAAATGGTTCCATTAACAATAGTGGGAGGTGATCCGACAAGATTTTCAATAGCGTTTTAGGCATCCAAAGTGTGACACATTAAGAAATTACCACCGGTGATGGTGTCAAGGACAAACCTATACCAAGTTGTCACACGTGCATAAAAATTTGCGAAGCAAGGTAATAGTGAATGGCTTATGAGTTGATTTATTTTCAGCATTCCAAATCCTATAACAAGCATCTTTCAAATTTTCTCCTCCGCTTTGTTTAAAATTGAACAATTCATTCAATCGAGCAAGCAAAATCAAAGAGGAACTAGCCATAGTAACAAGCAAAGATGATTATTTTTGTGTTTTTGATTTTTTGGAAGCAAGGAAATTATAACAGCAAATAAAAATAAGAACAAGCGAATGATAATTTGTGTGAAGTTATTTGATAGTTGGTGATGATATTCCCTGACAACGGCGCTAGAAGTCCTTCATGATACTTGTGATCTGCGTTCGGTTTTCCATGAAGGGGAGCGGGTAATTACAGCACAATACGAGGAAGTATTTCCCTCAGTTAAGGAACCAAGGTTTATCGAACCAATAGGAATATCAACCCTCAACCGTCTTCAGCGCCTGCACACAAAAGAGAAAACAACTTGCACCCAACGCGGGGAAGAGGTTGTCAATCCCCTTGATGATATCGTTATTTGCAAGAAAATGAGGTGTGTAGATAATTGTAGCCAATTATAAATTGCAAAATAAAATAAAATACAAATAGTAACAGGAAGGTAAAGATAATTTTTTTGAATATATAAGTGAATAGACCCGGGGGGCCATAGTGTTCTCTAGTGGCATCTCTCATGATAGCAACATACAGTGGGTAAACAAATTACTGTTGGGAAATTGATAAAAACAGATAATTATGTGATTTTTGCGGCAATGATCATTGATGACGAGTTGATGTATATACTTCTCGCCCCTCGTTGGTTACCCCAAGTGGAAGGTGGAGATGTAGTCAACAACAGATTTCCCTTACACGGAGATTGTAAGGTTTATATAATCAAGAGGACTTCTAGGCTCAACAAGTAGGTATCTCCTGTCCTGGTCAGTAGAATACGTGGACCTGCACACACAACAAATAACTTTTCTCCCAACGAGTACAGAGAGATTGTCAATCTCTCTGGCCTTGTAGTTTGCAACGGATCAAAACACAAGCGGGAAGGTAATAGTGATTGCAATGGAAAAGTAAATGAAAACGGTAAATGATGGAGGTGTAAACAATAATGGTGATATGGACCGGATTCACATGATGTTCACTGTGATGTCTCTCTCCCAAAAGACGATAAACAACTATGCTTGGGTAAACAAATCACAATTGGGAAATTGACTGAATTATGATCGCACCGCAATGCTAATTATACTACTTGATAGTTAGAGGTTCAATAGTAATGGGCAGTACGCCAAGACAAGTAGACCGTTTATTCATAAGCATATACTTACTAATCATCCACCTTGAGATATATATCCAGAACATCTCTCCGGTATTAAGTTGCGAGCCCCACCCAAAGTGTAAACTGAAAGCAAAGGATAATTGCATTAACGAACTATGCGTAAGGTAAACAATCCTTGAAACTGTGGTCACAAGCACCGTTGTTTTCTCCCTGGTGTCAACAAGCACATCCCCTAGTCTCATGTTGCTATCTCTCAAGCTAGACATCGAGGGGCATGAACCCACAATCATGCATAACGCTCCCTCATGGAGATACAATCTACTACTTGTCCAAAGCAATAAAAAGCAACGGAGAACATGCATGAATCACTAAGGAACATAATATAAAAGGATAATCAAATATATAACTCATAACAATGTGAACATAATCTCATAATCCATCGGATCCCAACAAACCGAGCATAGAAATAACAAGAGAATTACATAGATGCCTTGATCATGTAGGGCAGCTCACAAGGACTAACCATTGAAGCAGAAGATTGGAGGGAAGACATCACATAGCTACTAGTCACGGACTCATGGTCCAAGGAGGACTACTCACGGCACGTCCGAGAAGCGTCCATGGTGGTGGAGAAGCTCCCGGAGGTCAATCCTCCCTCCGATAGGGTGTCGGGAAGAGGTCTCCTGACGCTCCCGATCTCGGAAGCGCTGCGGGGGCAGAATGATGGAGAAATTCACGATTCCAAAAAGTATGCAAGGGTTTTCTCTCGGGACTCTAAATATAGGCCAAAGGAGGGCACCGGAGGAGGTGGGACCCACCAAGGCGACCTCCTGGTGCGTCCTAGGGCCTGGCTGCGCCAGCAGGCCGCCTGGGAGGCCCCTGCCCCCCCCCCTCTGTCCCTCCTTCGGTGATCCGGAAGCTTCTGTTTCGCTGATTTTTTATATATTTTTTCTAGGATTTTTCGGGCTTCAGAAAATTGGGTAAAAGCCCTTGCAAAATAGACAACAGCAAATAGAAACTGGCACTGGGTGCACTGAGTTAGTAGGTTAGTCCAAATATGTGTAAAATGATATAAAAGTATAGCAAAACATATAAAAATGTCACCCAAAAGATCATGGAACAAGCAGAAATTATAGATACGTTTGGGACGTATCAACATCCCCAAGCTTAATTTCTGCTCGTCCTCGAGTAGATAATTGATAAAACAATAATTTCTATGGTGACATGCTAACAAGCATATAAGAACTTCAAAGTAAAGCAAGTGAGATATGCAATTCAAGTCAAGACAATAACAAGCAAGAGTCTATATCTAGTATTGAATTTAGAAAAGTAAGAACATAAAGGTGCAAGAGCTCTCGTTGTCAGTGACTCGAATGTCTCCAAATTGTACTTGCGTGCAAGAAGTGGGAGATGGGTTGAGATCATAAAATATATTTTTAATTGAGAACTCAATCTACTAAACCTTACACTTAGTCTCCTTCAAAATCTTGTTTTGACTCATCCCCAAACCACTAGTCACGCACAAGTCAAAATGATCCTCTCCCTTTCGATTTTGAGCACTCATGCAATGGATGAGCGTAAGCAAGATATGTTGGCACTTAGGATGGAAAATAGAATAATGATGGGGAAGGAAGGTAAAAAGGTGTGAAAGGCTCACATCAATGAGGACAACCATAGGCGAGAGAAAGCCAAATGATAGATATGATGTAAGGAGTAGGGATTGCCATGTAACGAATGCACATATGAGCTAAGGTAAGCACTCCAATGGAACTAGTGGGGTGCATCAAACTTGTTTTCTCATGAAGACCTAGAGCTCATTTGAGGAGGCTCGTCATTGGAATATGCAAACCAAGTTTTATAGTGTAAGGATCCCCACATAGTTATGCATGAATGATAATCTGTGTGTAGTACAAATATAGTAATGGAGTATGAGTGTGGATCTTTCAAAAGGAATAGTAGTGTTGCCCCTTTCTCTTTTTTCGTTTTCTCTTTTTTTTGTTGCCTCTTTGGCTCTTTCTTTTGAACTCTCATTTGTCCTCTTTGGGATCTTTTGTTTTGTCCACTTTGGGATCTTTTCCTCTCTTAAGGGCAATACTCTATGTTTTACATGAATAAAAAGGAAAATCATCACACTTTATAAGAAGTACTCAACATAAAGACAAGTGAAAAGTATCATGATGTATGCAAATGTATGCCTCTACCAGTGTAGCAGGATATGCAATGATACTAGCGCGTCATGTAGCAGTAATAAGGGCAAGGCCCAACTAGCATGCGACTCTATGATCAAGAAAAAGCATGTATGACATGAAGATCAAGTCATGAGATGGTAGATGTTGCATGGCAATGTATCTCGGAAAGGCTATGGAAATGCCTTAATAGGTAGGTATGGTGGCTGTTTTGAGGAAAGATATAATGAGGCTTATGTACGATAGAGTGTATCATGTGATGGGTTTGGATGCACCGGCGGAGTTTGCACCAACTCTCAATGTGAGAAAGGGCAATGCACGGTACCGAAGAGGCTAGCAAAATATATGGATGGTGGAAGTGCCAACAATCGAATACTCACATTAGTCTGAAGCTCATACACTTATTATCGGTAACTCTCTATATAGTTAGGAAATTCACAAAGGGACAAGTACCTCGAGGAGGAGTGTTTGGGGGTTTGGTTATCCTTGCGCATCCTCGACTCATGGTAATGTGAGGGTACTCTATATATTCCAACCCCTCCAGAGGTTAGTGATCAATTTAGTAGCTAGAGTTCTCAACTAATTTTTAGTTTTTGAAAAATACACAGATTTCCCAAAATACGACACCTATCACTAATAGGCTCAAGCTCTTGGCACCAACAGTCCAAACATTACTCAAATCAATACCTCAAAACTATTGCAAGTTACTATTGTACTTAAATAGCAAAATCAATTACCTACTCATGCAAGACACACAACTGAGTACAACAAGCCAACTCTCTAAACAGATAAGCATGATAACTCAAGAGAGTTCTATAAGAAACCTAAATAGTAGCTCTTAAAAATATAAGCATAAAAAATAAGAGCTAAGCATGACAGTAGCTACGAAAAGATGAAAGAACAAACAAAAAAGATAAGCATGAAAACTATGTTGTGTTCTAGACTGGAATGGAGCGTGTCTCTCTCCCAAGAAAGGTAGGCTAGGTTCCGATTTGTTATGAATATCAATCAAAACTAAAACAAACTAAAAAGCAAATAGCGGGACGCTCCAAGCATATCACATATCATATGAAGTGATAAAAATATAGCATGGAGAGGGACGACCTAATGATTGTTGATAGAGAAGGGGATGCACGGGGGCATCCCCAAGCTTAGACGCCTGAGTCTCCTTTGAATACTTCTTGGGGTGCATGGGGACATCCCCAAGCTTGAGCGCTTGACACTCCTGCATCTTCTTTCATCATCTCTCCCATCGTATACTTGAAAACTCCCTTCATACGAAACTCATCATAAGCTGATTAGAGTGGTTAGTACCCTTAATAAAATAATTCAATACCTGCTGGAAATAAAGATTTTCATGAAAAGATACTGCTTGTCATGATTTCCAAAATGTTTTTGCAAATAAAAAACAAGCTTAGGATTCGCAAAACAATGAAAACACAAAACATGGCAGAATCTGTGAAAAACACAACAGTAGGTAGTAAATAATTTATTCGGAGCACTTCTGCAACTCAAATCAAAAAACTCAGAATAGATTCCAGAAAGGCAACTATAGATCATGTTTTCAAAACAATTTAGAACAAAAAGATGATCGGGTGATTTTTGGCGAATTTTTTCGTCAAGCAGACAGAATCTATTTCTGGAGAGCATGTCAGAATTTTTGAACTTTCTTGCAATCGGAGGCTATAACTTGGCACAAAGCTTAAAAATAAAGATACAATGATGTTGCTACAATAGTAACAAGCATCAGGACCACTAAAACAGAAAGTAAAAAACAAATTGGGTTGCCTCCCAACAAGCGCTTTCTTTTATGCCTTTGAGCTAGGCATAATGCAAGAAGATCAAGTGTTACCAACTCCAAAAGAATAACTTGCCCGAGTAACGGACTCATAAGTAACTTAATCTTCTTCCTAGGGAAGTGTTCCATTCCCTTTTTAAGAGGAAATTGGAATTTAATAATTCCCTCTTTCATGTCAATGATAGCACCAACGGTGCGAAGAAAAGGACTTCCCAAAATAATTGGACATGAAGGATCACATTCAATGTCCATAATAAGAAAATCAATGGGTACATAATTATCATTGACAATAATAAGAACATCATCAATTCTACCTAAAGGTTTCTTTATGGAAGAATCAACAAGACGAACACTAAAAGAACATGGATCATAAGGTTTCCAATCAAGCATATCATACATTCTTTTGGGCATAACGGAGGCACTAGCTCCAACATCACCCAATGCAAAGCAAGAGATATTATTCAATTTTATTTTGACCATAGGATCCCAACCATCTTATAGTTTCCTAGGAATAGAAGTATCTAGCTTGAGCTTGTCCTCCCTAGATTTGATAAGAGCATTAGTAATATGCTCGGTGAAGGCAATATTGAGTGTACTAGTGTGGGGGTCTTTAGCCATTCTGTTGGGGATATTACCTGTGAATGACCCGCCCTAGTTGGACCGGGTTATTCATTAGGCGATTCACCCAAGCAATTATTTGGGCCTTGTCCTGGCCGGATCAAGGTCATATGACGGTTTGTGGTTCATGGAAGGTCTCCAAGCTCCGGAAGATGGCGACTTAGAGACCACGGGGGTCACGATTTGTAGGAAGGAAAGTGTCCTTGTAAACCCTAGGTGTTTCGACCTATATATAAAGGCGAGTCCCAGGGGATGAAAGGAGGATTAGAAATCATCAAGTGCTAGGTTTGGCGAGTTACGCCCTCCTTGTAATCGAAACCATATCAATACACACCAAAGCAGGACGTAGGCTATTACCTCCTCACGAGGGGCCGAACCTGGGTAAATCGCCGTGTCTCTCCCTCTTAACCCCTTTGAGTCGCCACCAAAGGTGCGATGGCTCCAGTACTAAGTCCTTTCACGAGGACATCTGCCGTGACAAAACCACGACAGTTGGCGCCCACCATGGGGCCTACGCACGGTGGAGTTGAGTTCTCAAAGGGAGCCCTACCAGGGTCTGGGAGTTACGCGACGGGACTCATGACTCGGAGCCGCCGCGGGATAACCTACATCGACAACCAGCAGTGGGGACCTGAAGTGGATTCGATTGAATCTGGTTACAGGGTCCCCTTCGGCAAGATCAACATCTTCATCGGCATGATCGGATCATCCACGCCTGAGCCGGACACCTTCACCGACATCGTCGAGCTGGCCAGGTACCTCTGCCCAGTGATAACGCCAAATCTGACTCGCCCGGTCTTTGTGGGGTTCACGCAGGGATCGGAGGAGCCAGAGCGCGTGGCGACTCAGGAAACTACACCGGTCAACTCAGATGACGAATCATCCATGGGCGACTCAGATTCAATCCGGTCTCTTCATGGGGATTTTCTTGGGGGCTTGTCGCTGGCGATGGACCCTGAAGTCCTTGACCGAACCCGCCGCCAGATCGCCATCTACATGGCAGGAGCGACTCAGCCCACACAAAACCCTACTAGAGGCGATGGAACCGGCGAGACGTCCAGGAGCCCAGCCGCAGTCCTGGTAGACTTGGCAGCGGAGATCACAAGGCTAATGGCAACTCCCCTCACACCAGAAAACCAGGAGGAGATAAACACCGAACTGGCGAAACTCAGAGAGGCAGTGGCAAAGGCTCATCGGGACGCTGAGATAGAGTCCGCCAGGATCGAGACTCGGCAAGCTCAAATTACGGCCGAAAGGATGCGTTTAAACACCGACAACTGGCGGCTCGAGAGACAGCAACACGCGTCCGACGCCGTCCATCAACGGAGACACCAGGGTCGCCTGCCCCATGATCTCAATCCGACCCGCCTGTTCGATACTCCACGAACCCCCGGGGCAGGAGCCGCCCCGGGGGGAGGATCGGGCCGCCCGCCTAACCCGCCGGCTCAGCGAGTGGAAGATCACATTCCTCGATTCCGGACGCCTCAAGGTCACTTTTCCAACCCGGTGGACAACGTGCTTGCCGCGACTCGCCATCTGGAATCTGTTCCGATTCACGGCAACACCCCTGCCGAGATAGAAGCAAGGAACGCCATCGAGATGTTGAAGACGACGGTGGTTCAAAACGCCCAGTTCTCACATAGCCTCGAAAGGTTACATTCCACCCCTCAGGCAAGTTACACCAGGAGCCGGCCAGAAGACCAGCCCGCCGTAAACAGTGGGCCGCGAGACGTCCCACAGGATAACCCGCCTGAACGGAACCCACTGGGCCGGGATCTCCCGAACACCCAAGACGCCCCGGCCCCCCTCACCGGGGGCGGAGGGCGAGTTGGAGTACCATGCTTGTCCCCCGCCCTTCGGAACGAAAAGATGCCCAAAGACTTCAAGGGACCAAGGAAAGTGCCTAATTATACCCCGGACCTCGAGCCGGCGACATGGATCGAGAGTTATGAGATCGCCATGGACATGCTCGATGTGAACGAGGCGGTTTGCGCCAGATACTTCACCATGATGCTCGAGGGGTCAGCACGCACTTGGTTGAAAAACTTACCTCCCAATTCCATCCAGTCCTGGGCCGAGTTAAAAGAGCGTTTCATCAAAAACTTCCGAGGAACTTGCAAACGTCCGATGACGATCGTCGATCTACAGCACTGTATTCAGCGCCCGGATGAGTCGACCCATCATTGGTCACGTCGGCTTGCAGAAATTATTCATTCGTCAGATGGTATTACAGCGGCTCAAGCTGTGCTCATCCTCGAGCACAATTGCCACTACGAACCCTTGGTGCAAAAATTGGGGCGACTCAAACGAAAGGTCCAAGACATGGGCGAACTGATGGACACCCTCACTAGATATGCTGAGGGCGATGATACCAAAGATCCCGGCGAGGATGGTAAGGCCAAGTCACCTAAGAAGGGCGAGTCATCCAAAAATCACACTCGGTTCTAGGGGCGTAACAGTCACAATCAAGGGACCAATGGCAAGCGGAGACCGCAGGAGGAGCCCTCAGACTTAGTCACCAACACCAATGCCAACAACGGCAAAAAGAAGAATCGGGGGTTCAGCGGGAAGAGGCCGCGTAACTATGAAGAGCTACTCAAAGGCCCTTGCCCGCACCACGCCACGGCAGACGGCCCGGCGACTCACTCTTGGGAAAAATGCTTCGTGATGCGAGAGTTTCGGGCGGAGGCGATCAAGAAGAGTCAAAACGATGACTCGGACCAGCGCCAAGAGCAATTCGCCGCGCCCAACCAAAGAAAGAACCCCTTCGGTGGCTTTCCCGAACAGGGGGCTCGGGGAGGTCCGCAGCCAGGCGGCGGCCAATACCCGGTGCACCACCAGCGGCGGTACAACCCGCCAGTAGCTTTCCAGCAGCCACACCCACAGGGGGCTCCTCAGGGTCAGGACGATAATGGGGGCTTCCGCAGCAACCCCAAACAGTTAAGTAATGGGCAGTATCAAGTTTTCACCACTAATGCTTGCAGGCGTGATAAGAAGGTGAGTCACCGGGCATACAGTGTATATGAACCGGCGATTCCCAGATACCTCCATTGGTCTGAGCAGACCATAACGTGGAGCAGGGAGGATCACCCGTCGAGAGTGGATAACCCGGGCGATCTGGCGTTGGTCGTGGCTCCCCAAGTTGGGGGTTAGACCCTATCAAAAGTACTAATGGATGGGGGCAGCAGCATCAATATCCTATACTTCGACACCTTGCAAAGGATGAATCTATTGGAAAAGGACCTGATGCCTTCAACCACGGTTTTCCACGGAATTGTCCCAGGCAAGTTGGCTTATCCCATAGGCCGGGTTAGGCTCGCAGTGGCATTTGGAACTGCACAGTAGGTCGGAGTCTCTAATCTTTGAGGTGGTCAAATTAAAAAGCCCCTACCATGCGCTGTTTGGGCAACCGGCTTACGCCCGCTTCATGGCTCGCCCGTGCTACGTCTACCTCAAACTCAAAATGCCTAGTCCCAAAGGACCCATCAGAGTTGATGGAGACAGAAGGATCGCAAAGGAATGTGAAGAAGGGGACGTGGCTTATGCGAAAGTCGCCTGTGCTGCGGAAGAGCTCAAACACCATCGAGCCAATGTTGACCCGGCGGATATGTCACCCCTGAAGAAGCCAACTACAGACTCTGAGTCGCCCCTCAAGTTCAAACCAACGGATGACACTAAGACAATCGATTTCGTGCCTGGCGATTCATCCAAGCAGTTCACCATCGGGACGGGTCTGGACCCCAAATAGGAAAGCGCGCTCATCGAATTCATCCGTGAGAATCGGGACATCTTTGCATGGAAACCTTCTGACATGCCTGGTGTGCCAAGAGAATTCGCTGAGCACCATATTAATGTTGACCCAAAGTGCAAACCCGTCCAGCAGTACCTTCACAGATTTAACGAGGAGCGATGCAAGGCGATTGGGGAAGAAGTCGCCCGTCTTTTAGCCATCGGGTTCATCGTGGAAGTTTTTCACCCAAAATGGCTGGCTAACCCGGTCTTGGTACTCAAGAAGAATGGTACTTTTTGTATGTGTATTGACTACACGGACCTCAACAGAGCTTGTCCAAAAGATCCCTTCGCTCTTCCCCGCATCGACCAAATCATCGACTCGGTGGCGGGATGCGAACGATTGTGCTTTCTAGACGCCTATTCAGGATATCACCAAATCCAGATGGCCGTGGAGGATCAAGAGAAAACGGCCTTCATAACCCCCTTCGGGGCCTTTTGTTATGTGTCCATGCCCTTTGGACTCAAGAGTGCGGGGGCGACTTATCAACGCTGCATCCAGAATTGTCTTCGTAACCAAATTGGTCACAACGTCCATGCTTATGTTGATGATATTGTGATCAAGACCCGCCAGGGGGAGACACTACTGGAGGACCTCAAGGAAACGTTCGATAATCTACGGGTATATCAGATGAAACTAAATCCCACCAAGTGTGTTTTTGGTGTCCTGCAGGGAAATTGCTGGGTTTCCTGGTATCGGAGCGCGGCATTGAAGCTAATCCGGACAAGATCGAAGCGGTTACATCCCTTGGAAAGCCGGCGAACGTTAATCAAGTTCAACGACTGGCGGGTCGCATTGCGGCCCTAAGTCATTTTGTGAGTCGCCTGGGGGATAAGGCGATCCCTCTTTATCAGTTATTGAGGAAATCCGATCGATTTGTTTGGACAAATGAGGCAGACGAGGCGCTCGAAGCCCTGAAACGCCAATTGGTTAACCCGCCAGTCCTGGCCGCCCCGACTGAAAAAGAGCCCATGCTTCTGTATATCGTGGCAAATTCCAAAGCAGTAAGCGTGGCAGTGGTCATTGAGAGAAAGGAGGAAGGGAAGGAATATCCAGTGCAACGCCCGGTATATTTTATCAGCGAGTGCTAACTCTTTCCAAGCAGCGGTACCCGCACTGGCAGAAATTGGTATATGGGGTGTTTATGGCGAGCCGAAAACTTAAGCATTATTTCCAAGAACACCCTATCACAGTGGTTAGCTCTGCCCCCCTTGGGGACATCATCCAGAATCGAGAGGCAACAGGGCGAATCGCCAAGTGGGCGATAGAACTTGGGCCCCATCACATACAGTATACTCCCCGCACAGCCATCAAGTCCCAGGCATTAGTTGATTTCGTCAACGACTGGACAGAGTTACAGGCTCCGGAAGACCGGCCTGATCTCACTTACTGGACTATTTATTTTGATGGGTCTAGGCAGCTGGAAGGCTCGGGGGCTAGTGTGGTGTTGGTATCCCCTCAAGGAGATAAGTTCTGTTACGTTCTCCGACTCATGTTTCCGTGCACCAACAATGCAGCGGAAGACGAAGCTTTGCTTCACGGCTTGCGACTCGCCAAGGAGATGAATCTAACACGGGTCAGATGTTTTGGCGACTCTGATTTGGTGGCACAGCAAGTTTCGGGTACCTGGGATTCTCGGGACCCTATGATGGCGGCCTACAGGCGGGCTGTGTCTGATGTGGCGGGTCATTTTCATGGCTATTAGGTGGACCATATTGATCGGCGCCTCAACGAGGCAGCTGACGCCCTTTCACGACTTGGCTCCGAGAGAAAGCCGGTTCCTCCTAATGTTTTTCTGGATATCTTACATAAGCCATCCGTGATTTTACCATCAGAGGAGGAATTGGCGATACCAGATCCCGAGTCTCTGCTCGTGGCGGCTCTCCATGTCACTCCGGATTGGGTTCTCCCTTATCTGGCTTATCTCACTCGGGGCGAGTTACCGGCCAACAAAGTTTTGGCTCGCCAAATCGTTCGGCGCAGCAAATCCATGGTCATCATCAATGGCGAGTTATATAAACGGAGCGCCTCTGGAGTTTTTCAGCGATGTGTTTCCTCCGAAGAAGGATGAATAATCTTAAATGACATTCATTCCGGAGACTGTGGGCATCACGCCGGGTCACGTTCTATTGTATCAAAGGCTTTTCGTCATGGTTTCTTTTGGCTGACGGCTCATGCAGATGCAGAAGATATAGTTCATCGGTGCGAAGGGTGCCAGCGTTATGGGAGACAGGATCATGTGCCGGCTCAAGAATTAAGAATGATTCCCATTACTTGGCCTTTTGCAGTCTGGGGGCTGGACATGGTTGGCCCCTTTAAAGTGTCCTCTAACAAGAAGACCCACCTGTTGGTGGCGGTTGATAAGTTCACCAAGTGGGTTGAGGCGGAACCTGTTGGAGCTTGCGATGCGGAAACAGCGGTCAAATTTTTGAAAAAGCTGATTTTCCGGTTTGGATATCCGCATAGTATCATTACTGATAATGGTACTAACTTCTCCCAAGGGGCGATGCAGGAGTTTTGTTATCGAGAACATATCCGACTTGACGTTTCTGCAGTCGCTCACCCACAATCTAATGGGCACGCAGAGCGGGCGAATCAGGAGGTTTTGCGAGGGATTAAGCCCCGACTCATGGTTCCCCTGGAAAAAACCCAGGGTGTTGGGTTGAAGAATTACCTTCAGTGCTATGGAGTATTCGGACCACCCCGAACTGATCCACGGGTTTCACCCCTTTCTTTTTGGTCTATGGAGCAGAGGCTGTTCTCCCTACTGACGTAAGGCATGACTTGCTTAGAGTCGCCGCATATGTGGAACAAGACAATGAGCTGGCGCATCAAGACTCTTTGGACGCCTTAGAGGAGGCGCGTGACCTGGCTGTGGCCCGTTCGGCTATCTACCAGCAGGATCTGCGGCGTTATCATAGTCGCCGGGTTAAGAGTTGGACCTTTCAAGAAGGCGACTTGGTTCTTCGGTTGATACAAGATCGAGCAGGCATGCACAAGCAGTCACCACCTTGGGAAGGGTCGTTCGTCGTCAGCAAGAACCTCCACAATGGCTCTTATTATTTGGTGGATCTCCGGCCTAATCGGCCAACCACGGAGGCTAAATCAACTCGCCCCTGGAATATTGCCCATCTGCGGCCTTATTACACTTGAGCTCTTAAGCTCTACACTTTGTAAGTTTTTCAGTTTCATTATGAAGTAATAAAGTTACAAATACTCCCTGGCTTGGGGGCTTCTTCATTAAAAAGCAATTATGTCATCCTGTTACGACCTTATGAGCCGACAGAATCATGCATTTAGGGTGTGTGCTCGAGCTTTCTGACACGCCTCATCCTGTCGCGACCTTATGAGCCGACGAAACCTGCATTTAGGGTGTGTGCTCGAGATTTCTGACTCGCCTCATCCTGTCGCGACCTTATGAGCCGATGAAACCTACATTTAGGGTGTGTGCTCGAGCTTTCTGATTCGCCTCATCCTGTCGCGACCTTATGAGCCGACGAAACCTGCATTTAGGGTGTGTGCACGAGCTTTCTGACTCGCCTCATCCTGTCGCGACCTTATGAGCCGACGAAACCTGCATTTAGGGTGTGTGCACGAGCTTTCTGACTCGCCTCATCCTGTCGCGACCTTATGAGCCGACGAAACCTGCATTTAGGGTGTGTGCACGAGCTTTCTGACTCGCCTCATCCTGTCGCGACCTTATGTGCCGACGAAACCTGCATTTAGGGTGTGTGCACGAGCTTTCTGACTCGCCTCATCCTGTCGCGACCTTATGAGCCGACGAAACCTGCATTTAGGGTGTGTGCTCGAGCTTTCTGACTCACCTCATCCTGTCGCGACCTTATGAGCCGACGAAACCTGCATTTAGGTTGTGTGCTCGAGCTTTCTGACTCGCATCATCCTGTCGCGACCTTATGAGCCGACGAAACCTGCATTTAGGGTGTGTGATCGAGCTTTCTGACTTGCCTCATCCTGTCGCGACCTTATGAGCCGACGAAACCTGCATTTAGGGTGTGTGCTCGAGCTTTCTGACTCGCCTCATCCTGTCGCGACCTTATGAGCCGACGAAACCTGCATTTAGGCTGTGTGCTCGAGCTTTCTGACTCGCCTCATCCTGTCGCGACCTTATGAGCCGACGAAACCTGCATTTAGGGTGTGTGCTCGAGCTTTCTGACTCGCCTCATCCTGTCGCGACCTTATGAGCCGACGAAACCTGCATTTAGGGTGTGTGCTCGAGCTTTCTGACTCGCCTCATCCTGTCACGACCTTATGAGCCGACGAAACCTGCATTTAGGGTGTGTGCTCGAGCTTTCTGACTCGCCTCATCCTGTCGCGACCTTATGAGCCGACGAAACCTGCATTTAGGGTGTGTGCACGAGCTTTCTAACTCGCCTCATCCTGTCGCGACCTTATGAGCGGACGAAACCTGCATTTATGGGTGCGTGCTTGAGTTTTCTGACTCGCCTCATCCTATCGCGACCTTATGAGCCGACGAAATTGCTGCTTTTATTTGAAGGCATAGCCTTGAGGTTTTTTTTACTTTTCTTTTTGATCCCTGTGGGAAATATTTGTTATCACTTATTTGATTTCATATATGCTGTTCTCAGAGCCGAAGTCAGGTTAATGATCAGAACTACTTCATCCATGGCGAGTTGAGCATCTTAAAGGAGTCTCAAATATTTCAAAATCGCCTTACGGGCGACATAAAGATTCTTGCAAAGGGTATCACCAAAACAGTACCGACTCATGAAAAAAGACCTATTACATGGCTCTCAGGCCAAAATCAATAAAGTTCATTATGTTGGCACCTTAGGATCATTCTGCTGTGAGCTTTGGCCGACTTCGATTTGCAAGTCGCCAGTACCCAGTTGCACTTAGCCAAAGCTGCGAAGTCATCTTCATCAGTCAAGATTGATGCTAGGTCTGCTTCCAAGTCAAAAGGGTTCTTGGGTCGCCGAGGAGTTAGACTGGTCGTCACAAAAGCTGGCGGGTTGACCTTCTTGTTTTTGCTATCATAAGCCGCCTGATACTTTGATAAATCAAGACTTGCTGCAAGTTGGGTTGCTGCCAGCCGGGAGTCCTTGACGACACTTTGATAGTCCTCTTCAACGAATTCTGGCCCATCGTCTTTAAGCTGAGGAAAGCCTGCTGCTACCTCTTCTGGGTTGATCTCTGGAGCATACGCCAAGCAGCGACTCAGGGCAGTCAGAACACCCCTTCGGGCGGCTGACCGAGTTAGCTCGCCAATCTGAGGGGGAAGTGTGGATAAGCATCCAAGCACCTTCTTTATGGAAGTGATAGGTTCTTTTGCACCCATCACAGCTTTAACGGTCAAGACACTGCGAGTGTACAGTTGCTCTGTCAGCGTGTAAATCATCTTCAGCATCAGCACCCAGTCTTCTTGAAGGTTGGCGGCTCTCGGACCTGAGCAAGGAGTCATGATGATCAGCGACTTACGATAACAATTATTCATAAAAAGAAATAATAAAAGTGGAGATCAAAAGTTTGAGTAAGCTTACCAAAGACGGCTTGCGTCATGTTGGAGATATGACGCTTCAAGCCGGACAATTCCTGTTGCACAGTGGCCAGCCTGGCCTCAGCCTTTTCTGCTCTTTTTATGGTGGCATCTTGGTCATCTTGAGCTCTTTTCAACTCGGCTTTGAGTTTTTCCATCTCAGCCAAGGCCAATTGATATTTTTCCTCCGACTTAGCTCGGGCGTCTTGCTGACCAGATAAGTTTTTCTTTAAATCGTCAAGCGCCGATTCAGTCTGAGCAAGAGTTTCCTGTTGAAAGTACAAAACAAGGGCAAGTCTCAGAACTATTGCAAGCAATATCCCTCACACTTGGGGGCTAATGTATAATTTTTTCTTTTCAGATGAAATTATACAATATCAAGACCCGGCTCATCTTTTTACTAATGACCCGGCCCTTGGGGGTTACTGGTCGCAAAGTTTTTTATAAAAAATTTCAAATACCCGGCTCATCTTTTTACTGATGACCCGGCCCTTGGGGGTTACTGGTCGCAAAGTTTTTTCTAAATTTTTTCAAAGACCCGGCTCATCTTTTTACTGATGACCCGGCTCTTGGGGGTTACTGGTCACAAAGTTTTTTCTAAATTTTCTCAAGAACCGGCTCATCTTTTTATTGATGACCCGGCCCTTGGGGGTTAATGGGAGTAATACAATATACAAAATTTACCTCATGTTTGTTTTTTAACATCCGCAGCAGGCTTTTCTCCATCTCATAGCTCGCCTCCAGGCGACTTGAAAAACCAGAGCAGAGTTCCTTGAACTCCAGATTTTCATACTCAGAAAGTTTGGCCTTGGAGAGTCCCGATTCAGGAATGGCTTGGGAGGAGGATGCCACATGTTTTGACAAAACCGTTGCTGCCGGCTTAGAAAAGCCAGTACCGGTAATAATCACAGCATCTGGGTCTTCCGTTGTCATCAATGGACTTGGCGGCTTAGGGGTATCCGTTGTTTCCTTCGGCGACTCAGGAAGTTCCATCTGATTTTTCAGGCTCGGCTTGATCCGGGTTGTCCTGAATCGGTGCTGATTCTTTGATGGGTTCTGAAGTTGGGACAGGAGTTGACCCGCTGGTTTTCCTTTTCTTGGCCTGTGCCCTAAATAGAAGGGAGAAGCGCACTAAGGAACTGACAGGTTCATTACTCTCAGGATTCAAAGCAAGATTATCAAAAGACTTACCCTGGAACTCGAATCCTTGGTGGAAGTGTCGACATCACTGAGTCGCCAGATGTAGGTGGAGGGTTCTGCAAGAATTATACGTCAACAGTATAGGCGGGTTACAGGCGTGATTCAAAGAGAATATGAAGAATCGTCATTCACAAAATACCTCATTTGGTTTCCTTTTGTTTGTTGCTAGTAAGCCGGACACCAGATCACCGGAATGACTTCGCGTCTCCGATTTGAAGTATGATGTGCTTTCTTCAGTAGGAAATTTGGGTCCAAACAAGCATTTGGGTGTGAGAAGGGAACTTTCCCACAAACTCGCCTGGCCGGCTTAGGTGGAGAAGGAGATGAATCGGAGGAAACAGAAATTACCTCAACAGAGTCCTCCTGGCTTTCGTTGTCTTCGTTCTATTACAAGGAAAGGGAGAGACATAAATACAAAGATTAACAGTAATGGATGGCGAGTGAAAAGAGGATGATTTTTTACCTCCGAAAGTGCATCGCCAACTTGAGATTCATCAACTTCAGATGGCTCAGCCGCAGCAGCTTTGCCCTTACCCTTAGTTTTCTTTGAGGGCGGCTTAACATTTTTCATGGCTGGCCTTTTGGGCTTCCTGGACCAGAACTTATCGCCTTTCTGAAATAGCATATGTTACAAAAACACAATACAAATGAAGCATAAGGAGTAAAAACCAAAGGCGGGTTAGATTTGTTCACCTTGGGCGCCGGGTTAATTTTGCAGAAAGGTTTGAGGCCGATTTGGCCGCATTTTCCCGCAGGCTCGCCAGTCAGTTTCTTGATAATGGTAACAATGTCCTTTTTTGTTAAAGCCGTATGGAAATAACATTGAGGATGATCTAGTGTGCCATCAAATTCGCACATCAGACAGTCCCGGTGACTCAAACGGAGGATGCGCCATTCGACCCAGCAACGGATTAGGTCAACCCCAGTAAGGCCATTATTCGTCAAGGATCTTAATTCAGATAGTATTCGTATGAATTCCGATTCCACTTCCTCGGTGAGCTTGTCTGGAAGCTTGAAGTTTGTTGGAAGGCGAGTTGGCCTGTAGCCCAGAAGTTTGTTTTCGCCTGCAGGAGAAGTGTCTTGACAGTAGAACCAAGACTCGCCCCAACCTTTGGGATGGCTGGGCATGGCGAGTGAGGGAAACGGGCTATCCCTGCGGCGTTGGACATTGACGCCGCCGAGTTCCAGGCTGGGACCGTTGTGGAATTCTGTTTGGCGATTCAGATGGAAAAAGTGCCAGAATAAAGGAACAGAGGGCTCAATCCGCAGATAAGCTTCACAGAAAACTTGGAATTGACATAAGTTGCTTATGGAATTGGGTCCCAAATCCTGGAGGCGGACGTTCATGAAAGCCATGGCGTCTCTAAGAAACTTCGATCCAGGCGGCATAAAACCTCGCTCCAGGTGTTCAACAAAAACGACTATTTCCCCTTCTTTGGGGTTAGGAAGATCATTTCCAAACCCGGTGCGCCAGCCGATAATGTTCTGAGGGTCCAGGTTGCCCGTTTTCACATAATCAGCTAGTATGGTATCGTCAACCTTGGTAGGAAGCCAGTCACTTTTGAAGACGGCGCCCATGCTACAAAGAGGTAAGGTGTGAACTTACATGCCTCGAACATCTACTGTAAGGTCTGAAATAAGTTCATTTAAATCGCCAAGTACTTTGTGTGCGGACTAAGAGAAGGACTTGGCCCGCCATATCAAAAGGCCGAGTTGGTTTACTATGGCGACTTACGGAGTGTGGCTATTCACAAGAGTTGCGCTCTAGAGATGATGGAGACGTTTGTTCGAAATATCAAAGTGTGAAGACTACAAACAGCTTTCCGCAAACAGTAGGTAAATGATGGATCTATCAGGCAGATAAAAAAACCTGAGGAAAATGACTGGATGCAGCGATTTATTACGAGAGCAAGATGATGCCCCTGGCTTGATGGAACACTATTCTAAAAGATCCACAAGTAAAGACGGATAAACAAAGGTATTCAAAGCATTGGCTATTTCATCAATGTTCATGCTAATCGGTTCAGGGTAGGCGACGTCTGCTCGCAAGGAATATAAAGAACATGGCAGTGGCTGGAGCTCCAAGCAGGGGTTGGATCTTTTCCTAAAAATGGGCGGAGGCCTAACCTGATGCTTTCGGACGAAAGAGGCCGACGACGACGAAGGTTGTTGGAGAAGCACGGAGGTTCCGTCGAGCGACGAGGTCTTCAGCGGCGGCGGAGTTCATGGCGAACGGCGAGATGGTCGACGATGATGCAGTGGTCAACGGCAGCGGACAGATCGGCCGCGGCGCGAAGCTGGACGACGGCGAAGGCCTAGGGGCGGCGCCAAAGCTTCTCGCGTGAAGGCGGAAGGCACGGTCGGCGGCGAAGTCCTCGGGAGGCAATGAGATTTTCTCGCTGCAGTGATGGAGAGGAGATTGGCGAGACTGGTAGGTGGGAAGCACCAGTCCTGTCCCCCCCGTCTATTTATCAGAGCCGACGCTGGAATCGAGGCGCCGTGAGCGGGAACCGCCGGGGAATAAAAAGATTCGCTATAAATGCGCGCTGAAGATTTTGGGATAACGATGCGCTAAGATCCATTGGGGTTGTGTCAATCTTCCCAAAAATCGAGGGATAAGAAGAGGCCAACAAGAAATGGTTTGGCGACTTAAAGAATTTTCGGTGCTCGATGGTGGGTTACAATTTCTGACGTATGAAGAAAAATGAGGAATGAATCGCCTTCAACTAAGCGGATGTATTGGCATGAAAAGGAAGTTCAAGTCAATTTGGGGCCTAATGTTGGGGATATTACCTGTGAATGACCCGCCCTAGTTGGGCCGGGTTATTCATTAGGCGATTCACCCAAGCAATTATTTGGGCCTTGTCCTGGCCGGATCAAGGTCATATGACAGTTTGTGGTTCATGGAAGGTCTCCAAGCTCCGGAAGATGGCGACTTAGAGACCACGGGGGTCACGATTTGTAGGAAGGAAAGTGTCCTTGTAAACCCTAGGGGTTTCGACCTGTATATAAAGGCGAGTCCCAGGGGACGAAAGGAGGGTTAGAAATCATCAAGTGCTAGGTTTGGCGAGTTACGCCCTCCTTGTAATCGAAACCATATCAATACACACCAAAGCATGGCGTAGGCTATTACCTCCTCACGAGGGGCCGAACCTGGGTAAATCGCCGTGTCTCTCCCGCTTAACCCCTTTGAGTCGCCACCAAAGGTGCGATGGCTCCAGTACTAAGTCCTCTCACGAGTACATCTACCGTGACAAAACCACGACACATTCTTTGCAAAAAGGTGATAACTTCAGAGAGACTACAATTGTCAAAATCAAGGTTACTACCATTAATTAAAGTGGTAGTAATGTCATCTAAGCTCATTCTTTTGGTAGTCTCTAAATTCATAGGACCTTCTTGTCCTATAGTTGAGGTATTAGCATCACCATTAATAGGTCCATTGGGACTAGGAGTGCGATGGGTGCTAAAAGTTTTGAGATCCTCAACAACTTTTATGGTAGCAATGGTAGTGTGTGTAGGAAGGCTCTTAATTCTATCTTCCTCTTCCTTTTCTCTAGACCATCTCTCTTTAAGTTTGGCTAGCATTCTTATGTTCTCATTAATTTGGACTTGGATAGCATTCATGGGTGTGGTGTTCCTTTCCACAAGTCGGGAAGTTCTAATTTTAAGCATTTGTACATGATGAGCTATGTTGTCCACCTTCAAAGAGAGACTATCTAATTTTTCTAGTTTCTCTTCTACACTCTTGTTGAAGACTTTTTGAGAAGTGATAAAATATTTAAGCATGCTCTCTAATTCAGAAGTGGAGTTTTTGGTGCTAGGATAATTGTTGTTGTTCCCATAGTTGTTGGATGGGAATGGTCTAGGATTGCTACCAAAATTACTCATATAAGCATTGTTATTGAAGTTGTTCCTAGAAATCAAATTAACATCCACTTGCGCTCTTTCTTAAGAAACCAAAGAATTTAAAGGAACATCATGAGGATCAATAGGAGCTTGCTTAGTGAGTAGAGTTATAATCATGTCAACCTTATCATTAAGGGAGGAGATCTCCTCAACAGAGTTTACCTTCCTACCTATTGGAGCTCTCTCGGTGTGCCATTGAGAATAATTTGTCATCATCTCATCCAATAGCTTTGTGGCAGCACCAATTGTAGTTTACATAAAGGTTCCTCCCACGGCCGAGTCTAACAGATTCCGTGAGGTAAAGTTCAATCCTGCATAGAAAGTTTGGATAACCATATCCAAGTAGTCAAACCATGTGTAGGGCAATTCTTAACAAGAGATTTCATACGTTCCCAAGCTTGAGCAACATGTTCATTATCCAATTGCCTAAAATTCATAATGTTACTCCTCAACTGGATAATCTTAGCAGGCGGGTAATACTTCCCAATAAAAGCATCTTTGCACTTATCCCAAGAATCTATGCTATTCCTAGGCAAAGATTAAAAATCACACTTTAGCTCCTCCTCCCAAGGAGAAAGGAAAAAATCTTAAGTTTAACAATATCACCATCTACTTGTTTATATTTTTGCATATCACAGAGCTCAACAAAATTTCTTCTAGTGCAAGGCAACATCATCTCCAGCACCGGAGAATTGATCTTTCATAACTACGTTCAGCAAAGCAAGTTTAATCTCATACGACGTGGCCTCACTGGCGGGAGCAGCAATAGGAGTGCAGATAAAGTCATTGTTGTTGTGACTAGTGAAGTCACACAACTTGGTGTTATCAGTGGAACCCATAGCAGCAGCAACAAGCAAGAACAAAGCAACTAATTTTTTGTGTGGTTTTTGGTATAATACTCTAAAGAAAAAATTGAAAAGAAAACTAACCAGACTAAAAAAGCAAAGGTAAAAGATAGTGTGCAATTTCCCTATCTTGAAGACTGGAGTCCTCAACAACAGCGCCAAAAATACACTTGATGACGAGTTGATGGATATACTTCTCGCCCCTCGTTAGTTACCCCAAGTGGAAGTTGGAGATGTAGTCAGCAGCAGATTTCCCTTACACTGAGACTGTAAGGTTTATTGAACCAAGAGGACTCCTAGGCTCAACAAGTAGGTGTCTCCTATCATGGTCAGCAGAAGACATGGACCTGCACACACAACAAATAACTTTGGTCCCAACGAGTACACAGAGGTTGTCAATCTCTCTGGCCTTGTAGTTTGCAAAGGATCAAAACACAAGCGGGAAGGTAATAGTGATTGCAACGGAAAAGTAAATGAAAACGGTAAATGATGGAGGAGTAAACAATGATGGTGATATGGACCGGAGTCACATGATGTTCACTAGTGATGTCTCTCTCCCAAAATACTATAAACACCTATGCTTGGGTAAACAAATAACAATTGCGCA